>NC_050579.1:95079405-95758572 GCF_011100635.1 Trichosurus vulpecula
CATGGTGTTACAACTTAACGAACAGATGTCAAATACCTCTCTTGGGGCTTGCAAAAGCTTTCCCTAACCCAAAGACACTGAAAAAAAAAGGAAAAAGGAAATGAAAATCCAGCTTGCCTGCTCAGAGGGAAAGCCAGGACTCTACAGAGCTCTGAGAATGCATAGGACTCTTCCATGGAGGTTAGAGACCTATATGCCTCACTCCAGGGTGAGAAGCCAAACTCTGATGCATGAAAATTCTTCAGTGACTCTCTTTAAAATATAGAGAAATCCAACTAGAGATCCTGACAAAACATCTTCAGGTGTCTTACACAGGGCACACCAAAATGTCTCCAGGGATCCCTGAAAACATAAGACAATCCCACTGGAGGTACAAACAATCATTTCCTCAGGGTCCCTGTGCCACAGGGTATCTGAAACATCCCTAGGGCATTCCTGCCAATGCAGAGACCAATCCAAATGGAGTTCCTAATATGCATCATTAGGACAAGCAGTTAACTCAAAAAGAAAACAAATTCAGAAAGCCCCAAAGAGAAGCAGTTGGGGTTGATTACTTAGGTCAGCAGGCAAACTTTATCCTATGGATCCGACATTCATAAGGATATCAGAAACCATCTGAACTCATATCACAAATAAGGTAAAGTCTAGTTCTGCACAAAAATAATATTAATGAGCTTCCAAAGTATTTTTTGAGTAAATTACTAGATACCAGCATTCTAGGGATACAATTCATACTTCTCACATTAGCTTCCATATTGCTAACGGATACAGTAATTCTACAGACATCAGTATATAAACATTCAAATAAACAAAAGTTGTCTCAAAGAAACTTCTCTTACTTAGAAAGGAAACACACTGGAAGACAATTTTTGTTGTTGCTGTTCATTCGTTTCAGTCAAGTTGGACTCTCCATGACCGCATTTGGGGTTTTCTTGGCAGAGATACTGGAGTCGTTTGCCATTTTCTTCTCCAGCTCATTTCACAAATGAAGAAACTGAGGCAAACAGGGTTAAGTGACTTGCCCAGGATCACACAGCTGTTAAGTGTCTGAGGCAAGATTTGAACTCAGGAAGATGAATCTTCCTGACTTCAGGCCTGGCACTCTACCCCCTGTGCCACCCAGCTGCCCCAGGAAGACAATTACAGTTTTTATAGAAGAAGAAAAAAGTATGATTTTTCTCCAATGGATCCCTGAAAAGCTAGACTATCCAAGAGCAAGTGTCCTAGATGGAAAATTTCTCTAGTGGGTACCTGCAAAGATATAGGGGATCCAGATATATCCCAGATGAACCCTTCCCATAGTATAGCACTGAGGAGACACTTTAGGGACTATAGCAGCTAGGGAACTGAGCCTCTCTCTGTTTTATACTCAGGCATGTGGTTTGGATAAGGTTCAGGCCTAGAAAACATGCCTCTACTTAAAGAAATGAAGCTCCCTTTTCTAACACTCTTTGGCTTATTAAGAAACCCCACTTTGGTGACCTTAGGGATGGTTTTCATTTATAGCTTCAGTTATGGTTCACAGGTCAAGGATTTCCCCAAAATGGGGGAGTACAAAGGTATAATGCAAATCAGATGTGGAACAGGTAATTTATTCTCACACACAAAAGAGAAGCTAACAGAAAAAAAAAACTCATATGTCTAAATTTAAGCAGAATTAATAGGATTCAGTAGCTTAATTTATAACTATTGTTACAGTTTTCTTGGGGCTAATATTTAAAACTCATTAGAACATAGAGCAGTTTGTAGAACTGCTAATTAGTCATTTTACATTTCACCTCAACTCAGCATTGTCTGATCAAAGTGAGACAGTATAGAGCAGGGTTTCTTTACTTAGGATTCATTGATCCTCACCTCGTCAAGGGGTCTGTGAAGTTAGATGGGGGAAAAAATGACATCTTTCTTTTCTCAAGCTTCTAACAGAAATTTAGCATTCCTTCAATTGTTTAAAAAAAATTCTGAGAATGGGTCCACAGGCCTCCTCAGACTGCTAAAGGGGTCCATGACACACAAAGACATTAAGAACCACTGGTATAGAGTGAAAAGAGAAAGAGGCTCAGGACAGAGCTTTAGGGGATACCCCCCATTAGTGGCCATGACATGGATGAAGAACCAGCAAAGGAGACTGAGGAGGAATGATAAGAGGAATAGGTTGAGAACTAGGAGAGAGTAATCTCATTAAAACCTAGAGAGGAGAGATGATGCAGGAGGAGAGGGTGATCAACAGTTTCAAATGTTGCAGAAAAGCCAAAAAAGATTAAGACTGAAAAAAGGCCACTGGATTTTGTAATTAAGAGATTGCTGGTAACTTTGGAGAGGGCAGTGACAACTGCATGATGAGGCTGTAAGTCTGATTTCAGAGGATTTAGAAGAGTAAAAGGGGAGGAAGTGGAAGTAGACAGCTTTGAAATATGGGCTCTACAGATGTTCCTATTTATGAAGGTGTTGGAGGTAGGCCTAATGCCAACACCCTGTTAGTTCAGGTTCAACTTTAGGACAAAATGAGACTCTCATAAATCATTGTGTAATTAACAAAAGGAGGATTAATTTGCCCCAACACAGCAAGGATATGCAACACGGTTGCAGTGGCACTTAGGTTCTCTGGATCTGGTCCCCCTTGTTTTCATATGGAAATGTATCTGCGTAGCAGGCAGAGTAGAGTAATTCATATGGTCTTCAGATACCTACCAAGTCAGAGGTAACCTGACTCAATTTCAATGTTACCTTTTATGTCCTTAGGTGAACTAGAATTTGCACTAAAGAAGGTAGGGGCATAACCAAGAACCAGGGACAGCTTTCTTATTTTTTAGGAAAAACCAAAGGTGGTCCAGTGGATAAGAGTGCCAGTCCTGAAGTTAGGAAGATTCAACTTCCTGAGTTCAAATCTGGTCTTACACTTAGTAGTTGTGTAACCCTAGGCAAGTCATTTAACCTAGTTTGCCTCAGTTTCATTATCTGTAAAATGAACTGGAGAAGGAAATGGCAAACCACTCCAGTATCTTTGCCAAAAAAAAAAACCCCAAATGGGGTCATAAAGAGCAAGACACAACTGAAATGACTGAACTACAACAACAATCTCTATAGTGGGAAAATGGAGAACACTAGTCCTATTGCAGAAGTATGCTGTGTTGGAGGAAAATATATAGCTTAGAATGTGAATAGGATGAATTTACTCATAAAATGGAAACTGATAGCAGATTAAAAATTTGAATTCAACAATATCTTACTTTCAGGAAATGCTATAAAAATGACAGATACACACAAAGATAAAATAAAGGTCAAGAACAGAATTTATTATATAAAAAAGCGGGAGTAGTAAACATGATTTCAGAAAAAGCTAAAGCTAAAATAGATTTAATCAAAAGAGAAAAATAGGGAAACTACACTGTGTCATATTATTCCATATTGTTTTAGACCATTTAAAATAACTAGTCAATATAAAATACCTGAGAATGTATACCTGCCAAAATAGGCACAGGAACTATACAACTATAAACATAAAACACTTTTTATACAAATAAAGTTAGATCTAAATAATTGAAGTAATATTTACTGTTCATGGGTAGGCAAGGCCAATAAAATAAAATAAAAACAATTTTAACTAACTAATCATAAACCTAAAGATGATGGGTTTAATTTTGGACTAACCTATGTATGTAATGCCATCCCAATTAAATTACTAAGAAGTTATCTTAGTGAGTTAGAAAAAATAATAACAAAGTTCATTTCGAAGAACAAAAGGTCAGGAACTTCAAAGAAACCAGGGGGAAAGATGTAAAGGAAGCACATATTGTAAGGTGAAAGTATTGTTGAAATATAAAATGGATAATATTGATTATTTTAAATAAAAATTAATAAAACCTATGCTGCCAAGAATAGAAGGAATGCAGAAAACTGAGGGAAAAAACTTTCATAGACAAGCTCTCAGGATGTGATGGGGTTAAAATATTGCTGTGGTATAGGAAGGGATGAGCTGGTTGATTTAGAAAAACATGGAAAGACTTGGACTTATGAAGGAAGATGCTCTCTACCTTCAGACAAACAGATGATAAGAGGAAATAAGCACACATATGTGTATATGAATGTATATGTGTATATTTATAGATACCTATTAGATATGTATATAGGTATATATATGTGTGTATATGTATCTGCATTTTGGCGGGGCAGGGAGGAGGGGCAAAATGAAATACAAAATGCACAAAAGAAAACTTACAAGGAAGCAAAGAAAAGCTCGACAGCTTTGAAAACAATGTGTAGTATTTTTTATACAGGCTTTCTTTAAATGGAAATTTATTGCTTTATAGTGAATCCTCTCTTGCATTCTGCTGTGTACATGGCAATGTTTTTTTTTTCTTTTCTTATTTTGTACTTAAGTTTAAAATAAATTTAAAAACAAAAAAAAAGAAAGAAAATAAGTGTATTGTGTTGACTATATTGCATTCTAGGACATGGTAGGGTCTTCTCAATAAACTATATAATCACTCAAAAGAGATTAGCTTAACCATCCACACAGAAAAATCAAAACAGCTAAAGAACATGTATTGCCCAGATTATGATATACAGCTGAAAGGTCTGACCATTGAATTAGTGTATCAATATATATACCATAGACAAGTATCTATCAATACATATATACCCTATATACCATATATAGGACAATTAGATGGTCCAGAATTAAACAAGAGAAAGAGATTGGGCTGTATTGCTTTGGGAAAATTTTCTAGTGATGTCAATGGTCCCAGGTTGCTTGGGTATGCTAAAGCCTATCTTTTTAACACCTATAATATTCTGGTGATTTCACATGGCAACAAATCATGGGATACCATCATCTTAGAAAAAGCAAAATTGCATATATATGTATAATTGTGTAATAAGTATCATATGTACAATTGTATAATAAGTGATTGAAAGGGCAATGCTGGTGTTAAAAGACATATGGTTGGTATAAGCAGGCTAAAATATATTACCTAGGATGACTTACACAGAAGAAATACTATAAAAGACATCATAAAGGCCACATATAACCAGAAGAAGAGGAGAGCTGGTGATGCAGCAAGATTTAGGGATAACAGATATGTGAATGAAGAGAAGAGGAAGTATATGAGAGATGTTGTGGAGATAGAAACAATAAGACTTGGCAATGGATGGGATACCACGAGTGAGTGAGAATGGAGAATTAAAGATGACAATGCCAAGATTGCAGGCATGGGTAACTGGGAGGAAGAATACTATGGATAATAATAGGAAAGTTTTGGAAGTGGAGCAGTTTTGGGAGAAAGATGGTAGGTTTAATTTTGGTCATATTGAGTTTAAGATGCTTACGGGATATCCAGGTTGATATAATCAAGTGGTAGTTGGAGATACATGACTGTAACCCAGGAGAGAGACTAGGGCTGGATGTAAATGTAACCCTGGGCTTAAGCCTATTTGCATAAGATTTACTTCACTGATGGAGAATGAATGCTTCCTTTCTGCATGAGGGGCAGAATTGGTGAGAACTGGGGGGTAGAGCCAAGATGGCGGCTGGAAAGCAGGGACTTGCCTAAAGCTCTCCCCTAGGACCCTCCAAACACCTATAAAAATGGCTCTGAACAAATTCTAGGACCACAGAACCCAAGAAATAACAGGGAAGCAGGGCTCCAGCCCAGGACAGTCTGGATGGTGGCTGGGTAAGGCTTATCACACGGAGCTGGGAACGGAGTGAAGCAGAGCCCAGCATGGGCTGTGCCCAGACCAACCAGAGTGGGAGCTGGGTGAAACAGGCCTTAGCGCCCCAAATCAGTGAGTTGTGGCAGTTACCAGACTTCTCAACCCACAAACACTCAAGACAACAGAGAAGGTTAGTGGGAAAACCTGCTGGGACAGAGTGAAAGGAGTTCACTGTTGGGGTGGCAGAGGTGATGCAGCTATGAGGCTGCTTACAGAGCTACAGCTGCAGTTGCTTCTGGCCCCAGGTCCACCTGGTGAGAAGAAATAAGTGGCAGATCAGAGCAGGAGTGCAGAGCCTACTTAAGATCTGAGTCCCGGTCCAGGTTGGCGGTTCTTGGGGGAGGAGTAGCACTGGTGTGGCAGAGCTTACTGTGTAGAAATAGCTCTGAAAACAGCTGTGCAGCACCTTAAGCTTGGGATAAAGTGCTCTCTACTCTACAAGCAGTCATACTCTGACAAAAAACTCAAGGGTCAAGTAAATTGGCTGGGAACATGGCCAGGCAGCAAAAACAGAATCAGATTCAGACTCAGACTTTGGAATCTTTCTTTGGGGACAAAGAAGACCAAAACATACAGCCATAAGAAGTCAACAAAGTCAAAGAGCCTACATCAAAAGCCTCCAAGAAAACATGAACTGGTCTCAGGCCATGGAAGAGCTCAAAAAGGATTTGGAAAAGCAAGTTAGAGAAGTAGAGGAAAAATTGGGAAGAGAAATGAGAATGATACAAGAAAACCATGAAAAACAAGTCAATGACTTGCTAAAGGAGACCCCAAAAAATACTGAAGAAAATAATACCTTAAAAAATAGACTAACTCAAATGGCAAAAGAGCTCCAAAAAGTCAATGAGGAGAGGAATGCCTTGAAAGGCAGAATTAGCCAAATGGAAAAGGAGGTCCAAAAGACCACTGAAGAAAATACTACCTTCAAAATGAGATTGGAGCAAGTGGAAGCTAGTGACTTTATGAGAAATCAAGATATTATAAAAACAGAACCAAAGGAATGAAAAAATGGAAGACAATGTGAAATATCTCATTGGAAAAACCACTGACCTAGAAAATAGATCCAGGAGAGATAATTTAAAAATTATTGGACTACCTGAAAGCCATGATGAAAAAAAGAGCCTAGATATCATCTTTCAAGAAATTATCAAGGAGAACTTCCCTGATATTCTAGAGCCAGAGGGTAAAATAGAAATTGAAAGAATCTACTGATCACCTCCTAAAAAAGATCCCAAAAAGAAAACTCCAAGGAATATTGTCGCCAAATTCTAGAATTCCCAGATCAAGGAGAAAATACTGCAAGCAGCCAGAAAGAAACAATTTGGGTATTGTGGAAACACAATCAGGATAACACAAGATCTAGCAGCTTCTACATTAAGAGACTGAAGAGCTCGGAATATGATGTTCTGGAGGTCAATGGAGCTAGGATTAAAACCAAGAATCACCTACCCAGCAAAACTGAGTATGATGCTTCGAGGCAAAATATGGATTTTCAACAAAATAGAGGACTTTAAAGCTTTCTCAATGAAAAAACCAGAGCTGAATAGGAAATTTGACTTTCAAACACAAGAATCAAGAGAAGCATGAAAAGGTAAACAAGAAAGAGAAATCATAAGGGACTTACTAAAGTTGAACTGTTTTGTTTACATTCCTACATGAAAAGATGATGTGTATAATTCATGAGACCTCAGGATTAGGGTAGCTGAAGGGAATATACATATATATATATAGATATAGATATATATATAGAGATACACACATATAGATACACACACACATATATATATATACATATATATAGACAGAGGGCACAGGGTGAGTTGAATATGAAGGGATGATATCTAAAAAAATAAAATCAAATTAAGGGATGAGAGAGGAATATATTGAGAGAGAGAGAAAGGGAGAGATAGAATGGGGCAAATTATCTCGCATAAAAGTGGCAAGAAAAAGCAGCTCTGTAGGAAGGGAAGAGGGGGCAGGTGAGGGGGAATGAGTGAATCTTGCTCTCATTGGATTTGACCTGAGGAGGGAATAACATACACACTCAATTGGGTATCTTACCCCACAGGAAAGAAGGAGGAAGAAGATAAAAAAGGGGGGATGATAGAAGGGAGGGCAGATAGAGGGAGGAGGTAATCAAAAGCAAACACTTTTGAAAAGGTATAGGGTCAAGGGAGAAAATTGGATAAAGGGGGATAGGATAGGAAGGAGCAAAATATAGTTAGTCTTTCACAACATGAGTACTGTGGAAGAGTTTTGCATAACAATACACATGTGTGGCCTATGTTGAATTGCTTGCCTTCTTAGAGAGGGTGGGTGGGGAGGGAAGAGGGGAGAGAATTTGGAACTCAAAATTTTAAAAGCAGATGTTCAAAAAAAAAGTTTTTGCATGTAACTAGGAAATAAGATATACAGGCAATGGGGCATAGAAATTTGTCTTGCCCTACAAGAAAGTAACGGAAAAGGGGATGGGGGTGGAGTGGTGTGACAGAAGGGAGGGCTGACTGGGGAATGGGGCAATCAGAATATAGCCATCTTGGAGTGGTAGGGAGGGTAGAAATGGGGAGAAAATTTGTAACTTGAAATCTTGTGAAAATCAATGCTGAAAACTAAAAATATTAGATAAATAAATAATAGTTAAAGGAAAATAAAAGAATTGTTGAGAGCTTGGGAGAGGAAAAGTCTTGACATTACATTCTGATATGGGAATCACCTTCACTAAAGATTAAAGAACCAGAGAAAAGTTCCAGCATGTTTGGTAGATCCATTAAGGAGAATGCATAGAAAGACATGGGTAAGAATCACATGAGATGAAAAGATATGAATGGGTTATAATCTGTTCTAGTGGATGAAGCATCCAAACCAATGACACCACCAATCAAAATGAATGAGTTGGGTTAGATGACCTCTACCTCTAGATCTGTGATCCTATGATCTCAAGTAAACAGTAGTGTATGCGTGTTCATAGATTTTGGACTTAACCCTAGGAGGGATATTAGAGATTATATAATCCAATCCCCTTCATTCTGCAGATGACAAAACTTGGGTCCAGAGATTAAAGGTGATTTGCTAATGTCACATAGATAGTAAGTAACCAAGCCAGGATTCAAATCCAGAAATAGTACTCTTTCCACGCTTTGTACATGCCTGTATGTGTGTTTGGGTATGCATGTTTGTTAATTAATCAATTATTGCTTAATTAATAAACCTTTAAAAATTGGAATTCTGAGTCCACTGGTGATTTTTCACAATCCCTTCCACCTCCAATTATGGAACTTGTTAATTTGGCAAAAGCATGTAGATAGCATAAAATATGCAGAAATTTTGCAGTTATGCAACCACAAAAATAGTTATGTGACATCTAAAAATGTAAGGATGAGGAAGAAAATTAAAGTGAGGTATAAAAATGAAGAGGGTGAGGAAAAAACAGAAAGAGGTCATCTAGCAGGGTCCCATGTGCCCCTCAATGGAGCAATGCCCCCCAAATGCCTCAATGTGGTCACATCCCTGGCTAATCCACCACTCTAGGTTCAACAATACCCAGCATACTTCTATGTATATTTGGAATGACTATTGAATAAGTGAATGAATGGGGAGCAGATACTGAACTCACTGGCTTTTATGCAGAGAACGATAAAGGGGGAAAATTCCACCATAAGGGATTTAAAATAAGCATTTGGAAGAATTTCTTGACTTTAAGGACTGGTCTAAATTGGGATTGTTGAAATAATCTTTTATGACGTATCTATTACAGAGTTGATGTCAGTCTGGGAAGTATTTAATGAGATTTTTCTTGGTCTACATAAAGGAATTTGGCCAATTTATATTTATTGAGTCTACCCAGTTCCCAACACTGTTAAGCACTATGGAGGAATTAAAAAAGTACAAAGCATGTTCTCTGCCCTCAGAGAATTTAGTGGGAGAGACAAGATCAACACATATGAAACAAAGAACAATGAGATGTAGTCTATAATTATTTTGAGAAGGACAACACCCTATCCTTGTTTTTTCAAATGCATGACTCCTTCCTCTTTCCTCCACACTCTCAAACATTAATGTATTGTATTTAATAATTGAACTGAAATTAATTTCATCTTGAGAATTTCACAACATCCCATGCAATAATTGGAGATACTCTGAAGTGTCTCTAGAAAGCAGAATTGTCAATTTATTGAATTGAAGTACAATTTGGAAGAAGTGTGGCTAGACAGCAGTTTGTCTAAAAAGATCTGGGGGCAAGGGGAGTTAATAAATTGCAAGCTTAATATGAGACAACAGTATGATAGAGAGCCAGAAGATCTACTGTAATCATGGACTGCATTTAGAGAAGCATAATTTACAAGAAAAAGTGGGTGATAATCCTGTTGTATTCTACCCTAGTCAGATCATTTCTGGAGTATTGTGCCCAGTTCTGAGTACCATATTTTAGGAAAGGTCTTCATCTTGATGCTGATAAAACTTATTAAGGATGTGATATAGGGCTAGTCAAATGTAAGTTGAACTAAAAAGCCTCTGAGCTCACTTCTAACCCTGAGATTCTATGATTTAATAATCATAATAGCTAGAATTTATATAGCACTTGAAAGCATTTTACAAATATTATAGCATGTGATCTTCATAACAACCATTGGAGGTAGGTGCTATTATTATAATCCTCATTTTACAAATAAGGAAATTGAGGCAGAGACTAAATGACTTGCCAGGGACATACAACTAATAAGTGTCTGAGGCAGGATTTGAACTCAAGTCTTCTTACTACAAATCCAGCACTCTATCCACTGTGCTATCTAGCTAATCTAAACCCACCTAGCCAAACCCCTGACCTCTAAATATAAACATCACTGATCTCTAGGTAGTGAGATTCCTAAGTTGCTCCCTAAGTCTGTTTGATTCTCTGGTTTAGAGATCTACCACACACGACTCCTAATCCCTTTTTCTCCCCTCTACTGTTGCATCTTTGAGCCGATTTCTAACACAGAATGGTGCCCAAACTTGGCAGCTCATCTATTCTTTAGCTAAATTTCAATTGACCTCACTTGGTCTATGATTCTCCCCAGACCCTCTTGCTATTGCCTTAGGGCTTCAAAAATCAAAGTGGCAACCTTCATTTCAAATCATCATTCATTAATTTGTGTTTCACTCTCAAGGAAACATTGAACTGAGATGATTTGTTTTACAATACAAGCTCTCTTTTAGCCAATCAATTTTCCCAATTGCTGGAGGGCTTTAGGTGATTCTCCTATATTCCTTTTTTGTTCAGTCATTTCTAGTCACGTCCAACTCTTCATGACCCCATTTGGGCTTTTCTTAGTAAAGATACTAGAGTGATTTGCCACTTTCTTCTCTAGATCATTTTACAGATGAGAAACCGAGGCAAACATGGTTAAGTGACTTGCCCAGGGTCACACAGCTATGAAGTGTCTGAGGCCAGAGTTGAACTCAGGAAGATGAGTCTTCCTGACTTCAGGCCCAGCACTCTATCCTCTGCACCATACCACCTAGCTGCCCCAGTAATCACCAAGTAATATTCATTTCTCTCTCAAGACTGCATAGTAGTGTATAGACATGTTTTGAAGGTGACTTGAATAGATGATCTGAGGCCTGGTCCACCTCTTTGGAAAGTGAGCCAAGGGCATGCTTGCACCACCAGCATAATAGCTGGGCAAGAACAGGTAAGCTTCAGGAAGCCCTCAGAGGCAAAGCACTGTTTTCTCCGGTCTTCTAGAGTGGTATCAGTTAAAATGATATCTATCTGCCACACCCCACATCTGTCTAGTGTAGGGTTACAAAGTTTAAGACAAAGGAGACACTATTCTTCAAGGGATGAAACTTGTTACTAATATAACTTGTTACTAGCCATAAGAAGTATTATTATAAATATTATAATGTAATTATATAATACAATTATGTAATATATAAATATAAATTATAAATAGAAATAGAAATTTTATAAAATGATCTATTGTATAATATGTAATAAATGTATAAGTATGTAATTATAAGATATGGCTATACTTATATAATGAATTAATATGAATAATTATTATTATTACTACTTTAAGGAGGAGGGTGGCCCTTAGTTTACACTCACCAGCTTAGTTCCTTCCCACCAAATGCTGGTTACACAAAAAATCATCACAGAGAGCAAACACATTTACTGAAGCAAAAAGTAAACAGAAATTGGAGATGTTACACAGATTCAACTATGACCAAAGAATACCCAAGAATGAACAAGCTCTTCAGCTAGGAAAGAGATGAGAACTTGACTCAAATAAAGGGGAAAGAAGTAACCTCGTCCGAAGGGGAACCATTCTAGCAGTCTCCAGAATTTCAAGCAAGTCCAGAGACAGGACAGGGCCAGTGTCCCATACATATCTACTATTCCAAAGTCCTTCTCTCTTCCCTGGAGTAGCCTCTGTCCTAGTTTTTTTCCCCAAGGAATGTTTCTGGAACCAACCCAGTACCTGCCTCATGCAGGTACCCAGTGTTGCAGTCAACATTGTCTCTACCAATCAGGAGTCATATCTGTGTCTTCATTCATAACAGAACACAAAATGCCACAAGTTTGGGTGGAAACTGGTGTGTACAAGAAAGTAATACAATTGCTAGCCTAACCCAGTAAAAGGAATAATTCAACCTAACCCCAGTTTTCCTCTGATGTTCACAAAAGATAATCGTTTTCACTATGGGCCCCCCAAGCAAAAAAAATTAACAAGGATTTTGTCCTTTCTTACTGCATAAACAAACAAATCTCCAGGGCCTTTATGAAGCAGGGTCTCCTTGAGCAACATTTATACTTATGCAGAGACAAAAAGGAGGCAGCAGCCAGGGTGGTCTACCTTGCTCTCTAGCTTTTTCTCCATAGCCTTTTGCTTGTTGACCACAAAGATCAGGCCTCTACATAATTAATTAGATAATCCCGTCTGGGCTTATCTCAGCCAATGTACGACTCTTTCAGGTATTATAAGAGACAATGGGACCTCCAGGCACTTTGGGTAGCCTAGAGAAAGTCATTTTTGGCTAGCAAATCTTTTGGTACACCCCAAACATGTCTAATAACTGCAGTTGTAGCCATGTAGGGTTCAGCTCTATTGCCACCATCCAGTACATCTCCTTCCACATTTCTTCTCCCCTACTAGTCCTATCATTCAATCTCAGATTCCTTTTCTCATTAGTGTCTTCTGTAATCCATTTCCCAATTAATCAGTCCTTTTAGTACTAACTAAATCCTTTCATCCATTCAAGAGCCTTTGGCATGTAAGTTCATTTTTATCAAAAAACATTTTCAATCATTTCTCAGTCAAATACCTTACCCCAACTGCTCTCATTTCCAAATTCTTTTTATTTGGGGTTTGGGGAGGGGAGCTAATTGGGCCTACTTACTGGCTGATGAGTAGGTTGGATTTCTGGTGTGCTCTAGGAGAGCAAGTTTTGAATTCTGTTAAGACAAGCACATAGTAACACTAACAACAATGATATTCTCTGACATTAATATTGTGCTTTAAGGTTTGCAAAGCCTATCATCTTTTTTAATTTTCACAATAGCTGTGTGAGACTAGGTGCGGTAGCAAACACCTGGAATTTCTGCTATTGGGATGGCTAAAGCTGGTGGATCCCTTGAACTGAGGAGTTCTGAGATGTAGGGTAGCTAAGTATGTGGAGTGTTCAGGGAGGACTAACACCTCTGGTGTGAGGGCTTGCCAGGCCCTTTCCAGGGCTGCTCATCTACCTTGGTGTCCATCTGCTACCCAACTCTCACCTATCCCTCCAAGCAGCTGTATCATGCACAGTGGCCACACCCCAGTAAAACCACAAGAGCAGACGGGCTAAACCAAGCCGAGGGTAACCAACAGGTAACTGAGTTAGGGGGATGTCTACCCCAAACATGTGAAGACTTCCTTCAGCAGAGTGAACAGAAGAGAACAATTTGTCCCAATGTCCATGAAGGCGGCTGAAGTAGGCCTTAAGGACATCCACTGCATCCCAGGCCATCATGACTTTGGACCTGCTACTGCATGTAAGTGATTTTGGAAGAGAGAATGAGGCTGACGACTTTGTGTAACTGCCTCACTTAAATCCAATTCACCCACGAGTCAAGACATCACCCCTATGTCATTGGTCCTCTTCAAAACAAAGGACAAACAAGGAGCTAAGCCAATCAGGTAGCCTCAATAAGTACAGCACCAATATGGTGAGCTTCTGGGAACCATGGGCTACCAGACTGCCTAAGCAACTTGGTCCAGGTCAGAAATACAACAAGCTAAAATAGAACAGCCTACGAGTAGTGAGATTGGGTGGGCCTGTGAGTAGCCAATGCCCTTCCAACCTGGGCAAGATAGGGAGACTCAGTCTAAAAAAAAAAAACAGATAAAAGGGGATAACCCTTCTTATAGATGAGAAAACTGAGAGATTAAGATATTTGCCTTCAGTCACATAGCTAGTATACAAAAAGGGCTTCATCCCAATTCTAGACTTATACAACAACAAAAAAATACTTACAAATGAAAATGAGGCAAATTATTTGTTTCTGAGAAATTCTATCATTTATCTAGAATAGGTATGTACTATACTTCCAAGAGGGAACAGATTAAACAAATTTCATTCTAGGATGAATGCCCATCTTCATTTCCTGGCTCATCTCCCCACTCCAATTGAAATTCCTTCATTCTCCTTTTTCTTCATTTTTTCCCTCTTCCTCTGCCCCCACCTCTTGGATGTCTTGAGATATTGGATCTCCCCAAGTACACACCAAACTTTTATAGACTGACAGATCTCTTTAATGCTAAGTTGCCATTACATTAGTCATCGTAAATAGGGCCTAACTTGCTAAATCATAAGACTGTAACGTCAACCAAAGGCAGCTCTTCATCAGGAAAATGTGAGGTATTTCTACTCTGCAGCAATAGCATTAATAAAAGATTTACATGGAGTTTTAAGATTTACAAAGTACTTTCCTCACAAGAGCCTTTTGAGGCAAGTAGTCTAGGTATCATTTATCCTCATTTTGCAGATGAGAAAAGGAGAGACGAGAGGACAAGGGAGTAACCTATAGATATGCAGCTGGTAAATGTTAAGAGCTGGGATTTGAACACAGGTCAAGTCAAATCAAGTTAAATCAACAAGCAATCATTAAGTGCTTACTGTCTTCTGACTCCAAGTGAATTATTATTCCTAGTACATATACAATGGGCTAGAACATTTAAAAAAATTCATAGACCACAAGGTGGCAGAACTATAACACTGTACAACACTTTTCTTTTTTTTTACATCTCCAATTCTATTACATAATAAATGTCCTTAAACTATCCATACTCACCTTCCCCTACACACAACCCCACTAGTGCAGGACTCCAGCAATATCCTTAGAGCACAATCTTTGTGTCATAATCAGGCTCTCTGTGTTATCTTCTACTCCCAATTCATACTTTCCTCCTTTCGCTGAGCACTACTTTGCACTCTCAAGGTCTCTCTTAAGAACTTTGGAATTAATTGTGTGACATGGGAGATACTGGCACAGGACCCCTCGCCATGGCGTGCCCACATTAGAGAAGATCCTGTGCTCCATGAGTAAAGCAGAATGGAAATAGCTCAAAAGAAACGCAGGATGTGCAAGTTTAGAGAATCCACCCCAAATGTTCGAATGGACTGTTTGTGCTCGACCTGTGGTAGAGCGTTAGGAGCTTGTATTGGTCTGATCAACTGGAGTCTGACATGTTGAAACTTGACTCTAGCATAGTGATGTCATTTTGGTCCTCTTCAAGAATGAAGGGCAACAACCAACCAACTTTGCCAAAGAACAATAGGAATTTGTCAGCTAATAAGCATTAATTTTGCACCTAGCCTATGCTATAGAGTAAGAAATCGGGGAGAAGAAAGAAAGAAAAATATACAAGGAAGTCCAAGAAGCTTCTACTTAGGGAGAGAAAATCTAAACAAATGAAAAAGATTTAAGAATGTTGACATAACACAGGTTAAGTGATGTCTCAAAGTCACATGGTTATGAGTAGTGGAGTTCAGACTGTGACCTAGGTCATCTGACTTCAAGTTTAGATACCACAAGGCCCCACCACAGAATGATAAAAGATTCTCCCTCCTCCTTAGTGGTTCCTTGACACCCTATGCCCCCCTCCACTCCCCAGCCCCGGCCAAGATCTTATCTTCTGCAGTTTGGCCTACTTTGCTTTTCACTAGTGGTCTTTTTTTTAGAAATTAACACCTGCAGATGGGATCTTCCTCTTCTTCTCCTTAACCACTAGCTTCTCTTTTTCTTACTTCCCCTTTTTTGCATTCTTTTCTCTTTTTGTGAAACAAGAGGTGTGTGGAATAGATAAACTTTAAAAGTCCTTTCCGGTTCTGGTTCCGATCTTGTATAATTTTAGATTTTATTTGTGATTTGTGATTCTATTTTAATAGGTAATTGTGGAATGTCAAATATAGAAAATATTGTCAAAGGCATACCTAGGGCAGGGCAACTAGAGCTTTATTTCCAGACGGCTGAAATTTAGAGATCTGGCAGCACTTGAACTCTTGGTAACAAAGAAATAATTTAACTTAACACCTAATTAGGAAGAAAAATTAATTAAACAAGAAGCTGTTGGATCGGGTCACATCCTAGCTGAGCTCTGTGGCCAGCCCCACCCTATTCATCCCCCCCCCAATCATAATGATCTCCCCAGAAGCAGCCTTATGGTGATCTGGGGTTTCAACTAAGGAAAATCAGTAACCGGGGTCTCCATCTCTGTAAGAAAACCATACTGCAATCTGAAGTATCTTAGGTGGCAAAATCGCTAGTTACAGCTGGTACTTAACCTATTTTTTGTGTCATGAACCTCTTCAGCAAACTGGTAAAGCTTCAGGACGCTTTTACAGAATTAAGTTTTCATATGCATAAAATAAAATATATAAGATTACAAAGGAAACCAATTTCCCTGAAATAAAGTTATCAAATTTTTTTTTGAAAAACAAGTTTATGGAGTTCAAGTTAAGAACACCAGAAGTGGAGCAGCTAGGTGGCACAGTGCCCATCCTGGAGTCAGGAGGATCTGAGTTCAAATCCTGTCTCAGATAATTACTTAGCTGTGTGACCCTGGGCAAGTCACTTAACCCCAATTGCCTCAAAAAAAAAAAAAAGAATACCAGATCTGATCCAATCACCCCAAACTATACTTTTTACCTTTAAGCTGCTGCTCTCTTTTCCCCCAGCCCACCTATTGATCCTAAACCTAAGGGCTGCTTCCCTAATCCTCTGCATTTTACATAACTGAAATCAGAGAATCATAGGAACTTGAAGTTGGAAAGGACCTTGGAGATCTTAGTTTTTGAGGAGAGTATACAGCTTACCTGGTCTTAACTCCTTTATTTTATAGCTGAAGAAACTGAGGCCCGGAGAGGTTAATTAACTTGCCTGAAATCACAGATTGTAATTGGGAATTTGAACCAAGGTCCTCTGATTCCAAATCCATTGTTTTTGTCCCTGTGTACTATATCGCCTTTCCTCTTCTAGTCCAACTCCTACAGGAAACATAAATATCTCTACAAAATCCCCAACAAGCTCCTCCGACTTGGCAGTTTGTGTTTAAAATGGTACTGCTGACCTAGACTACTTATCCTAATATGTGGTAATGGATGGAAATATCATTTGGTTTGGCCTGCAGAGGCTCGGAGTGAGTTGGCTTCTTTGTTTCAAAGACTGACTCCTTTTCTTAGAAAGGGCAGCTTGTATCTGATGGCTGGTTGCCACTCTGGTCTATCTGCCACCTGTGGTTTCTCAGAATACCACAGTTCTACCACATCATTTAAAGCTGCGTGCATCCTGAGAGTCTTCCTTCTTCCTACTTTACTTGCGGTTGTTCTGCTTCACATGGCAAACTTGCCTGTGCTTGGAGATCCTGCTACAAGTCACTTGTTCTCCTCCTCTGTTCCACCTAGTGGAGTCATGTTGCAACAAAAGTGGTTCCTTTACTTCTTGGTAACCAGCCATCATACCAGGAGTTTCCTGTCATCATGCAAGTACAGTATATGATGATTGAATCCAAGAAGTGGAAAATTTCTTAATTGTTATGTAACCTAACTCTTTACCCCTACCACTACCTAGAAAGTGCTCATTCAGCCTCTGCTGGACACCTCCAGGCAAGAAGAGGTCAAGTCATTACCACATCTGTAGATTTAGGGAGGTGACTACTTCAACGAAGCAATAACCTGCTAAAATCTGGATGGTGCAAAAAAAAATGATTTAAAATATGTTAAACGGAACTCATACATTTCTTTCAACGTTTCTCATTTCTCTTTCAATGTCCCTCAATGTTTTCATCTTTTGGCTTCTGCTATTCCATATTTACTGATGCCTGAGTATCTCATTTCTATGATTCTTGTCACTTAGTCCTTCATCTGTTCCTTTCGGATCATTGAATCTTAGAGCTGGAAAGGATATTTGATGTTATCTGGTCTAATCTTAACCCATCTTTATGTCATGAACTCCTTTGGGTGTCTGGTGAAACCTATGGACCCATTCTCAGAATAATTTTCATAATTAAAGGAAATTTTACGTAGAGGGTAGTGAAAATAAAGATGTAATCTTTCCTCATATGGGTTCACATGCCACCCCACCCCCCAATCTATCCACAAACCCCTTGGGGTTCCTTGGACCACACTAAAAATGAATGGTCCTTTCATTTTGCAAACGAGGGGCCTAAGGCTGGATAACCATATATTATATCATCATTATGAGTTTACCTTGTTCCTCTCTTCTTTTTTTTTTTAAAGAGATTTTTTTATTGATGCTTTTTGAAAATAGTGCTTCCACTTCTCTCTCTTCCTCAATAAAACCCTTGCTTGTAACAAGGGGGCATAATTAAGCAAAACAACATTTTGACAATATTTGACAATATATCTCTTAATATGTAACTTTGGTCAGATCCGTTGAAGTCAAAATTATTCCCTGTATTGATCAGAGCCCTTAAGACTTGTATTGTCATTTTCCTTTCTAGTCATGTATTTGCTATGTAAATTGTTTTCCTGGTTCTTCAGTCTACCAGTTCATACAAATCTTCCCATGCTTCTTTGAATTTTTCATATGTATTGTTTCTTTTGATGCAATAATAGTTCACAACTTGTTCAGCCATTCCCCAACTAATGGGTGCCCGTATGGCTTCCAGCTTTCTGCACCACAAAAATCCACTGCAATAAAAATTTTTGTACAACTATGACCTTTCCTTCCATAATATCATATTCTATATTTTTATTATATTTTTATCTCTATAATATTCTACATTCTATACCTCTTAGAGTATATGCCTAGGTGAAAGAATATGTAGTTTAGTAACTTTTCTCACATAATTCCAGAATGATTAGACAAATCCAAAGCTCTACAAATAGCAAATTAGTGTGCCTTCCTTTCTACCCTTCCAACATTTACCATTTTCATCTTTTATCATCTTTACCCATGTAATCAATATGAGGTAAAATTTCAGAGTTGTTTTAATTTATATTCAATTGGTTATTTGAATCTCTTCTTTTGAACTTCATATATATATATATATATATATATTATATAAATATGTATGCATTTTACTACTTCTCTATTTTTATATATTTCCTATATATCTTGGATATTGTACTTCTATCAGGTGTTTGCTACAACGATTTCCCCCCCCAGTCAACAACTTCTTTTCCTTTTCTACTTGAATTGATCTTGTTCATGCCAAAGCTTTTTAATTTTATGTAATTAAAATCATCTATTTTATCTTCTATACTTATCTGTATCTCTGGTTAGGAATTCTCCCACTTGCCATACTTGTGCAAGGTGTCTCCTGTCATTCTCCTATAATTTTTTCATGATGTGACCTTTTATATTAGGTCATATATCCATTTCTTTGCTTCTCCCTTCTTTATCTAAGATTCTTGATCATACTACCTAGTAGACCTGCTGTATCTATATCCTCCTACCCAACTTATTCTGACATATAGAGGCAGCTAGGTGGTGCAACCCAGGGCTAATTCCAAAGCCCAGGACCCAGAATCAGGACGACGCAAGTTTGAAACCTGACTGAGTCATTAGTTGTGTGAGGCTGAGCAAGTCATTTAACTTCTCAGTCTCAGTTTCCTCATCTGCAATATGGTAATCATAGGAGCATTCATTTTGCAGGATTGTTGTGAGGACCAAATGAATTAACATATGGAAAGTGCTGTGCTTTGCATATCTTAAAGCACTATATAAATGCTATCTATTCTTATTATTACCTGTATTTCCATGCCAAAACCACATCTGTTACAATTTTCCACAACCTCTTCTTAGTTAAGTTCAAAGACAGTTTTGTTTGCATCTTTCTGACTTATTCTGTTTAAGCTTTATTCTCCCTTTCCATTCTGAAGTGAAAAAAAGGTCTGCCCCGTTCTGCTTTGTTCCCAAGGTCTCTAGGATGGCCAGGCCTGAATGTCCTAAAAGAACTTCCCATCTGTCATAGCAAAAAGGTTCCTAGTCTATGGGGTAAGCAGAGATTGACTACAAAGAGCTAAAATTGCAATGGTTAAATCACAGTCTCCCCACACTCCTGGAATGCTTTAATTCAAGAAGTAATCCAAGCATGCAAGCTACTTAGAGAGAGGAATTCTTCTCCTTTAAGGCATCCATATGTGGTCACCTCCCATGCCAACCAGTCCACTTAGTCACTTGCTACCAGCTCTGATAGCATTCATGTGTCAAGCCTTGAAATAAATCAGTCTTAAGTGAAGGAATAAAGCATTTTTAATTGAGATAACAGGATAGCCAACCTGCCACCCTGAAGGATGTCCAATCATCATAATCACAGGAAAAAGTTCTTTTGCTTTTAGGAGAAAAGGGGGAGGGGGTCACATTAGGTAGCAAGGCCTGGTCCTGAGTTCCCAGTCACCCTTGGAAATCTGGTCAAGAATACTTACTCATTCTAGTTAACTTACCCTTCACGTTCTAACTCACCATAATGAAGAGTACAAGAGATCCAGATCAGTCTGGGTTCCTCTACAAGGTAAAATCCAAGGGTGGGGGGACTGAGGCTGTGGTTCAGTGAAACCAAATCGAGAATAAATATCTTAAGGGTAGGAATGTAAGGACATTACTGAAATTCTGACATTATTAGGATCACTTAAGGGAGTGGCAAGTAACATTACATTTGGTATTAACCATTTTCTGCCATTATATTAACAATATTTTTGTCACATGTTATAGCTTATATCAAAGATATTTGTGTACAAGTTAGCTCCTTTATTAGCCTCCATAAGGGCAGACCTTATCTTATCATATGCATGGTAATTTTTAGTTGAGGAAATTGAGGCTCCAAGAGAGAAATGGACTTACCCAAGGCCCCATAGCTGGTAAGTGTTGAAACCAGGGCTCAAATCTAAGCCTTCTCCCCAAGTCCAGTGCTCGTTCTTCTATTCCACATTGCTTCCAAAAATGGATGAGTATTATTATTGGACTAGACCTTGAGGTCATTGGCATAATAAATTCCCAGAGAGAAAACTCTGGCCACCCAGCCAGTATGTGTCTGAGGTAGGGTACCAGGCTGCCTCTCCCTGAATGGAAACCCCTTAAATATTTGTTGAATAATTAAAAGAATGAATGAATAAGTGAATGGCTAAAGGTGTGGTAAGGTAGTGATTGAACCTTAAGACAAAAATGTTATTTTGTACTGACAATATAGAGGTAGAATTTCTCTATCTCACCTTACTATGGAAATTAAGGATTGGTTATACTCTAAAAATGGGGGGGAGGGAGGGAAGAGATAATATGCTTTATGTCCTGTGCAAACCAAGGACCATGATATTCATAAGATTTGTATGTGAGCTAACATACAGTAGACACTTGGGAAATATCAGCAGAAATGATAATGCAAAGGAGAAGACTTACTTCTTGCAGTTCTAAAGGGTTACCATTTGCATTTGTTCATTTCCTTCCCAACTAAAAAAATGATTTTGAGCTTTGAACATCTCAGTTATTTAAACTAGACTATGTTTGATGATTTTTTTTAATTCAGTAAAGAAACAATTCTTTGTACAAGCTGAAAAAATAGCCTTCAGACTCATCCATGAAACAGAAGTGGGTTTGTTTTGGTGTTTCCCCCACCCCGCCTCTTCTCAGTCCAGACACCCATCCATCTGTTCCTCACTCCCTTTCAACCTTATTCGTGTCATCTTTCCTGGTTTAATCACACATGAGAAAAAATAAAAATATTGAGAAAGCCCTCAAAGTAGAGATTTAGGAGAGGATCAGTGGTTGAGGAAGATAGAAAACATTAT
The DNA here is from genome assembly GCF_011100635.1 of Trichosurus vulpecula. Classification (NCBI taxonomy): domain Eukaryota; kingdom Metazoa; phylum Chordata; class Mammalia; order Diprotodontia; family Phalangeridae; genus Trichosurus; species Trichosurus vulpecula. The sequence goes on from NC_050579.1 coordinate 95,101,390, forward strand.
AGAAATGAAAGATGGGGATCTCTGAGCACCACTTTCAGTCAACCTCCAGCCACGTTTTAAAAAGTGACCAATTGAGTGATCAAGACTTCTTGGTAAAAAGAACTCTGCTGAAATTCATTCATCTGACTCAAAGGGAGAAGGAGAAAAATACAGTCACCAAGAACAAGGCAACTCCAATGAACTGGTTCACTATGACTCCAGGGAACCAGCTCTTCTATATAGAGGGAAGCCAGCCCAGAACACAGGTACTAAAGAGGTGCAGAGAACTAGACTAAAAGAACAGGAAAGTATATGAGAAGTCATCTAATCTACCCCCTCCTCAATTCATAAATGAGAAAACTGAAGTTCAGAGAAGTGAAATGACTTACCCAAGGTCACACAAGTACCGAGTGGCCTAACCCCTGACTTTCGATCCAGCATTCTTTCCATTAACAAATACAACATCCCCCAGCTACTGTAGCCAGCAAATTCCTGAGCTAAGGAAACAGGCCAGGACTATGTGCTAGTAAGTAGAATTTACCATATAACCCTTCTATCCAAGGCTCTCTCAGGACAAAAAGGGCCCAGATACATGTTGTGAACCTCTCACTTCTTGGTTCATTGTCCTGACTTAGGTAGAACCTGGGAAAGATCATAGACTTAAGAACAAGAAGGAACATCAGGAGCCATCTAGTCCATTTTGGGGCCGCCAGGTGATATAGTAGATAAGAGCACCAGGCCTGGAGCCAGGAAGACTCGTCTTCCTGAGTTCCTGGCCTCAGACACTTACCAGCTGTACGCTTAACCCTGTTTGCTTCAAGTTCCTCATCTGTAAGATGAGCTGGAGAAGGAAATGACAAACCACTCTAGGATCTTTGCCAAGAAAACCCCAAATGGGGTCAGAAAAAAACAGATTGAAACTACTGAACAATAAGTCCACCCAAGTGAGGTCTAGAGAAGTGAAGTAGCATGCCACAGTCACATAGCTAGTGTTGGAGGCAGCATCTGAACTCAATTCTTCCTCCCTTTAAATCCAGCACTCTTGTCTGGCACTCCTCCAAGGAAAGCTATCAGCTGCCTTAAAAAAGTACTCATACTCACAAATCTCAAAACAAAAGGTTTGATGACAAATTTCACAAAAAGGAATCATATTTCTGAGCCCAGAGAGTCAAGTCCCCTTGTCATTGGGTTACCACTTCCTCAGAGAGCTGTATAATCTCTGTAACCTACAGTACTGCCCTATGTAAGGCTCTAGCCCCATCCCTAGCAAGGGAGAGGCAGGAATTTACCTCTCTAAGGCTCCTTCATGCCAGGTTGCTCTTTCCCTAGAAGTGATTACAAATTGCCACCAGTCACTGACCTCCCTAGTATCACTTTTCATAGTTCAGTTCCTTTGCTGGTTTCAACAATTCTAACATTCTATAGCAGATTGGCATTCCCCCTTAGAGAGATCCCCTTGACACAAGAACTTTTTTTTTAATAATATCCCCAATCCATAACATGTAAAAACAATTTTTAGCACTCTTTTTTTAAAAGTTTTGAGTTTCAAATTCTATCATTCCCCTCCCCTTCCCCCAAGATGGTAAGCAATCTGATATAGGTTATACATGTGCAATCATGTAAAACATATTTCCATATTAACTATTTTGTGAAAGAAAATTTGAACAAAAAATAAAGGAAGGAAGGAAGGAATGGAATAAGGAAGGAAGGAAAGAAAGAAAAAGAAAGAAAGAGAGAGAGAAAGAAAGAAAGGAAGAGAGAGAAGGAAAGAAAGGAAAGAAAGGAAGGAAGGAAGCAAGGAAGGAAGGAAAAAGAAAGAAGATAAGAAGGAAAAAAGAAAGAAAGAAGGAAGGAAGGAAGGAGGGAAGGAAAGAAAGGAAGGAAGGAAGAAAGAAATAAAAAGGAAGGAAGAAAAAAGAAAGGAAGGAAGAAAAAACGAAGGAAGAAAATATACTTCAGTCTATATTTAGATGCCATTAGTTCTTTCTCTGGAGGGGGATGGCATTTTTTATCATGAGTTATTTGACAGTCTTGGATCATTGTATTGCTCAGAATAGCTAAGTCATTCACAGCTTTTTATCATATAATATTGCTGTTACCATGTACAATGTCTTCCTAGTTCTGCTCACTTCACTCTGTATCAGTTCATCTAAGTCTTTCCAGGTTTTTCTGAAATCATCACAGGAACCGGGTTTTTTTTGCCTTTCTTTGTATTACTAGCACTTACCTCAGGGCCTGGCACACAGTAAGTGCTTAATAAATGTTTTTCAAATGCTGACAGACAGATAGGATCATCACCTTCCCCAGGAGAAAATCTCTTCAGCTGCTGAGTCTGTATACAAAGATTACTGTAGAGCCCCTACATGATCAAAACATGCCTATGGGCCAGAGTGCTTCTACTCTTTTGAAACCCTCTTTTTATAAAGACTACACAACTACTATCCTCACACAAAAAGGGTCACTCAGTGGGGTACAGGAATACTTCTTTCTTGCTTCACTGAAATGAGTTTTGTTTACAGCCGATAAGCCAGACCTCCTTGACTCCAAAGTCCCTAAGTAGTATGTTACCCAGTTATATCACTAACTCCTCTTCAGTCTAAGGATTGGAGGGATATTCCATTCCTCCCCCACCCTCCCCCTTGTCTTTCTATATCCCATCTTCCTCTAGGGCAGCTGGGTTTTGTAATTAAAATCATCCCAGAGCTGCTTTACAAAATATTTCCATAAGGAAGAGGAGAGAAGGGACAACACCTGCAGCTCCTACTGTCCCAAGATTGAGGGGAGGCAGTTCCATACTCGACTACATTCAAAGGGTTTTAAGTTACTAGAAAATGGAGAAAAGCAACAATAACTGAAAAGGACAACCTCAGTTGGCTCTACACACAAACAGTAATGAATCATAGAAGACTAGCTCTGGAAGAAACACCGGAAACCATATTGTCCGACCCTCTTATTTTACAGATGAGGCCTAGCAAAGTTTCAATGGTGTGCCAAAGGTCACATAGCTGAGGTCCAGGACTAGAGAAACTGGATCCCTTGAATCTCGGCCCAGAATCCTCTCTTCTATAGTATAGTATGCCTAATGTTCCTTGGGAGTTTCAGTTTTATGCTCAAACCTATCTGAACATATTTTTAAGATATTAAAAAAATTTACCCAAAGCAACAATGAATGAAGATTTGCACATATAAAATAAAAAAGGAGAAATAATCAACAGTGCCCAGCTTGTCATTCAGCATGGCACAAGGACAGAAACTCCCATTTGGCTGCCCTTTTCAAAAACTTCCGACTGATTTTTACATACTTAGTCCTTTAAATTACTCCCACAGTTAAGAACATCAGAATAGCACATGTGAACCTAATAACAAGAAAGAAAGAAAAGAATTAAGTTTTTCATTTCCATTTCTCCCCTTTTTTCTTTCTTCCCGGTTAAATGGGGTTTTAAAAATCCAATAAATAAATCAACAAGTATTTGATGAGTGCCTTCTTCATATTGGGCACCACAGTAGGAATTGGTAGCAGGAGGGTGGGTGGGGTTGCTTGTAATGCTTCCTTTCTTCATGTTAGAATTTTCTTCATCTCTGACTGCACTACGGGCTTTGGCCAAATTGGGGAGCTTCACTTGAGTGCCATTGCCTACCAAAAATGGCCTTTCTGATACAGTAATGTGTATCTCATGACTGATCTCACTTTAAGGGTTGTTGTATTGGTACAGCTGCTGGAGAAGAGGAAGCAAGGGAAAAAATACAGTCACCATCTGGCTCACACACAAGACCAGCTCCCATCTACTGTCTCAATGTCTTTGCACTGGGTGTCCCCATTCTGTGAATAAATACACACTCTCCTCTTCTCCACCTAAGGAAAACCTTGGTTTCCTTCACGATGACTCAAACATCACCTTCCACAAGAAGCCTTTCCTGATCTTCCCAGTTGCTTGTGTCTTCCTTCCCTCCTGCTCCCCGTCCAGTTCCACTGTGTTCATTATGCACGTGTTTTAGGGATTTGAAAACTGATGGGCATACTGGAGATCAAGATCTCCCCTCTCAGCCCTGAGAACAGTTTGAGATCTACGGGATCTCTGAACTCCAAGGCAGAATCGAGGCACACCCTGGGATTCTCAAAGGCACTCATACAGGGGGAAGAGAATAATCATTTATTAGGCCTACTACCATGTGCCAGGAACCAAGTGCTAAGTGTTTCACAAATATTATCTTATTTGATCTGCAGACAGACTGAGGGAATGGAATGAGGACTTCAAGATCACAGCAGCAGCAGCAGCAGCAATGGGGGCCTACTAGGCCTACTGCCAGGACTTAATGATCTTAACCAGAAGAATCAGTGACCTAAGGGCAAACAGCAAGAGGAGAAAAGGAAAAGAGCTGTTGGCCCCATCTCACAGGCATCTTGGAGCAGAAGACTTGGGCTGAAGCTGCCGGTTGTATATACATCTTCAAGGACTGAGGGATATTCCAAGAAAAAGTCTACTCTTTCCCCAGCTCCCCCCTCTTAATTCCTGTCTGGTAATAGACAGAGATAAATACACATTTAAATTATGGCACAGAGCTAAACTTCTGCCCGGACTTTAAGAGCTTTGCTAACTGAGTAATCTGAGTTATTGTGATTTTTACAACCAACTTTTCATCCAACATAAACTCCATGAAGCAGTATAAGAATGGATCACATGGACCCAAAAGGACATTATATTGCCCTTAGGCTAAAAAAAAAACAAGCTAATTGTTATAACAGGTTGTAGCTAATAAATCTCTTAGAGGCGAAAAGGGTAAGGAGCAAAGGGTGACCTCCACAATGACACCCACAACCACAGTGTAACGTATGTATTAGATGTATATTTATATATGGACATGTTGCCTCTCCTACTAAAATGAAAGCTCCTCAAGAACAGGAATAACTTGTCTTGGCAATCCAAGCATTTAATGCAGGGCCTGGCAAATAGTAGGTGCTTAATAAATGCTTATTGATTAATATTACTGAGATTATGGCATTTGAGGTGTGATCTTTAGTACAGTGTTCAATTCTTTCACTAATTAAAAATGCTATGTTCTATTTTTTAAAACTCATTTATTATTGGAGACTTAAGCCTAGAAATCAACCTAATTCAGTAGTATTTTAGGTATCCAATATTCGTGTGTGTGTATGTGTGTGTGTGTGTGTGTGTGTGTGTGTGTGTGTGTATAGAGACAAAGGAAAAATTCAACACTAAAGGGAAGCAGGGTGAGGAGGGTAAAATTGCTGAGAACAGGGGGGGAAAGGGCTTGGGAGTTTTGGGGGGATGATGGTAAATGTGCCCTTAGTAGAGGAACTACTGGAGCGTGGAGGGAACTGGCTCAGAAGAACTATGCTCAGTAGGGCTCCTTCCTAGGAGGGATCATCATTTAGTGCTCAATTGGGGTAACAAACATGCAGAATGGGAGAAGGTTGCTTCTGAGAATATGGACAGAAGGACTGGAGATGCCTGTTTCAAGGAATATGCAGCTTGTGTCATTTCAGGAGCCTCAGTGGCTGAGGCCCTGGCCATACTTTCTAACTCTTGATATAGACAATTGGTCCAATCCAAAGGAAGATCAGTCTCAAAGTAAAGCCTACCCCATCCCCACCAGAGATGTGCTGGTAAATTTTTAACGAACAGCTCTTGGGGAGGGGGGTATGTATGTTTGACACACTTGTAAGTGTAATCTCCATTATTAATACTTTCTTCATCACTTCTTAAATCTAGACAATCAACAAAACAGTAAATAAAAGCCTGATTTGTAGCATTTGCCAATTTCCAAGATATAAATGCTCACCTTGAAAGTTTAGCTCTCTATATTTTTTTGGTATATTCTAGTCTCCATTTTCTATTTCTTATTTTGTTTGGAATAAATTTGTTTGTTTGATATTCACTATTTGTGATGATCTTTTGTGCAACCGGTGTTTGGTGAGAAGGAGCTAGGATGACAAAGATAAGCTAAAGATTACCCTCCTCTTTAGATCAATAGGAACTTTTGTTCTGAATCTATCATCCCCTAGACTACCAATAGTCGAGGGGAGCCCAACACCACTCTCAGATGCTAAGGGAGGAAAGAGTAGCCAGTCTTGGCTATTTTTCTGAGGCCTGCTTTCTCTGCTTTCTGCACCAGCTAGTATACTAGTGATACAGGCACAGCCCTTGACTAGCCTCCTTTCTACAAGGGTGGTTGAGGGCGTGTATATCCATGCTACCTGTAAGTCACATCCATATATTTGGACAACCTATGTAGATTAATATAGCATATGTGTATCTTTTGGAGCGGCCATAATTCCATGGTAGATAAAGAGGAGTAGCGTTTAACTATTCATTCACTCATATGACAAACATTTATTAAACTCCTTCAGCGTGCAGAGCTTTGATTTAGGTGCTAAGAAAGATGCAGTTTAGATTAGTAGCTATTGGAAATAAGGCAGAATGGCAGAGAAGACTTTTGGGGACCCAGAAGAAAGCATAAAGAGGTGACAAAAGATAGCCTATGGTAGACCGTATGTTTAAAATCAGTGAGCAGTGTTAATTATCTCTCTTGCAGCAACAATGTTTTTTAGTTATTTATGAGCATGTGACTACATGGACGGGAGGGAGTCTTACCTTTTCCTTGGTTACTGAAGGAGAAAGCGAAGCTCTGAAGAACTCCCTTATTTAGAGGAGATGATGATCCAGGAACCACTGAGTCAGGCTCTTGCAGTGGACAGAGCACCAGATATGAAGTCAAAGGAAGTGGGTTCCAGTTCTGCTACATACCAAGTCTGTGACCCTGGGAAAATCACTTAAACTCTCTGAATCTCAGGTTTCTCATCTGGAAATGAGAGGTTTGGACTAGAGTTAAAGGTGCTTTCCAGTTCTACTTCTATGATCCTAGATCTTTCACTGTGTTAGACCCTACAAATTGATTAAAGGTGATGGTGACCTTTGAGGGGAGAGGTAAAGTACCTGTAAAAGAATCCCACTCTAAACTGAATTAACTATGGCACAGAGATTTTTTTAATGTTCTAGTCGGATTGCGGTGGAGGAGGTGGAGTTGGAGGAATTGTACTTTTCCTCCAACATAGCTGGCATCTGTGAAATCGGGATCTATGGAGCTATGCCAAGTGGTAGGCAGTCTGCTAGATTCAGGCTGCCTTTTCTCCAAGTCACACTTAGGCTTTATTGCTAGGAACAGGATAATTGTTTTCGGTGGTATTTTTTTCTTCCTTGGTTTTCTCAGAAGGTCTTTTAAGTCCATGGTAGCCTCTTTTGACCCTGGATTCAAATCTGATCCGAAAGGAATAAATTCATTTTTTTCCCTGATTGCATTTATCCAGTTTTGCAAATGGAAAGTTTTTTTTTCTTTGAGCTTAGCCAATAATATCTGAGAAATAGCAGTAGCAAATTTTTTTTAGACTGGACCTGTGATTTTCCTAATATAGGGAACTCCTTTCTGCAAAATTCTCTCTACCAATGCAAGTCATCACCTACTTTGTGACTTTTAATCTCAGAGAGCTGCCTTATCCCAGTGAATTCTCCTTGTCATTTTCCCACCCAGCTACTTTCCTAGGCTTCATTGTCTCCAGAAACTTATCATTCTGTAACATCAATCAACTCAGAAACTCACACCTCCTCAGCAACCACTGCCCCTTGGGCCCCTCTCTCCCTCTGCTTGGAAGGGTTGGGAAGGGGACATCTGGCAGCTCCTCCCTGATCCTCCATCACTTAAGGAGGGCAATCAGGGAATTCTCTCATCATTTCCTACCCAGCTGGCTTTCTGGACTTCATCATCTTCAGAAATTCATTAATCTACAAGTTGAAATCAACTCATAAACTCACACCTCCTCAAATCATTTCCTACCCCAGCTGCATTAACTCATCATGCCCTACCCCCCAGAACAAGTAATCTTCCCTGCTTCTCAGCTTCTTTTTATTCACTGTCTCCCCCATTGGACTGTGAGCTCCTTGAGGCCAGGAATTGCCTTCTAGCACTTAACATAGTGCCTGGCACTTAATAAATGTTTATTGATTCCGATCCTGACCTGCTTTGTGACTTTTAGTCTTAGAGCTGCCTTGGGGCACTCAGAGGTTAAGTGACCTCTTCCAGTCAATAACAACAACAACAGATCCAGTTACTTCACTTAGCCTGTGTTGGTAAGACTTGAACCCAGGTCTTCCTGGTAGGGGAAATTTCAGAGTACTTGTGGTAGTCACCACTCTCTGGAGGACAGCATGAGTGTATTCAGTTTTTGGAGACTTTTGTACTTGTTCTTGCTATGTCTCCTCCCTAAATATCCCTTTGTAAAAATTAATCAGTGCTAATTGGTTATCGATGATATTGAAGAGATGATTGGTTGATATTGGAGCAATGATCACCAGTTATGATACTGGGAATATAGAAACTAGTGGTGGTGTTGGGCACAACATACAGAGTAAGAGGTTGCGATCAACAATACTAGAAAAGATACTCCTGGCCCCTCAGTGTTACCTCCAGAATTCACAAGGGAATAGTAGAGTACTAGTCAGAGTGTGGGTTGGAAGAGGGATCCTATATGTACTACCAAAATAACCCTCAAAACCAAAATCAACCAACTCAATTCTGAGCAATGTTTGTGGGCAATGGAGATAAGCCATTGTTCATTCTCTGGGCAGGATTCTGTTAGACTACAATTAACTATTTTCTTTGGAAAAGACCTGTGATTTCACTGGTATAGGGAACTCCCAAATGCTCTTGCAAGTCTTGATCTTAGAGAATTACCTGGGGCATTGAGGAGCTAAATGACGTGTCCAGGGTCAGAAAAGCCAATGTATGTTAGATGCTGGACCTGACCAGACTTGGCTCCAAGCCCACCTCTGTATTCATTACTACACCATACCGTCCCCATCTTCCCTCCACTTTTGGAAAATAGGCAGGAAATTGAATTGAGCGGTGAAGTAAGCAACAATGTACATTCATGTCTCTTTAAAATACTCTATTTCTACCTAAATTTATTAGTTACCTGAAGGAAAGTAACACTAAAATATTTTAATATCTAATTGTAATACTGGAGATAACCTAGAAAGGTCCTTAGTTAATGTTTCTTCTGAGACAATTGCCAAAAGCCAGGGCTCAGTCTGGGACAGAAGAGTCTAGACTAGGGAACACCATGACAGGGAGCACATGCAAACCTCCTGTGTGGTTTGGAAACTTAAGGTGGTTGATGCCAGCATGAAACAGATGAAAAAACACTGGATTTGGGGTCATAGGACCTAGATTTCAATCCTGGTTCTGCTACTCTCTACTTGTGTGACTTTTGTCAGTCACTTAACCTCTTTGGGCCCTAGTTTCCCCATCTGTTAAATAAGGAAGTTGGACTAAATTAGCACCAAGGTCCCTTCCAACTCTTTACCTATGTCACTACGATTTTGGGGAGTGCTTTACAAATATTATTTCATTCGATCTGCACAACAACCCTGAGAAGTGGGTTATTGTCCTCATTTTACAATAGAGGAGACTGAGGCAGACAGAGGTTAAATGATTTCAAGATCACCCTGTTAATAAGCGTTGAAGGTGGGATGTGAACTTCCTGGTTAAGGGTCCCTGTATCAGCTCACTTCCCAAATTCAGGGTGTCTGGGATGGGGAAGATAATCGGCAAGTCTCTAAGCTAATGGAAGGGGAGCAGCAGGGAATGCCAACAGTGGGCATGGGCTTCACTAAGATAAGAAGACCAGGAGAAGCCAGCTATGGGGAAGACTAGGGTAGCAAAGGTACAAGGCAAGAGCCCACTCATCAAGGGTTGGTAAGGGTTAAGGCTGCAACTCAGCTATGAGGAAGCTAGAGGGAGCAGAGTGGGAAAAACACTCACTGGGTCCAAGGGAGAAATCAAGGACATGGTGAGAACTGATCTGTGGAGATATTGACTTCAGACCAATACCAATAGCAATACTGCCGCTGCTGAGATAGCGAACAGCTGACATAAAGTTCTTAATAACCTGCTTACCTAGAGCCATGATTAGGCCCCAGATTTGGGGCAAAGCTTATCTACTTGAAGGATTTAAATTAGAATCTACTTGCAGGGTTAGATAGTGAGCAGTTAGGTGGCACAGTGGATAGGGTGCTGGAGTCAGGAAGACTCATCTTCATGAGTTCAAATCCTGCCTCAGACACTAGCTCTGTGGCCCTGGGCAAGTCACATAACCCTATTTGCCTCACCTTCCTCATCTATCAAATGAGCTAGAGAAGGAAATGGCAAAACCACTCCAATATCTTTGCCAAGAAAACCCCAAAAGCGGTCATGAAGAGTCTGATATGACTGAAATCACTGAACAACACAGAGTAGGATGGGATAGAGTAGGGTGCAGAGGAGAGTCAAACAGGCCATTATCGAACAGAGACATCAAAAGAAATCATAGAAGCCTAGCTTTGGGAGGTAATTTAGATGTTACCTAGTCCAATCCCTATTTTGAATCCCTTCTATATCACCCCTGACAATTTGCCATATGGCCTCCACTTGAATACTTAAAGTGACAGGGAACTCACTACCTAAAGAAATCCATTGTTGGACAGTCTAATATTTAAAGAGGTTCCTCCAGATCTCTAAAATCTGCCACTTGGTTTTAGTTCTGCCTTCTGCAGTCACACAGACTAAGTGGAATCCTCTTTCCATATGATAGCACTTGAAGCATTTATAGATAGCAGTCATATCACCTTCTAAGTTTTCTCTTCTCTGGTTCTTTCACCCAATATTCATGATTATGGTTTTGAATTTTCTCATCATCCTAGTTACCTTCCCCCTAGTAATGCTATAGTTTGTCAGTGTCCTTCCTAAAATGTTATGCTCACATGTTGTGGTTATCTAAACTTTTCTTTGAACCCTTTTTAGATTAAACACCCTCTTTCATTTCAGCATATGAGCAAATGCTAGTTCAGAGGCTAGGGTTAAGAGTCACCATCTGATACTTAGAAAAAGCAGTATCAGTCAATCTATATGAATGCAATGTGGCCCTGATTCTCCCAGGCCCCTACGAAAGCTTTTATCAGGCTAAAATAGATATAATTTTCCATTTTCAGTGTAAACCATAGAGTTTATATCCTTGAATTCATAAACCAGGTGCTCCTAATTCCTTACCCTTCCTATTCTTCATTGTTCTTTTTTCCCCCTTTCATTCAAAGTAATTCTTTTTCTATTTTCTTTTTTCCAATTATATATAAAAGCAATTTTTAATATTAATTTAAAATATTGCGAATTCCAAATTCTCTCCCTCCCCCTTCCTCTCCCTCCTTGAAAAGGCAAGCAATTTGATATAGATTATATGTGTGCAGTCATGTAAAACATATTTCCATATTAGCCATGTTGCAAAAGAATGCACAGACCAAAAAAAAAACCCAAGAAAAAATTTTAAAAGTAAAAAAAATTCTTTGATCTGCACTTAGACTCCATTAGTTCTTTCTCTAAATGTAGATATCATTTTTCATCATGAGTCCTTCAGAATTGTCTCTGATCATTGTATTGCTGAGAATAGCTAAGCTATTCACAGTTGATTGTCATACAATATTGTTGTTACTATTTACAATATTCTCCTGGTTCTGCTCACTTCACCTTGCATCAGTTCATGTAAATCTTTCCAGGTTTTTCTGAAATCATCCTGCTCATCATTCCTTATAGCAAAAATAGTATTCCACCACAAGCATATGCCACAACTTGGTCAGCCATTTTCCAATTGTTGAGCATCACCTCAATTTCCAATTCTTTGCCACCACAAAAAGAGTTGCTATAAATATTTTTGTATATATAAGTCCTTTTCCTTTTTTAAAAAATCTCTTTGGGATATACACCTAGCAGTGGCATCGCTGGGTCAAAGGGTATGCAGAGTTTTATAGCCCTTTGGGCATAGTTCCAAATTGCTCTTCAGAATAGTTAGATCAGTTCACAACTCTACCAACTGTGTGTTAGTGTCCCTATTTTTCCACATTCCCTCCAATATTTGTAATTTTCCTTTTCTGTCACATTTGTTATTCTGATAGAGGTGGCACCTCAGAGTTGTTTTAATTTATATTTCTCTAATCAATAGTGACTTAGAGCATTTTTTCATATGATTAGATAGCTTTGATTTCTTCATCTGAAAACTGCTTGTCTTCAATATCCTTGAAGTCATGTCCTACAACTTTTATTCTTATAAGTTTGATTCAGTTCTCTATATATCTGAAAAATGGGACCTTTATCAGAGAAACTTGCTGTAAAACATTTTCCCCAGTTTTCTGATTTCCTTTTAATCTTGGCTGCATTGCTTTTGTTTGTGCAAAATCTTTTTGATTTAACATAATCAGAATTATCCATTTTACTTCCCATAATGCTCTCTATCTGTTGTTTGGTCATAAATTCTTCCCTTAACTATGGATCTAACAGATAAGATATTCTATGATCTCCTGATTTGTTTATGATATCACTCTTTATGTACCCATTTTGACCCTGTCTTGGTATATGGTATTAGATGCTGATCTATACCTAGGTCCTGCCAAAGAATTTTCCCAGCAATTTTTGTCAAATAGTGAGTTATTCTTTCAAAAGCTTGAATCTTTTCATTTATCATACACCAGATTACTACAGTCATTTGCTACTGTGTATTATGTACCTAATCTATTCTACTGGTCTGCCGCTCTGTTTCTCAGCCAGTACGAGGTTGTTTTGATGATTACTACTTTGCAATACAGTTTGAGATCTGCTACTGCTAGCTTCCTTCACATTTCTTTCTCATTGATTCCCTTGGTGTTCTTGACCTTTTCGTCCTTCTAGATGAATTTTGTTAATTTTTTTTATCTTTATAAAATATTTTTTGTTAGTTCAATTGGTATGGCATTGAATAAGTAAATTAATTTAGGCGGAATTGTCATTTTTATTTTATTGGCTTGGCCTACCTATTTCATTGTTGTTCAGCCCCACACGTTCTTGGTTCCTTACTAACCCACTCCAGGTTCTAGACCAGGGATTCTTACCAGAGGGTCCATGGATCCCTAGATTTCAAGGGGTCTGTGAACTATAGGAAAAAATGCATCATATTTCCACTAACTTAGAAGGGAAATTTAGTATTTCCTTTGATTATGAATACAGGCAACAAATATTATACTGCGAAGGGGTTTACAGAGGCCAAAGGGGTCCATGACACAGAAAATGTCTAGAATTCCTGCTTCCGACTGAGCACTTGACCTGATCAATCCTGTCACTCACCCTAACATTTATCCCCAGCCCTATAAAAAGCCCAGGGACATAATGTGGTGGGGTGGGTGGGAAGATTGTCTTTACATTCTAAGCTTCTCTGACCCAGTTTAAAATGGGACTTGGAACATGGCAGGGTAGGGAATTTCCCAGGATCTGTATCCAAGATCCTGTTCTTGGTCTGTCTGTATAGATACAGCAGAAAATCATTCCCTGCCAATTAAAAGATGATTTTTAATACTCCATATACAAGGGTCTCCTTTATCTTGTTTCAGCCAAAACTTGGGAGTAGGGCAGTGGATAGAGTGTGGGCTTGGAGTGAGGAAAACCTAAGCTCAAATCAGGCCTCAGACACTTACCAGCTTACCTCATCCATAAAATGGGGAATAATAACAGCCCTTAGCTCCCAAGGCTGTGAGGATCAAATGGGATAGTAGCAAAGGGCTTGGCACAGTACCTGGCACATAAATATTAGCTATTACTATTAAATAAACATGACACTGAGAGTACTGCATTACATTGCCTCTTCTTCCTTTATAACAAGTAACATTTCAATTTCCTGATATGCCATGAGATATACGATCTCAGTGGAGTAACTGCTCCTTCCCTGACAAAGACCACAACCCATCCAGCCATGCCTACCCAACCATTGTGATTCTCATCTATATCCCACGGTCAGGACCACCCAATGTGTCGGAGGGGGCCTTTTTTTATGGATACTAGCAGGACACATGGACTGTACATGTTACAAAGTCATTAAAATTTTATCAGGAAGGAGAAAAAATTTCATCCTAACAAAGTGCTCTATATTTCTAAATTTAAATAGTGGGTTAGATTTTTCCAGTTCTTGCATGGTGGAAATAGGGTGGTACTCTTATATAACTCTGTGATTCGTTGCCAAAGCACAACATAAATTAAATTAGAAGAGGGCAAAGCTGTACCATTTTTTAAAAATCTTAATTCTCTGGATTGTGTTATCAAATAGAGGAGAGAAAATGATCTCTCATCCTTTATTCTTCTTGTTTATTTTGTTTCTAATAAATATATTTAGTAATTCTTTTTGCCTCACAAAAAGAAATTATAGGGAAAAAAGTTAATGTTCGTTATACATAAAAGATAATGGGTAGAACTCATAAAATACCACTGATGGTCTTTTCAAGAAAAGGCTGAAGCACAATTTCATTGCTTTATCAAGCTCCATCTATCCCTGAAAGCCAATAAACTCAAAAGCTCTCAGTGTCAGGGCCCTAAGACTAAATGTTTTCATATGGCCAAGGGAGTCAGAGTTCTGTTTTGGCCTAGGGGCAGGACCTGGAGGAGAAGCTGGAAGTGATGTAGAGATGACTTTAGGCTTACTGTAAAGAAAAACTTCCTGACAATTTAAGCTTTCTGAAGGTGGAATGCAAACTAATAAAGTAGTTAGCATTTTACAAATATTAATTTATTTCGTCCTCACAACAACCCAAAGAGGTAAGTGCCATTACCATTCCTGTTTCACAGATGAGGAAACCAAGGCAGATGGAGAGTAAGTGATTTGCCTGGGTCACACAGTTGGTAAATGTCTGAGACCTGATTTGAACTTGGAATGAAGACCTTTTTTTTAGCCTCAGTAATATTATACTTTGTCCTATTCGGTGTCCCTATGCCATGAACATTTCCACTAGCATTTCTGTAGTTTTAGGCTGTCTTACCAAAACAAGTAACTGAAAAGTGGAAAATCTAGCCACCACCTGTGGTTTGGATGACAAAGAAACTCTTCAGAGATACAAAGAACCAATAAAGGAGATGGGTTGGTCATGCAGGAAAAGCAAGAGCTATCATCACCATCATCATCACCATCATAGCCGAATTGAGGTCCATTCTGACTCTAGGTCAGTGCTCTATCCACTCCACCACCTAGTTGCCTTTAGGGCACACAGGTTAATCAGTTAACTTAGCATTTATTAAGCACCTAACATATTTCAAGCACAACTCTAGGTGTTGAGAATCCAAAGAAAGACAAGTAGTCTCTTCTCTCCAGGAGCTCAAAGGCTAATGGAGATCTTAGGTATTGTGATACCTCTTAGTAATGGTCTTCAAACAATTTGGATGAGCATTTGTCTGGTATGTCATAGGGAAGATCCCTTTTTTGGATTCTGATCGCACCACATGGGCTCTGGGGTCTCTTACTACTCTGAGATTCTGATGGAAAAAAAAAATCAAAGCCTTGATAGAGTTATCTGAAGTCCATACTGATCTGGGAAAAATCTTTGCTTCTATTCCCTGAGAGACTGAGCGTTTAGAGTTTTTTCTTGGCTGGAATTAATACCAGACTATAGAGTCCCTCAGAAAAAAATGTTTGCTGCTTAAAATAAATTGCCACTTGGTGATCTGAATCACTGACAAATATATCGTAGGATCTTAGATTTAGAGCCAAAAAGGACTTTAGGATTCATCTAGTTCAACCCCCTCATTTTACAGATGAGGGAGGTAAAGGGACTTGCCCATCCATGATCACACAAGTAGTAAGTGACAGAGGGAAGATTTGAATCCAGTTCCTCTTGAGTCCAAATCCAGTACTCTTTCCTATTTCAGGGCTATGCAAACTATCTTGAAGCTTCAATAAGCCTCAAACACTTAACCCCGGAGAAGGCATTCTGCATTTCTACTGCTATACCAAGGTCTCCATCTCCTGTACTAGTTATTTTGGGTTTTTGTTCCGCTTTCTTTCCAGTTCCAAATTCTTTCCCTCCCCCCAACCCCTCCCCACATTGAGAAGGCAGGAAATATGATCCCCATCATACACACGAAGTCATGCAAAGCATATTTCCATATTGGCCATGTATAACAGTTGTTTTGTAGATCACTTATTCTGGTGCTTAATTACATACTGCCCTGCATTGTTTCATATGTAGATGTCTTTCTTCCACAACTGAATTATTAGTTCTTAAAGGCTAGCAAATCCTGTGCTACACTTCTTTAGTACCATGCCTCTTCCCTGATGTCCATCCTCCACCCATCCCCCTCTCCCTTCATGCTCAAAGCACATGCTCAATAAATTCTTAAAGGAAGGAATGAAGTCCTATTTTTAGCCTCAGCAATCATTATAATTTGTCATATTCACTGTCTCTGTGTGGCATAGATACTCCCTGAATATTCCCACTGGCATTTCTATAGCTTTAGGCTGTCTCACCAAAACAAGTAACTGAAAAGTGGAAGATCCAGACACCTCTTGTGGTTTGGGTGATAAAGGATCTCTTCAGAGATACAAAGGATCAACAAAGAATGTGGATTAGTCACATAGGAAAAGCAAGGGCTGTAGCAGCAAGCACCCTAGCACACCCAGGATGGCCTGCTAGTGCAGCTTCTTTGATCTGCTTTTAGAGGAAAGCAACTTTAAAGGGGTCAACAATTTACTTTAATTACATTCACTAATTCAGGGGAAAAATCAGCACCCTGAACATCAGAGAAAATACAAGCAGAAAAAATACAGAGAAAATACAAGCAGAGAAATTAGACCAACAGACTCTGCCTGAATCAAAGCAACATGGCTATACACTTTACATACACCACTGGATCGAGAAAGCCTTTACCTCTGAGCAGTTGGGGGTCTGAACATATGGCTACTCAGGGTCTTAACCCAAGGAATCACAAGGTCCTTCTTATAATCGAACCCCCAAAGCAAAATACTAACTCAGAGTATATATACGCTTCTGGTAAATAGGCTCAGATCCAAAAGGCATCACAACCCTTGTGACTCAGTGCCTAATTAACTTAGTACCAAAAGGTGTGAAAGCCTTCCTCCAAGCAAGCCTCCCCTAAGTAAGCTTTTTCCCCATGGGCTCCATGGTGAGGCCTATTAATGGGTGGGGAAGATCTTTTTATCCCATTAACGTTAGAAGGGCTCACATAATATAATAATAATAATAAATAGTTAGCATATTTATATAATGCTTACTATGGGCCAGGCATGGTGCTAAGCACTTTACCACTATTATTTCTTTGATCCAAGAATGACTTGTGTGCTCCACTGGTGTCCACATGACATTAAGACTTCTAGAGGAGGACTCTGAGCACACAGGGTGGATCTCCTGCAGAAATGTGTAAGAGGGATGTGCCAAGAGGGCCTGGAATGGTTGCAAGCAGCCCATATAGATGAGACCATGTTGTCATCAAATTCTCAAAGTATTTATCTTGTAAATATGCACACAGTGATAAACATTCTCTTTACTGTTTGCTTTGGCATATAGTAGACAGAATCTTTGTTTCAAGTGACTTATTGTTATCATTTTGGAGGCAATTGGGGTTCAATTGTGGTTAAGTGATTTGCCCAGGGTCACACAGCTAGTGCTGAGGCCACATTTGAACTCAGATCCTCCTGACTCTGCCCCAAGTGAATTATTTTCTTCTGAGTCATTCTTATATGAGGTTTCAGCTTTGTATGTTAACACATTCTCTTCCTAAGAGATGCCATGGTTTTTTATTTCATCAGACATGTTTAACTACAGACGCCTTCGGCTTTTTAACATTTTCTGGTAGTCTATGCCTTTTCCTTTGTATCGAAAGATTTTATTAATTTTTTCAATTTCCTTTCATTTTTCTTGATTTATATTGCTTTGCTGTCTGTCCATGACTGCCTGAAAAAGAGGCAACATTTCTTGATGCAGAATGTAAATGGTTTGGGGGGTAGGGAGGCAGGATAACAATAATAACAGTGGTGGTTGACATTTATATAGGATTTAAAAGTTCACAAAAGGCTTCCCATACATTATCTCATTTCATCCTCACAAGGACCCTGTGAGGTGGGTGCTAATATTATTCACCCTATATTACAGATGAGGAAACTGAGGCTCAGAGAAGTTCAGTGACTTGCCAGGGTCACACAGCCAGTAAGTATGTTGAGGTGGGATTCAAACCCAAATCATCCTGACTCCAAGTCTAGCAGCTAGGTGGAACAGTGAATAGAGCTCTGTCCCTGGAGTCAAGAAGATCTGAGTTCAAATCCAGACTCAGAAACTTACTAGTTATGTGACCCTGGGAAAGTCACTTAATCTCTGCAGTTTCCTCAACTGTAAAATGGGGGGAGATAATAGCACCTACCTCCCAGGACAGCTATGAGGATCAAATGAGACTATATTTGTAAAGCACTTGGCACAGTGCTTGGCATATAGTGGGTGCTCTGTAAATGCTAGCTTTTAGTACTCTTACTCTGTGCTATGCAAGAGTGATTTGTACAAATCTGTCCTGCCCTACAAGAAAGTAAGGGCAAAGGGGATAAGGGAGGGGTGATAGAAGGGAAGGCAGACTGGGGAAAGGGGCAATCAGAATATATGCCATCTTGGGGTGGGGGGAGGGTAGAGATGGGGAGAAAATTTGTAACTCAAAATCTTGTGGAAATGAATGTTGAAAACTAAAAATAAATAAATTTGAAATTACAAAGAGTGATTTGTACAGCCATCGTATTCGTGAGTGAGCCATAGCTGTTACAACTGCCCAACTCAGTCAATACTTTGTCGAATTTTTCTTGACCTTGTCTGGCAGGCTGGCTATTGCCACAATATTATTGTTGTTCTTGTTCGTCCTTCATTCTCCAAGAGGATCAATAACATCATGAAGGTAATGTCTTGACTTGCTCATGAGTTGGATTTAAGTGAGTCAGCCTCACTCTGCCAGTGTCATCAAAGCCCAGTGGCAAGACAAAAGTCAAGACAACTGGCAATGGCCCAGGATGGCTTAGAATGAGTGTAAATAGCAATTGTTTTCTGTTCTGGCCAGAAACTTTAAGGGTCTTCCCCTCCCAGAGTGATACTGGTAAATTATACCATCTCCTGTCTCAATTCTTACCTAGCCCTTGGTCATTGAATGGGTGTTGCCTCAGACAAACGAGGCCTGGGAAAAACCTTAATTTAGAAAGGTCAAGGTCATCCACTGCCACAATAGGAGCTCTAAGGCCAAAAGGTCTTCAGAAGGAAGCTAGAGCCAGACTAGCTGCACTCAGTGGTGATAAATATATGCACTTACCCAAATACCCAATATCCAGTAGCACTGATCTGAGACAACCCAATTGCTTGGTGCTACCAAATGTTAGCAGCATGAACCCAGGAAGTCACCTTTCCCTAGGCTCCATCTTGGAACCTTGTTGGGATTCCTAGTTTTGACCTTGTTTCCATTTTTAGTGCCTGCATCCTGTCTCTGGCTCTCTGAGCTTCATGCCTCATCTGCCCTCTTTCTCCTCTTGGCTTATTCCCTCTGTGATTCTGACCTTTGAACTCCTCTGCAACTGCTGCTCACTGTCCAAACCAAGAAGCATTTAATCAACACCATTTAGCCCTCTCTGTTGAAGCCCTGGGAACAGTATAGACCTGAATATAGACCTTGATACCTTGATATCAAGTATACACACTTGGTACCTGGGCCTTGATTCCTGACCTTAGTTGCTGCCTCATGAGGAGACAGCCTTTTAGTCCAGTGTAAAAACCTCTCTCTCAACCCTCAGGAGATGGGGCCATATCTGGGTTTTTTTAACTACCTCCTCTTCTTCCTCTATGTATTGGTGACTTTTTTTGTCCATACCCTGTTAAGAGACTCCACTTCTTACTCTCATACACTGGGATTCGGATTCCCTTAGACACAGACCCAGGTTTAGGCCCCTCCCCGGGAAAAGAAGTTGCCCTGATTAGTGATTAGCAACTTGTGGTCTAATATGTTGATGCATTTATTAAGTGGCCACTTACTGAGTGCAAGGTACTGTATTAAGAAAGTAAAACTTGTAATTGAGGAAAAACCTTGGATGAGGAAATTCTCTCTACTGATAGAAGCACAAGGCTTTTACTGCAATTTATGTCTTAGAGATTTGCCCAGAGATGTGTGACCCTGAGCAACTCACTGAACCTCTCTGTGCCTCATTTCCTCATCTGTAAAAAAGAGTGGGTAGTAGCATCTAACTTCCAAGGTCGAGCAGCTAGTAAATAGAGGCAGAATTTGAACCCAGGTCTTCCAGGTTCTGAGGCTGACTCCCTAACAACCACACCACAGGCCTCTTCAGGCTACAAAGACAAAATGAAAAACATTTTCTGCCTTCAGGGAGTTTAAATTCAACGGGGGATACAACATTTAGACGGATATTTTAAAATTCAAGTTAGATCAAGAGGGGAAAGCACAAAAGAGTGAGCGATTAGAAATGATTTTCTGTAGCAGGGGCACTGTAGAGAAATGGCAATATGCCGGGATCTATGGGAGCCCAAATCCCTCCAGAAGAAACACAATAAAGAAAACCAACAAGAAATAGCTATAAGCTCATCCATCCAGCCTAGCACTGAAGAAAAAGATTACCTGGATCTTGAGTAAGCTCTAAGTAAAGAGACAAACTAGGCAAAGGATAGGAGACAGGGCCATGCCAGAGCCCAGGCAGCCCATGCTGGAGCCACAGCAGGAGATCGGGCCAGGAAAGGACCTGGGAAGCAAAGACTCCAGAGGGCCTGCTATCGGCACAATCCACAACATCTAACTGGGGCCTGTGACAGTACGGCAAAGGGCGGAGCCATCTCCAGGTTCAGAACTATGCAAGGAAAAGGGGACAGAGAAGAAGTTAAGGCTAAAATCAAAGTCAAGCCAGCAGGAAATTGGGACAAAACTGCCTGTCATCGAAATTCCAGCTTTGGGTCATCTGCACATTTGACTAGCACGCCAGCTACACCTTTATCCAAGTCATTGATAAAACTAGGAAGCACAAGCACAGATTCCTGGGATACTCCTCCAGAAGACTCCTTCTGAGATGATGGTGAACCATAATTACTAAGTTTCGAATCCAGCTAGGTGGTCAATAAGCATCAATCGGGTGTCAGGTGGACAGTTAGATGGCACAGCAGATAAAGTGCTCGGCCCGAAGTCATTAAGACCTGAGGCCAAATCCAGCCTCGGACACTTACTAGTTGTGTGATCCTGGGTAAGTCATTTAACTCTCTTTGCCCCAGTTTCCTCACCTGTAAAATGAGCTGGAGGAGGAAATGGCAAACTACTTTAGTGTCTTTGCAAAGAAAACCCCAAAATGGAGTCATGAAGAGTCAGACACGACTGAAACAACTGTCAGGCACAGTACTGAGTGCTAGAGATACAAAAAAAGGCAAAAATATGGTCACTCTCCTCAAGGAGCTCACAATCTAATGGAGGAGACATCATGTTAACAATTATGTACATACGAAGTATATGCAGAATAGATGGAAGTTAATTCAACTAGTTCCTAAGTCTTCCTTAATTGTACTGTTGTGATAGATGATTAATTGGACTCCTGTTTCATTGGGCCCCTATTTTATTCCAATCAGTAGTAATCAGTTTAATATGATTCCACAGGGGTAGTGATCTTAAGTTCTGATATTAGGCCTCAGAGCTGTGAACTATAGATTGTAAGTTCACTTGCTTAATCAAATCATAGGAAGCTAACTAGAGGACCTCCACCATTATTTTGACTTGTTATATAGTGACCAAGCCCAGTATGACAGAAGTGACTCAATTACATGGAAAGTCCCCAGCTATCTTTGCATTCCTCTATTGCCCAACACGGGGAGATGACTACAAACACGTGGCCAATGAGTGGCCCTGGACGATGGCCTGCGGCCTTCCCTTCTTTCAGCCTGTCCAGCCCACATATATGTTTTGACATTCACTCATCAGCCCTATCCTAGGGGCCAGCTCATCGACTTTGGTAGGACCTCCTGGAAGGTTAAGATAGGTCTGTTAAGGTCTGCTTACTAGGCTGTTTGTCAATCAATGGGATTCTGTATTTTTTTTCTGGTTTTTGGCAAGGCAATTGGGGTTAAGTGACTTGCCCAAGGTCACACAGCTAGTACATGTGTCAAGTGTCTGAGACTGGATTTGAACTCAGGTCCTCCTGACTCCAGGGCCAGTGCTCTACTCACTGCGCCACCTAGCTGCCCCTGATTCTGTATTTTTTGCAGACTCTCCTGGAGGGTCAAGGGCAACCAATGAGATTCTGCACTTTTGGTCTTCTCCACCTGTATTGTCTGGGTCTCAGGCACTATAAAACTAAGGCTCTGGAGGAAGGAGGCATCTCAGATCATGAGGAAGATCTGAAGTCCACTTCCTTAGCAGGGGGCATGTACCCTTTAATAAAGTGTCATTGGCTCAGATCTCTGCCTCAGTGATTTTTTCCCTGCAGATTGGACTATTTTGAAAATCCCCACGCTATTTTTTAGCTGCTATATCTTGATCTCCATAAGCATGGGAAACTTTGTCAAAAGCTAAAATCCACATCATCTATAGCTTTCACCTAATCTACCAGATTAATAATCTTTCTAAAGATAAGGTTAGTTGTCATGACCTATTCTTGATGAAGCAATGCTGTGTCCCTTCCTTCCTTTTCTAAATGCTCATTAATTGTGATATACTGTGTTCTAAAATTTTGCAAAAATCTAGGTCAAGTTCACCAATCTGTAGTTGGCAAAGTCTATTCTTATTCCCATTTTGAAAATCAGGAGAATGTCTGCCCAACTCTCTCTGTCTCTTTATTTCTGTCTGTCTCCATATCTCTCTCTGTTATTGTCTTTGTCTCTACCTTTCTCTATCTCTAATTCTGTCTCTCTGTTTCTGTCCCTTTCTCTGTCTGACTCTGTCTCTCTGTGTGTTTCTGTCTCTCTCTCTCTCTCTCTCTCTCTCTCTTTCTCTCTCTCCTTCTCTCTACCTTTCTATAAGTGAATTCTAGGTTCACACCAAGGCATGGACAGTGGCAAGACATGGATCATTATGGAGGAACCGAGAAAGCCAACAGTAGTCAGGGTTAGAGGTGAAGCTAGCTGAGGGTTAGGAAATAAATACCATTTGAGCCAAGGTCCAGAATTGGGCATAGGTCGAAGGATAGGTAGTTGGTCTGTGCAGCAGAGATCAGTAACTTAGGTAAAGAAAAGGCAACAGGGATTTAGTTATCTTGGCAAGCAGCAATATCAACAGTAGAAATTATTTTGACACTAACAAAGGCAGTCTCAAACAGAGGTTCCTTATTTGATTCCTTGAATGGGCAGGAACTGGTCTCCAGGGGTAACAGGGCGTGGACCCTTAGCTATGACTAGGGAAGTGTCTGTAGCCAATAGAGGAAAAATGCTATAGTCACATGTGTTCTATCTCTCTGATGCCTATGGAAATCTCATTTATTTTTAAGGATTTCACCTCCTTCCAGAAAGGGACCGAAATTTCTGCTTGTTTTGTACAAGGTATACTTTACTGTAAGCACCTGAAGATTATTCTTATTATCAAAACCTAAAGATTATCATACAGTTCCTTTGCCTAACCATTTATTCTTATACTTTCCAAGCAAAGTCACTCTCCTCAGTTCATTGATTTAACAGAATATCATGTCCTTTAGGCTAATTTTTTTTTAGCCTTTGCAAATTGCTTTTCTTTTTATCTCATGAAGGTTCTAAATTGTCCTTCATGTTTCCAACCCCATCTGTCTTGAATCTGTATCCTTGAAATCACCACATTCTGGACTGGAATACTTAGGTCACTCACTTTATTCAAGATACTTTATTTCCTGACTTTCAGTTGGAGCTCAAGGAAAGATTGTAATCCAAGACTTCCTGGAAACACCCTAAAAACAGCAACAACGTACCAGAACAACTACATTGTTCCTACCTCCCCTTTTCCCCTTTTCCTGCATCCTACAGGCAGCTGGGAAGCTAAAAGTTGAATCTTTGTTAAAAACTGGAATGAGAACATTGGAACAGGCTCTGTTCCATTTCTTTAGTAAAGTTTAACCACAGCATACCAAATCACAGCAGGTGGGCTGGAGGAGGGAGACAGGAGAACAATCTCATTAGCCAGAACAGTGAGAATTAATTTCCTTAATCACTAAAAACCTTCACTGTGAACCACTTAGAAAGCTATTAAGTTCCAGGGAAAAGTCTTATAACCTCCCCAGTGATTTTTTTTTTGGGGGGGAGGGAGGTTCAGTTTCTCTGTTCAGTGTCCCAAGGTTTATCACTGAAACTTTCCCTGGTCTCCCTTGCACTAATGCCTCAGTTCCCTTCTCCTGCATTTACTTCATATTTATTTTATAAATACTTAAATGTACATGTGTTGTCTCACCCTACCCACTTGGAATGTAAACTTCTAGAGGGCAGAGACTGTTTAATGTATTCCCAGTGCCTTGCATATAGATTGTTTTTTTAAATAAAGGCATGTTGATTGATTGTCTAAATTTATAAGAACAAGAGTCATTCCCCAATAGGTAAATGATCAAAGCAAATGAAGAAGCAGTCTTCAAAGGAAGAAATCCAAATTGTCAACAAACATATGAAAAAATCCTCCAAATTTCTAATAATTAGAGAAAAAATTAAAACAATTCTGAAGTTCTACCTCACAACCACATATTGGCAAAGGTGACAAAAAAAGAAAAACTGATTGATTAATCATTTTGGGAATCTACTTTTAAATAAGTTCTTTTAAAAAAAATTAGTAACAAGCTATTCATCCTGGCAATTATGCTGTATCATTCCTCCTTTTCTCAGCCCAATTCCTTGAAAAAGCTATCTATACTCCTGAGCATCCATTTCCTCTTCTCATTCTGGCTCCTGACCCCATCACTATTGAAACTGTACCCTTCAGAGCTACTAACAATTTATTAATTTCCAAATCTAATGGCTTCTTCTCAATCTTCATCCTCCTTTCTATCTCTATGCTGGGCACTACCTTAAGAGGTTGACTCAAGGAGGAGAAAGTGAGGGTAGTTGGTAAGTAAAGACAAAGCAAGGGAAAGAAGAACAGGTTAATAGAGGGCTAAGCAAACTGGTAAGAGTGGATTGGTGGAAGGGGCAAATGGATTGTAAAAAGTTTCAATGTTTTAAGATGAATAATTGATTGTAATAAGTTTTAACCAGTTACTTAGGACTGCAGTACAAATACCTACAAGTAGCATCAACAAAAAAATCTGAAAATGTCAACCATTATGGATAATCAAGGAAACTGTGCATTGATTTGCACTGAGTATGTGATGTTTTTATTTCTGTCATTGGGGACTGACTACTAACTGTGTTGCAAGTGGAGGCTGCTCATCCTCCTTGAGAAGGAAAAGGGACTAAAAGAATGGTTCTTCACATTCTAGAGAGGATGAAGGATTCCTAATGGAGACAGAAGCCAGACTTCAATAGGGGGAGGAAAAGAGTCAGGACAGGGAAGTCTTGAGAGTCTTGGCTCTTTTCACAATGACACAGAATGGAAAAATATAACATTGTAGAGACAGAAAGGGAAAGGAGGACCTATGTAATTAGAGCTTGAGAAGAGATTTGAAGCTCTTCCTGAAGAAGAAAGAATTGGATGCTCAGAGGAGGAAGAAGCTGCTTGTCTTCTTAAGAATGATAAAATAGAGGCACAGAGACTACCAGGTGAAGGGAATAGAAAAGAATAAGCATTTATAGCACCTACTATGTGCCAGGGATTGTACTAAGCACTTTAAAAATATTATCTCATTTGATCTTCACAACACTGCAAGGCAGGTGCTATTATTATCTTCATTTTACAGATGAGAAAACTGAGGTAGACAGAGGTCAAGTGGCTTGCCCAAGGTCACACAAATTAAAAAATTAATTTGGGAAATAAACAGCTGGCTAAGAAGGTGGCAGCTAGAAGCAGGATTTGGGTTAACGTTAACTTTTTTTTTGTCAATGGCTTCTCTCCGTCCCTCTCTTCCTCCATATTCAATCTATTGCCAAGTCCTGTGGATTCTACCTTCACAACATCTCTCCTATATGTCCTCTTCTGTTCTCTGACACTAACACCACCATGGTGCATCGCCTTAAACCCAGACTGTTGCAGTAGACTTCTGGTTGGTCTCTTTGCCTCAAATCTCACCCCACTCCACTCCATCTTCCACTCCACCTATCAAATTGATTTTCTGAAAGCTCTATGTCAACCTTCAGTCTACAGACTCTAGTGGCTCCCTATCAATGCCAAGTTCAAATATGAAATCTTCTGATTGGCTTTTAAAATCTTTCATAATCTGGACCTTTCCTACCTCTCCTATCTTCTCATACCTTACTCCCTTTGATCCAGTGACCCTGGATCCTGGCTATTCCTTGCACAAGACCCTCATCTCCTAACTCCAGGCATTTGCATGGGCTATCCAATATCCCTGGAATTCTTTCCGTCCTTATCTCCATCTAGTAAATTCCCTTCAGGGTATAGCTAAAAATTCCTCCTTCAGCAAGAAATCTTTTCCAATCTCCCCTAATGCTAGTGCATTCCTTCTGTCAATTATCTCTAATTTATCTTATACCGTTATCCCTTCCACATCATGGGGATCAGGGGCACAGCACCTCTACAATGTGGAAAATCTGTGTAAAATTTTTTGGCCCTCCCTTTGTACCAGAGAAGAAGTCTGAATTATTATGGCATTAAAAGAAAAAATATGTTGTTATTATACAACTATACATATATTTTCTGCATTTCTGAGTTTCTAAACTTTTTCTGTGTTATTTGCTGGCCTTTGCATATCATTTGTGGCTTCTGCAAAACTCCCAAAAAATTCCCATTTAATTTCTTATACCAACCCACAAGATATCAAAACTGCAATGGGGAAGGTCATAATGCAGAAGGGATAATTGCATATTTCTTGTTTGTACATAGTTACTTTCATATGGTCTCTCCCATTAGATTGAGAGTTCCTTGAGGATAGAGACTATTTTTTGTTTCTGTTTCTCTCCTAAGCATTTAGCACAGTGCCTGGCACATAGTCGGGGCTTAATCAATGGTTATTGGCTTGAATAAAAGTATACTTAGTATTGTCATCAAATTTGAAGATGACACAAAACTGGGAGGGGTGGGTGACAGATTCAAAAGGATCTTGGCAAACTAGGGCACTGAAAGGATTAAATGTATAGTCTTGTACTTCAGAAGACATGGCTATGTTGAGAGAAAATGAGGAAGGCCTCCAGCACTTTGAAAGAATCCTCAGAATTCGGATTTATGGAAGGACACAGACGAAAGCTGAGCAGACAAGCATCGCTGAGTTGGGCTCTGTATTTTGTATTTTGAAGTTTCTGAACCTCAGTTCTTACAGGGTAAAAGTTTTGCTGCATTTCATGTATTGTGACCTGCAAGAACCCAAAGAAATAAGTTTTGTTATCTTCAGCACTGATCTGGACCTCCCTGGAGTCCTGTCTCCCTATTTTAGGTGGAATGTAGGAAAGCTAAAATATTAACAATAATAATAATATTTAAAAGTTGAAAAAATAGGACCTAAGATCAAAGCAGTTGGGAAAATGCAGAGAGGTAGCATGATGTTTATTAAACTATAAAGAGTGAAAAGTTCAAGAGATACAATTTCTGGGTAATTAATAATTTTATTAATTATGGCTAGCTAATTATTAAGAAAAGGATGGTCATTTGGCTTTCTCTTGTAAACAAAAGAACCCTCATGGAAGCCCCCTTAATGCACCTCTTGGAAGAGTGGGTGTTCACGACAGGGAATCAACTCTGACTGCTTAATAACTAATGAGAGAATGAATCTTACAATGAGAGGTAGGCCTATTATAATGAGGGGCTGGGTACATGACTCTCATCATTTTACTCATGGACAGAGACTCATCTCAAGCCAGACTACTCCCCTGGGCAATCTATACAAAAGGGATCCCCACCCAAGCCTGTCTAAGCAGAACACAATGGGCCATAATTTACCTAAATTAGATTCTTTTTACTTTTTAATCAGAACTATGTGTGGTGTGTCCTTCATTCTCTAAGAGGACCATGACATCAGGCAGATGACAACATGACTTGCAATTAACTTTGATTTGAGTAAGGGAGGGCTGTGCAGTCACCAGCCTCACTTTCTCCTCCAGAGACACCTGGATCCAGTGGTCAGATATCGGCCAGATATGGATCAGGATGACTGGAGATGGCCCAGGATGTAGTGGGAGATCTTGGCCCTTTTAAACTAAGGTCTTTTCAGGTTCTCACTTTGAGTAGTGAATAGAATCAGAACTAAACTTCCCCAGTTGGGTGGGGTCTACTGAACAAGACTGAGGAAAAGGTTAAATCTAATCTCATCATCAGCCCTGTTCTTCAGCTGCTGGCTGAATAACCTACAAGGGGCTGATTTCTGAATGAGGAAATAGAAAAGGGAAAATCTGAATCTCAATTAATAACTGGTTATTAATATAATAATTTCTCTCACTACTCATTGTAGGAAAGCTGTTGGTCAGTTATTTTTCCAGTTTCACAGAGTAAAAAATTGGATATAGCAGTTTTTAAATTGTGTCTGAGAACATCTGGGGGTCCCTGAGACCCTTTCAAATGGTTCAGGAAGTCAAAACTATTTTCATAAATAATACTAAGACATTCTAATTTCTGATATGGTAAATATTGATAGATAAAACTCACTGAAGCAAAAGCTCTTTAAGGTTTTCAACCATTTTTAAACATATAAAGGAGTCCTGAGACCAAAAAGTTTGACAAGTTAGCCATAACAAAGACTAGAACAGATTAGCTATAGAGATGCCACCTTTCTTCCTTTAGGAGCAAGATAGGATTTTCGAAGAAGACTGAAGGTGCTGGGACAATTGAATAGCCTATCCTCCTCTCTAATCTATGGAAGCAAGTAAATAAATTCTCCTTGTGCTTGAGCTACAGAATTGAGAGGAGAGATTTTGGAGTATTAACTTCATGCTAAGTACCAAGAGATGTGTTCATATAGGATTTAGTACTGGAAGGGAATTTGGAGAACTTGCTTATTTAATCCAACCTGTTCATTTTACAGAAGAAGAAAAATGAAGCCCAGGAAGGTTTTGATTTGTCTACTTGTCACACAAATGAGGCCTAGAACTCAGATCTTGCGTTTCTAGGGTTCTGGTTCCATGCCTTGCTGTTTGTCCTACTCACTGCCCTAATCTGGTGAGTCTGATTATTGTGATGCATCATCCATCAATCTGAAGAAAAGCCATTTCTCATTATTACTCCTCATACCCTGTGACAGTCCAACCAAACTAGCTGTTCCCTAAACTCAGCATTCCACCTTCCAGATATACTATGTGTGGGTACTGGAATCAAAGTATCTGAATGAAGAACTTAATTCAGATTCAGAAGAAACATAATTTCTTAGCGATCAACAGTAAAATGATTAGATATAAAATGAAAACATTTGTGGTTTTGTTTTCGATTTTTAATTATCACAAGGACAGCGATTACAAGAACAAATTGAATCTTACTCTAGGGACAAAATGTCAAATAGGATCTTTTGAAACAGTTTAGACAAAATCCAATGAATTAATATTAGCATTAGGATATTTAACCAAAGGTTGGATTCATTTGAGCTAGTAGACCATGCAACTTCATAATATGTTAAATGAAGTACATTAGTATAACATAGAGCATTGTCACCATCTTTGAACAAATTTTCCCCCGTACTTAGAATGCACTCCTCCTTCACCTCTGTCTTTTTGTTTCATTCAAAGCTCAGTTCATTTGCCATCTTCTATAGGAAGCCTTAGGAGGCAGTTGGGTGGCCCAGTGGATAGAGCCTGGAGTCCAGAAGACTTGAGTTCAAATTCAGCCTCAATATACTTGCTATCTGTGTGACCCTGGGCAAGTCACTTGACCTGTTTACCTCAGTTTCCTCATCTGTCAAATGAGCTGGAGAAGGAATGGCAAGCCATTACACTATCTTTGCCAAGAAAACCCCCTGGCCAGTGTGGTCTATGGGGTCACAAAGAGCTGGATACAACCAAACAGCAATGGGAAGCCTTAGTGCTCTCTTGCTCCATGAAGTATTTTTCGTTGACATGCCCTTTGCTCCATTTGAGAGAGAGAGAACTATTTTTCTCTCATTTGGGATTTGTTTGCTTTTGGTTTCTATACCCCCACCCCTCCACTCCCCTCCCCCCACCAAAAAAAATGTAGCACAGGGCCTTTCACATAGCAGGCATTTATTATTTGTTGAACTGAATTGCTCCTCAGACCTTTCTTCCCAAGGAATAGAAACTCTGCAAGCAGAAGAGTAACTTAATAGGGCAATGAATTGAGTGGAATGCTGAAATAGTGAAGCCCCCTCAGTATGATATTGAATAGAATACTGAAATAGCGAAGCCCCCCCTCAGCATGGGAAAAGACCTTACCTCTCCTACCATCCACCCCCCCCACCCCCGCACCCCTCCTATATCTTTAGAAACTGCTTTGCTGAGAAAGTAGAGATAAGAAATTACATCAGTAGACAGATACCTGCAAGGTCCTGTTTATCTAGCTTTCACTCCCTTTTTGCTGAATACCAGTCTCACACCTGTCTTTTTGTTCTTTGTTCTCTGTTGCTGGGAAAAGATTCTGCATTTAGGATGTGAGCTCCAAACCCAGTCAGTGGGAAGAGGAGCCAGTAAGGGGGTGGGGGAACTCTGCGTTAGGGTCTATGTAACTTGCTTTGAGCTGTATGCCACACACACACACACACACACACACACACACACACACACGCTGGCTTCATCTTGGGCCACGCTGGGGTGTGTCCTTTCTCATGAGAAAGTAATAAACTTCTTTTTGCCTTTTCTCAAGAATGGTCTCTGTATATTTTTAATATGAGTAGTGGTCTCTGACCCACAAAGAATTAAATAGCCAACTTCTGAGTTACCCAGAAATGTCTTTTACATACAATCCCATCCAATTGCCAGGCCGAATCATTTCTCCTCCTCCTTCTTCTCCTACTCCTTCTGTTCCTCCTCCTCCTCCTCCTCCTCCTCCTCCTCTCTTTCTTCTTTTCTTCCTCTTCTTTGTTTTGATTTGTTGCTGTTTATTTTATGGATATTAATGAATGTTTTGTGTTTTAGTCAGTAAGTCAACAAACATTCATTAGACCTGGACCAGAAAGCAAACTTACCCAAAAGGGTAAAATTAGACGAAGTAAGTAAACAAATAAATCAGATAAATGTAGAGCCTTCCAATTTAACTCTTGAAATACAGGCTATCTCAAAACTTAAAACTGTACTACATACCTTGTATTTATCATACAACAAATAACAGATAAAGTGAAGAGGGATAGGATCTTAAATAGGATCCCTTCTCTCACTGGCCAGAGACAATAGGGTCTGCCTGAGGCATGGCTAAAACTATCAGAAGCCCAGAAACAGATGTGAGAGATAATTGACAGCCTTGGGTGATTTTCAGTTTTAAAGATCTATATAAATGTTAGGGCAGCTAGGTGGCCCAGTTAATAGAACAAGGGGCCCGGAGTGAGGAAGACCTGAGTTCAAAAATGATCTCAGACACTGACTAGTTGTGTGACCCTGGGCAAGTCACTTAACCCTGTTTGTCTAAATTTCCTCACCTATAAAATGAGTTGGAGAAGGAAATGGCAAACTACTTCAGTATCTCTGCTAAGAAAACCCCAAATGGGGTCAGGGAAAGTCGGAAGCGACTGAAAATGACTGAACAACAACATGTAAATGTTGGCTATTTAAATAATCTAACTTGAGTACTTTAGAGAGAACTGAGAGATAATTAAGGTCCTCCTAAGTAGTTAGACATAACAAAGATTATAATAGACTACCTATAGCTGTACAATCTCTCTTACTTTAGATGTTGGATAAGCTTTTTCCTTTTTTTTTATATTTTAAAATTTTAGACTCAAACACCAGAACTCAAATATAAAATAGAGAAAAGGAAAAGAAACATATCATAAATTTAAATATTGAAACTTAAATACAAAGAAAAGAAAAAAGCATATCATGTGCACAGCAGATCATGAGAGAATTCAAAATATATAGTAATAAATTTTCATTTCAAGAAAGCCTGTATGATAAATACTATACTTTGTGTGGAGAGCTGTCCATCTTTTCTTTGCTTCTTTGTAAATTTTCTTTTGTTCTCTGCTGTGCACTTTTTACTTTGTTCTTTTTACCTATTTCCTCTCCCCCAAAGCTACAATTAAGTGCAGATATATTTATATATAGATATATACATACACTTATACATATATACCTACATATATACATATACTTTCCCTAACAAATTCTACTCCTGATCTTTGCTTTTATGTTTGTGTGTAATCTCTTATTTCCAATCCCTCCTGACCCCTCTACTTTACTTCTACCCACTACCTTGCCCTCCTATTGCTTAGCCTACCCAAGGATCCTTCCCCTATCCTCCCATTCCCATAAATTTTCTGTAGCCCTCCCTCACCCTCTCCTCTAGAGATCCCTCCCTTATCTTTCCAAGGATCTCTCCCTTATCCTCCCCTTCCCAATGATCTAAACACCCTTCTATACTAAACTTTTCTAAGAGGATTTGAGGTATCCAGACAATTGAATGGCCCATCCTCTTCTTTAATCTATGGAACCAGGTCAGTAATCCTTATACTACAGAATTGTCCTTAAGTAGACAGTATCCCTTTTGGCTGTCAAAGGGTGGATGGAGGGAGGAGAGTTTGTGGTCAGCCACATATGGACTTGGAGTTTGTCCATAGCCCCTTCTGAAAATGAGCAACAGCAGGCTCCTAGACCAACCACGTTTGGCCCTGAGGCTAAAAAGAGTGATTGGGAACAACGGGATCAGTAAGAAGAAGCTCCAGAGTTAGCATCTATGATACCCTACAAGGACAGAAGAGGTGAAAGGGACCTTAAGGGCTGTAGTGTCCGATCCCCCCATTTTAAAAATGAGAAAACTGAGGTGCTGACTGAAAGGTCGAGTAACTTGTCCAGCATCACATAGCTAGTGTCTGAAGCAAGATTTGCAGTCTTCCTGACTCTAAGTCCAGTGCCTTATATGCTATACCATACTTATTTAATCACAAATTGTGAATCATGTATTTAGAACTGGAAAGGACCTGGAGGATCATCCACTTTAACTTTCCTCACTTTACAGATGACAAAACTGAGGCCCTGAGAGATTAAGTGACTCGACCCAGCCAGGATTTGAGCTGAAGTCCTCTATCTCCCTAGGAAGCCTGTATTCCACTGGACCAGACTGACCATATTGCCTCTTATAATAGAGAGTGCCCAACAACAGGGTGGGTTTCTGTGTAAAGTTGTGCATTCTCCATCATAGGAAGTTGTATGTAGAATCATAAAGTCATAGTTAGAAAGGACCTCAGAAATCTTTAGTTTAAGCCCTTCATTTTGGAGACAAGGAAACTGAGGTCCAAAAGAAATTAAGTGGCTTGCCCAAGGAGATATAGATATAGATAAATACACATACTGTATACACGAATCTGAGTTCTAAAGGAAAGCAGCTTCCATGATTGCTCTTAAGAGGGAAAGTAGTACATGTGTACACACATATATACACTACATATATGTACATATTTGTATGTGTGTGTATATACATACATACACACATGCATGCGCACACACACATAAATAAAACAACAGAGCTGAGAATCAAATCCAGGTCTACTGATGGTAAATCCAACATTCTTTCTTTCTTTCTTTCTTTTTTTTTTTAGCAGGCATAGTTCAATTTATTTGTTTATAAAAAACATCTATGTGGTTGCCACAGCAGCTGCCTGGGTCCTCTGAACAGACACTCGAGTGTGAGTCTTCACAAGATGGTTGGTGAATTCCTGATAGGGAGACTTAGTGAACACAGTCTCCTTCCACAGGTCTGGGGTTAGATAGCTGTATGTTTTGGAGATGGCATCAAAGGTAGCTTTAGCGAAGTTGCCCAGAGTGGCAGTACAGCCTCTTGCAGAAGTATAGCAGTCATCAATTCCAGCCATCATCAGGAGCTTCTTAGGCACAGGAGCTGAGACAATGCCAGTACCTCTAGGAGTGGGGATCAGGCGCACCAGAACCGACCCACATCACCCAGTGACCTTGCAGGGCACTGTGTGAGGCTTGTCAATCTTGTTCCCCCAGTAGCCACATCTCACAGGAACAATGGACAGCTTGGCCAGAATGACAGCACCACGAATAGCTGTGGCCACTTCCTTGGAGCACTTGACATCCAGATGAACGTGGCCATTGTAGTCACCAATGGCCACAAAAGACTTGAACCTAGTACGTTGTCCAGCTCTGGTTTGTTTCTGCACAGGCACGATCGTCAGAACCTCATCTTTCAATCAAGATCCCAGGAACAAATCTATGATCTCAGACTCCTTGATTGGGAGCGAGAAAAGATAGAAGTCTTCCAAACACGTGATCTTCATGTCCTTGACTAGGCGTCCCAGCTTAGTGACAGGAACCCACTACTTGTCTTTGGCCTTTCCTCCCTGGGCTCTGTGGCCCCGGCCCTGGCCTTGACCACGACCCTGGCTTCAACCTCGGCCCCCACTGCGGAAGCCAGCGCAGAAGCCACCCGGACCTCAAACTCCGGGGCTCCCGGAGCCTCCCGCAACTTTTGCACCACTGGCATCGTCTGCCATTTGGTGTTCACTGGAAGTAGAAGTCCAACATTCTTTCTAACTCATAGAAAAGGCAAAATGGATGGCATATAGCACAAAGATCACTGGCCTTGGAAACATTCTGTGGATGAAGATTTAAACCCTTTCTCTAATCCTTACTATTTGACTGCGGGACTCTTTGAGTCTTGGTTTCTTCCTCTATTAAAAAAAAAAAAAGAGAGAGAGAGAGAAAACACATATAGTGCCTACCTCATAGGAGTGTTGTAAGGCCAAAATATAGTAATGTATGACACAAGGTTTTTTTTTAGTTTCTAATTGGGGGATGTACTATGCAATAGTGACAAGGTTTAGAGTTGGGACAGCTGGTTCAGGTGTGAAAGAATTCACTTAGATGATTTTCTCCTAACCAAGGGAAGCTTTGTTAACACAAAAGCAGTGGGCCAGCCCTGGAAGAAGGACTAGCAATCTACAGAAGGATAAGGCCTTGTTTTTATAAGGACAGGATAAGGGTGACCAGATAAAGTTTATGACCCAGGAGGAGGGAGATAAGGAATTTTGTGGGAAGTTTTATGGTATTCCAAAACAAGGGAAAGAGACTTTAGGCCCCCATTAGGCTCAGGAGGGGCCGTACCAGGTACAGAAAAAGCAACCCTTAACATTAACCCTTAGGGCACCTTTGTATCCATCAATAGTGACGCAAAAAAAGTGAGGAGCATTTAAATATCTTGAAAAATGCATGAAAAAGGACAGAAGTAAATTCATAAGGAAGCACAGACAAGGTGAACAGTTTTGAAAGTATCATGGAATTTATTATATCCTTTTTTTAAAAAAGCAAACAGTATGAAATTGAAATTCACAATCTCGAATATAATCCATTTTTTTTCAGCTACACATGGGAAATGCCCTTTTTCGTGTTTAAATTCAGAGTTACAAAAAGGAAATGTTTTTTAAAAAAAGAGATAATGTATGTAAAACACTTTGCAAACTTTAAAGTACTATACACAAAAAACAAATATTAGTATACTAGAAAGGAGATGACCTTTATCATCCCTTTGAACTCTAAGCTCTTATGATTTTTATGGTGTAATTTATATTATTTTCAGATTTGAAATAAAAGCTCAACTTGCCCAACACAAATTATTCTTATAGACTCACCAGGAGAACAGAGAAGAAAAACAGGAATGGTGGGTTCCTGTAACGACTACATTAGAACAAGGTTGAATAAAAGATCAGACAGATGCCTCTCAGCATGAATGACCAGCAGGACACGGAGGAAGAAAATACAGTGGCATATGACATTTGGTTTTACAGTCATATGACTTATTGATGTTATGTGAGAAATTTGGCAAAGACAATGACCAACAAATAAAGTGACAGTAAGCCACTAAGTAAGATAACTTAGGTATCATTCAGGAATCCCCACTTGCAGCAAAATAAGGATTCAGAGAGTACTTTTGGTATGAACCAAGAAAATTAGGGGGACAGCTACACTGGTCCCATATCTTTAGTAACTGTAAATGTTTCCATCAGAGTCTTTGATTCTATTTTATAAACAGGTTAATCTCTTATTATATGACATGCTTGGTCTTTTGGGGGCCACTGAAACAATTAGGTCTAGAGTTTTTCTTGTTTCCATATAATTACTTATAACCAGATAGGTATATCCACATGGGTAATCTAAATACATGGAGCAGGTTAGGTGGTGCAGATGGATGTGATCTGAGGTCTGGGAAAGCCAAGGACAATACCTAATGACCAAGACACAGAGAGGAAGGGGCATTATACTAGAATTATATCTTTCAGCACTCCTCTTAAATATCTCCAGTCTCAAAGTATGAGTCTGAGGTTTTCTTTTTTCAGGAGAATTTCAGTATCTTTTTTAAAACAATTTTTAAAGTGTATTTTATTTTTAATTTATGGAATAAAATGAGCATTTCCGTAACATAGCATAATAAAAAAGATGATTGCCCAAGAAACTGCAAATAAATTATATACAACTTGCTATTCCTTTTAAATATATAATAGTCATCATGTAAATTTTTTTTCTTTTTTTTGTTCCCTCTTCCCCTCCCCCCCACCTCCACCACCAAGGCTAGAGATGGCTCCCATTAGACACAAATAGGTATATGTACATAAAATTAT
Organism: Trichosurus vulpecula; assembly: GCF_011100635.1. Classification (NCBI taxonomy): domain Eukaryota; kingdom Metazoa; phylum Chordata; class Mammalia; order Diprotodontia; family Phalangeridae; genus Trichosurus; species Trichosurus vulpecula. Next base: position 95,137,997 of record NC_050579.1, read on the forward strand.
TTTATACATACTTCTATTTATTAGTTCTTTCTCTGGATGCAGATAGCTTCTTTCTTCATATGTCCTTTATTTTTAATTTGTGTATTTATAATAGTCAAAATGACTTAGTCGCTCAAAGTCATTCTGAAAACAATACTGCTGTTACTGTATACATGAATCTGAGTTCTAAAGGAAAGCAGCTTCCATGATTGCTCTTAAGAGGGAAAGTAGTCCTTATCTCTTACTCTCTTATCATTACTCTCCAGCTTAATTCTTTCTCACCAAACTTTGGTTATACAAAAGACCATCACAAACCTCTTTATCCTATCTATTCAAATAAACCTATTTATCCAAGCAAAACAACAAACAGAAATTGGAGTTCTACAGATTAGGATATAGCAGATAATATAAAGAGCCAGCTCTTCCCTTACACAGTAGTATGCAAAATGTCCTAGGACTGGGTGGAAGACAGGTTACATAAACAATATTATATTATATACATATTATATGAGATTATAAACTATATTACAGGTTATATAAACAGTATTTTATAAATATTATATTACCTTATATAAACCTCTATTAGCTTTTGAGCCTTGATGGTCAAGATGATGGAAGGTCCAGAATTCCAGGGATATGAAAGGCAGTTGTTCTGGTAGAAGAGACCTCAGTGAATTCCAACTGATTAGCCTAAGTAAGTAAGGGTGACATAAGCTCCTTCAACAAACACCACCCTGCTATTTTTACAAGTCCATAAGATCATAGAGTTAGAACTAAAAGAGACCATTGAAAACAACCCCTTCATTTGACAGGTGAAACTGAGACTCAGCTAGGTTGTGACTTGCCCAAGGTCATACAGAAGAGTCCAGGATTCATACTCACATTGCATGACTTAAGTTCAGTGTTCTTTTCAATTTACCAGCCTTCAGATCAAACAGCTATTCAAAAGAAAGTCAAACCTGACATTCATTCACTTGAGGATAGATTTGTTGTTTGGTCATTTCAGTTGTATCTGGCTCTTCATGACCCCATTTGGGGTTTTCTTGGCAAAGATACTGGAGTGCTTTGCCATTTCCTTCTCCAGCTCATTTTATGAATGAAGAAACTGAGGCCAACAGGGTTAAGTGACTTGCCCAGGGTCACATAGCTAATCAGTGCCTAAGGCCAGATTTGAACTCAGGAAGATGAGTCTTTCTGACTCTAGACCTGGCACTCTATCCATTGAGCCACCTAAGCCGCCTTCTTCTGGTCACTTCCAAATATGGTGACTAAAACTAAATACTCCATTACTCCAGATATGTGCTCTGACCAGGACAAAATATAACGAGCCTATTCCCTTCCTAGAGCTAGACATATGTGCCTTTCTTAATGGATGAGGGGAGCTAGGAGGTGCAGTGGATAGAGTGCTGAGCCTGGAGTCAGGAAGAGTCATTTCCCTGAGATTAAATTCAGCCTCTGACACTTACTAGCTGTGTGACTCTGGGCAAGTCACTCAACCCTGTTTGCCTCAGTTTCCTCATCTGTAAAATGATTTGGAGAAGGAAATGGCAAACCACTCCACTATTTTTCTTCGCCAAGAAAACCCTACATGAGCTCATGAAGACTAGGACACAACTGAAAAGTGACTGAGCAAGAAGATCAGATTAGATTTTTTTTGGCTGCCAAAATCACTTCACAGTGTTGATTCATACAGAACTTGCCATGCCCTAAAAGTCCTAGATCTTTTTCGGATAAAGCGACATCTAGCTTCCTGTCTCCTATCTCGTACTTTTGAAGTTCATTTAAAAAAACCCAAACCTCATCCCCATTAAATGTAATCTTTTTACCTTTGGTCCATTGTTCTGGTCTATCATACTGACCCTGTCATCTAGTGTGTTAGTATAACCCTCTCATCTTATGAATGAAGAAGCAAGGCCTAAAGAAGTTACGTGGCCTTTCCAAGGTCGCACAGGCTATAAATGGCAGAGTCAAGATCCAAACTCAGCTCCTCTGTTTCCACTGAACCACTCTTATAGGACTCCAATTTAGTATCAGAGCCATAATACAAGGTTGGGAAGAGGGTGTCACAATCTATCAATCAATAAACTTTTATTAAGCACCTACTATGTTATATGTCAGGCACTGTGCCAAGTGCTGGGGATACAGAAAGAGGCAAAAGATAGTCCCCACCCTCAAGGAGCTTACCATCTAATGGGGGAGGCAACAAGCAAACGAATATAAACAAATTACCTATATAAAGGATCAATAGGAAATAATTGAGAAAGGGGAGGCTCTAGAATTAAGAGGTAAGGCTACCCAGAGAAAATGGAATTTCAGTTGAGACTTAAAGGAAGCCAGAGAAGCCGGCAGGCAGATATGAGGAGGGAGAGCATGCCAGGCATGGGGGACAGTCAGAGAAAATGCTAGGCGCCCAAGAGGGAATGTCTTGCTCATGCAATAGCCAGAAGGCCAATGTCACTGGATTAAAGCCTACATGACAGGGAGTAATGCATAAGAAGACTGGGGGGGAGAGGAGGGCTGGGTTATGAAGAGCTCTGAATGCCAAAAGATTTTGTATTCAATCCCAGAGGTGATAGGAAGCTTCTGGAGTTTATTGAGTAGGGCGGCTGACATGATGGTAAAATAAAACAGCACTAGTAAAATCACTTTGGTGGCTGGTCACAGAGTGGTCTGTGATCCAGATACAAGACCAAAGAGTTATATTTCCCCCAGTCATCAGTGGACTTGGGCACGCAATCTTTTACACTGGTGACTAGAGAATGATACTTGAGAAATCTGTTGATGGCTGGGACACCACACCCACTTTTTTCATTACCCTTCTTACTCCCCCTTTCTTCTCCATCCTCTTTTTTCCCTTCCCAACTATTTCTTCTCCCCTTTTTTTCCTTCCTTCCTGCCTGTATTTTATGGTGTATTCGGAGACTGCTTATTTATGCTGTTGGCACTCAGATTGCTGACTTGATAACAATAGCAAAGCAGGTCTCCTATCTTCCCAGGGAGAGTATCCAGGATACTGTTGCAGAACCTCACAAGACTCATCAAGCCTGATTACTACTATCCACTTGTGGTGATTCACCTAGATGTAAATGATGCTCATAGAGGGAACCTAGAAAGCATCACTAAAAATTATGAAGTCTGGAACAAAAAATTAAGGCCTTGGGAGCGTAAGGGTTTTCATCTCTGCTGTCAATCAAACGATGGTTTTGAAAAACATTGGAAAAGAAATACCTGGCTAAGAACATGGTATTTATAGATGCTCATTGTTTGGGCGATGGCTTAATAACTTATTGTATGTAAATATAATGGGATGTTATTGATCTGTAAAAAATTATGAATATGAAAAATATAGAGAAGCTTGAGAAGATATGAACTAATGAAAAGTGAAATAAGAAGCAGGAAAACAGTATTTACAATGACTATAACAATGTAATTACTACTACTACTAATGATAATAATAATTTACACAGTACTTCAAAGTCTACAAGACACAAACTTTATTTCATTTGATCAAAAGCACCATAGAACCACAACAAAATTGAAACTGATTGCTATGGAATTGCATGAACCCAAATTATGACCTTAGAAAAAAGATGTGAGAATATACCTGTCTCTCTTCTTTGCAGAGAGCAGACTATGTCAGTCTTAGTTGATTCATTGGATAATTTTCCTGATTTTCCTAATTTTTTCCCTCTTTCTTTTTATTCTTTATTTTAAGGGATGTCTCTTATAAGGGGTGTAGGGTGAGGGTGGGACATATTGGGAAACAAAGTTGATATAAAAACAGAAGCCATCAATAAAATTTTTAAAATAAATTTTTCACAGGAGACAGAGATTGAGAACATAATTTAGACTTCTGGACAGCTTAAAATACAGCAATGAATGGGTATTATTAGCCTTACCATCAGTGTTCAGGTTCAAATTACAAAGGTGCTAGAATTGAAGGATATGAGATACTTAGAATACTAGAGATGTTTCTTGAAGGGTACATAGTATCATAGCACACTTAGGGCAAGTCGCTTAGCCCTGTTTGCCTGTAGCCAGAGTGGCCTTTGTTTTCTTTGAGTGACTCAGTTTATCTCATTGAGCATTGCTGGGCCATGCCTGGGAGCAGAGAACTTCCTGTGTGACCTCTTCTGGGGCAGGAAGCCCAGAAACCCATGCCTGGGAACAGAGAACTTCCTGTGTGATGAGTCATGGGGCTGGCTGAGGGGAGGTGTTGACTCCAGAGCCACGCCCTATTGGGTGTTAACCTAGTCTATGCTAGCGGAAGGGGCCAACTCAAGAACCAATCGGCGTAGTCATTCAGGTGGCGCTTGATGATGTCAAAAACTCTATGAGAGGGGAGAGGACAGCTTGAAGAGCTCTCTTTCCTTTTCCGGTTGGTGTGGCAGCAGTGGGGAGTGTGACTCTGGGCCAGCCCTTGCTCTCGGGCCGAGCCCAGATGTTGGTAACTATGAATTGTATTGGGTCTGTCTGTTGATATTTGTAATTTGTTTGTATTTTGGTTTTGAGGTTCGGGGTGCTGGTTCTTTTCCCCTGAACTAAATGAATGTTCTGAACCTCGGTGCTGGCTGTTTGTTCCCCTGAACTAGCTGACTGTAATCTGTATTTGGCCTGTCTGTTGACGCTTGCCTGTATGCTCCCCTGAACTAACTGAATGCTGGCGTTTTTTCCCCTGAACTAAATGAATGTTGTCTGTATGCTAACTGAATCCTGGATTAAAGTAAGCTGGTCAACCCCTTCACCGTGCTTTCCTTGTTTAAGCAGATAAAAAAGAACCTGTGCTTTCCCGGCGTGCCAGCAGCCTCCTGGGTGCTGGCTGTGGGGGGATCTTACGCCCCCCACAGAAGCTGCTAGCTGGATTGTTAAAACATTGCCTCAGTTCCCTTATCTCTAAAATGATCTGGAGGAAGAAATGGCAAAACCATTCTAGTACCTTTGTCAAGAAAACCCCAAATGGGATCACAGTCAGACATGACTGAAAAATAAGTGAACAACAACAAAGTATCAAGTGCAAATCATCAACTCCACAATTCATTCCAGTTAGTGCTGAAGGGGCAGTCCCCACTCATTAGGACAGCCAGATAGCAGCTCTGGTTTCCTGAATGATACTGCGGGTTCCAGGCTCCTAGTTAGAAGTGCATTGGGGTGGGGTGGGGGGGATGGGGCCAAGATGGTGGCCGGAAAGCAGGGACTTGCCTAGGGCTCTCCCCCAGGAACCTCCAAACACCTATAAAAATGGCTCTGAACAAATTCAAGAACTGCAGAACCCACGAAACAGCAGAGAGAAGCAGGACTCCAGTCCAGGACAGCCTGGAGGGTCACAGGATAAGGTCTATTGCACGGAACTGGGAGCAGAGCGGGCAGAGCCCAGGGTGAGCGTGCCTGGACCAACCAGAGCGGGAGCCGGGCAGAAAAGGCCTGAGTGTCCTGAATCAGTGAGCTGTGACAGTTACCAGACTTCTCAACCCACAAACACCAAAGACAACAGAGACGGTTAGTGGGAAAAGCTGCTGGGACAGAGTGGAAGGAGTTCACTGTTCAGCCACTGCCCCGGGGGTGGGGGGGGTAGCAGAAGTGATGCAGCTCTGAGGCTGCTTACAGATCCACAGCTGCAGTTGCTTCCAGCCCCGGGCCCACCTGGGGGAGGAAATAAGTGGCAGAGTAGGAATGCAGAGCCTGCTTAAGATCTGAGTCCAATCTGGGTTGGCGGTTCTTGGGGGAGGAGTAGCGCTGGTGTGGCAGAACTTGCTGTGTAGAAATAGCTCTGAAAACAACAGTGCAGCACCACAAGCTTGGGACAAAGTACTCTATACTCTACAAGCAGTCATACCCTGACAAAAAAACTCAAGGGTCAAGTAGTTGGCTGGGAACATGGCTAGGAAGCAAAAACAGACTCAGATTCAGACTCAGACTTTGGAATCTTTCTTTGGTGACAAAGAAGACCAAAACATACAGCCAGAAGAAGTCAACAAAGTCAAAGAGCCTACATCAAAAGCCTCCAAGAAAAACATGAATTGGTCTCAGGCCATGGAAGAGCTCAAAAAGGATTTGGAAAAGCAAGTTAGAGAAGTAGAGGAAAAATTGGGAAAACCATGAAAAACACGTGAATGACTTGCTAAAGGAGACCTAAAAAAATACTGAAGAAAATATCACCTTAAAAAATAGACTAACTCAAATGGCAAAAGAGCTCCAAAAAGCCAGTGAGGAGAAGAATGCCTTGAAAGGCAGAATTAGCCAAATGGAAAAGGAGGTCCAAAAGACCACTGAAGAAAATACTACCTTAAAAATTAGACTGGAGCAAGTGGAAGCTGGTGACTTTATGAGATATTATAAAACAGAACCAAAAGAATGAAAAAGTGGAAGACAATGTGAAATATGTCATTGGAAAAACCACTGACCTGGAAAATAGATCCAGGGGAGATAATTTAAAAATTATTGGACTACCTGAAAGCCATGATCAAAAAAAGAGCCTAGACATCATCTTTCAAGAAATTATCAAGGAGAACTGCCCTGATATTCTAGAGCCACAGGGCAAAATAGAAATGGAAAGAATCCACCGATCACCTCCTCAAAAAGATCCCCAAAAGAAAACCCCTAGGGATATTGTCGCCAAATCCCAGAATTCCCAGGTCAAGGAGAAAATACTGCAAGAAATCAGAAAGAAACAATTTTGGTATTGTGGAAACACAATCAGGATAACACAAGATCTAGCAGTTTCTACATTAAGAGACTGAAGAGCTTGGAATATGATATTCCGGAGGTCAATGGAGCTAGGATTAAAACCAAGAATCACCCACCCAGCAAAACTGAGTATCACGTTCCAAGGCAAAATATGGATTTTCAATAAAACAGAGGACTTTCAAGCTTTCTCAGTGAAAAGACCAGAGCTGAATAGGAAATTTGGCTTTCAAACACAAGAATCAAGAGAAGCATGAAAAGGTAAACAAGAAAGAGAAATCATAAGGGACTTACTAAAGTTGAACTGTTTTGTTTACATTCCCACATGGAAAGATGATGTGTGTAATTCATGAGACCTCAGGATTAGGGTAGCTGAAGGGAATATACATATCTATATATATCTATATCTATATCTATATATATCTATATATATATGACAGAGGGCACAGGGTGAGTTGAATATGAAGGGATGATATCTAAAAAAATAAAATCAAATTAAGGGATGAGAGAGGAATATATTGGGAGAGGGAGAAAGGGAAAGATAGAATGGGGTAAATTATCTCGCATAAAAGTGGCAAGAAAAAGCAGTTCTGTAGGAAGGGAAGAGGGGGCAGGTGAGAGGGAATGAGTGAATCTTGCTTTCATCAGATTTGACCTGAGGAGGGAATAACATACACACTCAATTGGGTATCTTACCCCACAGGAAGGAAGGAGGAAGAAGATAAAAAAGTGGGGATGACAGAAGGGAGGGCAGATAGGGGGAGGAGGTAATCAAAAGCAAACACTTTTGAAAAGGGACAGGGTCAAGGAAGAAAATTGAATAAAGGGGGATAGGATAGGAAGGAGCAAAATATAGTTAGCCTTTCACAACATGAGTACTGTGGAAGGGTTTTACATAATAATACACATGTGGCCTATGTTGAATTGCTTGCCTTCTTAGAGAGGGCGGGTGAGGAGGGAAGAGGGGAGAGAATTTGGAACTCAAAGTTTTAAAAACAGATGTTCAAAAAAAAAGTTTTTGCATGCAAGTAGGAAATAAGATATACAGGCAATGGGGCATAGAAATTTATCTTGCCCTACAAGAAAGTAAGGGAAAAGGGGATGGTGGGCAGTGGGGTAACAGAAGGGAGGGCTGACTGGGGAATGGAGCAACCAGAATATATGCCATCTTGGAGGTGGGGGGAGGGTAGAAATGGAGAGAAAATGTGTAATTCAAACTCTTGTGAAAATCAATGCTGAAAACTAAAAATATTAAATAAATTAAATAAATAAATTTAAAAAAAAGAAGTGCATGGTGACCAGTAGGACATTTCCCTAAGGCTGAGCCAATCCACACCCCTTTACTACCCTCTTCTATAATGACTTCATCAGAAGACGGTGTGTCTAAGAGGGAAGCACCAGCTATTCTAGATCCTTTGTTGGAGTGGCGATGGGTCATTCTTCAACTGGTCACTACGCTTAGTGGCATGGCCCTATGCTGCCTCCATAGAAGATGTGTGAATGGCATGTACAATGATCTATAGAACAGTATGGAGATGTAGGTTTTTCCCCTTTACTCTGTTGTGGGCAATAGTTGGGTACATAAATCAACAAATTTTACTATTACTAATTCTCAAGATGCTCTGTGTGTATGTATATATATACATATGTATGTGTATATATACATATATGTGTGTGTATGCACATATGTGTCTGTCTCCCTGTTTCTCTCTCTCTGTCTCTGTCTGTCCATGATCCTTTGTCTCTCACAGTATTAATATTCTCAGAAAGGAAATATACAAGCATGGGTACTAACAAAGTTGGGAATGATAGTTAACATTCTGGATGATAGATGTTTGACATACTAGAATGGAAAGTTGAGCCTAACAAAATGAAGCTGAAAATCACTGATTCTTGTATCAACATCTGTTACAAACCTCATATCTCCTCAACCCACCTACACCACTCCTGCCCTCTCTCACACAGGAGAGGAACTTGCCTAACACTTCACTGAAAAAATGAGGCAATCTGTCACCAGCTTTCTCTACACCCCAACTCTACATCTCAAATTCCCTCAGCATCATCATCAGTTCTCTCTTCCTTAGCTCCAGGCTCAGACGAGGACACGGCCTTTCTCTTTGCCAAGGTGAATCCTTGTGCTCAAGTCCTTGAGACCTTGCCCCTTCAACTGTCCTCTCTCTGTTTTTCTTCTTTTTCCTCCTTTCTTGTTCTTTTTTGAAAAGGTGAAAGCTTTTAAGACCACCACTTCTATCTTTACACAAACTCTCTGGTGTCAGCAGTTATAGTTGTGATAGGAAGCTGGAAATCTAAACCTTAATTGGGAAAGAACTCTAGATATTGAAATCAACAGAGCATGATGATGTACACTCTGAGGTGCTTAAAGAATTGATGGGTATCTCAGATCAATAATCCATTTGTTTTACGAAATCATGGAAGAGAAGAATCCCTGAGGATTTAAAAAAAATGTGTATGAATTATCCAGGTAAAATTTGGGGGAAAAAAGTTAGTCTGGAAATTTCTGATTCTTCCAAATTCTAGATTTCTATCTAATACCAAACTGGGAATAATATATTTAATATATGTTCAATGACCAATTTGTAATCACTCAGAAGGGAAAGAGGTGCTAATAACAACTAATGTGATTTAGTACCAAACTCCCACAGTTGTTGTGAGGACCAAATGAGATGATAATTGTAAGGTACTTAGCAGTAACGAAAAAATTGTAAAGTACTTAGCCTGATACATAGTAAGCACTATAGAAATGCTAGCCATTATTGTTACTGTTATTATTTTGTCTGGCCAATTTAACCTCCTCTGGCAATAAAGTGACAAGCCACATAGAAGAAAGAGGAGTAATTGGTATAACCAATGGCCCCAACCCCAATGTTTGAGTTCACACGGATTCCCATCATATCATAAATTGCTTCTTGGCTTGTGACACCTTCTCTTTACCCACAAAGTTTCTCCCATATATATACACACATACACACATATTTATATTATACACACATACACATACACACACATATATAGCAATATATAGATATACAGCTACATGTATATACATCTATGTATCATCAATATATAGCCTTTGTCTAATCTGTGTAGGTAAATGGCCCCTCGGCTCCCTCTCCCTAATTTTCAATCTCTTTATTCACTAGCTCCTTCCCTGTTCCATTACCCTGCCACCCTGCCATTTCCTCAATCTGTTGTCCTCTAGCCTCCTCCACTTCACATCTTCTCGACACCCTGAAGATATCACAGGAAAAACCTCTAATACATGCCATTTCTTCCGGACTAATTTTTCACCCAAGAAAATAGGGACATAACTAAAGGACTTGGCGATATGGAGAACTTTCTTCCTGCTTCCTTTGTCCTCTCACCCAAGGATTCTCAGCTTTGGATAACATGATGTAGAGATAGAGGATCACGAAGAACACCCAGTCCCTGTTGATCATAGACAAGTTTTATCTTCTATGGGTCTTGAGTTTCTCCTCTTAAAACCATCCAGCCAACATCTAAATGACCTCTGTTACGCCTTCCTGCTCAGATTCAGTGTACCCTATGCAACAATTGCAAGTTTAATTCCATTAGAATGATCATTAACTTTTCTTTTATTAAACTAAATGAAATAAAACACAACACACCTTTGTTGATTGATAGTGCCTTCTATCCCTCCCCAAACTCCATAGTAATAATTTTATTCTATTCTACCTATACTTACATATGTACAAGTTGTTTCTCCCATTAGGACATAAGCTCCTTGAGGGGAGGGACTACTTCACTTGTCTTTATATATCTAGCACCTATTATGCCTGCAACATACATGACTTAGTGCTTAATAAGTGTTGGCCGATTGATTATCCATATTCTTGCTTCTCCAAGTTTTTCTAACTTGTCTTTGGACAGTATATTGTTCTTTACACCATTTAAGGTTTTGGATAAAGTTCTAAAGGCACTAAAAGAGTTTTTCCTGGACTACATCAACTCTTGTTACTGTCGCATCAACTTTGGTGGTTTGGACAGTGTGTTTGTCATACAATTCAGTAATAATAGATCCCATTTATCTAGTGCCTGATAGAGTCTTATATTCTTTATCTCTGTAGTCAGACTCTAGACTTACCCTCCCAATGTGTATTAGCAAGTTGGCTTCCCAGAAACAGCTGGCTGTATCTCCCCTGAGGGTGTATGGTGTGTTCAAACTAGTACCTATGGTGGGAGGGCTTGCCAAGCCCTTTTCAGGGCTGTTCATTCACCTCTGATATCCACCTGCCACCCCACTCTCACCTGTGGCTCCAAGAAGCTTGTAGCATACACAGTTGTCACACCCTGGTAAAACCATCTTGGCAGAAGGGCTAGACCCAGGTTGAGGGTAACCAACAGGCCTCAAACCTGTTGGTGATTTAGGGGGATGTCTACCACAAGCATGGGAAGACTTGTATAGTGGAATGGGAGGATGAGAACAATTTGTTCCAATGTCCATGAAGGCAGCTGGAAGCCGGCACCGTGGAGTACTTAGAGCTTGGTCAGACAGTGAAGACACCAAGGTCATCCCCTGCATTCTGGGTCACTGTCCATCATTACTGATTTTTTTTCTTGCCACTGGACTTTGTTGACTCTGGAAGAGAGAGTGAGGCTGACAACTTTGCACAACTCTGCCCCATTTAAATTCAATTCATGTATGAGTCAACACATCACTTGTGATGTCATTGGTCCTCTTTGAAAATGAAGGATGAGCAACAATATCCTCTACTCCACAACCAAACTCCTAGAAAAGCTGTCTATACTCTCTTCTATCACTAACTTCTCAGTCTCTTTCTCACCTCCTATTGACTTTTCACTGTATTGCAAGCTGGATTCCCTACCCAACAGTCATCTCAAATTATTCTCTCCAAGTTCACAAATGATCTCCTTATTGCTAAATCCTCATTGCTAAAATGACATTTTCTCAATCTTCATAATATGCCCTACCCTGCTTTATATGTGTATGCCCCAAAGCCCTGTCTTGGGCCTTCTCTTCTCACTCTAGATTCTCTTTCTTGGTGACCTCATCAGCTACCAGGAGGTCAACTAGAATTTCTATGCAGATGATTGTCAGATTAACATAGAGCTAGCTCTCATCTCTCTCTAGAGCTCAAAACCATATCATCAATTGTCTGCTGAATACCTCCACCTGAATATCCCATAGGTATCTCAAACTCATCATATATAAAATAAAATTCACCTTTCTCACAGGCATCACCTCCCCCAGGTTTGCAACCATGGAGGCAGTCACTTTCTCTTACCCCAGAATATCTCATCACCCAATAGGCAGTTGGATTGAGAGAGGTTAGGACTGGATAAATAGATCTGAGAACCATCTGCATAGAGATGATAATTGAATCCATGGCAGCCAATGAGATCACCAAGACAAACAGAATAGAGGGAAAAGAGAATAAGGCCCAGGACAGAGCTTTGGAGGGTACCCATTGTTAGCTTCTGTGATGTTTAACTTCATCTATAAAATGTGGGGGTTAGACTCAATGACCTCTAAGGTCCCTTCCAGCTCTGACATGTTATGACCCATGCCTTAAAACTTGTCACACATCCATGTTTCTTTAAATTTTATTCTAACTTAAATTTCTTAAATGTATTTGGAAACAATTGGAAAATAAAATATCATACAAAACAGGAAAGTGAAATTGTCAATACAGATCTCATAGCAAAATTTAAAATACTGAACATATCACCAGCAATGCTTAAATTATCAGTTTTGAAGGTAACCTTTAAAAATGAATTTTTCTCAAACCCATTAGCATTTCATCTTTAAGCATTTCTTAATTCAGCACACTGGAGCATATGATTTTGTATCAGGCATTGAAAAGATTTACATAACAAGGGAAAGATTCAGGCTCTGCTTTCAGTGAGTTTACCATGAGACAGAGTTTGCAATCTCAAGGAAGTTGTTTTTAATTCTTTTTTTGATCATGAAATTAGTTATTTCCATTTGCAGTGTCATAAGTCAACTAATCAAAGAGAATTTCAGTGTCTACTACTACGTGCCAGACATTGCACTAGACTCTGAGGATACAGACAAAAATGGGGCAGTCCTTGACCTCAAGGAACTTATATTCTATCACCATCAGTTCTTGCAATCCTTTTACTGCCTCACGATAAAATCCTAGGATACGGTTATAAATTCACTTCCCTGCTCTGGGTCTTAGTTTTTGCTCCTGTAAAAATGATAGTAGTGGGGAGATAGACTAGATGATCCATAGACTCCTTTATAGTTCTGACATCCTGGGATTTTAAGGGGAAAGAATCCAAAGCAGATCAGACAGAAGAGAATCATCTGGTTGCTAAGGGCTCAGAGAAGACAATTCTTATCATCTAAGCCAGTTTTTAAGGGTGGTCATCCACAAGACAATTTCTTTTATATCTAGCTGAAATCACTCATGTGATGACTTAAGCCCATTATCTCTTTTCAGGGGGTTTTCAGTGGAAATGTAAAACAGTGGGTCACCACTCTCTGAAAAGTAATGCTTCATAGGTCAGGTCTAGAGGAGGGAAGGGGAAGGAGGAATTGTAGAATTTGGCAAAATATGTTTTCAGCACACCTTCTCATCCTTCCTTTCAGGAATTCTTTATCCTGTTGTGAGCTCCTCACTCCATTTTCAATATCCCCAGTGCCTTGGCTAGGGAAGCACTGGAGTCATTTCCAACCAGCTGGATTGTTAAATTTCCAGTGTGAGCATTTACACCTTGGAAATCAACAAATGCTACAAATAAGGGCTTGATTTATTGTTTTGTTGATCATCTCTAGACTTAAGAAAGTGATGGAGAAAATGTTAATGATACAGATTAAGCTTTTTAAAAGTGTGTCTTTAGTACCTTCAGTCCTTGCTCTCAAGGAGTTTATAATCTAGTAAGGAGTAAGGCATACACATGTACCTTCAACACAGATTTTTTAAAAATTGGTTTTAGTACCTTCTCATTTTTCCTTTAAAAATCTTGTAATAACAATTTAGATTTGAAGATCTTTCCCACCCATTAATAGGCCATGTGACCTGCTTTTGTCACAAGAAGCCTAAGTCACACGTAGTGGGAGGAGCTTGCTGAGAGGAAAAGGAAAATGTGTTACAGGAAATGGGGAGACAGCAGTTAGAACTGAGGGAAAGAGCAGATGTGTGCTGTGCTGATTGTTGGTGGCAAGGCTCCAGCAGGGGGCGGAAGGTTATGGAATGGTGAGGCTCTATGCTATGATATTGTGTTTTAAGTTCTTTGCTGTTATGATAAAGTGAGCTTACTGGTTTTGGGAGGTGGTTGTTGATTAGATGGTCTGGACTTATTGGTTATGGGATTTGGTCCTCTCATGTCTGAATAAATGTTTTACTTCTTCTACCTTCTATACGGAGTGTCTTTCATATTTTGAAATGAACTACATAGGCATAGTCACAATTATCATCAATGTTGTGTTTATTGCCTTGCTAATACAAGAGGTTGTAAGTAAAACATAGTGACCTGAGAGGTTTGAGGAGAGGAAAAAATATCAACACGTAGGACCACATAACTGTGGTCTTAAAAAGGGCATAAACACTTCAAAGGGCAGAGACAGAAACAGGTCAAGATTCTATTTCATGCATGGGAAAGGCATGCAGTCCAGTTTACTTGTGTAATGTGTAAAGAGGCTGGAGATGGGGTACTATGAAAACAGGTTGTGGAGATGAGTGGGAGCTAGGATTGTGGAGGGCCTTGAATGCCAGGGTAAATTAATATTTTATTAAATAGATAGTAAGCCACTGAAACTTTGCAAGTGCTGAATAACATAGCCATACCTTTGCATTTAGAAGATTATTCTGGATATGCTATGAAGGATAGATTGCAAATGGGAACAACTAAAGGCAGGGAGACTAGTAAGGGGGCTATATATTACCCTAGTCCACGTAAGAGATGATAGAGGCTTAAATCTGGTTGTAGTGGGTTTGGAAAAGAGGGATGACTTTTACCCACGTGGAGTGAGGAGTCAAGCAAGGCTTAATGGAGGATATGGTGTGTCATCTGAACCTGGAAGGAAGGAAGTATTGCACTGAGTCAAGATAGTGGAACCATTCCCAACATGGGGAGAATGTGAGCCAATGCACAGAGATGGAAGGATGAGAATGGAAGGCAGAAAGAACAGTTTAGTTTGGATGGAATATAGGCTATACAAAGGGAAGTAATATGAGATAGGGTGAGATCACCAGGGTAGAGCCAGATTGTAGAGGACCTTGAATGTCAGGAGTAGATACTTTATTAGATGGGCAGTGGGGTACCATTGAGATTGTAGACTGACTTCATCCTTTATTACCTTATTGCGATGTAATAGGAAGATGATGACTTGCGGAGGAAAGGAGAGTACTTGGGAGGCTACTGGAATTCTAACAGTGAGAGAAGATGAGGGCCTGGACTAGGGGGGTTGTAGGTAGGGGGCACTTGGGTGGGAGAGACACTGTGGAAGTAGAAATGGCAGGACTTGGCAATGAACTGAATGTATAGGGCAAGGAAAATAAAAGAACCAGAAATAAATTCAAGGTTAGGAGTTCTGGCTCCATTAACGGAAATAGAGAAAACAAGGGGAAAAATAGAATTAGGGAGGAAGATGAGTTCAGTTTTTACAGATGTTAAAGACTGAAGTATTGTCATGATATTTAAGCATAGACATCTAATAAGCTTTAGTAAAAGGATGGGGTAGAGGGAAGGGAAGGGGTGTTTCCCAGGCATTTGGGGAGAAAGATGTCAGCTCCCCTAAATATATTTGAACGGAATATTCTGAGCCCCCAGGAGCTTCTTCATGGGAAAAGAGAACACTTAAGATAGGAATATAAATGGACCCAGAGCCAGGGCATCTGAGTGTGAGTGGGTACAACATCTACCTGTAGTCTATCCCCTCTGCAATCTACCCTTCAAACTGCCACCAGACTAATCTTTTTAAAGTACTACACTGATCACAGTATCCTCCTGCTCAAATACTTTAATAGCTTCCCATTGCCTACAGAATCAAATCCATACATTGACAGTCAAATTCCTCCGTAATCTGGTCCCAATGCGTTTTTCCAACATTATCTTCCATTACTCTCCTAAACTCCCCATGCTCCAGCCAAGCTGGGCCACATGCTGTTCCCCAAACATCCATCTTTTTGCTTGTGATCACACCATTCTCTTTGCTTAGAATACCCTTGCTCCAGTGTCTACTCACTGTAGGAAAGTTTTATCCTTCAGACCTCTGCTGAAATAGCACTTTTTTCAGAATGCTACCTTTAGTCACTGTAGCTAGAAGTGATCTTTCTCTTTTCTGAATTCCACTGAAATAGCCTTTTATCCCCCTGATACATTTTATATTACCTTGGATTATAGGTATATACATGTAAGCTATCTTCCTTCCTTGAGAGAAGACCCTTTCGAAATTCTGGAGTCCACCTCAGGCCTCGGCAAATATCAGAAATGACTGTAACTTTGCAATCAATCAGTCAACAAGCATTTATTAAACACCAGCTATGGCCCAGGTACTGTGCTAGGTGTTTGGGGTATATGTACAAAGGAAACGACAACAACCTTTACTCACAAAGAGCTTCCATTCTAACAAGGAAGACAAGGGCTTACAATGACTTAGGTCCATGCACCCTAACGATAGTAGACCATAGTGGGCCTCTTCCCCGTGTCAACTTCTGTTAAAACTCTTTACTAGTTCTTTACCTACTTTGTCTTAGTTTCTGGGCATTTTACCAATTGTAGTTTGCGGCTTACAATTCACTTTAAAAAAAAAACTTGGAAGGCAGTAGGTGAAGTGGGATGGGAATTAGGGGTATGCTGGAGACAGCTGGAAGGGCTTGAGAACTTATGGTTAAATTTTCAGTGTGAGCATTTATACCCCAGAAATAATGAAACCTTACAAATCAGGGCTTAACTTATTATTTTGTTAGTTTTCTAGACTTAAAGTAATGGAGAAAATCATCATTAGGCAGATTAAACTGAAAAGTGTGTTCTGTGTACGTTTTCCCCATAGCTGATCGTTAGATGTTTATTGGCACACTCTAGGATGGGACGGAAGGAGACATGAGGAAGAAGGAAAATCAGTTATTTCTCAACACTGAAGGATTATTCTGAAATCTGAATTCCAGTTCTTTATAACAGTACTGTTAAAAAGTTATGAAGATATTTCTGTTCATAATTACATTCAACCTTGCCTGATTTGAAGAACGTAATTGAGTGTATGCCTAACATTTCCAAATTTCCTTTGGCTAGAAATATTTCAAGAAGCCCTTTTAGAAAAGGTAGTTTTGACCAGTTCTGCTTTGAAACTAACGCTGTCTTCTATGATTGGGTGAGAGTGAGGAAACAGTTCCCCAGTTCTCCATTATTTATTCTGTACTTTCTCTGTGAAGATGCCATGTTTTCCTTCAAAAACAAGTCCATTCTAAATGTCACCACTGCACACCCCATCTGGGCTCTAGGAATCAAGCTGCCTTCTCTGTGAATCAGATGTTGTCACTCACTGTTAAGAGCCTTGGATCTGAACTTGGTTGGCAGTTGGAATGAGGCTGGGCACGGTGGGAGAGATTCTAGCTTACCCCACTACCCTGCTGGAAAGAGCCAACCTTGTTTTCATGGAGAAACAAAGGGAATGTTTTCTTGGAGAAGGCCCTTGGAGAAGAAAGATCGTAACAACAAGCCCCTTCATCATTGCTCCTCTCATCCTTTTAGGAACATGCAGTTAAAACAAATACTAATAGGTCTCATTTAGGAATTTAGATATTTTACTCTGCCAAAGAGCCACTTGAAACACTCTATCTCTACGAGGCTCTTGGAAAGGGGACAGAAGGGAAGTTAGCATAGCATGGAGTCTCTAAATTAGCACATTTCACACATTACAACTAATAATAAGGACATGCAGTCCAAGATAGCGCAGACAGTCCTGAAGCGGTCATACATCCTTGCAGATGAGTGGTGAAATTGTGGGGAGTAGGCAACGATGCTGGGGAAGTTGTGCAGAGACTCTTCTTGGGAAAAAAAGTCCTGTTTCCTGACCTACCAACATCATTTTCCCATGATATTCCCATGCACCCTCCCCTACCACAGAAAAAAAAAGTATGGACATGTCTTAGATGGAGAGGTAGAGCTCAAGGGAAACTGGCTCTGAGAAAAAATGTCTGTTTCAGTGAATGAAAAATCATTTCATAGGGGCAAGTCCAGAAGCTGGTTCACCCCATGAATGGATGTATCCAGTTCTACTCATCAAAGTTTATATACAATACAAGGGATCCAAAAATATAAACAATTCCTTAAATCAAGATTTCTTCCAAGGGAAGCCATAAGGTTCTGTCTTCCTCCTCCAAGAGTAATTGGGGGGGGGAGTGCATACCCCAATTGGTTTTCCCCAATCTTATCATCATGGATAACTCCCAGTATGGAAAGTCCTTCCACCAGCACAGATCAACCACTCATTTGTAAATTATAGTCTTAAATGATTGTCTGGGTCAGTGAGAGGTTAAGTGATTTGCCCATGTTCACACAACTAGAATATGTCAGAAAAAGGACTTAAACCCAGGCTTTCTCAATTCCAAGGCCATCCATCTATCTATTACATCATGTTGCCCTAAGATTATTGCCTAACATATTAGGAGCTATCAGTCTGAGGTGCAGAAGCTACACAGGATTTCAATGGAGATATTTTTCTCCATTGAGTTTAAGTGCTATAAAGACAAAATGTATTTTAAATAAAAGCTTTAAAACAATAAAGAATGTGTACATGATAAAGCTGCTTTTTTAAAGTCTTTTTTTCTTTTACTATTGTAGGAGAATCCAAGTTCCAACAAATCCTTCTGTTATTTTTCTGGGAATATTTGTAAATCTTTCAACTAAAAGTTTTTTTACAGCTCCTTGGGGTAATGCTGTCACAAAACCTTAGAGGTAAGAGAAGAAGGTGTTGTGATGGGTACAAAATTGAGGCATGATGTAGGTCTAGGCAGTTCCAGAAGCTATGTACATGTACATGGTACAATCCAACCATATACCTGCATCCGGTAAGGACACCTGCTATGCCATACTATGGCTTAAAAAGCATTCCAGGACTTGTCTAGGAAATGTTTGCTTAATCCCCATGGTTTAATTCCCGAGCTTCAGACCACAGTCTCAACAGCAATAGCATTAGGGTTGTCTTCCTGGCGTCTTAGTTGCATCTCATCTTTGAAAGCCCTGTTCAGTACTACCTTTAAAGACTCCTTAAATGGTTTCTTCTTACTGCTGCCCACAAAGAAGTAAATAAAAGGGTTTGCACTGCTATTGATGGTAGAGAAGAGAAGGGAAATATGGTGCATGTTCCCAAACCTTGACCAGTACTCATAGTACAGGAGGTAAAGAAGTCTCATGGGCATGGCAAAAATGAGGAAGATGATAATGGTGACCATGATGACTATGTACAGCTTGGATGAATGAGAAGTCCAGCTATTCCTTCGGATCTTCACCACCAGGATCACGCTGGATACCACCATGAGAGGTGTGAACACTAGGAAGCTCAAGATGGAGATGAAGATAATCACTGCCCGGCAGTCACTCTGGGAGTGGCCCTTTCTTCCAATGTCAATGCACATGACGTGCTCCATGGTGGTCACCAAGCAAGAAAGAGCCCAGAGCAGGCCACAAACACAAGCAGACTGGTGTTTAGGGCGGTGACATCGGTACCAGATCGGGTACAGGACTGATAGACAACGTTCTACGCTGATGGCTGTTAGAAGGTAGAGGCCAGTGTTGTAGCCAAACAGAAAGGTCACCGATAATGTGACAATGGTATAATAATACCCAGAAGATAGCTCATAATCTAGAGCATAGTCAACGGATAAAATAAAGATACAAAACAGTAGAGAAATGTCGGCAATAGATAGGTGGGTGATGTAGACTGTGAAGGGGTTTCTCCTCATCCGAAAACAGAGAAACCACAGAAGAATTCCATTTTCGACAAATCCCAATGGGGAGATACTCAAGATGACCCAGTGCACGATTGGGATTTTCCGATCCACATCTCCTGTGGATGTGTTCCTGTTGGTAGAAGTGTTCCCTGGTGTTTCAGGGACAAGTGATGTGAGGTTTGCCTCATCCATGAGGAAGTCTTAGAGTGGGGCTTCTTTTCTGTGAACAGGTCCAAAAATATGCCATGCAATCAGTGAGTCTGAACAGGAGAGAGAAATTCAACATGAATAGTTATAACATGTATGCTATAAACCTTTTTAAAGAGAGGCAATACAATTTCTTTCTGAGAATGGCAGCGATGGGGAAGGCTGACTTGGTGACCTTTCATTATCCCCATTATCTCTGGAATTCTATATTAATACACTTAATCAGAGCTAGAAGGATCATAGTTAAAGCACCAGCTTGCCCAGCACAGTGGCAAACACTATAATGCCTGCTACTGGGGAGGCTGAGGATGGTGGATCACTTGAACTTGGGAGTTCTGAGCTACAATAGGCTAAGATGATCAGGTGTCCATATTGTGTGGCAACAATATGGCAGTAAGTCCTTGGCGGGAGGGGATGTCAGGTGGTAGGGAAGGGGAGAAACCAAGCTGCCTAAGAAAGGGCAAACCAATTCAGGTCAGAAACAAAACAGGCCAGAGTTGCCATATTAATCAGCAGTGGGATGAGTGCCCATTGCAAAAAATAAAAGGGGGGGGAGGGAGGGGGAGGGGGGAAGGGGAAGGAGGAGGGGGAGTGGGGGAGAGGGAGAGGGAGAGGAAGAGGGAGAGGAAGCAGAGCACCATGTTGAAAATTGTTCAGTTCCTAGGCAAAACTTTCTGTTTGGCTCGGAGAAAGTCAACTGTCTACAGAGAAGCACAGAAAGACTCATATGAATTGATATAGAACCAGCAAAATAATATTTATGATGACTACAACAATATAAAAAGAAAGAATAAAAAAGAAAAAAAAGAAAGTAGGAAGGAAGGAACTGAATGCTAAGTATAATAGTCAAACTTGGCCTGGAGGAAATGGTAAGAAAATGCACCTCCATCTCTTCATTGAAGAGAGGGTGGCAGAACTATGGCTGTGGAACGTCACATATATTCTCACTCAACTGACATGTAGATTAGTTTTGCAGAAAATGTTTCAATCTTTTTTTTCTCTTTTTAGTCTGTTAAGGAGATAGTGCTCTGGGTAGTAGAAGAGAAGGCTCTATTTGGAAATGAAGTTGATATAGAGACAAAAATATATCAATACAACATTAAAAAAAAGAAATCCAATTCACCTTTCTATATCTCATTTTCCTGCCTTTATAACTGAGATGAACTCAACTGACCTCACAAAACAAAAGCCAAAATTAATACTCAATAAGGAGTACACAGTAAAATTGTTTTTTTCTCTTTCCAAACGTAAGCTATTTTATCAATGCTTAAGAAAGCAAGTACACTAAAGACAAACCAAGCCAGAAAAAAAAGACAGAAAAGAAAATCAGCTAAAAGCATTTAGATCTGAGATATCCCTTATTAAGTTAAATACCTAGTCAAGCTAGTTATTGTATTTAAACACACTCTCTAGGTGACATATGCTAAGTATAAGTAGGATATATTTTCAGAAATATATAACATATAGATGAAAACATCCAAGAAAACAAAACAAGAACACTGCTGTTAGACATTTAACAAAGAATTAACCTGGAAGCAATGACAGAATAAAAGGTTGTCAACACACAGCCACTTAGGAAGCTTGACCCCTATTTTATCTTAGAAGATGGTTATCTGTAAGCTTCTATGTTGAACCAGTGTTTTAATAAGTAAAAACAGGGAGATTAGTGATTTTGTGGCTGACAGGAAAAACACAATAAAGACAGGAATATTGAACAAAAGAATTAACTCTGAAATCAGAGGGCCTGAGTTCAGATTTGTCTGACACTTAATATTTGTGTTACCTTGAGCAAATCTCTTATCTTAATCTTTCCTAAGACCCTGAGGCTTTCTTATCTATAAAATGGAGGGGTTGGGTTAGATGGTTTCAGAGGTTCCTTCCTTGAGGCTCTAGATCCATGGTGCTATGATCTACAGCAGAAATTGCCAGTTGTGCTGGCTCTGCTCAACTCCTTCTCTCTTGTCTCAGGTTGATTTACAAAGAAACCAGAGGCATCATGGTGGTTATGAAAAACATGTCACGCCCGCTCCACACATCTTGAAACTTTACTAAGTGTGATCTTTAGGATGCTTTCAAGAGACACAGAACAACAGCTGGGGGTACAAAAAGGATTGAAAACATTTTCTAACCGCAAGTCAGAAGGATTGAAACCATTGGGCCTGAGCCTCTTCCCTTGACTCATGATATGATTAAGTGTTAATCTTGTGAAAGCATAACTCTGCAAATGACACAACTTACAGTATTGATGTACCGAATTTTAGGCGTGGCAAGGGAAACCGAGACCCCTTCAAAGCTGTCAAATCAAGCTCAGGGTACAATTCTCAAAGTAATTTGTTTCTTGTGTATTTTTTAAAAAATGTGCTTTATCTTGATGACGTGCTAGATGGTCTGGCATTTAATTAGTCATCATATGCATTGTATTACATTTAATATTTTTTGACAAACTATTATTTTAGTAGTACTAGGAAAGATGTGACCCCTTTGTTCATAAAACTGGCTTTTGAACTAAGCTCAAGGCCCAATTTCTTAAAGCAATTACTTTTTCCTCTTTTAATGTTATGTTGCCAGTATTATCCTTATAATAATGATAACTAACATTTAGATAATGCTTTAAGGTTTGAAAAGCACTTTAGTTATAGTAAATTATTTGAGCCTCATAACAACCTTTCAAGCTACTATAATATACATATGATAAATAAATACTAAATATATAATAATAAGTATTACTCTCATTTTACAGATAAGAAAATTAGGATTTATAGAAATGTGATTAACACATGGTAACTCAGGTGGCACAGTGGATAGAGTACTGGACCTGGAGTCAGAAAGACCTGAGTTCAAATTTAGCCTCAGACACTGGACAAGTCACTTAACTATTTTTGCCTTAGTTTCTTCATCTGTAAAATGAGCTGGAGAAGTAAACAACAAACTACTCCAGTATCTTTACCAAGGAAACCCCAAATGGGGTCATGAAGTCAAACACAACCGAATGATAACAACAAACTCAGTAATAAGCATTAGAGGCAAGATTCAAATCCAGATATACCTGACTCCAAATCTAGCACTCTATCCCCTATGCTACACTACTGTATTATCCTTTTTATTCATTAAGAAACTTGTATCTAGTTAATTGTTGTATAATATTTAATGATAAATACCATTTCTGTCAATCTTTTATCATTAAATTTTTTCACGTAAACTCTAAGTATAATTTCTTTAAATATTTTACGTATCCAAATACAACTCTGTTTTGTCTTTATTTTTTAAATCTCTAAAATGTATGAAATAATTAATTTTTTATAAGATTATAACGAAATACAGCTTTTGTTAAGTCTGAACCTCTGTACTAGTTTTCCTTTAAAAAAAAATGTAACCTTCAATGACTTAATTTAAATAGAAAACTACTAAGTTAAAAAGTAGGCTCTACGTTATGGCAATAGTTCAATCTTGTATAAAGTAAAAACAGTCAAGCCTACCTATCCTTTCACATTATCAAGGATTAAAGTGAAAAAATATTTAGCACATTATTAAGTGGGTAGTAGTAGATATAGATGAGGAGTGTGGCTTGGTGGCAATCATTTCAGGACTGATGCATTACGTATTACATTCTTGTTGCAGTGTAATGTAATATTTCTGGTTGAGGTTCCTAAACCGAAATTTCAGATAAGGCCCCTTAAGCTCTCTCAGCCCCAAGGAAACAATATCCTCTGTCCTGATGCAATATGGAGTCTACTGTATAGACAGGTGAAGAGAAAATAAAAGCCACTCTCAGGGGCTATCTTCCTGACTTCACTTATTTTCCAACGCTTTTTCCTCTTTCCTCAAGCAGACAGAACAGAGAGATGAAAATAGCTAACTCTTCCATGATTTGGGCAAGATCGTTCAACTTCACCAGAGTTAGGAAAACCTGGACATTTTATCTGTAGAAACAATGCTTGACTATGAATTTCCCTGGTTCATTTAGCAGAACTTTTAGGTGGATTGGGAACTACAGAGATACTAAGGGACTCCTGATTTATTTCCAGAAACTCTTTAGCCTTTGAGTCCCAGAATCTTTCAGGCCCTCAAGTATGGATGTCACCTACACACAATTAGGCCTTAAATCTGAAATATGGAGCCTGGCCATGGATAGGTATGGTAGATTGTGCTAATTTCAGGGGCCAAGGGAAGATTTTTCTCGTCGTCTGTCCCCGTGCCCCCCAATGCCTCTCTCACCTGCTCTGACAATATCTGAAACTCTTTTAACAGGGATGGGAAGGAAAAGTTTGTATTTTCTCAGTTAGAGATAATACTTGAAATGCAAAAACATCCTAGGACAGGAAGTCTATGTACTTAAATGAACACAGAGCTAATGTTAGATCCTTTCCAGAGAGTCGAAGTGGGAAAGCAAGAGGGGGCCTGTGCAGTGAGGGAAAGATAAATTACCTATTTGAGAGGCAGATGTTATTGACTTTCAAGATTTGTCCCAAACCTCAGTAGTGGGCCCTAAGGAAGTTACTTAGCAAAATGGAAAAGAGAACTTTTCTAACACAGGTTACCTGGTAGGTCACAGAAATAGCTCTCAGAAGCTATGAGAGAGACTGAGGCTGGTGGATTCTTTCGGTTCAGGGCTTCTGAACTGCAGTGAACCAAGGCTGATAGTGTGTCCACACTAAGTCCTATGTGGTAAGCCTCAAGAAAAGGTGGGGGGTGGGGGTGGAGTGGGAATCAGGCTCTGAGTGGCAGCTGAAATCCTCGCTCTGACAAAATAGGAAGACCAAGTCTGATTGCTTCATCTTACAGATGTGGAAATGGAAACCCAGAGAGGTTGTGACTTGCATAAATCACACAATAATAACAGCTATCATACATATATCTCTGTGTGCATACACACATACATATAAATATATATATGTTTGTGTATATATACATGTATCACTTCAACATTTGCACAGACCTTCACATATGTTATCTTATTTGAGCCTCAGCACAACCCTGAGAGGTGGTGCTATTATTATCCCTATTTTACAGATGAGAAAACTGAGGATGTGGCAGGTTAAATGACATTAAGCCCAGGCTTACAGAACAAGAGTCTGAGAAAAGATCTGAATTCAGGGGTTTTTTTTTACTCCAAACTCAATACTCTATCTTCTGTACCACTTAGCTGCCCCGTCACTTGTACAACTACTAAGTGGCAGAGTCGTGATGGAATGTTTTTAAATATTTGGAAGGCTAGCATGTAAAAGAGGTATTAGATTTGTTCTATTTGGCCCTAGAGGGCAGAAGTAGGAGCAAAAGGGCGGAAGCTACACAGAGGCTTGATGTAAGGAAACATTTTCTAATGATTAAAGCTACCCAAGAGTAGAATGGCCTGCCTAGTAAAAAACGGTTTCCTCTTTACTGGCGGTCTTCGAGCAAAGGCTGAGGGTCATTTGCAGGGTTTGTGATAGAGTGGATTCTTGTTCAGGTACCAAATATCCTCCACATGTTCCATTCACCTCTAAAAATGAGCCGCTGTTGTTGTTGTTTCTGCATTTTTGAAGAGGACCAATGACATCACAGGGTGATGTCTTGACTTGCATATGCATCGGATTTAAGTGAGGCAGAATCACTGGGAGTCATTAGCCTCACCCTCTCTTCCAGAGTCCAAAGTTCGGTGGCAGGACAAAAGTCAAAATGATTGTCGATGGCCCAGAATGCAGTGGATGACCTTGGCGTCTTCAGTGTCTGACCGAGCTCCAAGTGACTGATATACTTAATAAGATCACCCATTCCCTTGTAAGACAACACTTATACTGAGCTGAAATCTCTCTGTAACATCTACCCATTCCTTCTAGATCTTTTCTCCAGGGCCAGACAAAACAAATCTAATCCTTTTTCCAAAGATGAGATTCAGATGAGATGCTAACCCATCATAACCTTGTCTACCCTGAGTCTTCCAACACACGCCCCCTTTTTAAACTGACACTCTGTTGATTTGATCTTGAGGACTTTTACAAAACACTCTGGCTATACTCCTCTGGCCACCCTTCAAGTTTCCAAATGACCTTCCTGAAATGACCTTCCCCAAACCCAGCGTTGTACTGCCAATGTGATATGACCAGGCCAGATTACAACCTGATTATAACCACCCATGTTCCAGATGCAATGCCCCCTCGTAATTCTTGTATTAAGTCTTTCCCCATCAGGAATGTGCTGGATTCAGCTTGAATAGGCAAGAGCTGGTTGTTAAATTTTCAATGTGAGCATTTATATCTCAGAAATTAGCAAACACTACAAATCAAGGTTTGACAATGTTTTCTTTAATCGTCTAGATTTAATAAAGTGATGGATAAAATGTTAATGATGCAGATTAAATTTAAAAATGTGTCTTGTAAGAATTTTTTTCCAGGGAGTGAATTGTTAAAAGTTTATCAGTATACCATTGCCTCAGATCCTTATGAAATAGAAATGGAAAAGAATAAACAGTAAACTAAAGAAATAATGAATGTCCCATGATGTTCTAACATTACCCTGCTTCCCCAAACTTTCTTGAACCTAATCAAGGAAAGCAAGAAGAAATGGGAGAGAGAAAGGAACAAATGAAGTGTCCTTCACCATTCCTGAGTCGCCAGTCAACATCTGATCTAACTGTCAATCAAAACCAAGCCTTAATAAATATAGGTCAGTGAGTCATCCTAGGCTGATCTCGTATTATGACAGCCTGACAGCACTGACAGCTTTGTTGGGCAGTAACATTACTGGAAAGGGGGTCGGGAAACTAAAAGGAGGAACTGCCTATTGTTAAACATCAGATTATGACTAGATACAGGAGTGATCTGATAATGATAAAGATAATGAATCTGATAATGAACCTTGGCAGTGCTGTCTGCTTCAAGAACCTGCCAGCCACACTCAAACAGTAGGCTCGCTCAAAATGCCCCTAGAGGAACCTTTGAAAAAGAAAACAACTAATTGCATAAATTTAGGAACAATCATTAATTTAAATAATTGTCTAATGTGTGAATCAGAGAGTTGGCCGATTTGCCACATGCCTATGACTAGAATGTAGATTAAACTCCTTTAATAACAACCCTCCCCTCCTATAGGCTCTGCAATTTGTTGCTGTACAGTTTTGTTTGAATAAGTATACTAAAAATCACATTCCTATTATATAGGACCTGGAGATGAATGGAAGGCCAAATTTAAGGAGGTTGAGGAATTTAGGTTGTGACTGAAGTATTCGAGACTGAGAGAGATGTAGAGAGTTGGAATATACATTTTTTTTTTGCCTGCCACATAGTATAACTCAGTTATAAAAAGCTACCAATCAAGGTACAGAGAAAGCGGTAAGGGACCAAAGAATTTGGTATACAGGATTAGTTACTGTAGGGGCAGCTAGGTGGCACAGTGGATAGAGTGCCAGGCCTGACTCCAGGAAGACTCATCTTTCTGAGTTCAAATCCTGCCTCAGACATGTACTAGCTGTGTGACCGTGGGCAGGTCAATTAACCCTCCTCTGTAAAACGAGCTAGAAAAGGAAATGGCAAATCACTCCAGGACCTTTGCCAAGAAAACCCCAAATGAGGTCACAAGAGTCAGACATGACTCAAAAACAAAACAAAAAAACAAACAGAAAACTGACTGAAAACATTCGTCATTTTAGAAACAGGATTCAAACACAGGTCCCTCCTGAACTGAGGCTGAGTGTGATTTCTACCACACTGCTCAGTGAACTAGCTCACCAGGAACAATCCTTCTAGGAAAGTAGAGTAAAAGGGAGTAAAATAGCAGCTGCCCCCAGAAAACAAGAAGAATGAACCTCATTTCATCTGTCCCCTCATCAAGTCTGAGCTTAAGCAACCTCTTAGAAATGCAGAGCTGGGTGGAAAGCAGGTGGCTTATCTGCTAAGACTTCCATAGCTCCTTCCTGCAAACTTTTCTTCCTCTTTCATACAGTCCCTGGTGTCTCTGAACAAGAAGGATAAATTAATTCACACTAAGGTGTTAGTAATTCCAAGAGCTGCTTCCCCTAAGGATATCTGCATTTTAAACCAGGACCATCATGCTTTTAAGAGGGGGGGAAATTCTTCATGCACAAAAAAAAAAAATGATACTCATGGTGGAATTCTAGGCAACATGGCGGCACCTGGGTCAGAAGGATGATTTTGGACTAGGGGAACCTTTTTGGCCCTCAAATAAGATATAGTCAACTGCCTTTTGTGTATTAAGGCTGATTCTACCTAGGACTTAATTCTTCCCAGGCTACAGAGCACATGTCCTTGCTCAGGTAATTTAGTCTTTCCTTCCCATTTCATCCCTGATAACATGGAGATAACACTTCTTAAGACGTATTTCTCAGAGTGGTTTTAAGAAAATACAAAGACACACCATGATAAGGGACTAACTAACCAAAATGAGATATATGACTGTAATGTAGTAATACTGGTCTCCAAGAAGTAAATGAATATGAGGAATGTAGAGAAACACGGGAGGACTTGAATGAACTGATACAGAGCAGAAGTAAACAGAGCCATGAGTATCATAGGCACAATGACCACAATAATGTAAACGCAAACATGAAAAGGCAGCAAAACAGAGATTAATTCCCATGTCAGATTCTGATGAAACACACTTCTCTTCTTTGAGGAGAGAGGTGGAGCAGCATGTTGCATGAACTGTTAGATGTGGTCATTTTTTTTTCAGGTGGTTTGGAATAACTGATTTTATTACAAGGGAGGGTGTAATGGGAGGGGTATCAGGAAATGACTGTACTATGAAAAACCAATAAATTTTTGTCAAAAAAAAGAATACTTTCTTAAAAAGAAGAGACTATAGAACACTTTGCCAATATCTGAGCCTTTTATATATGATGCCAGGTTTTGGAAATGATTCGATATGCATGGAAGTTAAGTATGAATATTCCTTTTAAAAATGAAGTTTGATCAGATTGTACCCTGGTAGGTGTGTAGGCTGTATTTACTTTTCAGTTGGAAAGAAACTAAAAGTGGAAAACAAGAAAGAGTAGATAAAACTAGTGAAAATAATTCAAGTGAAAGTATCTCTAAAGTTTGTTGTGGTTTTTTTTTTTTCCTGGAGATTGAAGAAGCTAGCAACTCCCCTCCAATACTTCCATGCTACTGACCTCTCAAATTCCCACCCTGCTTCAGGACCCTTATTCACCAAACCAAAATGAACCAAATGAAAACATAATTCAAAAGGGGCAGTCCAGAAACCTGTCGCCTGTTCTCAGACCTGACCCTATAATGCTAACCTCTTATAGTACAATCCTAAAAAAAGGACAAATTCTTCTCTCTGTTGGGTTTCTCGAGGCAAGCATTAATACTTATTAATTATCAAAGGCTGGAGATAAAAGGTACCTTTGAGATCATCTAGTTCAACCCATTCATTTTGCAGATGAAGAAACTGAGGCTGAGATAATCAAAGCAGAGCTGGTTACAAAGCCATGATTAAAATTCAGCTCTTCCAACATACAGTTCCCTTCAATGATACCAAGAAATGGGATTTCCATAGATGATGATATTATGTGGGAGTATTATACCTGCATTAAATGACACATTAGCTGTACTTCTCTTCACTGACTGTCCCCCCAAACACATACAAACCCCTGTCATAACTACATGGAGAAAGCAGAACATTCATTCCCAAAAGGTCACAGAAAAATGAGATTTGTAATGACACATTATAGCCTTCTTGCTGTACAAATTATTCATAACTCCAATGCTATAATGACCTAAATCAGCACCAGGCACCTTGCCTAGTCACTATCACTAAGATGCCTACATTCAAGATCAAGACTTCAAAGAAATTTCTTCTTTCGGAAACTTTGCCCTCAATAATTGCTCTTCTGATTTTGTAAACCACAAAGCTAGTGCTAATGCCTTGTTTCCAAGTGGAAAGGTAGAAGCCAAGTTAATTCTGCTCTTCTTTGATCATCCACTTAGAGCTGGAAGGGAGCCTAGAAATCATAGGTTCATAAATCTAGAGCTGGAAGAAACCTCAGAAGCCATTTAGTCCAATTCCCTCATTTTAAAGGTAAAATGACTTGCCCAAGGTCACTACCTCAGTGCATCAACCTGTCCCCCAATCCAAATTCAACACCCTTCCTAACACATCACCCTCCCTCCCTTACATGTGCTATTGCATACTTTGTTTAAGTCAACACTCCAAAATTTTCCCCAGTAATATCATTGGGGGATGGGGAGGCAAAGGGAGCAACAGTCCTCTCCCAACCCCCAACTCTGAATCAGTCCAAACACCTGGCCAGAAGGGAATTATTTAGAAAGCTACTTTTACAACTTGAGACTCCACCAACCAAGATTTGACCTTAAGACCTTCACCTCCTGACCTGAGTCAAGGAGAAGTTGCCTAATAGCAATTTGGGGGAGGTATAAAACATCTGATCAAAAACAACTAACACTGAAGGACAAAGCACTCCAAAATAACAGTGTGGAATTGAGAGAGCTTATTGACAACACACACCCAACAAGCAAACATCTAACACATGACAGAGTGACCAGCACAGAAGCAGTTCTCTGAGTGGTAAGTTTTTTCCTTTTTTCTCTGGATGAAAAAAAAAAACCTGAACAATTAAAATAAGAGTGGAGACTTACTAATATTATCCTCACGGGAGGGTCCTGAGATGCCCATGGGAAAGATCCTCTTCAGCATTCTGGGGCATCCATCCAGAGGGTACAGATTCCCCTTCCTCCCCCACCCTTCAGTCAGAGGATCTCCAACCTCACCCTCTCCTTGAAGTGTGGCTGGAGCCTCTTTCTCTACTGAAATAAAGGGCTGCTCTCCCACGACTGAAAATATTTGCGATGTGCCAAGCAGATGGTCCCACGCTTATCAGCAGAAGCTATGCTTCCAATGGCATCATTCAGTGACACATCTGAGGGAAAATCTTCACACTGAACTACAGTAGGTATGAAGGAGAGAGTGACATATGAAAATGGACCTGCTTTGAACCCCAGTGAGGGCCAGTTGGGGACCAATCACATATGGTATGAAGGATGAAGGGATGAATGACCTAAAAACATGTTGATAGGAAGGGCGAAATTTGACAGGAGAAAAACAGCTCCTTCCAGTCTCTCTTTTTGGGCTACCATATGCACAATTCAGTCTATAAGGCCAAAGTGACCCACTGGACAGACAAATACAAGAAAAACCACTTCATCAGCCAGGAGGTTGGAGATAGCAGTAAAAGCTTTATCAAGGTGCTCTGAAAATTCTCCTACCTAATTCTGGAAACTTCTTCCTGGGTGCAAACACTAAAGTCAGAACTCAGATCTCTTCCTACACAATCAGAAACCTAAGGTCTGTATTCACTTACATGTAAGTTCTCCTCTCTTTCCTGTCACCTTCCCTTTGCCAATACACTGAATGGCAATTAGAACCAATCCAAATCCTCTCGAGGGTGATGGGCTTCTGCCATTCTTATCAGCACTTTCATCTCAGAGAAAATAATAAAAAGGGCCAGAGTCATAATAAATAGCCAAAAAAGGGTTATTTTCTCTTTTTCCTGATGATTTCTTCAAACCAGTCATTTGGCAGTGGACAAAGTCAACAGCATGAGAAATAGCAAATGACCTAGAGAATGAATCAGATATAAAAAAGGAGAGAAAGGAACTCCACATTCTATGGCAATGAATAGCTATGAAATAGCTATGAAATAACATTTCTTCAGTTTGTTTTCCGTAGTAATCAAGACCAAACACACACAAAAGAATGGGAGCCAAGGCTGTCATGGCAAGACAGACCTGCTGTTCTGTTCTTCCTATAGAAAAAAGGAAATTAAAAAAAGGAAAGTCAGCCCCTAAAATCACTCAACCACAAGCCCAAATTGGGGAACTCCAAATGCCTCCCAACATGTCTGTGCCACATAGAGTCAAAATTAGCCAAGTCAGTCCCACAAACTCATGGAGCACACTTCCATTACCTGATTCTTGTTCCTCTAGGTAAGTGAGAGTACTGTCCACTGGAGCAGTTGGCATTTCTCAGAGAAAGACAGGAAACTGAACACAGGGAACTATTAAAACAAGGCAAGCTACAAAAGGGAAGACTTCTGAATGCAGATAAGGATGAGATAGATGCATATGACACTAACATATACAATGAGGATAGAATAAAAATAATAGGCAAATTAGGGGCGAGAAGGGGGGGTAATTACAAATGAGAAGAGACACTGAAGGTAGGGAAGAACAAAGAAAGGTGTAATAAGAAAGACAGAAAGAACTTCCCTGCTTTCTTGTTTTTCATTCATTTTTTTTTCAGGGCATGAGAGACCATCCAGACTTGGTGAAAGATTCATTCTGTTCCTCTTGGGGCTGTGAAACCCTAGGCAGAGCTTACAACTGGAAGAGAGCCTATGATGTCATTATTTAAGTCAACAGAACTGATCGACTTACCAGTTTGCTCTACCAACCCCTAAGAGAACAGGAAAGTCTGCCCATACTGGCAGCAGAGATTTGTAGCACAATCCTAGCCAGAAGGTGAAAGAGGAAAGGACCAGCTGGAAGCTGGAGTGGCAACCTGGTTAAGAGGAGAGAGTGACCAATAGTGAGCAATGGAAA
Source organism: Trichosurus vulpecula (assembly GCF_011100635.1). Classification (NCBI taxonomy): domain Eukaryota; kingdom Metazoa; phylum Chordata; class Mammalia; order Diprotodontia; family Phalangeridae; genus Trichosurus; species Trichosurus vulpecula. Next base: position 95,170,338 of record NC_050579.1, read on the forward strand.
CTCTGGATGAAATGAATCTTTTTTTTTCCTCCCTTCTTGAGTGGGTAGGAGAAGGTGACAATTGTTTTTGTGACTAATTGGCACCACTAGTTAGGCAGGAACTGTTACAGATGGGACTTGAGTTTCATTTGTGGTAGATAATGATTTATACTTAGGGAAAATACAGCAAGTCTGTAAAAATAACACTGCCAGCATTTAAGCTACAAATAGGTTGGCTATTTCTGTGCTTGAATTGTCTTTGTGAGTAATCATCTTTCTCAGTGAGAGGTGGAAACAAGTGGTAGGAATGGGAGAGCAAAGAGAAAGGCCAAGAAAGCCAAGGAGAGTTTGCAGAAAAGAGCGATCTGTGTTCTCCCCGCTTTCTAGCATGATGGGACCAAAACTCTTAACTAGAGTGGGGTCACTGGGGCTTTGGCCCAGAACAATAATTTAGCAGGTACTCCCAAAATGTGAAGTACTTCAGCAGGTAGAAATAATAGAGATCAGCATTTATTTAGCAAGAATGGACTAGACCCATGATTTTACTGGTTTAGGAAGCTCCCACTGAAGAGCTTCCTATGCCAATGCAGGTTGTCACGTTCCTGGAAATTTAGAGTTTTAGAAAGTTGCTTAGGAGTACTGAGATGTTAACTGACTTACCCAAAGTTTTACAGCCAGTATATGGCAGTGGTAAGACTTAAACCCAAGTCTTCTGCCTCCAAGACCTGCTTGTTATCACCACTGACTCTCATTTGGCAGTTAAGTCAGAATTGAGCAAGAATAACTAGTCAAAATAAGAATCTAAAAAATGTAGGACTAGGACCTGCTGTGATCAATTGAGAGCATGCTTTGTATCTCTCGCTCAGGTTACTACTTGTTCCACTTGCCCTGAAAAATTTCTAGATAGAGGTCTCTTCAGATATGGGACAGGATAGATATTCTTATTCTTCTCTCTCTCTCTCTCTCTCTCTCTCTCTCTCTCTCTCTCTCTCTCGCGCACACACACACACATACACACACACACACGCATGTGCACTATATACATCTACGGGTAATGTTGACCCTTCCAATGCTGCCTAGAAAAAGAAAAAGCAAATATGGAGAGCACTAAGATAAAGAGAATTATGGAAGTAGCCTTATGGGATATCATAGGCAAGGCCATTCACAAGTGGGGAACAGGAGGGTCATTTGCCCTGGGTCTACAGCTAGGCTTTAAATTTAGCAAGTTAAGAACTATCACTGTTTAATTAAGGGCTCAGAATATTTGGATAGCCTCCTCAGGCTTCATAGCAATTCTGATATCGTACAACAGCTAAATTTTAACCTCAATCATCCTAGTAATACAATGGAATGGAGAAAAAGCTGGGAAAGCATTTGATAAAATTTTTAGATAAATTTTTGGTATAACTAGATACGATTATCTTTCTCACTGATCTTTATTTTTATTTCTAAATGAAATTTTATAGATATGTTGTTTTTATCTTACCTTTAGATACCTAAGATATACTCTCAATTATATTTTGTTTTTATCTTACCTGCCCTTAGCTTGCCTTATAAAGAATGAAAACTGGAAAAAAATATTGAGAAAATTAACCAACAAATTTTTAAAAAATCTGATATTATAAGGGGTTCTCCACATCTATAGTCTCATATCTCTGATTCAAAATTTTTTATTTTGAACTTACATACAAAAAGAACATTTCCATATATACACATTTGAACACAAATGTGGAATTTTTATGAAAGCATGAATCTCCATTTGACATTGCTTGCTTTGGGGGGTTTTATAAAGTATGTAATAAGCAATGCACATTATTTTAAAAACTTTTCCATCTGTCTGTTTTTCCTTCTAAAGTTCTTCTGTTCTATTCTGTGTATTTTAAAACAATGGCCCCAATTTTTGAGGTATGTCATGATTACTAGCCCTTTCCCTCTCAATACCTCCCACAATGTAATTTTTAAAAAAGCAAGAGAAATGAACAAAAAAAAGCCCAACCTTTTCTAAAAAAATAAGAATAATTAAGGAAAACTAAATCACAGTGGCTGTGTCCAATAATGTGTGTATCTTTCTGACTTTTGAGTCCAACCCAGCTCTTGGAGGAGACAGGTAACATGTTTCATCATAGGTCTTCTACAGGCAATTGTCCAGCATCCTTAAGTCTTTCAAAGCAGTTTTCATTAGAGTGTTGCTTTCTTTGTATGTCCTCCTGGCTTGTCTCAGTTCATTCAGCATCAGTTCATGGTCCCAGGTCCAAAAATTTCTGACAGTGCAATAACATTCCATTATATCCATAGGTGCCCCTTAAGTTCTGGTTCTTTTCTTCTTTCCTTTTTATTTCTCCCCCTCCCCCTTAAGGATCAGGAAGCTTTTTACTTGGGATTGCTACTCTTCCAGCATTATCTTCCCTCTTTACCTACCCCTCCCTATCTCCACCAGTTTCCCTATTGAGTTTGATGTATTTCTACACCAAAATTAACAAGTATCCAAAACCCTCTTTTGCCCAGTTCAGATAAAAATGGGGTTGATTTAATGCCTGGTGCCCTTATCCTTTATTCTATATTTGTATCCCTTTCTCACACATCTCAATTATAACAGTTCCACCCCCTTCTTCCTCCTTTTTCTACTAGTTTATTCTTCCCCTTACTTTCCCTTCTCTTTCCCCTCTTAAAACCCTCAAAATAGAACACATCCACCCCCTCGGACCTCTGTTTTTCTTATTTAACTCTCTCAATACTCTTTAAAGACATTTTGATTCTAAAGGGACTCTAATTTCTTCTCCATATATTAGAATATTAGCACTACATAATAATTTAGCTCCTTTCAATTGCTCAAATAAATTTACTTTGTAGCTTTCTCTGGACTCTTGTGTTTGTGGATTAAGTTCTTACTTCAGCTCCAAGTCTTTTCATCAGAAATATTTGAAAGTCTTCTATTCTAAGATACATGTTTTTCCCTTGTAGTATGACACCCTGCTTTGCAGGTTAAGTTATCTTGGTGATAAGTCCATGGTTTTTATCTTTTAAAATACTGTATTCCAAGATCTTTTCTCATTTACTGTAGAAGCTGCCAGGTTTTGTGTGATACTGACTGTGGTTCCTTGGTACTTAAACTGCCTCTTTCTGAATGTTTGCAAATTTTTTTTTTCTTTAACATGGGAGCTCTGGATTTTGGCTATGACATTCATGGAACCTTTCCTTTTGGGGTTCCTTCACGAGGTTATTGATAAATGCTTTTCATCTTTATTTTGCCCTATGGTTCTAATAGATCTAGACAGACTTAATTTGTGATTTCTTGAAATATAATGCCCAGACTTTCTAAAAAGAAGGATTTTCAAAAAGTCCAATGATTCTGAAACGGTTTTTCCTTAACCTGTTTTCCCAGTCAGTTGATATTGATAATAGATTTCTTACATTTTCTTCTATTTTAAAATATTTAAATTTTGTTCTAATATTTCTGCCTTATGGGAAGAATTTATATAGCATCTACTATTTGTCAGATACTGTGCTAAGTGCTTTACAAATATTATTTCATTTGATCATGGAATCACTGATTTCAGAAAGAACCTATCTTGGATAAGGCTGACCATTTTTTCCCTTCTAAACTAGACTTATTCTCTTAATTCTTTCCTCAAAAGCTTTTATTTCACTTTTTAATCTCTTATCTCATTTCTTCTGGGTATTCATGTACTCCTTGTAGAAAATCCATTTCTCCCTATAAGTCTCTGCTTGTAGTTGTTACAAACTTACTCTCTTTTATTAGGTGGGTAGGGGGGCAGATCTCAAGAGCTATCATTTTTGATACTGGTTGGTGACTTCTTTGTCTTACTCATCTTTCCAACTTCAGCTCCTGAAGTGGGACTTTGTTCCAGAGTCAAGTTCTGTACCTTGCTGTGTTTCTATTTAGAGTGGACAGCCCTGCTTAGTTTCTTTCTGGGTCACCTGAATTCATGCATTGATCTTTTTGTCCCTGGGGTTAGGACCTCCTGGATCTTTGAGGCTCAGAGCACTAGATCTTCAGGGCCCTCTACGGCATTTCAGGACAGAACATTTGGTAACCCTGAAGTCCTTAGGTGCTGGGGCTGACCCTGTATGAGCACTGCCATATAACACTGGTCATAGAAGCTCACCATGACTTCTAAGGTCCCCACCCTGGGGATTTGTTCGCCCAGGGGTTTTCTGACCTCCCTTCGTCTTTCAGAGGCAGGGTGGGGCAAGAGGGAGTCTCCTCTGCCCTTGATTCTTCTAGATACAGAGCTCTGTAGGCTACATATATTTCTTGTTCCTTGTTGGTAGCTCTGAGAGACTTTGTCGTTGGCAGTGAGTGATTTCAGTAATGTCCAATTCTTCGTGACCCCTTCTGGGGTTTTCTTGGCAAAGATACTGTAGTGGTACGCCATTTCCTTCTCCAGTTCATTTGACTGATGAAGAAACTGAGGCAAACAGGGCTAGGTGATTTTTCCAGGGTCACATAGCTAGGTCAAGTCTTCCTGACTCCAGTCCCAGTGCTCTATCTCCTATGCCATCTGGTTGCCCTCTGAGAGGCTGCCAACTTATTGTCCTGCTCTGCAGCTGTTTTTGCTCCTCATTTAACATCCATGGGCTTCTGGATGACTTACTGTACCATGGACAAAATCACTCGGTGTATTTCTCATTGGTCTTCTTGACCAATACTTGGTCTGGTGTGAATGTCAGGTTCTCACTAGAGTAAACATGTAGGAGCTAGCTAGCCTTACACTGAGTTTCTCCATCAGAATGTGAACTCCTTGAAAGCTGGATTTTTTTTTTTTTGCCTTTCTTTGTATCCCTAATACTTAGATACTAGTTGACTGACCACATCCTGTTTAGCCAATTAAGTTAGCAAGCTCATTTGAGAAATATCTTTTGGTCTCTTGGTTTTGGCTTGTTTTTTTCCAACCATGAGGTCTGGTGGCCTCGAAATCTGGAAGTGACCTAAGCTTCCAGAGACCTTCAAAAACCCTTAGTCAATAGACAATAAAGAAGCTCGATGGCCCAGAAGGATTAATGTAGATGGGGCTTTCCTTTCATTCTATCAGAGACAAAAATCACAGTTTGAAACACTCTCCATGCCATGGAGGTGCTGCTGTCGGGCTACAAGCATGTTCTACTCACACCACGGAAAGCTGTTATCATCTGGAAGGAATGATGAGTTCTGCTAGCCAAAGAGTAGCACCCACTTAGTTCTAGAAAGGTTAAAGAGGTTAAACAGCCCAGAGTTTGATTCATAAAACAATAGTGACTGTAGTTTTCCATACTGATGAAGACAATAACTAACGAGGGAAAGTTTATAGACTAAGAGGTTAATAAAACAGAATTTAAGAGATAGAAGGAACCTTACAAATCAGTATAATCTCTTTCCCAAAAAGGTGATTGTCTTCAAGGTCAGTGTTAAGCAGAGTGTCGCCACATGGTGCATGATAACTAATTTAGTCACAATTTGGTATGATGGAACTATCACTGGATTCAGAGTCAAAAGGCTTGGGTTCAAATCCTGCATTTGCCACTTATTGCCCGTTTACCATATCTGTAAAATTAAGAGGTTGAATTTGATGATTTCTAAGGTTGCTTCTAACACTAAATTTATGGCCTTCTGAACTTGTGATTATAAATTGTCTCAGGTTGCACTCTAACAACCTTTGTCTGACTCCTTCAGGAAATGACTCTTTGTCCTGTCCACTTATCTTAATATTAATTTAGGGCACTAATAGGTGCCACTGATAAGGATCAAATACATACCAGGTTCCTATGTCATGGCCAGCATTTTGTCCAGTCTGAGGCCTTCCAAGATTCCAGAATTTGAGCACTGGAAAAGACTTCAGCAGACATTTCTACCCAATAGCAGGAAAGAGAACCCCAATACAAAACGCCTGACAAGCAGTCATCCAGCATTGCTTAAAGACCTCCAACAAAGGGAAACCAGTTAGCTACCCAAGCAGTCCATTCCATTTTTGGTTTTCTCTGGTAATTTTTTTTTCCTGATATCAAGCCTAAATTGATATCCTTGTAACTTTCACACATTGCTCCAGGTTTTACTCTCTGGGGACAAACAAAATAAATTTATTCCTTTTTTCACATGAAAGTCCTTTAAATAAATATTTGCCTGACTGACCCCCATTTCTTTTTTTTTGACAGGTATAACAGATAAATCATTTCACATTGTTTACATACATTTCAGCATTTGAAAAAGTCACTCAGGCTATTCTTGTGGAAAAAATGGAGCTATGGGAGCTAGACTCTTTTGATCATGCATACTTGTTGTGCATCCTGTTGGCTGGGGGAGGAAAGAAGCAGGATTTTTCTAGTGTCACCTGTGCTGCTACTATGGATACCTTAGTAGCAGTTGTGTTTTAACTGCCCTAAGAGGTTGGACTCAGAATAAGAGGTTGGAAACTTGCATAGTAGTTGGAGGAGGTCAAAAAGACTACTGGGCCACAATGAGAAAAAAGGTAAGTGTGATTATGATGGAGACAAGACTCATGACTGGCTATCTGAGGAAGAGTAGGATGCAACCCATCTTTCCATATTCTGAATGGCTGATCACACACTCCTTGGGGTTAAGCCCCCACTTTGGAAACCACTAGGCTAGGTGAAAGTATGATTATAAATGGATTCAGAAATGGCCTCTGGTCAGTCACTACTCATTCTGGGCACAAAGCAGTCTTGAATAAAAATAAGTTCATGCAGAAAGCCAAACTGGCTAAGCAGAACGAAAGATATGATGACATGGAAACCCACATGAAGTCTCTACCTAAGGAGCTGGATTATTCAATGGAGAGAAGAATCTTCTCTGTTGCTTAAAAAAATGTAGGAGCACAGAAGTCACATTGGAAGGTCACATCAAGTGTTAAGCAAAAGATGGGAGATGCTGAGAAAAAACAGCAGATAGGTATGAAAACACAGAGAGAAAACTGAAACCAAGCTAAGTGACCTGTGACAACATGCTGTCTCCATTGGGAAAGTTCTTAATTCCTAATGCTTTCCAAGGAGGAAGCAAAGTTTTTTATTTGAAAAATGAAAGGAAACTACTAATACTTGGCTGAGATTAGTACTAGATCAATCATAAGTCTATTAAGAAGTATTTTAAATCAGCAAAAAGAAGATACAACCACTGCGTCCTGGCACTTTGTTCTCTAAGAGCCTGAACTCTCCACAGAAAGCTTATTCCCTTGTGAAGGTGGATTTTGGAAAAGCCGTTGCTGGATTTTATACATTAAGAGAAGAATCATACAAAGACAGTACATTAATACAATTCCTGAGAAACTATTTGACATTGTGGACATCAAACATCCAAGAAGATGAAATTGGGACAGAGGAAGGGAGAATTAACCAGCCTTCCAATTCTTGTCTGCCTCATACAGTCTGCCTTATACAGTAGCCCATCTGCCATCCTTGCTGTCTCCTGAATCATTTTTGTTTATGATTTAGGACAGGTTTGTGTTACTTCTATTTGAATTTCTATATTTCTATATTCCTGAAATAAAGGGAGAATTAACCAGTCTTTGAAATTTTTGCCTCATTCTAGAATTTACACAGCAGCTCATCCATCATCCTTGCCAGCCCCCAAATTATTTTTTGTTTATGATTTAGGAAAGGTTTATATTATTTCTAATTGGATTTTTCTATTTGGATTTCTATATTTCTAAATGTTATACATATAGAAAAATGTTTCTATTTCTAGATATGAAAAACCACGTGGTTTTTATGTTTAATATTACGGGAATAAAGCCAGTTTAACATTTGGGAAATCTAAAGTGGCCAATATAAGGAAGTGAAGTTCTTAAACACATTTCAAATGTTTGATTTTCTGTCTGTCTAGAGAGCCTGGAAATTTCTGACCTACTCTGCTATCTTCTCAGAATGCCTCTGGCATGGTAATTGTGATTTCACAAAGCCATGTCTAAGCAAAGAAAATTACCTCCCTATTGAACACCTGTCCTGCAAGGGGGTGGGAGGAATAGGAGGAAGAGATCATTGGTTCTAGCCACAGGTGTCATTATCGTGGGTACTTCAAGGTTGGAACACTCATAGTGACAGAAAAAACAGGTGTCCTCTAGCTATAACATGTTACATTATGTCAATCTGCAAAATACATGATTGCAACCTGTACACTTTTATGATTACAGTTATAAAAGTCCTTCTTAATACAAAGTTTCAATCCAGTCAATTTGCTTTGGAGCAGTGCCTAACAAATAATGCCTAAGCTATTATTTGTTAATACCCACTGCTCACATTCATTACTTTTGCTCCATTCATCTTATTTATATTTAAGTGACTTAGATGACCCGAGAACAAATGTATTTAGAAATCTAGAAATCCAAATAGAAATAATATAAGCCTTTCCTAAATCATAAACAAAAAATGATTTGGGGGACAGCAAGGATGACAGTGTAAAGATGCTGTATAAATTCTAGAACAAGGCAAAAATCTGGAAGACTGGTTAATTCTCCCTTTATTTCGGGAATATAAAAATATAGAAATTCAACTAGAAGTAACATAACAAAAGATACAGTAAAAATGAATTGCTTGAAATTTATAAAGTCACTGCACATCAAGTATAGCAATGAAACAAAGATTCCATGTTTTAAACTTCTTTTAGGATTTTTTGTGATTTTATTAAAATTCTTGCTTAATATGTATGTACTATAAAAATACTTAACAGGGAAATAATTCAAAATGATGGTTAGATATGTTTAATATCTGATGAAATTTTCATGGAACAACCCACTCATAATTGTTGAGAATATATTATTAAGTTGATATAAATGGAACAAAAGTTTCTGAATGGCCTTTTCAACTTCTTTTTCTATGGCTTTTCAAATAAATCAATCTTTAGTTATATAAGTTATCTAAAGGAAATTGTGAGTTTGTCAAAAAAAATTATTACCAAAATAAATTTTAAAGACTTATTTCCCACTCAGTAGTTACTGGGCTTAAAAAAAAAGATCACATACAAAATTCATCATATGTCAAAAGTTCTGTATTATTTAAAATATTGCTCTCCTCTCCATCATCCCCTGATTTTCAGTTTCTCTTTGAAGACAAAAAGTGAATAAAGTCAAATGTTCCAACTAAAATTTTTGGTATGGCATTTTCTAACCTTTGGAAGCTACAATATGTCATGGCCCATAGTAACAAAAAATATCAGAGTATGCAAGCTGACAAAGAAGAGGAATGCGGGAAAACCACCGACACTTGAACCTCAGTCTCTATTTGAACTGGTCAAATAAGGAAGAATATAAATACACCTATATATACATTGGAGTACAGAAATACATTCACTCAATGGGGAAGCAGGAGGGAATGGAGAGAAGGAAAGAGAGGGAATTAAAAGGAAGGTAGGATAAGGGAGAAATTAGTCCCAAGAAAAGTTCTTTTTAACGTGGCAAAGAATGGGAATCTGAGGGGTTCCCATAAATTGGGGAATGAGCAAGTTATGTTGTATAAATGTGATGGACTACTGTTGCGCTGTAAGAAATGGTGAAGGGGATGGGTTCATAAAGACCCATATAAACTGACCGACAGTAAACTGAACACAACTAGAACAATTCATATAATAATAACATAAAAAAGGCAAATAAACTCTAAAAGAATTAGGAACTCCTATCAGTGTAATGACTAAGATTCCAGAGGAGTAATAATGAAACATGCTACTCACCTCCTAATAAAGAAGGACTCAGTACAGAATGAGAAAATACTATGTGACATGTATTCTGATTGACTATATGTGTTTGTAATGGGTTTTGTCTTTCTTTTGTTCTCAGCTGCGGGTAGACTGGGAGGGGAGAATGAGAAGGCAGATTTCTGCTGACTTAAAGAAAAAAAAAATATTTTCAAAAAAATTTTAAGACAAAGCGGTCACTTCCCCACAAGATTTCCATCATTTCTGCTCTGGCAACCAGTTACTTCCTGCTGGTGAGAATCAGACCAGAATAGAACTTCCCCTTCTTGGCTTCTCCGCCCTTTAGCAGAGGAAATTATCATTAAGGCAAATCAAGAAATTATTAGCTGCTCTTCTTTTGGCAGAGAAAAAGAGAAAGAGAGAGATGCAGCAGATGTCTAGATGAACAGAACATTGCAGGCCACGAGCATTTCAGCTCTAAAAGAGGTTTCAAACCTCACTTGACGCAGACCTTGCTAAGAATAAGCTTTTGAGAATAGAATGTTGACAAATTGCTATCAGCCTTAAAGGCTCTAAAAGCCCTTCTCAGTCACATAGGCTTTTTGCAGAATCCCAGAATTTGAGAGTTAGAAAGGAACCCAGAGGCCATCTAGTCCAAACCAAACGTGAAAGGAATGCCAGCTATAACACACCAGACAATTGGTCATCTGACTGAAGATGTCCAAGGAAGGAGAACACACCACCTCTCAAGGAAAGCCAGTCCACTTTTGGACAGCTCTCACCGTTAGGAAGTATTTTCCTGACATCAAACCTAAATGAGCCTTTTTTCCTTTTTCCAGGCACCATTTCTGGTTCTGCCTGTTGGGACCAGACAAATTCTAGTCCCCCTTTTACCTGCAAGCCCTTGAGAAGCAGCTCTCATGCTCCTCCCTCCACCCCCACCCCTTCCTTCTCCAGGGGAGAAGCAATTCCTTCAAGCAAATCTCATATGATATAGACCCAAGGCCCTTCACCATCCCTGGCTGCTTTCCTCTGGACATTTATTTAATGCTGTGAGTGCTGTGAAGTGCTTTACTAACACCACTTCATTTTATGCTCACAACTATCCTGGGAGGTAGATGCTATTGCTATCCCTAATTTTACAAAAGAGAAAACTGAGGTGGAAAGGTTAAATGATCTGCCTGAAGTCACAATGAAATGTCTGAGGCTGGATTTGAACTCAGGTCTTCCTGATCCCAGGTCCAACAATCTGTCCACTGTGCCATCATTACCGAACACAGTCCTTGAGAAGAGGCACAGAGGAATAATCACCTGAGAAGATGATGCCTTTCTTAATGCAGTCCAAGATCTCATTTGCTTTTTTTGGCTAAGATATCATACTTCAAACTCACGTTAAGCTTGCAGTCTACTGACTCCAAGTACTTTTTCAGAACAACCACTGTTTATCTATGTCTCCCCCATCTTGTATTTGTGAAGTTAATTTTTTGGGCTTAAGCGCAAGACTTTTATCCATATTGAATTTCATCTTATTAGATTCAGCCCAGTGTTCTAAGTCCAACGGTGGTCAAGCTTTTTATGTAAAGGGACAGATAGTAAATATTTTAGACTCTGTGAACCAAAATCAAGGACATTATGTAGGTTCCTATATAATAAGAGAGAAAACACATTTTCACAAATTTTTTATTGATAAAATTCAAAATATAATAGTAATAATTGATTACTTTTTTGTAACTCTGGTCTACTAATGAGAAGAGAATTCTTTTGGGGGGATAAAATTTCATTTAATTATGTTCAAAGTGTTCCCTATCATTAAAACTGATCGCAAATGTTCATCTGTTTATGCTGATCTGTAATGAGATTTTACATCTTTCATCTTTAAATATGTCTTTTCACAAAAATGAGTATTGCCAAATATGGATATCAGTCCATGATCATATAATTTTAGTTGAGTATACTCATTGCTTGGAAGGCATTTAGAGAATTCTATTAGATTCTTATCTTGATATTTGCCTTTTGGCACTGTTGTTGAGTTATATCCAACACTTCATAACCTCATTTAGGGTTTCCTTGGTAAAAATAGTGAAGTAGTTTGCTATTTCCTTCTCTAGCTCATTTTACAGATGAGAAAACTGAGGTAAACAGGGTTAAGTGACTTGCCTAAGGTCACACAATTTGTGTTTGAAGCCAGATTTGAACTCAGGAAGAGGAGTCTTTCTGACTCCAATCTCAGCACTCTATCCACTAACTGTACTTTTTGTCCATTTGGCATGTCATTACATTATAAATTAATCATTTCCTATTGAAATTTAGGTGGAGTTTCTTAATTGCACAGTTAAACAGATTTTAAAATACAGAAATTCCTTTAGCATTTGCACCAAGGTCCAAAAAACAGTATTGGAACTATAGTTTGTGCTCAGAAAGTATATTCACCCCAACTTTGGGTGGAAATGGAGATTTCACTTCTTGTTTTAACTTTTGATAGCACAGGTCATGTATAAAGCAGCTTGACATTTTGTGATTCAAACTACATTAGCTGTCAAATTGGCTTTACTGCAGCGTATGTTTTATATCTAAGTGCTATTTTGCCTTATGATTTTAGTTGGATTCATTAAAAACATTATCATGTCTGCAGCTGGTTCTTTGTAATGACTTTTCCCTTTAAAGATGTTCTCTAACTATCTCTGGTGAATGATCAAAAATTTTCCCAGAAACAGAAGTTGAGCTTGTTAGTCTATAATTTGAAAACTGTTCTTCTTTCTTTATTTAAAATCAGGACATTTGACCTTCTCCCACTGTTACCTCTTTGATTTTCTGTTATCTTTCAAATATCATTAGTGAGCTCAGCAATAATATCTGCCAGTTCTCTCATGATGAGAGGACATAGTTCATTGGGCCCAGGGACCTGGGTTCATGAGAGTCCTTATTTATCTTGGGTATCAACTCTCAGTAATTTTCTTCTGTTATTTCTGTTTTAACGGTGTACAATGTTGTCATTTTTCATAATCCCAATCACCCCAACCAAAGGTCCAATCCCTTCTTTGAGTCTCTTTTTTCTCTCGATATTGTACAACAGCCCTTTTATGTTGCCCCTTAGCTTCTCTCATCAGCCTTAGCTCATTCTGAACTTTAGCATTCCTGATGCCATTTTTACAAGACTCTTTAATATTCATCTTCTGTTGCCTATCCTTTCTTCTGTTCTTTTCTATACTTATTTTTAAAATGTAAGTTGGTTGGTTAATTCCTATGCATCCATATCAGTTTCCAGACAAGCATGATTTTTATTCCTCAATGGAATTGTGTCTTTACGGAACTATGCCCAAAGCGCAACTAAACCGTGCATACACTTTGATCCAGCAATAACACTAGGTCTATGTCCCAAAGACTTCATAAAAAAGGGAAAAGGACCTACATGTACAAAAATATTTATAGCAGCTCTTTTTTGTGGTGGCAAAGACTAGGAAATTGAGGGCATGCCCATCAGTTGGGGAATGGCTGAACAAGTTGTGGAATATGGATGTAATGGAATGCTATTGTGCTATAAGAAATGATGAGCAGGCAAACTTCAGAAAAATCTGGAAACCCCTGAATGAACTGATGCTGAGAGAAGTGAGAAGTGAGAAGAACCAGGAAAACACTGAACACAATACCAGCAACACTGTTCGATGACAGACTTAGCTATTCTCAGCAACACAGTGACCCAAGATAGTTCCAAAAGACTCATGATAGAAAATGCTATCCACATCCAGAGAAAGAAGACGTAGTCTGAATGCAGATTCAAGCATACTATTTTCACTTTCTTTGGGTTTTTTCATGTTTTTTTCCTTTTTTTCTGTTTCTCCTTTCACAACTTGGCTAATGTGGAAATATGTTTAGCATAATTTCACATACATAATCTTAAAAAAAAAAAAGGAATTATGTCTAGAATTTTATCCTTCAGAATCTCCCGTTCCTCTTGGACTGACTTCCTGTGAAGCATTTTACTCTATATACTCCATATACCATAGAAGCTAATCTATCTTTTCTCTGAACCCTTTGAATTTTGCTTTCCTAAAGTCATTCCTAAATGCCAGATTATGCTCAGATTTCCTCTTCTTTATCATAAACTCTGACCAAACGGTCACTTCCCCCTCAAGATTTCTATCATTTCCACCCCAGCAACCAGTTCCTTTCTGTTCGTTAAAATCATCTCCAGAATAGAATTTCCTCTTTTTGATTTCTCCACTTTTTGGAAATAAGTCAAGAAATTATTGTCTGCTCTATTTCTGGCATAGAGAGCTCTTTGGAGCATATCTGGATATCATCACTACTATATCATGTCTCTGAGACAGACTTGTGACCTGTTTCCCAAACTCCTCAACTCTTTTCTGTCTGTCAGTTGTACACTCAAATGACAAAATCACTTCTGTTCCTAACTTCTAACTTTACTCAAATATTCTCCATCATGCTTTTTTACCTCATTTCTTTTTAGTTTAAAATTCTCTTGATTAGATTTGCAGGGTACCTGGCAATTATTCTTACCAACCTATTTTGGGTATACTCCATCTATGACTAGGAATCCATCAACCCTAAACTAAAAAGTGTTTCAGAAATCTAAATCCTTTTTGCAGGTACTATCTTGTTGGTTAGCTGTTTATTTCCTAAATTAATTTTTCTCTTCTATATACCATATTTTCATTGAGCAAAAAACAGGGAAATGAAAAGTATGCCCTTATAATCTTCAAGTTTCTTGCCCAAGATTTCATAATTATTTGTAACATTTTTTTAGGCTCCTTCTAAAAGTGTCATTCGTGCTTATGTCAATCTTCAGATGTGGGCAATTGCCATCCATTTCAATAAGTCTCGGGAGATTCTTTACTATGTCTTAGATACATGCCCCAGGAAGACAGCGGAATTCTCGATGTCAGGACCTGACTCAGGATGGTTCCCTGGTAGTTTATCAGAAATTTACATTTTATATTATCAAAACGTAATGAGACACTTATAGGTCAACAAGAGAAGGTTGACTTAGACTTCGCACAGAAATAACAAAAAGGATGTAGTACTCACCTTGGTTAGACCATTCTCCCTTCTATGGGGAAATACATCTTACTAGTGAGTACCTTTCAGGACCTTAAAAATACCACCAAGTCTGGAGGACCCCAACTCCACATGGTCTGGCCTTTTTATGCAAACTATGAAAATAAGACCTGATGTCACCAGGAAGCTGCATCATCAACAATGTTTCTTGAGCCTGAAACCTCTCACCACCTCCCACCCTCACTCCAATTACATCCCGGGAACACCCTCCTTGCCTGTTAGAGAAGTAACTAGTCTAACCTGGGGTAGGGTGGTAGATACTGATCCTATCACATCTCTATACTGTTACCAAGAATGACAAATGGCTGCTTCATTAGTCCTGAGCAGAGAGTCATCTACAACAACTAATTTTCCCTTCTTCCTCTGCCCTTGCCTGTATTCTCTCTCACCTAGTAGCTTCAGTGGTTCTATTATATTAGTAGCTTCCTCTTGCTCAAAGCATCCAGCTCTCTCCTCTTTAGGAAGAGTCCCAACTCTGGTTTTAAGCTTTAATTGTACAAGAACCTTCTCCTTCCTTTCTATTCCGTGTAATATTCTTGTTGCTCACCACTTTTGGCCAACTAGGCAATCTTATTCATTGGAACCTTTGAGCTCACCATCATTTCATTTTTGTCTTCTCTTCCTTGTAAGACCATCCCTCAACAAGGTGGTATTTGTTAACTATTATCAGCCAACAAAATTAGGAACAAATTATGTCCAACCCTACTTAAGAAACATCTGAGTCTAACTGCATTATGCAAAGCAGAACAGAAAGCAAGGGCTATTTATGAAACCACTATTTTCCATTACATCTAGCTTGCTATATAGATATATGTACTTATACATACATACATATACAAACACAATTTAAACATGTGACTTTCAAAGCTATCCTCTTTGTTTCCTTCTGAGCCTATCTTTGCTCATCAGGACCAAATCATTTTGAGGTTTATTGCTTTGTAATTACAATATGGGAACTAGTACTAAGTCACTTTTTTTCACTATTCCCCTCCCCCTATATGGACTCTGTTATTAGTTTTCCCAGCTCCCTAAAGTAATACTTTGGTAGTTGGACTGGCATGGCACTGAGTAAGTAAATTAACTTATGCACTGTTGTCATTTTATTTTTTACTGTTGTCATTTCAATTATGTTTGCTCAGCCTACCCAAGAGCAAGTACTATACTTCCAGTTATTTAGGTGTGTCTTTATTTCCTATAAAGTGTCTTGTGATTGTGTTCCCATAGTTCTCATGTGTCTTAGCAAATAGTCTCTCGAGTATTTTACACATCTTGTAGATATTTTGAACAGAATTTCTTTTTCTGTCTCTTGAGATCGGCACTGCTTCACGCCTTCAGCCTGGATCAGCTATGTTTCTCTTTACCCCAGGGTCTTCTCCAGTGCTTGGCATAGAGACTATTCCCTGAGCAGACATCTCAAACTGCCAGCTCCTGCCTCCTGTCCATCTCTCTTAGAGGCTATATTGCCTCCTGCTCTCATCTGCTTTATTTTGGGCCCTCTGGGCCTCACACAACACCATGCCATCACCTGCCACAAAGCTGAACACTGAGGGAGGGCCTTGAGCAATCTAAATCACTTTCTTCCCTCAATGGACTTTTCTTTAACCACCGATAATCATCTGCATGGACTCATCCTCAGGGGTTAGCAGATTGTTACCTGACAATACTCTCCCCATTCTAGTGGTTCCTATCTCCCAGATGCCATAATACAAATCCCATATCCTGTTCCCCACTGCCTGCTCCCTTATTCCCATCCCTTCAACCACACCGATCAAAGGTCTCATTCCATACCTATCCACTTCTCTCTGGGATGCATGTTACATAGTTAACAAACAATTTCATCTTAAACATTTTCCCTTCCCACTCTTTCCATCTTTTGACTCTCATTGAGACCTAGTTCCTTCCTGATGACATGGCACCCTGGCCACCTTTTCCAGTACTGGTTGCACGTTTGCTCGTATCCCTGTAGCTCACTGGTCAAGGGGCTCCCCAATGGCACTTCCAGACTTTCCCTCCACTACCATTGGTCAGTAACCTCTCCTCCTTTAAGATTCATTCCACTCAAATTCATCAATCAAGATTCTATTTTCTACTGACTCCTAAGATATTCTCCACCTTTCTCAATGAAGACATTCTCCCTCTTCACTTCTGCCTGCTGGCTTCCCTGATTTCCTTCAAGACTCATCTCAAATCTCACCTTCTATAAGAGGTCTTACCTGGCCCTCCTTACACTAGTGCCTTTCCTTTGGGATTGCCACCCTTTTACACCGTATAATATCATCTATGTACATGGTTGTTTGCATGTTGTCTTGTCCATCAGAATGTGAGCTCTGAAAACAAGGACCATTCTTTACCCTTCTTTGATCACTTGGTACAACACCTAGAACATAGTAAGCACTGAACAAATTATTTTGGTTTTGTAACTCATAGGTTGCATGTCCAATTCATTGATCTGTTCTTTCTTTTTTTCACTGACCAAAGTGTTTATAGATATAAATTTCCCCCTCAGAAATACTTTTCCTGCATCCTCGAAATTATGATATGTTGTTTCATTGTCATCTTCTTGGATGAACTCTATTGTTTCTATGATTTATTCATTTGCTGAATATCTTAAATAAAGGTAGAAGCTCCTCCTTAACAACCTTATCTTTTTAAAATAGGCTTCTCTTGGCTGTCTCAGTTTTTACACTGTCTCAGTTTCTTCCTTTTATCTCTTCTTCTCCTTCCCAAAAAGCAATCCCTTATATCAAAGAATTAACAACATTATTCTTGCGAGGTGTTCTAGACCAACTAATTGCCTACTCTTCATATAATAACTTTCTTTTATGTAATAATACATAAGGTATCTCATTTGAACCACATAACAAGCTTATAAGATAGGTAAAGGTATTATCACCCCCATCTTACAGATGAAATAACTAAGGCTCATAAAAGCAGAGTGTAATGTATCAGCAACATGTTAGAAACAACTGTAGTAGCTCGAGCTGATTGTGAAATTTTCATTATGAACACTTAAACCTGAGAAATAGGTGACACGATGAATCAGGGCTTGATATACTGCAGTAATTGTCTAGACTTAAGAAAGTGCTAATGATCCACACTAAAACTTGAAAAAATATGCCTTACATACGTTTCCCCCCTCCCTCAGAATGCCAGTTGTTAAACAATTACCAGCATGCCCCGAGAACCAGAAGACTTGGTTGGGTTTGAATATGGCTTCAGATACTTACTAGTTGTGTGTCCCTGGGCAAGACACTCAACCATTCTGATCTGCAGTTTTTTCCATTTATAAATTGGGATTAATAATAGTACATACTTCAAAGGTAATCAATGCATTGGCATCTGAGCATGGGAAAAGCTCAAGAAGAGGTGACTCCAAAAGACAAACTGCCTGTTCACAGTTCTGCTGAGGCCTGGTCCACAGGTTAAGCCAAAGCCTCCATCTTACTTTGGAACAATCCTCTGACTTTTCTCCTCTCAGGTCCTTTTGTGGGAGTGTCCCATGTAGCAGTCTTGCTTGAAAACATAGTCTTGAAAATATCAGCCTAGGAGATGTTATTTTTATCTAAATCCTGCCTCCTTCTCATCAAGTTTCCATTTTGAAATAAAGTTTTCCATATGTATGATCTAATATCCAGTTTTCCCCAAGGCTACATACAAGAATTTTGTACTGATGGGACTTCAGAAAAAGTTACTGAGTACATAAAAATAGAAGAGCTGTCTAGTGAGGATTGAATTCTCATCTGCAAAGAGGGCAATGTCCCAGGGTGCTGAGGCCCTGCCTTTCTCCTACTCCACACTAGATGTTGGAGAACACTTTTTGCTGCACAAAAACTGCCCAATATGGTCATGGAATGTCAGAATTGGAGAAGACCTAAAAGGGCATCTGGTTCAAAAGCTTCATTTTATAGTGGAGGGAACTGCCCCAGAGAGAGGCGGTAGCTTGCCCAGGGTCATCGAGTGGTCCCCAAACCCCCAAACTAGTTTTCTTACTAAGCTGCTTTTTCATCTAATGAAAAAATTCAAGGAAACTTATATCAACAACCATGTCTGTCACATAGCCAGGTGCAAAGGGAGAATTTTAATTGGAAAAGGAGAAAAATACTCTCCTGGAGGAAAGAAACACAAGCCAATGTTGAAGGCAAAGAGGGTATACTCTCAAATAATGATAATATTACTTGCTAGTAACTAACGCCTGGAGTGAATCAATGGTAAAGAAGCTTTTCTCATCTCAATATCCAATTCTCACTGAGGCACCTCTCCTTTTTAGAGAAAGGAAAGAGATCCTAGAAAGTAACTTACATGTAGGGATGGAAGGAGAAAAAGAAACGACAGTGAGGGGTTTTGTATATTTTTCTGTCCACAGCTGCTTTACAGAAACTGTCTTTAAAAATCAGCTGACGCGCCATGGTGTAATGAAGAGACATCTAGCCTTAATGTCACAAAAAATAGATAGGTAAGGTCTAGCTCTGCCACCTGTGTGACCTCAGGTAAGTCACTTGACATCTCTGGGCCTCAGCACCTTCATGTAAAAAAAGGGATTTAGAATAAGGGAGAATAACCAGTTTAGGGTTTGCAAAGCATGTATGTGTGTGTGTATACTTACATATATACACACATATACATATTACACACACACATATGTGTATAAATATTTACACACATCTATGTGTGTATATATACACACACACATATTGTTGTCTAGTCATTTCAGTCATGTCCAACTCTTTGTAACCCTTTTAGGGGGGAGTTTTCTTGGCAGAGAAACAGAAGTAGTCTACACTTTCCTTCTATAGCTCATTTTACAGATAAGGAAACTGAGGTAAACAGGGTTAAGTGACTTGCCCGGGGTCACACAGTAAATGTCTAAGGCAGGATTTTAACTCAGGTCTTCCTGACTCCAGTCCCAGCATTGTATCTACTGTGCCACCTAGCTGTACACGCAAATATACACAGAGATAGGTAGATAAAGAGATATGTTAGAATAAGCGTACAAGTATAAAGGGAATCTCACATCTAAAATGTCCACACGTGTTAGAGGGCTATTCGTGTGAATTAGTAATTAATATGTCTTGGGAATAATAATGCATGTCACTTTCCTTGAAAGATCTGATGGGGCCAGGCTTTGGTGCTGGAATTCCTCTAATATCAGAAGTGGCTAACAGCAGCCTCAGTGCAAGTGAGTGGGCCTCAGAGATCAAAGTCAAACCAAGTACACCCTCAACAGTGGATGTTCCAATACCTCAGGCTAAAATGGGGGAGAAATAAAAGCCATATAACCTTAAATACTAAAATGAACAAATAAATAAAAGCATCTCTTTCTTCTTGAGAGCAAAAGAAGTTGTCTTTCTCCCCACTGCTGTCATTAATCATCTACCAGGATTGCTGGCTTTTAAATGTTTATTAAAACATAATCACGATAGCATGGGAACTTAAAGCATTACAGTCAATGTAACAAAAGTGTAGATAACAACTGAATTTGGCTGGCAGCCTGGGTAGGACAGATGACCTGTGTGTCTCCGTTTCTCCCTGTCTTTATATGCATGTCTCTGTCTCTCTGTGTGTCTATCTCTGTATGTGTCTCTGTCTCTATGTGTATGTTTCTGGGTGTCTCCATCTCTCTCTGTCTTTAGGTGTATGTCTCTGTCCCTCTGTCTCTGTGTATCTCCATCTCTGAATGTTTCTATGTCTCTCTCTCTTTCTCTTTTTCTCTCTCTCTGTTTGTCTTCCCATCTCTTTCTCTCGGTGATCTCACTCCCAGTGGCAGAGCTCATTCATTCTGTGTGTTGCCCAGCATGGTCTGATCTCTATACTTTCTCTGATTTGTTTGCTATCAGCCTGAACAAATGAGTTCATTTGCTATTTGCCAAGTGTGTTCATTGTAGAACTGGCATTTGGTGAGAAGGGAATCAAGTCATGGATATATATTTTGAATCACTCCTTACTTGTTAAAGGATAGTGATCAGGAGCTAAGGGTGAAACCTAAAAATTATCTCACCTAGACTAATATATATATATATATATATATATATATATATATATATATATGTTTCTAGCCTAGTACCTTTTATATATATATATACATACATACATATATATTTCTAGCCTAGTACCTTTCTCTGAAGGAAACAGAGTGTATCCAGCCTCTACCAACCAATCTCTTGCTTCCCCTCTGGCAAGAACCAATCTCCCTTGAAGAAGGGTGGATGGAGGAGACAAAAGATCTATCTACTGATGCCTCCTTCAAGTCATATCTAGACAGACTCATGTGAATACACATAATGTATGAGGGCAAAACATAGCACACACATCCCTACATTCCTATTTGTGCTCCAAACAGGACAGCACGGAAGATTTTGAGCTCCAGCTTACTACTTACAATACTTTGAACAGACTTGAGTTGGTCCCATTCATTGATGACACACTAGAGATGTTCACTATTTCTGGATATACCAGATTCATAATAGACACTTTCCTTGCACCACCTTTGCCTGCCTTAGGAAACTTCAAGCCTGCATTCAGAAAATAAAGATAATTCTTCTGACCTGAGTCCTAGACCATTTCTTTTTTTGCTCACCATAGGGGAGAGTGCTATGTGTGTGCATGTGTGCATGATTATATGCAATTTAGTAAGCTCTGCAATGCTCTGGGGTTTGATGTTTGATGCTTGATGCAGTCAGCACATCCCCAAAGAGAAGCATACGTATGGAGGACCTATTCGGCACTGCACCTTTCCTATGACAAAGAGATGTTTCTTTGATTTGTCCCTTCATATATGTGTGTATATACATAAACACACATGTAGCTCCAGAAAGAATAAAGCAACTGGGCCAAAGCTGAAAGAAAGCTCAGCTGTGAATGTATTTGGTGATGAAAGAAAAGTCCAGCGCTGCAAAGATCGATATCACATAGGAACCTAGAATGTAAGATCTATGAACCAAGGTAAGTTGGATGTGGTCAAGGAGATGGAAAGTTCAAACAGCAACATCTTGGGGGTCAGTGAGCTTAAATGGACATGAATATACTACTGTGAGCAAGAATTCCTTAGAAGAAATGGGGTAGCCCTCATAAACAATAAAAGGGTGAAAAAGGCAGAACTGGGGTATAATCTAAAAAATGACAGAATGATATCTATTCAAATCCAAGGCAAACCATTCAACATCATAGTATCAGAAGTCTAGACTCCAATCACTGATGCCAAAGTTGCTCAATTCTATGAAGACCTACAACATTTAGAAAGAATGCCAAAAAATGGCACATTCATCATAGGAGACTGGAATGCTAAAGTGGAAAATCCAAAGATAATTGGAATGGTAGGCTAGTTTGGCCTTAGACTACGAAATGAAGCAGGGCTGAAACTAACAGAGTATTGTCAAGATAACCCATTGGTCATAGCAAACACTTGTTTTCAACAACCCAAAAGGTAACTGATTCTACACATAGGCATCACAAAATGTTCAATACTGAAATAAGGTTGATTATATACTTTGAAACCAAAGGTGGAGAAGCTCCACAGTCAGTTAAAACAAGACCTAGGGCTGACTGTGATCACGAGCTTCTTACTGCAAATTGCAGACTTAAATTGAAGAAAGTAGGAAAACTATAGATAGGTATGACCTAAATAACATCCCTTATGAATACGAAGTGGAGATGATGAATAGATTTAAGGGATTAGATCTGGTAGATAGAGTGCCTGAAGAATGATGGAGAGAGGTTTGCAATATTGTATAGAAGGCAGCAATTAAAAAACATTCCAAAGAAAAAAAGAAGAGCAAGAAAACAAAATGGCTGTCTGATAAGGTTTTACAAGTAGCTGAGAAAAGAAGAAAAGCAAAAGAGCAAAATATACGCAACTGGATTCAGAATTTCAGAGAACAGCAAAGAAAGGTTTTCTTAAATGAACAATTCAGAGAAGTCAAAGAAAATAATAGAATAAGAAAGACAAGGGATCTCTTCAAGAAAATCTGGGATATTAAGGGAATATTTCCTGTAAAAATGGGTCTGGTAAAAGACAAAAATGGTAGGTACTTAACAGAAATAAAACAGACTAAGAAAAGGTGGCAAGGGTATACAGAAGAACTATTCAAGAAAGATCTTAACATCACCAGTAAGCAAGATGATGTGGTTGCTGATCTAGAGCCATTCTTCCTGGAGAATGAAGTCAAGTGGGCCGTAGGAAGCACTGCTAACAATTAGGCTAGTAGAGGTGACAGAATTCCAGCTGAGCTACTTAACATCCTAAAGGATGATGCTGCTGAAGTGTTGAACTTAATATTCCAGCAAATTTGGAAAACCCAACAGTGGTCACTGGATTAGAAAAGACCAGTTTACATTCTAATTCCTGGATTATGGAAAAAGCCAAGGATTCCAGAAAAACATCTACTTCTGCTTCACTGACTACAGTAAAGCCTTTGACTGTGTGGATCACAACAAAATGTGGCAAGTCTTCAAAGAGATGGAAGTACCAGATGATCTTACTTGTCTCCTAGGGGACCTGTATGAGAAGCAACAGTTAGAAATAAATGTAGAACAACTGATGGGTTTAAGACTGGAAAAGGAGTATGACAAGGCTGTATACTGTCACCACATTTATTTAACTTATATGCAGAGTACATCATATGAAGTGCCAGGCTAGATGAATCAAAAAGCTGGAATCAAGGTGGCCTTGGAGAAATATCAACCATCTCAGATATGCAGACAATACCACTCTGATGGCAGGAAGTAAAGAACTAAAAAGCCTCTAAATGAAGGTGAAAGAGGAGAGTTAAAAGCTGGCTTGAGGCTTAAAAATTTAAGACTAAGATCTTGAAAACCTCTCCCATCAATTCCTGGCAAACAGGGGGAGAAGAAATAGAAGTATGGTCAGATTTTATATTCTTGGGCTCAAAAATCACTGGAGCCGGTAATTACAGCCATGATATTAAAAGATACTTACTCCTGGGAAGGAAAGCTATGGGACATCTGGACAGCATACTAAAAAGCAGAGACATCACCTTGCCAACAAAGGTCCTACTAGTCAGATCCACAGTTTTTCCATTAGCAATATATGGCTGTGAGAGTTGGACTATAAGGAAAGCTGAGCACTGCTGAGAAACAATGCTTTCAAATTGTGGTGCTGGAGAAGAATTTTGAGAGTCCCTCAGACAGCAAGGAGATCAAATTAGTCAATACTTAAAGAAATTAATTCAAACTATTCCTTGGAAGGACAAATGCTGAAGCTGAAGCTTAAATACATTGAGAATGTATGTAAGAAGACATGACTCATTGGAAAAGACCCTGTTGTTGGGAAAGATTGAAGGCAAAAGGAGAAAGGGACAGCAGAGGATGAGATGGATAGATAGTGTCAAGGAAGCAAGAACCATGAGCTTAGACAGACTTCAGGAGACAGTGGAGGATAGAGGGGGCTGATGTGCTATGGTCCACAGGGTCACGAAGAGCTGCACATGATTGCACGATGGAACAACAACACAACAGCAATAATATGTACATACACATATGTTAAATGTGCACATAACTACATGTGTTCTATGGGATCTTTTCATTCAACCCCTAAGTTATACAGGTAAGAAAACAGACCAAGAGATTAACTGTCTTGGCCAATGTCACACAGCTCAGGTTCCTGATCTCTTTTTAGCTTCCAAACATATAACAAAACCTGGCACTGGACTAGATAAACCTGGGTCTGAATCAGGAGATAAATTCTTTGCCACGAAACAGAGCCAGAGACAGGAAAGGAGACAAGGTGCCATTACTGTACTTGAATTGTCCATAGCAACCCCTCTGTAAAGCTAGATTGAAGTAATTTATGGAAGAGTCAAAACTTCTGTAGTGAAAAGTTCTCTAGACTTGGAATCAGGAAGGCCTGGGTTCAAATCCACCATCATCATCACTAGCATTTTTATAGTCTACTATGAGCCAGGCATCGTGCTGAGCACTCTACAAATATCACCTTGTTTGAGTCTCACACCTCGGTGAGGTAAATGCTATTATCATCCCTACTTTACAGCGGAGGAAACTAAGACAGATAGAGGTTAACTTGGTCACACAGCTAGCATCTAAGTTAGATTTGAATTTGGGTCTTCCAGACTCCAGGCCCAGTACCACCTACCCACCTGACCCTTCTGACCCTTCCTACCTGTGTGACTTTGTGCAGGTCACTTAACTTTTCTGAACCTCAATTTGTTCATCTGTCAAATGGGGATAAGACACGCTGTAACTACACTTTGCCAGCTTTGAAATACTATATAAATGTGAACAATTATTATTATAGGTGGGTTTAAGATTACCACGTCTGAGAGGCAGCAGATAGAGCACAATCCTGGAGTCAGGAGGACCTGAGTTCAAATGTGACCTTAGACACTTGCCAACTGGGTGACCCTGGGCAAATCATTCAACCTCAATTGTCTAAAAAGAAATTACTACCCCTGCCACTAACTAGCTATGTAACCAGGGGTAAGCCCCAACCTCTCTGAATCTCAAGCTCTTCATCTGAAAAATGAAGTAGTTGGACTCTCGATCTCTAAGCTCTCTTCCATCTATGATCCCTTAGTGCTCAGCACCGCACCTGGCACAGAGCAGGCACTTAACAAACACTTGTTCTCTTGGCCTCTGCTGCTAAAGAACTGGCTTCCATCCTGTCTGCTCTACGTCTAAGCCAAGGCCCTCCAGTGTCCATAATAGTACAGACTGCTACAATTTCATCTGGAAAAGAGATTTCAAATCTCACTGGGCACAGATGGAAGCTAAGATAAGCTTCTGCGAGCAGAATGCTACCAGACTGATGTTAGCCCTGAAAGTCTTCAAGAACACTCCTTGGTCCCTCCAGTCCAAACTCTTACTTTCCCCTCTAATTCCATCAGGCGCAATCTGGGGGTGACTGCGGGTCAGTGTTTATCAGCAAGAGATGGTCACATTGTTCAGAGTTAGACCCCAAACCACCTTCCTGAAATGGTAATTACCGAGTCACGCCAGCTGCTTCCCCAAGAAGCTGTCTATGGAGTGAAAACCAACCTGTCTGGCCGACGGTCCTGGGGTAACGAAGCTTGACCAGGATTCTTTACAGTAAGTTAATGCTCTACTTATCGCTACGGCAGAGCTGTTAGGGATCAGAGTGAAGCCTTCGGTTTACAGGAGAGACTGGGGCTCAGGGAAGGGAGAGATTTGACCCAATGGGTCAATTCAAAAAGTCCTGAGCAGAAAGAGTCTGGGTCCTGGGTCCTGGGCCCCCAGGGTAGGGCTCTTACTCCTCCTCCATGGAAGAGCAGGTCCTATTCTCAACGCTCCTCTTAGCCTCTCCTGTTCTGGGTTCAAGAAAATAACTAGACAGTCTTGGGCTTTACAGTATCTGGTGTTTCCCTTCTCTTGTAATTTCATTTTTTCAACTCTCTGAGACTCAGATAACTTTAAGGTTAATTTGGCAGTCTAGAGAAGGGTTAGGATCAGCTTTGGGACTCCATCAATGAAACTGTAGTTACTTGATGTGTCTATGTATTAATTTAATTTCTCATCTTCCAGTTTTCTAACAGAACTGTTGCTTTTCGGCAAACTTCTCTTACTCAGTTCACACTCTAGGTCTGGTTATTTTGGGGGACATGAGCAACCTTCTCAAGAAAATGTTATTTTTTCCATGAAGATTTAGTATCTTAGAACTGTACATGTGGGGTAGGCAGGATGTTGCATCTCAAGTAACTAACACCAAAATATCGGTGTATTGATTCTAATGTCAATATTTTTAAGATCATAAGAAAATTTGTTACTATTAGATTCTTACTGGATTGACAGTGCTTGGCACATAGTAGGTACTAAATTGACTGACTGACTGACCAATGACTATGGGTATTTACTGTTGTTGCTGTTGGCTGTGTTTGTCCTTCGTTCTCGAAGAGGACCATGACATCAGGGAAATGATGACATGACTTGCACTTGACTCTGATTTGAGCGAGGGAGGGCTGTGCAAGGTCGCCAGCCTCGCTTTCTGCTCCAGAGCCATCTGGGTCCAGTGGTCTGATATTTACCAGGACAACTGGAGATGGCCCAGGATGCACTGAGAGACCCTGGCCCTTTCTGGTTCTCACTTTGAGTGAGGTAAGCCTATTCTGAGTGAGCCTATTCAGTGAATAGGTTTCTTTAAGAAGGTAATCAAGGGATGGCCCCTTTAATTAAAACTCAAAAAGAAAAATCAAACTGGGAGGGGAAGCCCCTCAGGGTTCCTGGCCAAAAGAGAAATGGTTATTATTTAGGATTTACATTCACTCTGTGCTAGAAGGGCAGGGACCTAGTATCCAATCTATGAGCTCCAGAGTGAGGTGGGTTTAAGGTGACAGAACCTAGAAAAATGAGTAGGAATTACCCAGAGGTAAATTTAGGTTTGAGGTCAGAAAAAATTCAACAAGTGGAGCTGCGGGAAGGTGGGACAGACGGCCTCCACCTTCTCAGCAGTGTTCTAGCAAAGGCAGATGACCACTGGTCAGGTCTAATACCGTGGGGATTCCTAGTTTAGTGTGCAGTTTGGACTAGAGGATCCCGGAGGTCTTGTCCACTTCTAGAAATCTGTAATTCAGTGATTCAGTAGGGAATGAGCGTTTGCACAGCTGCTACTATGTGCCAGGCCCACAGCTATGGGTTTTTTATAAACAGCATCTCATTTGGTCCTTGCAACAACCCCATGAGGTACGTGCTATTACTACGCCCGTTTTACCGTTGAGGTGACAGAGGCAGAGAGTTAAGTGACTTGCCCAAGGTCACACAGCTAGTAAGTTTCTGAGGCTGGGCTTGGGCTGAGGTCCTCCTGACTCCAGGCCCAGAGCGCTACCCATTGCTACCAGCTGCCTCCTAATCTACTAATCAGTCAATTATCCTAGAAACAGAAGGGAGCCACTAAAAAATTTTGAGCAGTAGTTACATAAGAAGCAACATGGGACAGGAGAAAACACACTTCATTTAGGAGCAGAAAGCCTGCATTTGAATCCTGATTCTCCCAGTTACTGTGTGTCCTTAAGCAACTCACTTGACTTTTCTGGGCCTAGGTTTCCTCATGGGTAAAATAAGGTGCCAGACTAGACAGATGATCTCCGAGGCCTATCAGCTCTAAATCCTACATGCTATGGAAACATATTAGGAAGAAAATGACCAACTGTGGGAAGGATGGATTAAAGAGACCATTAATAGGGCTATTCTAATTGGCCAGGAGAAAGGTGATGAGGGCCTGAACTAGGAAGGTGAAAGGGTGGAAATAAAGGAACAGATGTGAAAGAATCAGCAGGCTTTGCCAACTGACCTGAGGAGGGGAGGATGAGGAAGAATGAGGGCAGACTCAAGGAGGGTTTGGGTCTTTCTAAAACAAAAATACCGCTGGGGTCATACCAATCATACTTTAAGATTCGCTATGTCAGGAGCTTCCTTCTGACAGGAAAGACCCCAGCTGCTGAGAATCAGGAAAGGGAGGGGTACCTAGAGGGAGGAAGAAGATGAAGGAAGAAGCACTGACAGGCTTGAGAAAAGCCAAGGAAGGAAGAGGACAAGGGAAGGTGAGCTAACCTCCGAAGGCCCCTCTTGGTTAGTCCCAGACCTCATAAACAAACCCTGTCAACTTGTCTTCTCACAGGTAGGAAGGACTCCCTGAAAACACCAGCCTAGGCAATCCCGTTTTTATCTAGCTCTTTCCTTTTCCTCTCCTCCTCCACCTCAAATTTCTACTTTGGAATAAAGCTTTCCACAAGCCTTACCAAAAGCCCTTTTCCCTAGAGCTACGTACAGGAATTCTGTCCTAAGAGAGCCACAGAAATAGTTATTGGCACATAAAAAAATGGAAGTCTCTGGAGAAAGGCATGTCTAGTGGAGGTCTGAGCGTCCATCTGCAAGCAAGGGAATGCCCCCAACTGTCCCAAGATCCTCGGGGCTCTGCTTTCCTCCTAAGTCTGCACTCAGTGTTGGAAAAAAAAATTTTTGGTTATGTGAGAATGGCCCACCTTGAGCTGTACAATCATGGGATATCAGCATTGAAGAGGAACTGAGGGATCCTCTGGTAGAACCCCAAAACCAGAAAGGTAAACAGTAACAAAGTGACTGAGCCAGGGCAGGTGTCTCTGCTAGTCTAGCTCCCTTCCAAGAAGCTTTAGTTAACAGTAATGAATGTCATCATATGTAGATGTGACTTCACCATCAGATCACAGTGAGGTATGTCATCACAGCTAGACGTGAAGTCACAGAATGGGAAGGAGAATAACATTTTCCTAGAGGGAAAAGATCACGCAATTCTGTATCTAGCCACAGTGTACTCTGAAATAGTGAAGAAGTTACTGGCTGAGTATTAAGGACATGATGTTGAGAAGGCTCTTCTGTTCGACTTTCTCTGAGGCATTTCTCTCTTTTACAAGCAAAGAGAGATCATAGTGGTGGCAGGAGGGTGACTTGCTACTGGAATACAGCAGCCTTGCTGAAACAGACCAAAAGGTCAATTGATATGTGCTGTAGTGAAAAGAAACCTGACCTTAGTTCACAAAGGTTTAGGCTTAGACCCAACTCTGCCAATAAGCTGCCAACAGGGTTTCTTCAGAAAGGCAAGTTAACTTCTCCAGGCCTCAGTCTTCTCACCTGGAAAAAAAAAGAGAGAATTTGGCTAATGTGATAGCACTTTAATCTGCATTATCTGATTTGATCCTCAAAACTACCCTATGAAGCAGAAAACTGGGAAAGAATTTTTATAACCAGTGTCTCTGATATAGGCCTCATTTCTAAAATATATAGAGAACTAAGTCAGGTTTATAAAAATACAAGTCATTCCCCAATTGATAAATGGTCACAGGGTATGAACAGGCAGTTTTCAGAGGAAGAAATTAAAGATATCCATAGTCATATGAAAAAAATTCTCTAAATCACTATTGATTAGAGAAATGCGAATCAAAACAACTCTTAGGTACCACATCACACCTGTCAGATTTGCTAACATGACAAAACAGTTAAATGATAAATGCTGGAGATGTGGGAAAACTGGAACACTAATGCATGGTTGGTGGAATTATGAACTGATCCAACCACCCTAGAGAGCAATTTAAAACTGTGCCCAAATGGCTATAAATATGTGCATACCCTTTCACCCTGCAATACCACTTCTAAGGCTGTATCCCAAAGAGATCATACAAACGGGAAAAGAACCCACATGTACAAAGATATTTATAGCAGCTCTTTTTGTGGTGGCAAAGAATTGGAAACTGAGAGGATGCCTATCAACTGGGGATGGCTGAACAAGTTGTGGAATATGGATGTAATGGAATATGTGGTACTATAAGAAATGATGAGCAGGCAAACTTCAGAAAAACCTGGAAAGACTTAGATGAACTGATGCTGAGTGAGGGAAGCAGAACCAGGAGAACGTTGTACACAGTTACAGCCACATTGTGCGGTAACTGACTTTAATAGACTTGGCTCTTCTCAGCAATGCAAGGTTCTAACACAACTCCAAAAGGCTCATGATGGAAAATGCTGTCCTCATCTAGAGAAAGAATTACAGAGTCTGAATGCAGATCGAAGCATACCATTTGCTCTCTCTCTTTTTTGTTTTGTTTTGTTTCTTCTTTCTTGTGGTTCATTCCATTGGTTACAATTCTTCTTTGCAACACGACTAACGTGAAAATATGTTTAATGTGAATGCATATGTAGAGCCTATATCAGATTGCATGCCCTCTTGGGAAGAAAATTTGGAACTCAAAAACTTATGGAACTGAATGCTGTAAACTAAAAATAAATAATTTTTTAAAAACTACCCTATGAAAATAAGTGCTACAAGTATTATCCCTCCCTCTCCATTTTACAGATGAGAAACTGAGGCAAAGTTAGTGACTTGCTCAAGGTCATACAGCAGAAAGTGTCAGGTAGAATTTGAATCCAGTTTCACAAAAACCTGGGCCAGACTTGAACTGATACAAACTAAAGTGAGCAGAACCTGGAGAACATTGCATACCATAGAGCAACATTGTCTGATGAACAGCTAAGAATGATTTAGCTCTTCTCAGCAATACAGTGATCCAAGACAATTCCAAAGGACTCACGATGGAAAATGCTATCCATATCCAGAGAAAGAACTGATGGAATCTGGATACAGACCAAAACATACCATTTTTACTTTCTTATTTTGTGTGTGTGTGTTTTTCTTTTGGTCTGTTTCTTCTTTCACAATATGACTAATAGGGAAATATTTTACATAACTGAATGTGTGTGTGTGTGTGTGTGTGTGTGTGTGTATACCTACATCAAATTACTTACTGTTTTGAGGAGGGAGAAGGGAAGGGAGGAAGGGAGAAAATTTGGAACTCAAAAACATTTTTAAGCAAATGTTAAAAATTATCTTTCCATGTAATTGGAAAAAATAAAATACTATTTAAAAAAGAATTTGAATTCAGCTCTCTCTGACTGGTCTAACATTAAGTACTATACTACATATCTCATAAATAAGCTCTAAGGTCCCTTCAAGCTCTAAATCCTATGAATCTATCTTCTTTTTTCAAAATTGAGTGGCATCTATATACACCATTTTCCATCTCTGCTGACAGGTTTAAGGAAAAGAATTGATGATTTCTAGATAATGGAGCAGTCTCCAACTACTGTGAGTTCTCCAGAGCCCACATCAGATGCCCAGATCCAGGTGAATGGGGCCTTCTTGAAATTACCATCAACAGAAGGTGTTTCAACCTACATTTCTCTGCTTATCTCCATACTGGGAACAACTGGCAATGGACTTGTCATCTGGTATCTCATCTTGCACTTCAAGAACAACTCTTTTACTGTCTACATCCTCCACCTCTCAATGGCTGACTTAACTTTCCTACTTTGTACTTCTACTAATACTATAGTTCACATGGTTTATTCCAAGAATGACTCAACCAGACTACAATTATTTGACTTCATCTTCTGTGTGCTAATTCTGTTTGGCTACAACACCGGCTTCTATCTCCTGACAGCCATCAGCGTGGAGAGGTGTCTGTCAGTCCTTTACCCCATTTGGTACCAATGCCAACGCCCAAAGCACCAATCTGCTGTGGTCTGCATCTTGCTGTGGGGACTCTCCATTTTTGTGACCTGGTTAGAAGGTTTTTTCTGTTTTCAGGGTACACATCCCAGGTTCCCCATTAGACCATGTGCTGCTGTAGAAGTATTTTTGCTTATCTTGAACTTCCTCGTGTTTGCCCCTCTCATGGTCTTCTCAAACTTGATCCTCTTCATCAAGGTCTTCTGTAACCTGAAGCACCGCCAACCAGCCAAGCTTTACATCATCATCATAACCACGGTCATTCTGTTCCTTCTCTTTGCTATGCCTTTGAGAGTCTTGTTGATGTTATTTGACTTCCAGGATGAAAACTATGAACTTCTATCAACAGTATCTATATATTTGAATTTATTATCTTGTATTAACAGTACCATCAATCCAATTGTCTATTTGGTGGTTGGTCAGTTCAGGGGGCAAAGGTCCAAGAAGACCCTGAAAGACACATTACAAAGGGTCTTTGAGGATAAGCCATGCTCCCGTGAGAGAGAGAAAAGAAGACACTCTAATTTCAGTGCCATCCAATGGGAGCATCGTGAAAGAAACAAGTCATGTTCTGAAAATAGATTATCAACTGGTATAAAATAGATTAGTGCTCACCTAGCTCATAAAAGTGTTTTGTACAAAACACAAAAGTGATTTTCCTTAAGCACAGATATGACCATGTCACTTGCCTACTCAATAAACTCCAATGGTTCTCTTGCCTCTAGGATCATAAAAATACAAACCCCACTGTTTAGCTTTTAAAACTCTTAACCTGGCTCCAACTTATACTTCCAAACTCATTACACATTACTCTCTTCTTGCATGTAGAACACTTGATGGAGTGCTGGGCCTGGAGTCAGGAAGATTCATCTTCCCCAAGTTCCAAATCTGGCTTCAGATGCTTAGTAGCTATTTGCCCCTGGGCAAGTCACTTAACCCTGTTTGCCTCAGTTTCCTCATCTGTAAAATGAACTGGAGAAGGAAATGGCAAACCATTCCAGTACCTTGCCAAGAAAACCTTGGAGTGATGAAGAGTCAGACACTACTGAAACGACCGAACAACTCCTCCTGCATTCTGTGATCCAGCTAAACTTGCCTTCACTTCGTTCCTCACAGGGGGCCCTTTACTACACATCTCTGTGACTTCGCATCAGTCATTCCCCATTTCTGAAATGTATTCCTTTTCTCTTCCTTTAAGACCCAGCTCAATTGCCATTTTCTACATGAAGCCTTTCCTGATTCCACTCCCTAATCCCCAACTGCTAGTGCCCAATATACCTTGCGTTTCTGCTTTGTATTTGTTTGCGTTTATTCTCTTTCATGTTTTTCCTGTATAGGGGATAGGGATAGGTACTGCCCCTATGATTTCCTTGTTGTAAGGAATTCTTAGGGAAATTCCCTCTACCAATGCAAACTGGCACTTTTCCTGAAGCTTAAAGTCTTAGAAAGTTACCCAGCACCTAAGAGGTAAAGTGACTTGCCCTGGTCCCATAGCCAGGATGTGGCAGAGTCTAGGCTTGAAAGAGCATATTCTTGGCTTCAAGGTTGTTGTTGCTGTCCACCCCACAAAGCTGCTTCTCTCTTTATTCTGAAAACACTTAACGCAGGTCAGGGTTGTCTTCCCTGTTAGAATATAAACTCTTTGAAAGTCGGGATCATCTCACTCATTGTATCTGTCTCCACAACACCTAGCACAGGTCTGGCACATCTGTTGTTCATTTGTTTCAGTCACTTCCGACTCTTTGTGAGTCCATTTGGGGTTTTCTTAGCAAAGGCACTAGAGTGGTTTGCCATTTCCTTCTCCAGGTGTTGCACATAGCAGGCACTTAATAAAAGTTGGGAGGATAAAATAAGATCACGTTTGTAAAGTGCTTTACAAACTTAAAAGCACCGTATAAATACTAGTTATGAGTACTACTACTATGCATAATCGAGTGAGCAGAGTGTGCACTGCACAGGAAAAGACAATATACAAGGACAGCGTTGGAAAGAAAAACAACTTTGGAACTCTGATCAAAGCACAGACACAGAGGACCTATGGCATGTTAGCCACCTCCTGAGAGCGCTGATGGACACAAAAGCACAGTGTCACACATGGTCAGAACTGGACACTATAGATTTGTTTTGCTTGACTGCTTACATCTCTCACAAAGGTTTCTTGTTTCTGGTCTTGTTCTTGGTTACATGGGGAGGGGTATGGTATAAAGGAGGGGAGGGAATGGCAGTAGTGAGACCAACAGAAAGAAAGCCCTCATAACATTTTTTTTTAATGCACAGAAAAGAACAGAAGGAAGTTCAGAAGAAATCATAGACAAGTAGGACAGTTTTGAAATTAACACAGAGAATTTATATATATATATATATGTGTGTGTGTGTGTGTGTGTGTGTGTGTGTGTATTAAAAGCAGGCAAAGTGAAATGGAAAGTTTCATAAAGGATCCTCTTTTTGTGTTCTGCTGTATATATGGAAATGTTCTCTTTGGTGTTTAAGTTCAGAATTTTTAAGAGATTTTTTTAAAGAGTCAAAGGTTATTACAAAAGGAGTCTGACCCCCTCTTCTATGTGGTCAGGCTTCCCTAGAACTGAACGTAGTCTGGATTACATATATGGGTCCAGTGAGAGGGCCACCTTATAGTGGAGAGAGAATAATGTCCCAGCCCTCTGAACCCAGCAGTTGTTCTAAATGTTCCATG
This sequence comes from Trichosurus vulpecula, assembly GCF_011100635.1. Taxonomy (NCBI): domain Eukaryota; kingdom Metazoa; phylum Chordata; class Mammalia; order Diprotodontia; family Phalangeridae; genus Trichosurus; species Trichosurus vulpecula. Next base: position 95,204,742 of record NC_050579.1, read on the forward strand.
TTTATATGTACATTTATGTGTATACACACATGCGTATATATGTAGGTGTATGTATGAATATACACGTGTGTCCATGTATATACGGGTATATGTTCATATATGCCTATACACATGTGTGTCTATAAACATATACATACATATATACATGTGCGTGCAGATATAAGGTACTGCTGTCTTTAATATGTGAGCAGTATGGTTGCCCAAAAGAGCAGATAATGAACTTTTGCATAAATAAAGATTAAATCACTTTGTAAAGAATGTAAGGTGATGCTTCTTTCGCTCAACAGTTTGGTGTCTGAAGGAGACAAAAAAGAGCTTATTAAAATATTATAAAACACAAGTGTGAAGAAACAGAGTTTTCAGAGACATAAAATGTTAAGGGCACTACCTTGAGGACTGAGGAGCTCTTACCTTTGATTGCCCAGAACTGGACTGCCAAACTGGACATCTCCACACCATGTGCTCCTTACCACCACAAACCTCCTTTATGTGCTGTCTTCCTCCACTATTATGTGAGCTCCTTGAGATCAGAGACTGTCTTATTTGGCTGTATTTGTATTCCTGGCACTTAGCAGCATCTGCCATATAGTAATATCTTAATAAATTATTTATCTTCCTATCCACCTGTCTATTTTTTGTTATGGCTGTTCAATTGTTTTAGTTGTGTCTAACTCTTCATGACCCCATTTCAGGTTTTCTTGGCAAAGATACTGGAATAGTTTGCCATTTCCTTCTCCAGCTCATTTGACAGATGAGGCAACTGAAGCAAATGGGGTTAAGTGACTTGCTTGAGGTCACACAGCTAGCAAGTATCTGAGGCTAGATTAGAACTCAGGTCTTCTGGACTCCTACCTGTCTGTCTGTCTCTCTACCTATCTATATGCCTGTCTAGCTAGATAGCTGGCTAGCTAGCTGTCTGTCTTCATTTTGGTTCTCTTCAACAATGAGGAACAACAACCAACCATAAAATGTCTTAGGTTATACTGCTAAAGAACTGGCTTTTTGTTTATTTCACTTATAATTTAACCATCCAAGTATTTCAGAGTCATTTTTTCAGGCAGTCATTCTATGTTCTGCCTACTTATACTGACTTTTTTCCAAAGCAATAGTTATGCCCCATAGAGTGGGGGGGGGGGCAGACTGTTGGGGAGGAAGGAGGGGAAGCAAATTGATGCCAGCTTCTCCCCCATGAGCAGCTGTGTCCAATCCAAGGCCCTCCAATGTCCAGAACAACACAGACCACTAGAATTTCAGCTGCAAAAAAGACTTCAAATCTCACTGGACACAGGCACCAGGATTGTTGCCAGATTTGATATCAGCCCAGAAAGGCTTCAAAAACCTTCCTTAGTCATTCCATTTTAAGTTCCTGCTTCCACACAGAACAAAAAGATCCTGTTAGCTCCATCAGGTGCACTTTTGGGTGATATTGTCTGAAGAGTGAATGAGTACTTTGTCCAGCTGCCAGTAAAAACATCCTATCTAAATTGGCAATTACTCAGTTACATTGGCATCCCCCCTCCCAAGAAGCTGTCTGCAGAGAGAAAAGCAAGTGGTTGGAGGATAACTCAAGACTGGACAGGATTCTTGACAGTAAGTTCACATTAAGTTCATCACTATTTCAGAGCAAAAAGGGACCTGAGATCTCCCTCTAAATTTATTCCAAGGAGTGAACTGAGGTTAGGGGGAAGGGGATGGGGGGAAAGAGGTATGTGTGTGAAGTGTTTGACCCAACCAATGTCAATAGGACCAGAACCTGGTCTCTAGGTTCTCCTGGTAAGGCTCTCACTTCTCTCCCATGGGAATACTCTTACCATACAGGAGCCTCTTTACTGCATAGCCAATGATGGGCCTCTTGGGCTTGTTTATGTACATTAACTTCCTTTCCCTAGGATGTTGGTATTGTGTCAATTATATCCCTTCTCCCACCTATAATTTCATTTCTTCAAGGCTCTAAGACTCAGCCAAGTCTCTAAAACTTAGCTACTAAGTTAGAAAAGGATTAGGATATACTTCAGGGCTCCACTTATGATTTAATAGATAGATCCTTGATGGGTTGGCATATTAACTAAATTTCTTATTATTCATTTTCCTCACTGAATGATATTTTTGTCCTTGTAGGCTCCTCTTACTTAGCATACACTATCACTCTGTTTACATTGGGGTACATAAGCAACCTTCTCAGTCAGTTGATAAGCATTTATTAAGTACCTATTACTTGCCTGGCATTGTGCTAAATTCTAGGGATACAATGAAAGGCAAAAGACAGTTCCTGCCCTCAAGGAGTTCACAATTCTTAAGGAAAGATTATTTCCCATAAAACCTTAGTATTTCAAAAATATCTTTTTGGGATTTGCATTTCAAGTAAATCATAGCAGACATATGTCAACATGTTAATTCCAATAGCAAAATTTGTAAGGCTATAAGAAAATGTGTTACTATTAGATCTCCACCAGATTAATAATGCTTAGCATGAATGTTTGTTGACTGATTAATTGACCATTGATGCTGGGTGGTTATGGCTATAGATGAAGGTGTGTTAAGGTACCCAGAAGGGGAAAAAAAACCACAATTAAAAATTCTCTCTGCTTTTGCACTCCACATCTCTGCCCACTAAAATCCTTTTCTGCCTTCAAAGCACTGGTTTTTGCAATTAATCGTGCTTTTATGTTCTCTTCTATTGCCAATTTTCTTTCAAAATCCTCTATATGATATCCCCTAAGATATTACCTAACAATATTTATGGAAGCATGGAAAGTGGACCTGGAAGGGACCTTAGATATTGTTTACTTCAACCCCCTAATTTTACAAATTTGGAAACAGAGACCCAAGGAGTTTATAAAGGGACTTGTCCCAAGTCAAAGTTGTCCCAGATCCTTTGGGACCCCATAGTTGGAACTGCAGATAATTGACATGTTGGTATATTCATTTCACTTCTTATTTTTCAGCTAACTCCACTGCTGCTCTGTGAGTCTCCTCTTACTAAACACATGCTCTCAGTCTCTTTTATTTGGGGCAAGTCATGAGCAACCATCTTAAGAATATTTTTATCTCTCACAAAGCCTTCCCATTTTTAAAATATCCATTTGGGGAGGGGGAGTTGTATCTCAAGTAAATACAATAAATATAAATGTGCTGAATGCACTTTACTTCTCTAGCATGGCCATCTTTTTTCCTACAGAATTCCAGGAATCATTCGGTCTTCTTTCCTTTCCATCTCGACCAGCCAGCGCTTCTGTCTAGCATCTCTCTTCTCCACTGTAGAATGGAATTACAAATTCGATTCACTTATTAAATTAAGTGCAAGTTTCTTAAAACACCCTAAAAAAGATGTAAGAATGAAATCAGGCAGACCCTACCCTCAAAAAGCTTACAATCTATTAGGAGAATGTAGCCTATGTTCCTGTTCTTATTTCTGTCAAGACTTTGAGAATTTAACTGATACTATTTGACTTCCAGAACGAAAACTATGCTTTTATCAATATTACTTATATCTTTGAATTTTTATCTTGTATTAATAGTACCATTAATCTGATTATCTATTTGGTGGGTGTTTGGTTCAGGGAGCAGAGAGTCAGAAAGTCCTTGAAAGACACAATGCAAAAGGTCTTTGAGGATAACCCATATCATGTGGGAGAGAAAAACCTGGGCCCTCCAAAATCAGTACAAAAAAGCAAATTGTCTTCTGTATTAAACACCAGCAACCTAGAAAATAGGTTCTCAGCCAGAGAAAGAAAAGATTGCTACCCATCTATGCAGACAATATAAAAAAGTTCTTTTTGCACCTCTTAGGGAAAGGATAGGCTTGCAAAAGTATTGTAAACATACGTCTTGATGGGGCTGTCCTTACTGCTCCCAGTCCATTCCACTCACCACCTTCTAATCCTGCCCTCTACAACAGATCCTGGGAAATGGTTTTACTTATTTTCAAAACGCCCTGAATCTACCACTAACCCCATGCACCAATCAACATTGTCTCATAAACGATTAAATTCCTAGGTGGGCACTTTAAAATGACTGATGATCGACAGATTGATCTTTAAGGTCCCTCCTAACACTAAATCCAATTAATGTATGATCTAATAATTAAATAGCATTAAATACAATCTATACAGACACTATTTTCCATCTCTGCTGACAGGTGTGATGAGGAGAATTGATGATTTCTAGATAATGGTGCTGTCCTCAACCAGCAGACCTTCTATGGAGTGTCCACACCAGATGCCCCAAGTCATATGAATGGGTCTTTTCCTAATTCACAACCAGCTGAAATTATTTCAATTTATGTCTCTCTGTTCATCACCCTTCTGGGAACAGCTGGCAATGCACTTGTCATCTGGTTTCTCCTCTTCCCCTTCAAGAAGAACCCTTTTACTGTTTATATCCTACACCTCTCAATTGCTGACTTGACTTTCCTTCTTTGCATATCTACTATACATACAGGAATAATAATTTTCTACAATTTTAATATTCAATCATTTGCACTAAGGTCATTTCTGATCATTTTTTATATGATGGTTCTCTTTGGCTACAACACTGGCCTCTTCCTCCTGACAGCCATCAGCGTAGAGAGGTGTCTTTCAGTCCTTTACCCCAGTTGGTACAAATGCCAACGCCTAAAGCACCAATCTGCAATTGTCTGTACTTTGCTGTGGGTACTCTCTGTTTTTGTGAGCTTGTTAGGTTTTTTGTGTTTGTGGGCAACAGAGCCCAAATTCCCTTTCAGACCATGTACTGTTGTGGAAGTATTTTTGCTTATCTTGAATTTCCTTGTGTTTGCCCCTCTCATGGTCTTCTCAAACTTGATCCTCTTCATCAAGGTCTTCTGTCACCTGAAGCACCACCAACCAGACAAGATTTACATTATCATCATAACCACAGTCCTTCTATTCCTTTTCTTTGCTATGCCTTTAAGAGTCGTGGTGATGATGTATAACTTTAAAGATGAAAACTATGAGTCTCTGAGATTGTTACGTCCATATGTGAACATATTATCCATTATCAATAGTACTGTCAACCCAATTGTCTACTTGGTAGTTGGTGGGATCAGGAGAAAGAGAACCAGAAAGTCTTTGAAAGATACATTGCAAAGAGTCTTTGAGGATAAGCCACACTCAAGAATGAGATCATAGGCTTAGAGATTCACTCCAAATTCACTGCCCCTCACTGAAAACAAATCCTATTCTCTATTAAACTAAGATTACCTAGAAAGTATATTCTCAGGCAGGGTAAGAAAAGATTGCTGCCTGAGTAGACAACTTTAAGTTCCCTTTGCATTTTCTAGGGAAAGTATGATAAAACTGTCTTTACTATCCTTAATCCATTCTACTTCCTTCTAATCTTATTCTCCACACTAAACACTGGGAAATAATTTTAGTTATTTTCAAAAGATCTGTGTCCTGGAAACCCTTCTCTTTCTGTCTCTCATTTCTGACTGCATTGTTATTTCCTCATAGGCTGAAACTGACTTTTTTGTATTTTAATCCCCATTTTTTCTTTTGGTGATCTAATCCACTTCCACAGATTCAATAATCATATAGCAGCAGAAAATTGTCAAATCTACATATCTAGCCCTCATCTCTCTTCCAACCTCAAGTCCCATTTTACCAACTGCCATCTAGACATATCCACCTAGATGTCCCATAAGCATCTCAAATTTAATATTGCAAAAACAGAACTCTCTGTCTTTGCCCTTATATTCATTATATCTTTTTGCCTCCCAATTTCTGTGGCTATCAGCCTTCAAGTTGCCCAAGTTCCCGTCCTTCAAAGTAGCCTTCCTTCTTCCCTCTTCCACCTTCCTTCTCTTTCTCTTATAGAAGGCAATGTGATACAGTTGATAGGCCACTGGACTTGGAGTCAGGAGGAGATGGATCCAAATCTCACCTTCAACACTTAAGAAACCCTGGGCAAGTCACTTAACTTATCCGTCTTCATGTATAAAAAGACAGAGTTAGACTTAATGGCCTATAAGAACTCTAAATTTTAGATCTATTGATGGAATCCTAACAAAGGTGCCCCTAGCCCCAATATTTTAACTTACTTATGGCCTCACTGAACAGCAGACAAGTCGTGATTTGACTATACAATCTGGCTTTCACCACATCACAGGCCCCCAGACCCAATATCCCAAATATGCCTCACTGGAATAGCAGGCATGTCCACGTGATGGAATTCTAGCCACTGCCTCTAGCTAGCCACAGCCCCCAGACTTAATACTCTAACTTCTTCATATGCCCCACTGAGCAGCAGGCATTACCTGACCACATCATCCATTTAGCTCTAGACAGAACCACAACAGCCAGCCAATCAGAGAGCAGCACCACCAGGATTTTGACCAGGAAGCTTGACCACCAAACCATAGAAGGGGCTTTCCATAAGATGGTACTTGTGCAGTAACAGTAAAGAACTGCCCTAAGTGAACTTATGATGCAGAGACGCTTATAATAATATCATTATCAAACATACATGCCCACCTACCAGTGAGCTTTTCTATATTCATTATGGGTAATTGCATGCACAGTTCCACCGAGGTTAGGACCCCTCTATTGCCTAATCCCTTAACAACCCCCTCCTACATTTTAATATTCTGTTATATAATTCCATCTTTTGCTCTATAAAAATCCCTGTCTTGTTTTCACTAAGCTGCCAGTTCCTTCTTGGAGCTCAGCCTATTTTCTGAGAGGTGTAACTCTCAATAAATGCCTTTATTTGGGTTGAAGATGGTCTGAGTCTGTGAATTCTTTTGAGATTATCCCACCACACATCTTGAAACCACAACAAATACAATGACTATCCATGATTCCAGAAGACTAATGATGAGCTACACTATTTACCTCCTGTCAGAGAGCTGATGGCCTCAGGAAGCAAAATGAGATTGTTTTTTGGATACAGCCAATTTTGCTTGACTATGAATTTGTTGTGAGAATTTTGTTTCTCTTTTTTAAATATTTTATAAGGCACTCTCTGTCACAGTTTTTTTCCTAGAATCAGTTTTTTTCCTCAAATAAGTATCCTGTAACCAACAGTTTTATTCTAATATACTATTTCATTCTTTCAAGTTCCAATTAGGTGAACTTGTAGCAACCACTGATCATTATCTATCATTCCAGTGCTTATTTGAAAGAGACATCACTGCCTTCACCTAGAATGGAAAAGAACAAAGGAAAGGGCCAGGAACCAAGAGCCATTCAGCCATAAAGGGAAGAAGGCCCTTTCCCCTCACTGCACTGTCAGTCACTAAGATATCCCAAGAGAGTCTGAAGCAAAAGAAGAAATAGCTTCAGCTGTCAGGCCTCCTGAATGCCTCTACTGCCAATTAAAAGGCCACCTCTCCAATTCAGGGTTCACCTACTGGAATGTGTTACAGAATGTCTACACATGCTCCACCTCCAGAGGCACCTCCCTTACATGTTTTCATGATTCTCACCTTCCAATGTGGGGAGACCACAACATATGCCAGATCCCCATTACATGGGCACAGTAAGTCACCATCAAACTTAGGAATACCATTGTTTTCCAGAAGTTCTTTTGTACAGAGGCCATGTGGTATGGTATAAAGAACACTGGATGAGACATCAGAGAATCAGAGCATGAATCTGGACTCTTCTGATTACTCCCTGTGTGATTTTGGGCAAACTGTTTAAATTCTCTAGGTCTAAGTTCACTCATCTGTCAAGTGAGGGCACTGAACTAGATACAGTTCTATAGATATAGACAGATTCTTTCCAGCTCTCATATGCTGTGATCTAATCAAGTCAGTTGTTTGGAACTCAAAAAACATTGTCCCATAGGAAAAATGTTACACAAAGCAGCTAGTTTCCCAGGCCAGCCCACAGCAGTCTATTTAATCCATAAAATAGCTGAACATAGAAAATAACCATCACTTACAACCATATTCCAAGGGGAAAATGAATTCAGAATGACAACTTTGGATGCTAGGAACACATCTCCTTTCTGTGGTCCCCTCCCCAACAACAGAATCTGAGATTCATTCCCCACTTGCTGCTAGATCAGGGGTGGGGAACCTGAGGCCTTGAGGCCACATGTGGCCTTCTAGGTACCTGGGTGCAGCCTTTTGACTGAATCCAAGTTTTACAGAACAAACCTTTTATTAAGGAGATTTGTTTATTAAAGGGACCTAGAGGGCCACATGTGGCCTCAAGGTCACCCCTGTGCAGGATTATGGAAATGAAGTCACTTAGTTCTATTCCCCATATGAAATGGAGACTTCAACACAGGAAGAAACTGAAGGGGGCTTGAGACTCAGGGATGGGGTTTCCAAGAAAATCTCAGGATTAGGAACTGACGTGAGGTCTCTGAAATGGAGCACGTTGGGGAGATGGTAGGTACGGAGTCAGGAGGTGTCTGGGAGTGAGGAACAAAGACGCAGAGGAGGAGAGAAGAGGACACACTTCCATCATGCAAACTTTGGGGTTTTCTTTCTGTTTCTCCTGTTGGGGTTCAAAAAAGCCCTACCTAATAATCACATAATCAAAAAGCTTGAGGGATGGTTTGTTTATAGTACAGAGACCAAACCAGTTCCCCTCCAATCCCTTTTTAATCACTCAATTTCTTTAAACGCTTATCCAACTCACTTCCACTTCCTTCTATCCCGTTCCTTCTTTCTTGTCACCACTCTTGCCTCTACGAGGACAGATTCCATCCCCAGACACTTAAGGGTAGAAAAGCAAGGTGAGAAGTTGAGGAGGGGGTGGAGAGGCTCTTTAGGGATGGGAATAGCAGAGACGGAAAGAGGGAAATTTTTCTTTGGCTGCCGTCATATTTAATTGTAGTAGACTGTAAACAGATAACCCAGGGTATGCGTATTTGTGTAGATACACTGATACATATGTTCCATTGGAGCTACAGACCCAAGTGTTTGATGATTGTCAAAGCAGAGAAATGAATAAACTTTGTGTCTGCTGACTTGCCAAAACTCTTTTACTATACCTACTAAATGCCAGGCACCAAGAATAAAAAACTAGTCTCTACCCTCAAGGACGGGCAACTAAGTAGCACAGTGAATAGAGTGCCAGGCCTGGAGTCCTAGACTTTGCCTCAGTTTCTTCATCTGTAAAATAGGCTAATGAAGCCCTAAATGGGGTGACAAAGAGTCAGACAAGACTGAAATGACTGAACAACAAAAAATTCTCATCAAGGAATTCACAATCTAATAAGGAAAATGCATAAAGGGAAAAGCACAAAGTACTAGCCACCCCGCCTCCCGCCCCCCTCTCCCCTGCCAAAAAAAATAAGGAAGGAGAAGTCACTTTCGAATGGGGGTATCAAGGAAGATTCGCTGAGGAGGTAGTTGCCCCTAACCTGAGCCTTGAAGGCAAAAAGGTTTTCAAAAGACAAAGATGTGGAAAGAATGCGATCCAGTCATGGGGAAATAGCCTACATCAGTGCATGGATTAGGAAAGTGTAGGAGAAGACAGAGCATCAAGTGGTCCGTCTCTCTGGAACATAGTGTGTAAAGGAGAATAATTCAAGAAAGGCAAAATATTTTGGAGCCAGACTGTGAGGATCCTTAAGTACCAGGATAAGTACAGGGTTAACAGTTTACCCTATTAGCAACAGGGAGCCACGGAAAGTTATTGAGCAGTGGTGAGACCATGTAAGAAGCAGCATAGTATAAGAAAAGCACTAGACTTGGAGTCATGACCTGGATTCAAATCCTGGCTCTAAAAGTAATTACATATCAGACCTTAGGCCTATTGCTAATCCTCGGGCCTGTTTCTTCTTCATCCGTAAAACGAGGTGTTTGGCCAGAGGATCTTTGATGACCTTCCTGCTCTGCATCATATCATAATTCAATGACCTGCATTTTAGGAAGAATAATGTGGTGGCTGTGTGAAGGAGGAATGAGAGAGGAGAGAGACTGGAAGCCAGGAGGTCAGTCAGTAGGCTATTGGAATGGACCAGGAGAAAGAGGCCAAAGGCCTGAACCACAATGGTGGCAGTGAGCACGAACGAACAACAGCAGGTGAGAGATGTCAGACCCTAGAGCCAGGCAACTGATGGGATAAGAAGGTGAGGGATGAGTCAAAGATCATGTGCATGCTCCAGGTCTTCTTTTTTAAATGCAGATGCCCTCAGAAGAAACAGTACGGGACACTGTGGCTGATTTGCTGAGTCACAGGAGAGACCGGGAAAAGGGAGCAGTAATTAGTCCTATCCCAGCATTTGTGTAGTGTTTTACGGTCCTCACAACAACCCTGTAAAGTAAGTAGGTGTTATTATTATCCTATTCTACAGATGAGGAAATCGAGGTTGAGAAAAATATCTGAGGCAGGATTTGAGCGTGGGTCTTCATCACTACTAGTCTAATGCTCTATTCATGGGACCACCGGGCTGCCTTGGGGAGGATAAGGCCAGGAAGGAGAAAGGCAATGACTGGTGGGTCTGTGGATGGTGAGATTAGCTCAAAACCTACATTTTACTTTGGAACAATCCCGAGCCCTCCTTCCATGTACTTTTGTGGGAATGTCCCAGGTAGGAGAAAGGTCCTATACTATTTTTACCTAAATCCTTAACCGTTTCTCCTTCCCCTACTTGAAGTTTCCATTTTGGAATAAAGATTTCCACATGTCTGAACTAAAGGTCACTTTTTCCCCAGGTCTACATACAGAATTTTGGACTAATGGAACCCCAGAAATAGTAGTTGGCCACATAAAAAAGTCAATTGCTGGAAAGAGGCCCACGTAGCTGGGGTCTGAATGTCTGTCCTACCATGGAATGCCCCCAAAGCACCCAGGGTGCTAGAGGGTTCCGCCTTTCCCATAGATCTGCAGTGGATATTGCAGAACATTTTTTGCCATGTGAAAACTACAGAACTAGGCATTTGTTGAACATGGTCATGGAATGTCAGAGTTGGAAGGATGGAGCCTTTTGTTCCAATATTTCATTTTATCCCTAAGGAAACTGAAGACCAGAAAAGTGACTTTCTCACGTTTGCACAGTGATTGATCCAGACGTCCCTTGACTCCTGGTCCAATTGTCTTTCAGCATAATGGGATCACAGATTTAGAGCTAGAAAACACCTTTGAGGTCATCTCCCCCTCATTTTACAAATAAAGAAACTGGGGCCCAGGCAACATAAGTGATTTATCTGCCCAAGGTCACACAGTAATTAGTCTCAGAGGCTGGATTTTAACCCAAATCTTCTGATTCCAGAGCCCATGTTGTTTCTACTTAAATGTCTGAGGAAAAAAAAATCAATGCTGTATCATTTTAGGTACAAGTTTTCCAGAAATAATTTTTTAAATTAATTTAAAATTGTTCTAAATTCAAGCATTTCTAGCTTAGAAATAAAAATGTCCAAAAATGATACTGGCAAGCCACTTAGCCTCTCTGGGCCTGGATTTCTCCATCTATAACATGGTAGAGGTGTTAGTGTTTTTAGGGGTTGCAAAGCACAGTGTTTCAAAAGTCTTAGTGCAGTTCTAAGTTTTCACAGCCACTTTTGGGACACCCTGTATGTACTCTCTCATTTGATCCCCACAACTACCATGTAAGACCTTATGCTACAAGCATTATTATCCTCATTTTACAAAAGACAAAGAAACTGAAGCTGAAAGAGCGATTTATGCAAGACCAAATAGCTGGAAGTGGTCAAGGTGAGATCTGGCTCCAGGTGGAGCCCTCTCTCTATTCTGCTATGCTCCCTCTCATGCAGGATTTCTAAGGTTTCTTCCAGTTCTAAATAGCATGTCTATGATTCAATAAATAACATCTAGACATAGTATCTGCCATTTCTGCCAACAGGTGTGAAGAAAAAACTGATCATTTCTCAATAATGGAGCAGTCCCCGACCATCCTGCCTACTCTGGAGTCCATGGCCGATTCCAGGAGCCAGGTGAATGAGTCTTCTGTGAATTCAAGATCACCACAAGTTATCTTAAACTATGTTTCTCTCTTCATTTCCCTGTTGGGGATAGTTGGCAATGGACTTGTCACTTATTTTCTTCTCTTCCACTTCAAGAAGACCTCCTTCATTGTCTACATCCTACACCTCTCAATCGCCGACCTGACTTTCCTTGTTTGTTCATCTACCTTTACTATAAGAGACATCGTTTGCTTTGATTCTGGCAGGGAATTATTTCGATCAGAGTTCTTTCTGTTTGTCTTCTGTATACTGATTTTGTTTGGCTCCAATACTGGCCTCTACCTTCTGACAGCCATCAGTGTGGAGAGGTGTCTGTCAGTCCTTTACCCCATTTGGTACCAATGCCAACGCCCAAAGCACCAATCTGCTGTGGTTTGCATCTTGTTGTGGGGACTCTCCATTTTGGTGACCTGGTTAGAAAGCTATGTGTGTGTGGGGAAAGCAGAGCCCAAAATCCCTTTCAGACCATGTGCTGTTGTGGAAGTGTTTTTGCTTATCTTGAACTTCCTCGTGTTTGCCCCTCTCATGGTCTTCTCGAGCTTGACCCTCTTCATCAAGGTCTTCTGTAACCTGAAGCACCGTCAACCAGCCAAGCTTTACATCATCATCATAACCACAGTCATTCTGTTCCTTGTCTTTGCCATACCTTGGAGAGTTTTGTTGATGCTGCATAATTTCCGGAATGAAAATGATTCATTTTTATTGATATTATATTTATATTTGAATTTATTATCCTGTATCAATAGTACTGTTAACCCAGTTGTCTACTTTGTGGTTGGTCAGATCAGGGGAAAGAGAACTTGGAAGTCCTTGAAAGATACATTGCAAAGGGTCTTTGAGGATAAGCCATGTCCAGGAGTGAGAGAGAAACCTGGGCACTACAAAATCAGTGCCCTTCACTGGCGACAAAACTAAAGGAAAAAAATGGTGTCCTGTATTACAGGATTAGGAACCCGGGAAAATCAATATTAACAAAGTCAGATTTAAACAACTGGAAAAATATTAATTGCTCGTGGGTAAGCCAAGCCAATATGATAAAAATGATAATTTTATCTAAATTAATTTACTTATTCAGTGCCATACCAATCAAACTACCAAAAAATTATTTTATAAAGCCAGAAAAAATAATAACAAAATTCATCTGAAAGAATAAAAGTTCAAGAATATCAAGGGAATTAGTGGAAAAAAAAATGTGAAGGAAGGTGACCTATCTATACTGGATCTCAAACTGTATTATATGGTAGTAATCATCAAAATGATATGGTACTGGTTAAGAAATAGAGTGGTGGAGCAGTGGAACAGATCAGCACACACAGTAGGAAATGGCTAGCGTAATCTAGTATTTGATAAATGCAAAGATCCAAGCTTTGGAGACAATAACTCACTATTTAGCAAAAAGTGCTAGGAAAACTGGAAAACAATTTCGCAGAAACGAGGTACAGACCAAGATCTCATACTGTATACCAAGATAAGGTCAAAATAGGTATGTGATTTAGAGAAAAAGAGTAATACCATGGGCAAATTAGGGGAGCAGGGAATAGTTTACCTATCAGATCTATGGAGAAGGGAAAAATTTATGACCAAACAAGATATAGAGAGCATTATGGGATATAAAATAGATAATTTTGATTATATTAAATTTGAAAGGTTTTGCACAAACAAAACCAATGCAGTCAAGATTAGAAAGGGAGCAGAAAGCTGGGAAACAAATTTTACGGCATGTGTCTCTAATAAAGACCTCATTTCTCAAATATATAGAGGACTGAGTCAAATGTATAAAAATACAAGTCATTCCTCAATTGGTAAGTAGTCAAAGGATATGAATAGGTGGTTTTCGGACAAATAAATCTCAGTTATCTAAACTCATATGAAAAGATGCTCTAAATGTCTATTGATTATAGAAGTGGAAATTAAAATAACCGAGGTACCGCTTTACACCTATTAGATTGACCAATATGATGAAAAAGGAAAATTATAAATGTTGGAGGGGATGTGGAAAAATTGGAGCACTAATACACTACTGGTATTGTTGTGAACTGATCCAACCAATCTGGTTGGATCTGGTTATAAAACTGTGTATACCCTTTGATCCAGCAATACCGCTACTAGGTCTGTATCCCAAAGAGACAAAAAGCTTGGCACAGGGGGACAGAACCTATTTGTACAAAAATACTTATAGCAGCTCTCTTTGTGCTGACAAAGAATTGGAAATTGAAGTGATGTCCATATATTGGGAAATGGCTGAATAAGCTGTGGTATATGATTGCAATGGAATACTATTGTGCTATAAGAAATGATGTCGCAGGTGGATTTCAGAAAAACCTGGAAAGACTTACATGAACTGATGCTGAGGGAAATGAGCAGAATCAAGAGAACACTGTACATAGTAATAGCACCACTGTGCAATGACTAATTATGATAGACTTAGTTCTTCTCAGCAATGCAATGATCTAAGACAACTCCAAAAGACTTGTGATGGGAAATGCTAACCACATCCAGAGAAAGAGCTATGGAGTCTGAATGCAGATCAAAGCATACTATTTTCACTTTGATTTTTTTTCTTTCTCATGGTTTCTCCCTTTTGTTCTGATTCTTCTTTCTCAACATGACTAATGTGGAAATATGTTTAACATGACTGTACATGTGTAATCAGATTGTTTGCTGTCTTGGGGAGGGCAGAGAGAAAGGAGAGAGAGAGATAAATTTGGAACTCAAAATCTTACAAAAATGAATGCTGAAAACTACCTTTACATGTAATTGGAAAAAAAAAAATGCTAGTTCCACAAACAAAAAAAAAGAATTTTTTTTCTTTGCACAACTGTATGCCAATAAAACTGATAATCTAAATGAAATAGATGAATATTTACAAAAATACAAATACAAATAGAAAACTTAAATAACCAACCCTATTTCAGAAACAGAAATTTAATAAGGCAGAAGTGAGCTCCCTAAGGGGATAAAAAAACAATGACTCAGGACAAAATTCTACCAAATACTTAAAAAATTATTAATCCTAGTACTACATAAACTGTTTGAAAAAATAGGTTAAAAAGGAGTCCCACCAATTTTTTTCTATGACACAAATATGGCTCTGATACCTAAAAATAGGGAGAATCAGAGAAAGAAAACTATGGATCAATTTCTCTAATGAATATTGATTTTCAAAGAAATTTTAAATAAAATACTAGCAAGGAGATTATAGCAATATATCACAAAGATCATACATTAGGATGAGAGTAAATTTTTACCAACGATGCAGGGCTGAGTCAGTGTTGGGAAAACTGCAAGCAAACTGACCATATCAGTAAAAGAAAACAACCAAAATCACATGACTATTTCAGTAGACTCAGAAAAACATTTTATTTTTTACAACACTGATTCCTCTCAAAAACAACAGAAAGCACAGGAATAAATGAAGTTTTAAGTAATACATTATATCTATCTAAAATGAAAAGAATTATCTGTAATGGAGATGAGCCAGAAAACTTTCCAGTAAGATAAGGTGTGAAGAAAGGATGTTATTTACTCAATATTATGCTAGAAATGCCAGCTATAGCAATAAGATAAGGAAAGGATACTTAAGGAACAAGCATCTGCGAAGAAGAAATAAAGGTATTACTTTTTGCAAATAATATAATGGTTTACTTAGGAAACCCTAAAGAGACATAAAAACTAATCAAAACAAGTAACAACTTCAAAAAATTTGTACTATGTAAAATACACCTATACAAATCATTAGCATTTCTGTATACTATCAACACAATGCAGCAGGAAAAGATAGAATGAGAAGCTCCATTTAAAATAACTATAGATAGTATAAAATACTTGAGAATCTACCTGTCAAAATATACACAGGAATTATATGAAGACAACTTAAAAAATATTCTTCCGACAGATAAAGATAGATCTAAATAACTGGAGAAATATTAATTGGTCATGGGTAGGACTTGTCAATATAATAAAAATTACTGCCTTAATTAATTTACTTATTCAGGGCCATACCAATCAAACTACCAAAGAATTATTTTACAGGGCTAGAAAAACTTTTTAACAAAATTCATATGGAGGAACAAAATGTCAAGATTACCAAGGGAATCAATAAAAAAAAAAATGTGAGAAAGAAGAGGGCCTAGCAGCATCAGATCTCAAACTATACTACAAAATTGTAATTGGAAAAATAATTTGGGTCCGGTTAAGAAAGAGAGAAATTGATCAATGGAATGGATTAGGTATACGATATACAGAAGCTTATATAAAAGCACAGCAACATAGTGTTTGATAAATCCAAACATCCCAGTTACTAGGTTAGGAAATAATGGGATATAGACCAATATCTCATAACACATGCCAAGATAAGCTCAAAATGAGAGCATGACTTAGACATAAAGGTGATATCATAAGCAAGTTAGTAAAGTAGGGAATAAATTACTTGTTAAACATATAGATAGGAAAAGAGTTCATGAACAAGAGAATGAGAGGTTCACACAAGATAAGAAGGAATTTTTATTAGATAATTTTTTTAACTGCACAAATAAAACCAATGCAAGTAAAATTAGCAGAAAGTAGGAGATTGAAAAAAATCTTTATACCAAATCTTTACAGAAAAAAAAAATCTTTGCAGCAAAAGGTCTCATTTCTAAGATATATAGAAAACGGAGTCAAATTTACAATAAGAAACATTCCCCAAGTGATAAATGGTCAAAGGATATGAATAGACAGTTTTTAGGGCAAAAAGTCAAAGCTGTCCACAGTCATATGAAAAAATGCCCTAAATCACTAATCATTAGAGAAATAGAAATTCGAACAAACCTGAGGTACCACCTGAAACCCATCAGATTGGCTAAGATGACCAAAAAATGGAAAATAACAAATGCTGGAAGAGATATGGGAACTAGAAAAAATAATAACACAACACATCTGGAGAAACAGGTCAAAAATATCAAGGAGGGGCAGGTAGGTGGCGCAGTCAGTAGAGTATCGGCTCTGGAGTCAGGAGGACCTGAGCTCAAATTTGGCCTCAGACACTTGACACATGTACTAGCTGTGTGACCTTGGGCAAGTCACTTAACCCCAACTGACCTGCCCCCCCCCAAAAAACAACAACAACAAAAAGAATATCAAGGAAATTAATAAAACAGTGGGAAGCAAGGGAGTCTAGCAGCATCACATGATACTATGAAGCATGAATCATCAAAACCATCTGGTTTGATCAGAGGAACAGATTAGGTACACAATACATAGAATAGAAGTGAATGAACACAATAGCCTTATGTTTGACAAATGCAAAGATTCCAGTTATTGGATCACAAACTCACTATTTGACAAAAACTGTTGGGAAAACTGGAAAACAGTTTGGCTGAAATTAGGTATAGAACAACATCTCACACTATATACCAAAACAAGGTCCAAATATGTACATGATTTAGATATAAAAGGTGTCATAAACAAAATAATGGAGCAGTGAATAAATTACCTGTCAGCTCTATGAATAAGGGAAAAGTTCATGACTAAACAAGAGACAGAGAGGAAGTAAAATGGACAATTTTGATTACATAAAATCAAAAAGTCTGTACATAAAATCAATGCAGCTAAAATTAGAAGAGAAAGAGGTAAATGGGAGGATGCAATAAGTTTTTCTGATGAAGGTCTCATTTCTAAGATGTAGGGAACTGATTCAAATTTATAAGAAAAGCTCCATTCCCCAACTGATAAAGGATATAGATAGTTTTCAGAGGAAGAAATACAAGCTATCAATTGACATATAAAAATGTTCTAAATCACAAATAGAGAAGTGAAAAGCAAAACAACTCACACTCATCAGTTTGATAAAGTTGACAAAAATGGAAAATAACAAATGCCAGAGGGCCTATGGGAAAAGAAGTACATTAGTGTACTTTTGCATTAAAGGACTGTGAACTGGTCTAGCCATTCTGGAAAGCCACGTGGAGCTATGCCCAAAAAGTTAATAAAATGGGCATACCCTTTGGCCCAGTGATACCATTACTAGGTCTATACTCCAAGGAGATCCATAAGAGAAGAAAAGGACCCATATGTGCAAAAATATTTGTAGCAGCTCTTTTTGTAGTGGCAAAGAATTAGAAACTGTGGAGGTATCCATAAGTCGGGAAATGTCTGAACAAGCTGTGGCATATAAATGTGTTATAATACTACTGTGCTAAAAGAAATTATGATAGGGATGGTTTCAGAAAAACCTAGAAGACTTGTATGAACTGATGAAAAGTGAAATGAGCAGAACCAAGAAAACAATTTATACAATAGCAACAATACTGTAAAGACAAACAATTCTTAAAACCTTAGGTACTCTAATCAACACAATGACCAACCATAATTGCAGAGGCCTCAAGATGAAACATGTGACCCACCTCTTAAGAATGGTGATGGCCTCAAAGCACAAATATTGAGGCACATTTTTTTTTACATAACCAAGGTAGGAATTTGTTTTGCTTGACTGTACATGTTTGTAGTCAGTTTCGTTTTTCTTGATTTCTCAACAAGAATAGAGGGTGAAATCAGAGGAGACGGAAGGGAAAAAATGCACAGCTACTATTTATAAAGGGCTTAGCACAGAGCCTGGTACATAGTAGTCACTACATAAATGTCACTCCCTCCCTTTCCCACTCGAAAATAAAACAAAACTCAAAAAAATTTTTCATCCCACTTGAAAATAAAACAAAGCTCAAAAAAGATGTTTTAAAGAATAATGGAATACCTAATGGGACAGGCCCAAGAAGCTCAATGTTTAAACCAAGCTTGAGAAGAAACAAGGATCGTTGCATATCGATTTTGCCTAGAATACATATCCAAAAGCTTAGGACATAAGGAAGAGGTCTCAAAACTATCCAGTAAGGACATATCCATGTGGAGTGGACAGAACACTAATTCAAAAAGAAACATCATGGCTCACGTTAGTCACTCAACTCTTCATACTTTTTTCTTGGTGACAGTGGAAAGCGGCATGTTCCTAAACTGCAAAAAGAATATTATAATAAATTGAAGCAATCTCCTTGTAAGTGATGGCCTGCTAGCACAGGTTCTTTCATCTGCTTCACTAGGAAAGATAGCTTTTTAAAGGGATCAACAATCTTCTTTAATTACTTTCACTAATTCAGGGGAAAAGTCAGCCCCCTGAACGTCAGAGAAAATACAGAGAAAAGGTACAAGCAGAGAAATTAGATTAGACCAACAGACAGATCTCTAAACTGCCTAAACCAAAGCAGTATTGCTATACACTTTACATATATCACTGGATTGAGAGAGCCTTCACATCTGAGCAATAGGGGGTCTGAACATATGGCTACTCAGAGTCTTGATCAAGAAATCAAAAAGTCCTTCTCACAAGAGAGCCCCCAAAGCAAAATACCAACTCAGAGTGTGTATACAGTTCTCAGAGCCAGAGGGCATCACAACCCTCATGACTCAGTGCCTAATTTGAAATTAGCAAAAGGTGTGAAAGTCTTCCTACAAGCTAGCCTCCTCTCCCAATGGGCTCTGTGACTCAGGATATATCACAGCTGTGGGCTGGACCAGAGCTCAAAGCAGGTCACATAGGCCTATTAATGGACTGGGAAGATCTTCATATCCTATTAACATTACAGTAGTAAGAAGAGACCAAAATACGGATATCCCCCACCTCCAGATAAGGCTGGGAAATGATTTTCATGTTCAAGTTGTCTAACATCTTCTTCCCAATTTATTTTCAAGTAACCCATTTTATTACAGATCTATAACACTACTAATGGGCCTAGTATTTCATCTTAACTAAGACATAGAACACTGTCAATATTAATGACCATTGTGAAGAACATTTTTATTAATTTAGATTATTCTAATCTAAATGTTTCTGCTTAGAGAGGACGTTGAGTTTTCCACGTATGATACCATATTTCCCCATGTATAAGACACAGCTTAATTTGGGGGCCCAAAATTTGAAAAAAAAAATGTATTACATAAAGTTACTGAACCCAAGTTTTATTCATCTGCTCATAGCTTTCAGGCATCTTTTGGGCAAATCTGGGCAAGTCTGGTGCGTGTATGCAGGGTTAATCCGTTCCATTTCATGAACCAAAAGTACACCAATTGTGTCCTCCTTTGAAATAGTAACTTCTTTTTCATCAGCAATTCTTCTTGCCTCATGCTGAACCATCTTTGTGGACACAGGAATTCCAGTTGTCCTCTGCTCTTCAATCCATATCTTCAATTCCCTCTCTAAATCAGGTCATTTTGCTGACTTGCCTCTCATGGACTTCTTCTGCCATGGCATTTTCAGTAGGGTTTCTTCTTCCTGTAGCCAGTCTCGGATTCTTTTCTCAGTTTCAGGAGGACCAAACTCACATTCGGCAGCACGATTTCCATTCACTTTTGCAAGCTGGATCATTTTTAACTTAAATTCAGCACTGTGGGAAAATCTTTTCTGAGCCATTTCTGGGCAAAACGTGGCAAAACGTAACCTAATATACTGGTAACAAATGTGAAACAATGAGTGCAAAGACAACAAGCTCGAAAAAGCAGGAAATGCAAGTAAAAAAATCTACAACCACTGTATAAGATGCACCCAGTTTTTAGAACCCGATTTTTTTGGAAAAGGGTGCGTCTTATACATGGAGAAATACAGTATTCTCAAACCAATACGCAACCTTCCACAATAAGGTAAAACACAGTTTCAAATCTGAGTAAAGTTCAGTTAACATTCTGTTCATCAAACAAAACTACAGCCATTTAACTTTCTGCATGCCCTTGGAGAATCATTTTCCTGAAATCATTCAATTCCTCTTTGAATACTCCCTTTAAGCAGGAATTCTTAACCTGAAATTTGTAAATTTTTCATTTGTTTGCTTCATATTTTGATAATTGTTTTTCAATATAATGTAATCCTATGCATTTAAAATTATTTTTAAAACATTTAAAACAAAAAGGGTCCATAACACACACAAAAATTTAAGAATTTCTGCTTTGAGGGTTCTTTTTTAAAGTCAGAAGGAAATACTTCCCTTAAATAAAATAACCAAAACCTTTGCCTTCTCTTAGGCGGATCTCTACCCTAATCCTTTCACAGCATGGGAACAGACAAAGATCTAAACTAGATTTCAGGGGACTAACTGTGAAGTTTGCCTCCTGAGATAGTGGATTATAGGGATAGGGATTATAGGCAGAGGTGTGCTAGTAAATGCTTAACAACTAATTCTCCGGGGGAAAAAAGTATGCTCGACCACTTTTAAATTTAATCTGCATTATTAATGTTTTCTCCATGACTTTAAGTCTAGACAATCAAGAAAACAATAAATCTAGCCCTGATTTGTATAGCATTTGCTGATTTCCACTGTATAAATAGTTCTTGCTGACTCTAGCACAACTCTGATTATAGAGGCCATGATGTGGCACTTTATGTGGTATTTTATTCTTTTTGAAGTGATAGCTTTCCTTCTACTTACTCATGGAATTAAAAAGAATTTTAAAAGTCACCTAGTCTAACCCCATTATTTTACATTTAGGGAGATAGAGAACTTGTTTACTACCCAAGATAAAGTTTCCCAGACAGATCCCTTGGTTATGTTCCTGTCATCACCTCAGCGACCTTGAACTCCAGTAACATGAGTACGAAAGATGCGAGCACGAGCTTGGCTGGAACTTTTTGTTCTAGATCATGTTAAAGTAATAACCCAACTATCTGGGGAATAGCTAACTGTCTGTGACAGAGGACATTAACGCTCTCCTAATCGCAGGGAAAGAAAATGGGGTATATTGGTGCCAATTCAAACCCTGAAGACAAGTTTTGAATTTTCAGTGTGAATATTTATACCTAGGAAATTAGCAAATGCTATACATCCGGGCTTGGACTTAAGAAAGGGATAGGGAAAATGTAAATAATGCAGATTAAGCTTAAAAGTGTGCTAGGCATACTTTGGGGGAGGAGGCAAGTTAGTTGTTAAACATTTACCAACATACTGCTGGATAGAAAAGTCTTCATTTTAGCCTGAGCACTCTGCCAAACTTGTGGTAGCTAAGTGTGGTGGTGATGATTAAAAGTTCTGTTGACCTGTTTTTCTAAGGAAAAGGATCTAGCCACTACACCCTAGCCAATTATAGCTGACCAACGGGTGACCCTGAAGAGGTGAGCCTAAAATGCTGGTAACAGGGAACACCCCCACACACACATACATACACACGCCAGCATTTGCCACAAGACCAGTGGAACAACTCCCGACTGAGAATTTGTGCCCTGTGGGCACCATGAGACTTGGCTAAGACTAGTAGAAAACTCTCCCAGTAGAGATGCCACACCCAGCAGGGAGCTAGCCCGGTGAGTACAGTTTATCAAACATTTATTAAGCTTGTATTTTGTGCCAGGAACTATGCTAAGTGCTTGGGATAGAAAGGTCAAAACAGTCCCTGCCCTCAGGAAGCTCACATTCCAATAGGGGAGACAGGTAAATAATAACGTATACAGAAAATAGAGAGAGAGTAGATAAACAGTAATCTCAGAAGGGAAGGCATTTTAGCAGCTAGGACTGGAAAAGGTCTTAAGAAAGCGGAATTTGAGCTGAATCTCAATAAAACCTCTAAGATGGAAGGCATCAACATGTTCCTTACTAAGGTCTATTCTGCCCAGATGTTTAAGGGTACAGGCTGTTTCCACATCACTTCCTCTCTTAGAGCAGGGAGGACCACAGTCCTACGACAGCTGTGCATCACTCACAGATTTTTGTTACCATTGGCAAAGATCCCTTTCATTGTCATGGAAAGAAGCAGGCAATGTGGAACAGTGGGAAAAGCACTGGATCTGCATTTTTGAATCTCATTTGTGCCACTTAATTACCTGTGTGACATCTAGGCAAGTGACTTCAACTGCCAAGAGTCTCTATTTCCTCATCTGAAAAACAGAGGGCTTAGACTATATGACCACTCTTCATTTCAACTCTAAAATCTTAAGTATATGTAAGGAGAAGAAAGATTTGCAGGAAGTCAGCTCCATCGTGTTACTTCTACTCTTAGTAAGTGAAAATCCAGGGTAATATGCCTAGACCCGTGTCTAGTTGCGAGGGTCACGATAGAAATTGAAAGAAATTTACTCACCTTAGCACAAATATCAGAATAGAGTGGGGAAGCTGCCTCTTAAAAGGAAGCAAAGATTTGTCCTGAAGGACTCTCATTATTCAGAGGGCAGTGAGCGGGAGGAGGTATATGTGAGAGCTTGACTTGCAAAAAAAAAAAACTGCCAAAGCCCCATGAGGCTATCAGCCTTCTTCCCAAAGAGTTATCTTCACTCCCCTATGAAGAAGAGAATGCCTATTAGCTGCCACTCAATGGAGAACCACCAAGTGACAATAGCAACTGCTCAGTGGAGAACCAAGAGAAGGCAGCCAAGAAGAGGAGAGTCTAGATGACATCCGCAAAACAGGAGATGACATCAATAGCTCTGCATAGAAGCAACAAGTAGTAGCTCTGGAGGCAGAGGAGTGTTCCAGGTGGGATGCAACCAAAGAAATACGGGAGTGCCAGGCTACATGTGTGTAGCCTCCTTTCCCACTGGTAACCTGAGAATCTGTGGGAGACTGTGCCCCTGTACATATAGGGTAGGGGGGAGAATGGATTTTCCTCATTATTTATCTTACCATAATACTTAATTAAATGCCTTTGCTTTGAGTTTATAGGTGTTTCCTTTGGTTTAGGGACACTGGATAGGGGCCACATGAAGTGTGGCTTTGACTACACAGTAACTCAAAGCATACTTTGAACCTGGGCATAGCTTTCATGGACTGACATTGAGAAGTGCCCTGGTATTTATAAAGGGCTACAAAATTCACAAAGTGTTTCATCCGGGCTGTGCCCATTAACCATGGGTGTCCCTCGAGACTATGGCTTGGACCTTCTTATTTTCTCCCTCAACTCTATTTCGGTGATTTCATCAGCTCAGGGATTCAATTTCCCTCTCTGTGCAAATGATTCTCAGATCTGTTTGTCAGTCTCTAACTTCTCACCTGACCTCTCTAGTTTTGCCCATTTTGGAGAATCAAAATGTCAAGAATATCTAGAATTAATAGAAAAAAAGTGGGAAGGAAGGCGTACCACATCTCAAACATGAAGCAGGAATCATCAAATCAATTTGGTACTGGGGTAAGAAATAGAGAAACTGATCAGTGAAACAGATTAAATATCAGAAGCAAATGAGCACAACAGCCTAGTGTTTGATAAACCTCCAAATACCAGCTATTGGCTCAAGAACTCACTATTTCACAAAAACTGTCGGGAAAACTGGACAGCATTCTGGCAGAAACCAGGCATAGAACGTCTCACACTGTATACCAAGACCAGCTCCGAATTTGTACGTGCTTTAGACATAAAGGATGAATCATAAACAAATCAGAACAGCAAGGAAGAAATTACCTGTCAGATCTATGGATAAGGGAAGAATTTATGATCAAATGAGATACAGAGAATCACTAGAGGAAAAATAGACAATTTTGATTACGCAAAATCAAAAAGTTTGCGCACAAGCAAAACTAATGCAGCTACAATTAGAAGAAAAATAGGTAAATGGGGGGGGCAGGGGGTATCTTTGCCCCCAAAGAGCTTATATTCTATATAGTAAGAAGGTGCCATTTAGTGAGGTTGCATAGGACAAGGAAACTTATGAATGCTTCCAGAAAAGGGAAGGGATGCCAGGCACGAGGAGCCTGTCTTTCCTCCCCCCCCCAAAAAAAGTTCAGGAAACCAGCTATGAATTTTGAAAATAAGGTTAAATGTGTAAGAAACAGTAAGCCGGTTGTTAGACCTACATATGATACACCAGGTAAATCTGTAGAGGTTTACATATAGTTCAATACCATGCTTTAATACATGATAGGTTTGTATACAATTGCCATTTGATGCTTTACTTTATTCCATTTGTTGATATGTACGTTTTACTGGCTGAAAATAGTAATATATGTGTGTTATTGCTAATTTATATATATATAGAATATTACGTAATTTACACATTTAGTTGTCTATCTGCTCATATAATTGTGTATATATATATATGTATATATATATGTGTATATATATATATATACATATACATACACACACATTCTCTCTCAAGATTATTTTTGCCCATATATGCTGATTGCCTGGAATGAGAAAAAAAATGTTGATATAATATAAAAAGTTATGCAAAATATTTGGCTTTTTTGTTAGCTGATGTTGCATACTCCCCTGTCCATTTTTGAATTTTAATTTGCAAAGGCGTGAAAATGTTCACTGGCAGGAAGATGTGAGATATACTGTTCCTATGAGAACATTTTCATATAAAACAATTTAGTGATGAAAAGGGTGGAATGAGTATTTTTGAGTAAAGGAAAAGATGTATATCAACTGACAAAAAATAAATGATATTGTCACTGTCACAGATAAATGTTTTGATTCCTAAAAAGAGTAGGAAAATAATTTCATTTTTAATAAAAGCTAATATTTGTGCATAAAGAAATACATCTTTCAGGTGGGATGTGAGCAATTTTAGAAAGAAAATGAGCTGTAATATAAAAATTCTCAGATGTAAATTATGTAGAATAATTTTCTTCTATGGGAACAGTGTGATATTGTAAAGAAATAAAGAGCTTATATTGCATAAAAAACTGGAGAAAAGAGAGTCTAAAGAAATAGTTTCAAGAACACCAAAGAATGAGTGAATAAAGACTTTAGAACTTTCAGAGTCTTACGGTCCCTCGCCTCATTTGTATGCTTTATGACTAAAAAAGGTGAAACTAACAATGAGAAATCATATAAACAGTTGGATGATGATGTGAGATTTTTAAAGGATTATTGATTTGATAGGGGAAATCTTGGGTTACTCCTTTATGTGAAATGTGCGTCACCGAAAGGTGGGAACCTGTTTTTTAAGCTATTAAAGCAGGCAGAAATGGGCATGGGATGCTGAAAAAAGGAATCCATGTGCTGTCAGAGCTGTGGCGGTTAAGAATCTGTCAGCTGACAGGTTTCACCTAAGTGATCCCTGGTTGGTAGAAGAGACTCGACTTAATTGGCCAGGGACTTCCTGACATCTCTTGCCCTTCGGCGCCACCTGCCGTTGGAAAGAGGTGAAGCTTCTCATAAGGGCCTATTGCTCTCTATTGCCATCTCTGGCTTGAGAAAGAAAAGCAGAAAAGGCTTTACAGTTGCTTTTGATAGTAGCCTGGGTGAGCCAGCCGGGTCAGTTTGCCTGGCTTAAAGAGATAACTTAAGCTGGGTTGCCGTGAGATTGATTACACAATGCAGCATCTGGGTGAGAAAATCCCTGAGATAACCACTCTGATGAGCTTTGCAGTTCTCTGGCTTAAAGAGAACTGCCATTCATACTAATAGGTTAACACTTTTCTAAACACCTTTCTAACAGTGATTGTAAATTGAAGCAGTTTCCAAATGCTCTGTTTGAGTAAAGAAGAGGATTTCCCTAGCTGTAAGGACTAACAATGAAGAGCAGAAAAAGTTTCCTGAATGAACGAAGGGCATTAGAGCTTGCATTCCAGAGTTGTAAAGGCTTCCCCCTCATTGGAAGATGACCAAAGAATGAATACAGCAGTCAATGCAAGATCATTTCCAGTCTAAGTTAGGTGGATACAGAACAATGCAGTTGATGATGGATGTTCCCAGAGCACCTAGATTGGCTTAACTCTGTTATTCTCAACCTTTTTATTTTTTCGGTCTTAGCATAGTATTCATGGCATAACAAATGTTTAAAGTGCCAAAAAAAAAAAAAAAGGATTCCTCCAACAAATGCAAATCACTATCTTCTCCACAACTTTTAATCTCAGAGAGCTGCCTAATTTACCCAGGGACACATAGCCAGTATGTGTCAGCGGGAGGACTTAATCCAGGTCCTCAATCTCTATTCACCATGCTAGGCTGCTTCTCACATCCACGTCTATCTAGATAGATAAATGGATGGATGGATAGACTGACAGATGGACGGATGGATGGATGGATTCAGGCCAGTAATTATTAACATGAAAGTTAGTAGACTACAGCTTTAATGTAATGCCTCTCCCATTAACTAGCCGTGTGACCTTGGCAAAGTCATAACCTTTCTAGGTCGCATATTCCTCATCTATAGATGTTGTTTGTCCTTCATTCTTGAAGAGGACCAATGACATCAGGAGGGTGATGTCTTGACTTACAACTGAATTGGATTTAAGTGAGGCAGAGCTGTGCAAAGTAATTAGCTTCACCCTCTCCTCCAGATCCTAAGTCAAAACAACTGGCAATGGCCCAGGATGCAGGGGTAGGCCTTGGCCTTTTTAAGCTAAGGTCTTTTTCAGGTCTCAGTTTGTCTGAGGCGTCAATGACTCAGCTAAGTCCCACCAGGATTCTATACACGAGAGCAGAGGTTTTTCCCATTTGACCTTGTTTTGCTGGCCTTTTGCAAAGCTAGACCTCAGGTCTATAAACTCTATGTCCAACCCTACAGGAGAAATTCATAAAAGGAAAGCAAATCCATTTGTGAACATCAGGTTCACATTACTCACCAGTCAGTATTTAATAAGCACTCAGCATGCAGGATGCTGTAAGACTAATGCAAAACAAATGGCTTCACGGGTTTAATGGGTATTGTATTTCCTGCATTTACAATGGATGGTGGAGGGAAGGAGAGAATTTGGCACTAAAAATAAAAATTAATTTTTTTAAAAAGACTAATGTAAAACAACACACACTTTCCAAATTGTCCTGGTTCAAGGAAGCATACTCAAAGGGCTCTGTGAACTCATTAATGTGCGTTTCCTTTAGCAACGCCTGCTCATTATCTCTAACTCTCATCCACAGCCATCTCCAGTCCCTCATTTCTATTTTGCCACTGGACCGAATGGTTCAGGAGAAGAAAGTGAGGCTGGTGACTTTGCACAGCCCTGCCTCACTTAAATCCAATTCACCTTCCAGTGGTGGCATCATGTTCCAGATGCCACGGTCCTTGAGAACCAAGGACAAACAACAAGATCCTTCCATAGATTTGTCACAGGGTAAAAGAAAGTCTCTTGCCCAGATTCTGACTTAATTGGAGGGGTAACCTAAGAAGCTTCTCCACTGGCATACAGATCTGGGGGAAACAGGACCAATGGGCATGTGGGGCTCAGAATTAAGCAGGAAGAGAGTGTCCTGGGCAGCTTTCAGGATCCTGCAAAGCTTAGGTACTCAAAAAGCCAGGAAAGGAGAAACAGGAAGACTAGGAAATAGCCAAAGAAAAGAACATCCCATCGGCCTGAACCTCCATCCCTCCTGCTGAGGCTCAGGACTCACACGGAGCTGGACTCCAAGGGGTCAACTGAGCTCCTAGTTAAGAGCAGGCACTTTCCAGCCAGCAGGGAAGCCTTAAACCCAGAGAAGGCATGGGGTGAGGGCGGGAGGAAGAAGACCACCGAACAAAAGAGTTCTGATCCTGCCTCTGTCACTAACTGGCTGCGGATCCTAGACGGATCGCTTCCCCCTCTGCTCCCTCAGTTTCCTCGCCTGTAAAACAGGGGGAGATGATCAGCATGCCCCGCCCCCCCCCCAAGTTACAAAAGAGGAAGTCGAGCAGCCGCTGCTCTCCCCGGGGGCTGTCCAGGCCCGGAGGGGCCGAGTCGGGATTCCAAGCCATGTCTCCCCCCTGCCCAGCGTTCCCGGACGCAGCCCAGGCCGGCCCGCCTCGACGCCAGAGGCGCCCGCCCCTCGCTCCCTCTTGTCGTCCCCGGCGGGGCCCGCGGAGGAGCTGGTGCAGCCGGGGCCGCACGGACGAGAGACGCGACGCGGAGGCTTCTTTACCCAGAAAGTCGGCGCCCGAAATGAGCTCCTCCAGCAGGGGCAGCTTCACTCAAAGCCGTCGGCGCCCAGCTCCATGGCCGACCACGTGCGCACTGAGGCCTGCCCCGCAGGGCGAGGCCCGAGACCCTGGGCTTCTTAAAGGGGAAGTGCCCCCGCACCAAGCCCGCCCCCATCCGCAGCCACGCCAGGTCCGGGCCCCCTTCCTGCAGCGCTACACGAGGGACACGTGGAGCCACGGCGAGGGGCGGGGGACAGGAAACAAGTGGTGGCTGGGGGAAGGAAAAGGAGGGGGGGAGAGGAGCGGAGAGGAAAATTTAAGGAAGGAGGGGGAGGAGGAAGAGGAAAGGAAGAGAAAGAGAGGAAGATGCAGGAGGAGGGAAAGATTGAAGGAATGAAGGAAGGAAGACGAAGAGAAAGAGAGGGGAGGAGGAAGAGGAAGAAGAGAGGAAGATGCAGGAGGAGAGGAAGATCGAAGGATGGAAGGAGTGGGGAAGGGGCAAGTGGAAAGAAGGGAGAGGGAAGGCGGAAGAGGAGAGGAAGGCACAGGAGGAGGGAGATGGAGGAGGGGAAGAGGGAGAGGCTCATCTGTAGAATGAATGGGTGGCACGGTGGAATTGCTAACATTCCCCTCAGCTCTCAGGATCTCCTAATTTTGTGATTTTTCGGGCGGAAAATAAGGAGACCCCTCAACAGAAAGCAAACAGAATGGCTGGACATAGGAATAGTTAAGTGAGTTGTTTCTCTAAAATTACAAGTGCGACTTGGCTTGTCCAAGGTTAAGTACAAATTTACTCTTGGGCTGAGAAGCCCAGCTAAATTTAGACAAACCTTTTATTTTGGTTTGTGCTGCCTTGAGAACGCTAACTTTTCCCATTTCCACTTTCCCAGGCCATGGGCAGAGACACTGCTAGAGGGAATGCCTGCCTGCTCTGGAGCTGGAGTGGGGTGGGGGGTGCCCTGCCCCCCAGCCAGTCTGCAGGAGAGATTTCCCCAACCACCCCTGTTTGTTACCACTTGGTTACCACTTCATTACAACTGTCACAAGCCATCCTGGGAAGGTGACTGGTGCAAATGACTTAACCTCTCTGGTGCCGACTTCCTTCATCTGTAACATAAGAGGTCTGGACTTGAATGACCTCTAAGGACTCTCCAATCCACTAGGGACTTTCCTCTGTAACAGCACACAGTCTGTTGAACTGGAGGCAGCTAGTGGCTCAGTGACTGGAGATCTGGGCCCAAAGTCAACGAGACCCAAGTTCAGGTTGGACTTCAGACATACTTGTTAGCTGGGTGACTCTGGGCAAAGCATTTAACCTGGCTGCCTCAGTTTCCTCAAGTGTAAAGAGTTTAATAATAGCACCTACCTCCCAGGGTTATGATTAAAAGAATTACTTATGAAGCATTTCACACAGCACCAGAATGTAGTAAATACTTAATAAATGTTCATTCCCTCTTTTCCTTCCTGTTCCTAGGCCCTGGGTAGCTAGGTGGTGCAGTAGATAGCGAGTGCTGGAAGACCTGAATTCAAATGAAGCCTCAGACACTAGTTCTGTGACCCTGGGCAAGTCACTTAACCCTGTTTGCCCCAGTTTCCTCATGGTCAAATGAACTAGAGAAGGAAATGGCAAACCACTCCAGTATTTTTGCCCCACCCCCCCCAAAAAAAAACCCAAATGGAGTCACAGAGTCAGACACAACTGAAAATGACTCAACAAGAAAATCCCTTATTCTGACATCTTCATTCCTTCCAGGCTGCACTCCTGACTCTCCCGGACTTTCTCTACGTGCCAAACCCCACTATATTGGCCCTTTTCCATGCCCTTTCATGTGTTGTCTTCTGTCATTCGCATAGATTATATGCCAGGCACTGTGCTCAGTGTTCGATAAATGTTGTTGATTTGACATAACCAGTCAACTTCATTTTTAGGTCATGTTGTCGTTCAGTCATTTCAGTTTCATCCAACTCTTCATGACCCCATTTGGCGTTTTCTTGTCAAAGGTAAAAGTGGAACTGCTTTTATAGGGTCAAGATTTTGAAGAGAAGAAAAGTGAATGATTTATGTAGTTGTGTCCCTTTAGAAATTAAAAAAATAATTCTGAAGGACTTATGATGAAAAATTCTATCCATCCCCAGACAAGGAACTGATAGTGTCTGAATGCAGACTGAAGTATACTTTTTTTAACTTTATTTTTCATGAGTTTTTTTTTGTCTATGTTTTCTTGACTATTATGGAAGTGTTTTGCATGACTACAGCGTGTATAACCTTTATCAAATTGTTTGCCTTCTCAGTGGGAGGTGAGGTGGGGAGGGAGGAAGGGAGAGAATTTGGAACTCAAAGTTTTAAAAATGAATGTTAAAAATTGTTTTTATATGTAAGTGGGAAAAAATAAAATACTATTAAATAAATTAAAAACAAAAGAAATTTTAAAAATACCCCAAATACGTATTTCTAGTAGTGAAGGAATTCTTGTAAAAGATGATGTGAGAAATTCAGCTAAAATTATAAACATTTTAAGTGCCCTAGGACCTGTCCCTCCATGTTTACATTCTACCAGATGGAGATTAAGGGAGAGAGAAGACTCTAAGAAGTTAAAGAAAAACTCCAAGAGAATAGTAGCTGTTCAAAAGCTATTCATGTGTGGTATGAACCAAGGATTACTGAATTGCTTTATTTTCACTCCTGAGCTCACAAAAGACCCACTGAGATTATCTAACACAAAATTAAATCAGCCAAAAAGTACAATAAAAGATCATACATCTAGAGCTTGGACATCTGAGATCATTTAGTCCAACCTCCTCGGGTTGGGTTTGATATGAAAACACTAAGATCCAGAGAGAGGATTAAGTGACTTGCCCAGGTAATAAATAGCCCAGACAAGATCTGAATTCCAATTCCAAATTCAGAGCTCTTTCCACTACATCATGAACAGAAGACCTTGCTGGAAAATGTATGATCTATAGGTAGTGACAGATATATAAGGAAACATGGTACTGATCCATTTAACAAATATTTACTGATTCCCTACTATTTACTAGATACAAAGAGATATTAATCAATCAATATTTATTAAGCACCTAGTGTGTGCCAGGCTGTGATAAGAGCTGGGGATACAAAAAGAGGCAAAAGACAGCCCTGCCCTCAAGGAGGTTACAAAAAACACACAGGTTGTTGCCCACCGTCTAGACGAGAGGTCAGGAAACTATGTCCTAGTTCATAGCCTGATTTTGTACTACCCCTTTAAGCTAAGAATGATTTTTTACATTTTAAAATAAAATGTTAGCATATTTGAAAAATGTAAAAATCATCTTTAGCTATACAAAAACAAGCCTGCTGGCTGCCTAGTTGTAGTTTGCAGGCCCCTACAGTGTTCAAAACTCCAAAGCTTTACTTCAAGTGCAATTTTAAAAGTGAGTAGGCAAGTGTAGTGGCCTTTTGATAGGAAAGGCTTCTCTAAAAAGATGGGACTTAAGCAGATTCCCAAGGGGTGCTGGATTTGAACAGGGGGCGCGTCTGTGAGGGCATTCTGACATTCCAATTTTTTTTCACTGAGGTCAGGGGAACTAGAGAAGCACATGAACAATCAAAATTCTGTGGTTTCCTTGGATCAAACACATTTGAATGCTATTATCTGCAACTGTTTTTCCCCTTCTGATCTATCCCTCTTCCTTGACCAAAGTAACAGGGCTTTTAATGAGAATACTGAACTCACTTGAAGTGCTTCCGAAAAGTGAAGTGTAAATTCATTTTCTACAAACCAAAATCACTGTACACTGAGAGTTTACACTATTTCAGAGACGTTCTAGCAATGATTCTTGTCATTGTCATCCTGTACTTCTTGCCTACTTCTTTCCCTCTCTTTAAGCAAATACTTAAACATATCAGGAGTTTCTGATTAAAGGGATCCTAGAGTGAATCCATTTTGTAAAATGAATTGTCAATCACTCTATAATTTATTTGTTAAAAGGTAGATTTTCCTTTTTTGTGTTTTTTTAAAATAGCACCTGTAAAAATATCAAATCATGTAACACGTGGGCCAAAAAGAAAACGTTACAGATTAGTGAAGTCGAATCAGATGAAAAAAAGAGGGGTGGGAGGTTAGTGAAGGGGACCATTACTTTGCTTAGGATAAAAGATCAACTACTGAAAAGTCAACTGTTTCAACTCTTCCAGTCACTAATGGCTATAAATCATGGCTGTTGAAGTACAAATGGGACATGAACGCCCCATCCCAGAGTCGAAAGACCTTTCCCACCACCTCTCAGGACTGACATGCCTTTTGTTCTGGAACAGGCAATTCTGGGCAATAACTTGAAATGTTCCTTCCATTTTTCCCAAGGGGGGGTAGGAGGGATGTGGGAGAAATAGCATCGACATGCAAGAAAGTGCCTGGAGTTGGGTGAACAGCCCATCTAGCATGAGTCTTATAAAGATGTTTGTGAAGCTAAGTATGAATTAATTAACTTAAAGGAAGCCTAAATAAATTTCCTTGACTGTACCCTGAGTTTTTGAGATATAAGATGCCAGTGGTGCAGATCATGCCTTCTGGATATTTTATTCAAAGTCTAAAATAGTATGTTTTGCAATTAAAAACATTGATCAAAAAGCATTCAGGCATCGCTCCAAGGCAAAGTCTGGGCTAATGTTACTTTTTTTTCCCCCAAAAGAACACTGACAAGTTATTCTTCCCAATTAAACTTTTTCTTTATTAAATCTACTTAGAAAAGTAGTCTTCAACAGAACCAAAATTACCCTAAACCCATCAGTCATTTACTCTTCTCATGATGTTGAAAAGTATTTAAAAAAACATTAGCATAGCCTTTTATCTGTGCAACTTGTATCTCCTCTCACAAGATATTTTTACCAGCCACCCTGGAATCTGATTAATGAATTCACTGACAAATACAGTCATCAAAATGATTTGGGCTTTTGTCCCAAAAGTACATGTCTTCCCATTTACTTCTGGGAACGAATTTTCTCCCGTGAGCCAATTCTATTGAATCCACAATTTCGTGGCACCAGAGCTCTGGAGAAGGATGTGCTCAAAAGATGTGGGGTAGGAAAAGAAACCTAGTAAAGATTTCACAAGCCCATCTTACAATACTCTTAAGAGCCAAGTCATGCAGAATGGCCTTCCAAGGGCAAAGCTGAGATGGGGTAACAGTTCCTGAAGACTTCACTGTATGCGCGATGGAGATCCTCCAAGCATAAAAGCCAGAAAGGCCCAAGCAGTAACAACACCACAGATTCTGCAAGAAAATGATGGAAGGTAGATGGCCATCAAACCAGGGATCACTTGTTTTTTTTTGGGCTGCACATGAGTTTGGCTGAGTATTTTTCTCTCATCGCTTCTTGAGTCTTGTTCATCTAGAAGGGAATTCTTCACCACCCAAGGTCCAGCGCTATCACACTAAACTCATACATACATACATACATCCCTAAGATGATGCCCTTGTGTTCTGAAAATCAATTTTCCTAGTAAATTTACAGAGGCTCATAGAAATTAAAAGTTGGTTTCTTTGGCATCCACAGGGGCAATTTTTATAGAAACATATAATGTAAAAGCTTTGTTCAGATGCCATGATCCTCATTTAGCACTTAATGTAGCTCAAAGACATTTAATTAGCTGTTCCCTTGCATTATAAATCAACTAGTGAAACATGCCATGACTCAACAAACTGACACCTTCTGTCTGCAAGTGGAGAATGCCACCAAAATGAGACTTTATAACCCTGGCCACTTACTGTAGTAGGCAGTTGATATTAGGTGAATGCCTCCAGTATCGGTACAGGGTCACTTGCAGGTCAGGGTGATACCTGTATTCTTGCAACACAATCCGGACACTTGAGAAGGGGGAAAAAAGGCATTTCCTCAGTTATCTAGTGACTGGCAGTACACTACGCAAGAAAGGAGATAATACTGTACCCATTAGGCTAGAAGCAAGTGAAGCAAGTAAAATGCTATTTCAAGGAAGGGGGAAATGAACCCATGAGCCACCTACTCCTTGAACTTGTTGGTCATAAGCAGAAACTGGTTGTGGGTGAATCGCCGGACGTCGAATTTGCAGAGGTCTTTGAATTCATAATAGACCTGCTCTTCATCTACCCCAGGCCACCTCTTGACTTTGAGGATGAGGGTGGGTGGCCGGTTCCTGGGGGAATCTGGGCCAGAGAAATTCTGGAAAATATGGAAAACATTACATATGGACTGTCTACAGAAATAAATGCTTTAAATTTCCAATCTGATATTGCTTTATCTCTACAAAATCAGAGACTAAGCTACGTCTAGTCACTACTTTTTAACTTTAGAGATCCTTAGGACCACCACCAGTTCCCAGGTCTCACAACCAAAAGGTCACAGGATCACAGACTTAGAGCTCGAGAGAAACAGTGAAGTCATCTGGTTCAACTACTTCATGTCACAAATACGGAGACTCAGGGCAAGCCAAATTAAGTGACTGCCCAGGGTAACCCAGATAGAAAATGGCAGAGCCAGGATGGATTGGGCTGCAAGAAAATACTGACATGTCTTACATGCTTGGGAAAACTTTAAAAAGACTAGACCCAATAACAAATACGTAAGCTTGGTTTTTATAGATTTGTCAGGATAAAATATACAAGCTGTCAGTCTCCTTTCTACCATGAGTTTTGGTTTCTGAGTAGGTCCAGAGAGGCAGTTTGATGACACTGACGATCATTTGTTTAGTGCCTGAAAATCTAGACAGTTACTGCCCTCAAGGAGCTCACAACCTCCTGGGGGAAAACATGTGCACAGACAGTAAGTAAATATAAAGTATAGACACAGTGAACACAAGATGCTCAGACCTCAACAGTGCAGGACAATCAAGATGGAGACTTGTTAAGGACTGGACTCGTGTCTGCACAAGTAACTTACCAGAGGGCCGTTCCTGCTCTCTGCCCCTGAGGGAACATCCACCCTACCCAGCTTACACAGAGTGAGCGTGCAGCGGCCTACATTCAGGACTGCCCTTACGCTGAAGACAGCACCTCACCCCTTCTCCATCCCCAACCGCCACCAAGTGACTTCCCACTCGGGGTCCCCCAACAAAGCAAAGGGTTAGACACACAACTACTCACAATTTTAGAGATATATGCGCGGATAAGGTTCACCTGGTTCACATAGGGAGCCAGCACATCAAGATACTGAGGGAACGTGGGCTCTAGTCTTAAGCCGCTGTCAGGTGGGAAAGAGAAAGCCCCCAATCAGTTCCAATACACACATTTAATCACAGTACCCTCTGCATCAGATAATAGAGTCACAGATTAAGAGCTGGGAACATCTTTAGAGATCTCCTCATTTTGCAGAAGGCCAGAGAGATTAACTAAGTTGCTCGAGGCCACATCAGTAATAAGTAGCTGAGCCAGGATTTGAAGCCAGGTCCCTTGACCCCAAACCCAGGACTCTTAACTCTAACACACTGCCTCCTCTTGTGTGTGTGTGGGGGGGGGGGGGGCAGGGGAGGTCTTTGGAAAAGGCTGCCCTATGCATTTCTAGAACTCTCTCCTCACATTTAAACCTTGCTCAGTTTTTCTCCTCAGTAAAATAAGGCCACTACTATTCATGCTACTTACTGTACAGGGCTATATCAGGAAGAAATTTAAAAATTTTTAAATCACTCACTTCCTTTAAGACCTAAGGCCTCTCCTGACCCCACTAGCAGCTACTGCCTTCCCACTGGATCTACTTTCTGCCTCCTCTGTGTGGATCTTAAACATCCTCGTTTTATTTACATAATGTTGTACACTGCTCCTAGAGGGCAGCAATTACTGTTGCTTTTTCTTTTTCTTTCTTTCTTTCTTTATTTGTAGTTTACCACACACGGTTCTACATAATTTTGAGTTCCAGATTTTCTCCCCTCCCTCCCCCCTCCCTCCCCAAGACGGCATGGAATCTCATTTAACTACCATGTATAACTTCGCATTGAATTAATTTATACACTAGTCAAGTTGTGGAGAAGAATTATGACCAATGGAATGAATCATGAGAAAGAAGAGACAGAACCAAAAAAAAAACAAACCCAAAAACAAAAACAAAAGAGAAGCAAAAAAGGCGAGCATGTAGTGCGCCTCAATCTGTATTCAAACTTCACAGTTCTTTCTCTGGATGAAGATAGCATTCTCCATCATGAGTCCCCTGGAGTTGTCCTTGCACCTTACGTTGCTGAGAAGAGCGCAGTATGTCAGGGTTGATCCTCACGGAATCCATATATCTGTGGTTGTGTACAATGTTCTCCTGGCTCTGCTCCGCTCACTCAGCATTATGTCGTGTAGGTTTTTCCAGGTTGTTACGAAGTCTGCATCATCCCCGTTTCTTATGGCACAATAGTATTCCATCACCTTCATATACCACAGCTTGTTCAGCCATTCCCCAATTGATGGGCATCCCTTTGATTTCCAATTCTTGGCTACCACAAAAAGAGCCGCTATAAATATCCTTGTACATATGGGTCCTTTTCCCGCTTGTGTGATTTCTTTGGGATACAACCCTAGAAGTGGTAATGCTGGGTCAAAGGGTATGAACATTTTTATAGCCCTTTGGGCATAGTTCCAAATTGCTCTCCAAAATGGCTGGATCAGCTCACAACTCCACCAGCAATGCAACAATGTGCCAATTTCCCCACATCCTTTCCAGCATTTATCATTTTCCTGTTTTGTCATCTTAGCCAATCTGACAGGAGAGATGTGGTATCTAAGAGTTGTTTTGATTTGCATTTCTCTAATCAGTAGTGATCTGGAGCATTTTTTCATATGCCTATAGATAGCTTTAATTTCTTCCTCTGAAAACTGCCTGTTCATATCCTTTGACCATTTCTCAATTGGGGAATTACTGTTGCTTTTTCTTTGTATTCCCAACAATTAGCACCATGATTGGCACATGATAAGCACTTGCTGATATAAATAATGACTGATTGAAAATGCTTCCCAGTTACAAAATGCTAAATAAATCTTAAGTTTTTAGTAGCACTTGTTATGGGCTATACTGTATCAAATACTAAAATTTTAAATTATTTTATTATCACCTCCACTGAAGTCCACCTTTGATACTTTACTGTAGCATGGAGATGACTCTGGGTTCCCCAAGATTAGTCTAGCTCCCATTGGTCCTACCAAGTACAAGCCCAGTCTGTTCCCTGAGGACCAGTCAAGGTAAGTTCTGAAAGTCTCATCACCAAGTTTGCCCTCGGCGATAAATATCTGGGCCACAACAACTCACTGACTTAAAAAAGGATCTGCGTTAGTGGAAGAAGTACCGATGTCAACAAAGTCACAGGTCTTTGAAGTACTCATCAACTCTACAGGAAAATTTCTCCTCCCCTAGCTCCGCACTACCAGCAATGGCTCTCTTGGCCTAGGACCTGTCCTCTTAGAACAAGTGTCACCAAGGCTCAGAAGAGGAACAGGGAGAATAAGGATTGGATAAGAGCAGTGAGGAGTTACTGCTTTGCAGTCAAGAATAAAAACAAAGGTTAGGGCAGATAAGGAGCTGAAATGGGAGCTCCAGCAACATTATGCCCCCTCCCACCTATTGTCTGCATTGGACTGGATTAGACTGAGCAGTAGTAGCCAGCAGAAGGGTCAGTAAACAGAAGGAAAGAAGAAAAGGAGAGAAATCCTTGGTAGCAGGTGAGGAAAGGAGGGAAGTTCTGGGGTTTTGTCCAACCAAAGAGGTTCTTTGAGAAAAAAAAAGGACATTAGTCAGAATCTGCCAAGTCAGGCGTTTCCCATACTTGTGATAACTCTGTCCTCATTATTCTCCCACGGCCAAGACCATGCTGGGTACATCGTAAATGTTCAGAAAGTATTTGGCGATTGACTATTAAAAGTACAAGATGAAAAGAAATACTTACCCACTTGATCTATATAGTAGTAAGTGTGCCACCTTCAAGAGAACTGGAAGGAAAGAAAATCTGAAAAGTAAGTGACTCCCTGGCTCAAGTCTCTTTCTCTAATTTATCCTGCACCCAAATGCCAAAGGGATCTTCCGAAATGCAGATCTAACGTCACTCCCCTAACTCAATAAACTCTGGTGGCTCCCAATAGCCTCCAGGAACAAATAAATATTCCCCTGTTTGGTATTTAAAGCCCTTCACAACCTGGACTTTGTACTAGTCATGCCCCAGGCCTGAAAATACCCTTTCCTTCAAGTCTCAGCACAAGTACTACTTTCTACATGAAACCTGTCCTGATCCCCACTCCCCAAATTGCCTTTTATTTATTTTATATTAAATGTATTTATACATTTTCTCCACCAATAGAATGTCAGAGTCTTGAAGGCAGAGATTGTTTCCCGTTGGACTCTGAATTCCCAATACCTAGCACAGAGCCTCTCACAGAGCAGGCATCTAATAAATGTTTATTGATTAACTGACTCCAGGTTTCCATTTTGTCCCCCATCAATCTCAGAGTGCCATCACATTATGTTTCTCATCATTCTGGAAAAGTGCAAAGTCCCATGAATGTAAATATAAATTTCTCCTCATGGTACCACCATCCTCCCAGTCATTCAAGTTCAAAACCTCCCAAGTTTTCGTTGACTTCCATCCATCCTCCATCCCCAATCAACTTTTATTCTAATTCCACAATATCTTGTTTCTAGTCACTCCATTCTATGTCCATATTATCATTCTCATTAGGGCTCCAGCTGCTTCTGCCCTGGACTATTGTTTTTTGTTTTGGATTTTTTTTTAATGAGTCTGAGTCTCACTATCTTGCCCAGCTTTAGCCTTACTGCAGCTCGGAATTCCCAAACCTTAAGCAATTCACCAACCTCAGCCTCCTCACAAGCCCACACCACCACCACCTTTACTCTGGCCTATTTTTCCAGACTCTTCATTGGCCTCCCTGCCTCCCTCCGGTCTCTCTTTGCTTTCATCGTTCACCCCACCCTCCCACCAGAATAATTTCTTAATGCAGGATCTGAGCATGTCACCTCAGTTTACCAAATATAAATGTCTCAGCTGGGATCCAAGGTCTTAATAATCTGGTTCCAAATCGTCTTTCCAGACTGGACTTTTCTCCTCCATAGTCTGCCAAGCCCACATGAATAAAATAGACTCTTCCCCACTCTTCCAATGGTGCAAAGCCTTCCCTTCCCTCAATCTCTCCAGCTATAAGTGATCTGTCCCTTCTAGAATCTCTCAGACATTCCCTTTGGACCTGTCCTATATACTTATCAATTATAATGAGCATCATATTACTTGTACACCTCTCTCACACAGACCCAGAGTAAGTTCATTGAGGGGAGGGGTTGTGTCTTCTTTTACCTTCAGCTCCCTAACACAGTACACCTTGCACACAATAAGTATCTTATAAATATATGAATGGAAATTTTTAAAAAATAAGTTCCTTTTTTACCTGATCCACAAAGAAAGGCGTCATAAGCTGCTTCATGAGGGTATTTGGTCTCAACTGAAACATTTTCCCCACAAAGTAGAAAAACAAAGAATCGAGCTATGATTAGAAACAAAATTTGGACTAGGAACTATCTACTCTTGATCCCAATCCAACCAACTTTCTACCTCCTTTGGCATTTAGGACTACAAATGCCTAGCCCATGCCTGCCCTTCCCCAATATTATGTCTAATGTTTTTCTCCTCCTAATTGTGTCAAAGGAAGAAAAAGTAAATATAGAGGGAAGAGAGTGGCAGGGAAAGGAGAGAAGAAAGAGCTTATTGAAGAAAACTGGAAAAAAAAGACCTGAGAGCATATATCACAAGATCAATCACAATTTCCTCAGTACCTGGAACACTGCAGGTGCTTAATAATTGCTTCTTGAATTAAATTGAATCAAAGACATCTTAGGTGAGAAACACTGAGTGAGAATGTGCCCATCTGTCCAACGCTTGCTGGGGATAAGGCACATTTCAGGGAAATATAGCTCCCCAATCAGTAGGCCTGGAAGCAGGCCTCACTTTAATTGAAACCTACCATATTTGATACACTCGCTTGCATGGATGATCACTGGACAAGAATTCTTGGTAGGATTTAGGTCACTTTTAGAGAAAGAACAAAAGGTCAGGTTTTTTTTTTCTTACTTGCAAATGTTCATTCTTTCACGACAGTGCATGCACTCACACATCCTCTTTTCCCTTTGACTAAACTACTGAGTCCAAAATACTGTGACTTAAAGGGAGAGCTCATTCAAGGAACAGAACAGAACACTGGCAAAGACCAAACCACACTGCTCTGAGGGACTTGCAGAACTCCTCTACCATCCCGAACCCTGATCGACATCGCCACTAGCCATGGCCGGAGTTTGAGATATATCTCGATCACTAATCCCCAGTTGGCTGACAGAAATATTAAAAGCAGATCAAGAAGCTTTACCTGTTAAATCTCTAAACCTGCTGCAGGTGCTTTGCCTCTTATTGCCAGCCCCCACAACCAATGCTGAGCTTCCTAACAGGGAATGAATACAGCTGATGCCTCCTTTCTTTGAAGGGAGGGCTTTTCTGTCAATCTGCAAACCCATACCAACTGAAGGCTTGGGGCAAAGATAAGGCAACTCCTCCTCCTAAAAAAGGTTGGGCATCCACAAAAACACATTTACAGGGTATGTCCTACCTGTATTTTGGCCTATATTATTCCAATCAGAAAATAGCCTAAAGGTCAAAAGTGAAAATAAAACCCCAACTGCTCCCAGACACTTTCCATCACCAAGGTGCTGGGCCTGAGATGCCACAGTTCCTGCCCTCGAGGACCAACATCAAAGACACCTTGCTTGCCTGTTTAGGACTTCATAAACTTCCAAAAGATTTGAAGCTCTCGGGAAACTTAGTTCCTGTTGGGGTGAAAACACAGGAGAAAAAAAACTGGGGCATAGAGAGGGAGTATGGGATTTTATAAATTTTTCACCTTAAATATATTTTATAAATTTTTCACCTTCAACCCAAAGGACTTGTATAGTAGTACTTTTGTCCCCTCTAATGCCATCCAATAGCATAACCATCCCTGTTCCTCCAATCAAGACTGAATGAATACGCAGCCTACTTGGAGGTCATCAAGTAACTCCAAAGACAGGCTGTAGAAAGACTGACCCCAGAAACACATAGCAGAGCGACACACTTCTTTGGCAGGAGACCAGTGTACCAAGGTAGTGATCTGAGCTTCAAGTTAAGAGACAGGACACACCCTAGGATTTCCAGGTCTCAGCAGGACCAAATAACCTCAGAGCCAAGAAGGGAATTTTGGTCCAACAGCATCTAAGGAGCTAAGCTTCATCTTGCATCGTCATCCCCACTGCCGTCATTATAGCTGACATTTATACAACCCTCTAAGGTTTTGCAAAGCGCTTTACATATATTGCTTCACCCAAGTCTCACCACTACCCCATAAGGTCGGTGCTGTTATTAATTTCTATTTTAAGGTGGAGGAAACTGAAGCTCTTAATGGTGAACCACCAAGTGCCTAAGGGGGGACGTGAACGAAGGTCTTCCTGACTGGGCACAGCACCCTACTCAGTGGAATAGAGTCATGCTGCCTCCTAGGGAAAAATGCTTCTCTTTTGGGAAGTGGACTGCCACTCTGCCTGAACAACTGTGGCCTACTTCAGGACCTAGCAACTATATTTTGACATTTTTGTCAGCCCCTAAATCATGTGAATTTTGTTTGGTCCCTTCTTCATTTTCCAACGTGATGGAGATTTCTATCTAAGTTCTAAATCTAAATTTTTCTAAAGGTGCTACAACTCTGATACCCACCTTGAAAGGCATTTATTTCCCTTAGGGTTGTGCAGACAGTTATACAGAGTTCCAATAATATGTGGATAATTAATAAAGACTAAAGAAAGTCCCAGCCCTGATGATCCCAGTAAACAGACCAAACACAAATAGGGAAAAGCACAGAGGTTTGCATAAAAGACAGAATCTATTTTGTTACCATTCATAACCTTGCACAGGTCAAAGTAATGACAGTCACTAGAGCCTGAACTCTAAACTTTATTAGGAAACTGAAGGCAGAAGAAAAATGTACATTGAAACTAACAAAGTATTCCCTTTCCAAAATGCAGTTTGTTCATTTACCTTCCAAATCTCTTTTGTCACATTCTTGGTATCTATGAGGACAGGAAACAAGCCATGGATGTTCAGCTTAAACTGCTCATAGGATTCTGAGGAGAGACTCGATCAATCAGCATTTATTGTGCATTTTACCGTGTGCCAGGGATTGTGTCTAGGGGCGGGAATATAAGAAGACAGGGAAATCTCTGTTCTCAAGAAATGCAGTTTAGCCAAGGGAGATAACATAGACATGTAAGGCATCTCCAAAACTATTAAAGCTTAGAACTGAAGATAAGACTTTGGCCACTAATCATAAACTAAGAAGGTGTCAATTGAAGAGAAGACGCAGAGTCTTGTGTGGGACAAACCACAGGCTCAAAATAAACAAAAACAGAGGTGTCTCGGTTTTCTCAAGGTAGAAACAAAACAGAAGCTTTATTTGATCAAGTCTCTCGAGAATTGGGCATCTCCCACTACCAGGGTGGGATGGTAGTGCAGAGAGGCAAGGGGGAGAAGGCAAGCAAGGGGATATATAACCTTGTACAAACAATTCTAAGAAATTCCACCCCTAGAGGCTGGACCCCTGTCCCTATTTGCTGGGACAGGTGGCCTCACAATCTATCCCAGAATAAGTTTATCCAATACTAGCACAGAAACTACAGAATTACCTTATAGGGAAATCTC
This sequence comes from Trichosurus vulpecula, assembly GCF_011100635.1. Lineage (NCBI taxonomy): Eukaryota > Metazoa > Chordata > Mammalia > Diprotodontia > Phalangeridae > Trichosurus > Trichosurus vulpecula. Next base: position 95,248,117 of record NC_050579.1, read on the forward strand.
AATGTTAAGATGACGGCATGGGAGTGGGCTAGGGGAGGGGAAGAGGGGGAGACCATCTGATTTCCCTGAAATCATATGATTTACAGGAAAACGAAACTTAGGCCTAGTGAGGTCTACATCCTAACTAAATTTGTACTACCTGAGTATTACCTTGCTTGATTTATTCATGGGAAGCTTTCACAAACAATCTTGTGTCCCACACAGTCTCAACTCAAAAAGAGGAAGGTGAAAGTTCACTTTAAGAACTGCATCAACTAAGCTTGAAGCTGGAAGTGACATTCAACAAGTTTGGCTGAGATGTGGTGCTCAGTGAGGGGCTTGGGCTTCCTCCCAAAAGAAGCTAAAATAACATATAAAATATATAAAGTAAAATGAAGGGCTAAAGCCATCTTCCCAGTGGAGGAGGACAAAAGGCAGAAGGCAAATGTCTTTTGTTCCAAGAAGACAAAATGAGATGAACCACAATAAGCAGCCCCTGCCTGACTCCAAGTTCCTCTAGACATTGATAAGAGGCATGTATTTGTGGAGGGGGGCAGGTGGCTAGGCAAGGGGGAATATTCCCCCACCCCACCCCCAGTCCCTATAATCCCCTAAAGACTAAAAAATTGTGTGCTTTCTCAGGTCAAGTTCCCTCTCCAAAGCCCCAGGTCAGGTTTTGCTGGGACGAAAAAGGGGCAAGGACATCTCCTTCCCTACCTGGGAGGGGTCTGTAGAACTTTTCATGAAGGTGCAGAAGGTCCATCATCATGTTATGTCCCACCAAAGGCTAGGAAGAATAGAAAGGATAGGGACAAGAGACATGGAAGAAACGAATCTAAGTCAACAAATATCATCAGTATTTTGTTACAAAGAAGTCAGTATATCAGTAGCTGTAGGTAACCTCTTCAACCCTCTTCCCACATCATTCTCTCTCTTCCTTTTAAGAAAAGGGGCTCTTAACAACCCAGCTACCAGCGAGGATCAGGTACCTGAAGAGGAGTTGTTAAGCACCTATTATGTGCCAGGTGCTCTGATAAGCTCCCAGGAAAACAAAGACAAAGGAAATAGGCCATGTCCTTGAGGAACATTAAAGTAACAGATAATAATAATGATGATGATGGCTGACATTTATGTAGTATTTTAAGGTTGGTAATGTTTTATAATTTGATTTCATTCAATCTTCATAACAACTCTATGAGGAACGCAGGGGCTATTATCAGCACCACTTTAAATATGGAGAAACTGAGTCAGAGTGGTTAAGCGACTTGCCCAGGAACACACAGCAAGCATCCAAAGAAGCATTCAAACTCAAGTCTTCCTGACAGAGTCCACTCTGTTTACTACACCTCCTAGGTTACCAAAGTAAGATAATGACAGGAAGAGGGAGCTAGTTCTCATGGCCAGAGCCATCACTGGCCATGGTCATTAATCTAACACTGTCAAAAAGCATGCAATATGAATGTGGGTCTCTCTACCTTTTTGGCTTTTACCAGCATCTGGAAAAAGACAGCAAAACCCCGAGCCGAGAGGAGAATCTTCTCCCTCCTGCAGTCATCATGGTCATGAGAGGAGTTCTCTAGACACCAACGGTACTGCCTGCTCACTTTCTTTACTAGCACCTTCAAGGAGAGATCAAGGACAAGTTATCCTTGGTCTTAGACTTGGGGCAAGGAAAAGAACTCTCCAGCTTCAGGAAAAAGGAAGGGGGGGAAGGCCAAGGAAGGAAATCTCAAAGGCAGGCTGTAATAATCTGGCAGCCAGTCCAGCCTCCCCAAAACAATCTTTTTTCCAGACTTTCACTGAGGAACCCTGGCATCTGGCCCACAAAGATGGTCCTTTAACAGAGGACAAATTTAAACTAGGTTTGGCTGGGTGACAAAGACTGATAAATTAAGAGGCTACCAAGTGCTCCTCTTGAACAAGGAAGAAAAAATCCTTTAGTCTAAAACCACAGAATTCCTAACTCACCCCTTTGTCTTTTATCAGGGTCCAAACCGTGGGGAGAGCCTGCCTCAGTACCAACTGAACCTCAAAAGCCTGGAACCCTGAGGCAAAGAAGGGGAAGCAAGACAGAAAATAAGGACTGAAATGCACAGAACACATATTCAGATTTGAAAAAACATTCCACCCTCCCTCCTAAATCTACAACCTCAAGGTATTTAGACCACAGTAGGAACAAATGGAAAACTTTCTCCATACACCCACATGACATGTTATGGTCATGTTCAATACAACCCAGAGCCAGCATTATGTTCTACTCACATTATATGAGAGAAGTTTTAGACAAATAGAGAATGTAAGAGGAAAAACAGAACCAATGAATATGAAAAGTACTCAGCATTACCCTTAGGAAGAGGACCCTGAATGCCTATGCATTTATAAATCCCCAATCCAGAATGCATCCTATTCTCAAGATAGAGGTCACACTCCTATAAAGCATGACCCTAAGTTACCCAAAGGGAAGATACCAGCATCAGAAGTCCTACCTCCTAAGACCCACCCCTCACCAACAGGCAGGATCTCAATCAAAAAGAAAAATCCTTGGTTTGGTTTTTTTTTTAATCTGGCTAGCAGCTTTGTGGGTGGGTGTCACGGACCTGGCCAAGTACCCCTTTCATACTCTCCTATCTACAGAAAGGAGTTCTCTTGCCTACCAGTTATATCAGGAAGAGTCATCCAATCTCCTTCTTGGGCCATCTCCAACCAGCGAGTTACCTCATCAATCACCACCTTCATTTGGTCTTTGTCTAATGTACTATAAATGAAATTTCAAGAAGAAAAGGAGATGAGAATACAAACAAATAAAACAAGACAATTCCAAATAAACCAGACAACAAAATAAAATGAGATGACTCCAAAACTAAGTACTGTTTCCTATATCTCAATTTCTAGCACTACAATTTAATGGAGAAAATGGGCCACCAAAAGAGATTACCACTCTTGCTATACAGATAGTAAAAATAATTTGTTTTTAAAAATAGTTTTCTTCAATGCTAAGCATCCTTATTAGTACTACATCCAAAGGACAAGAACCATATGATTAAAAACAAAAAAGCTAGCAACAGAGACCTCAGTAAATACAGGCTAATCTAAGCAAAAAAATAGCACCAACAGAAAATTTGAAACTCAAAAACTTGAGGAACTGAATGTTGTAAACTAAAACTAAAAAAAAAAAAAATACCACCACCTCTCCTCCAACCCTGGTAGGGACAGCCTAGAACCCTGTGCCCAAAGGCCCTAGGAATAGCAGTACTCTATGCCCTCACCCCATCACGTGCCAGCCTTGCTTCCAACTCAGGCTCATAGCCAGTATCTAGAGGAATGATCCTATGGAGAGATGTGACCTGGCACCCGCCTCCTCAACAACTAGAGCTACTGAAAACCCAGGAAAGAAAGTTCTTGACACCATCCTTGGTATTGTCAAATGGTTCAACATCAGAAAGACTTGTGGGATTATCAATGGAAATAACAACAAAAAGGATAGATTACCATCTTTTTTGCACTGTACCCTAAGGACCACAGGGCCTTTCTATGGGCCCTGCAACTGAACCCTCCTATATGCGCTGTCTCCCACTATTAGAATATAAACTCCTTAAGAGCAGAGGCTGTCTTGTTTTTCTACATGTGAGCCAAGTGCTTTTTGTACACAAAAAGTCCTTACTAAATGCCTTTTTATTTATGCCTTCATTTGAGTAAAAAAAAATGGAATTATTATTTGGCCAATAAGGACAAAGACTTGCTTCTGATGTTTAAAAAAAAAAAAGGGGAAAAGGTTGAAGATGGAGTTCCAGGCCCTTTCTGGTTTTCTGATTCTATGAAACTGGTATCACGCATGGACTACTTTCACCAATAGCTAACATTTATGTAGCAAGGACTGCTCTCCCAAAAGCTAGTGAATGTGCCCTCTGGCACATTAGCACCAAATACAGAACTACAAAAGCTCAGCTCACACATACTTTTAGAGAATGCTGTATAAACTGAGGAAAAAAGACTTTACCTACGAACTTTCCAATTCCCTGCTAGAAGGTCTTGCTTAATTTTCTTCTCCTGTTCTTCATTCATATATGGGATCCCATTTTTGAGGAACTAAAGAAAATAGAGGGGAAAATGCAGCAGTCATCGATGTGCCAAGCACCATAAAGCTAAAAGGAGATTTTGGTTTGAAGGGTGTGAATAACAGACAGGGAGAGGCCTTAGTCCTTGTAAATATGTCATTTCGAGACTGTACTCTCCCCACCTTCTGCACTAGCCAAAGTTGGGCAAAGGAAGAAAAAAACAACTAACGTACCTTATTATAATCGAAACCATATTGATTCAAAAATAGAATACTAGAGGCCTGGAAGGAGAACTCTGAATCCATAATTCCAAGTGTGGTAGGGAAGAGGAAGAAGTTATATGAATGAGCTATATACCTATTAAAAAAAAGGAAAGAAAGAAAAGAAACACAAAAGAAAAATTATTTTTAAATACTGGACACTCATAGACTGCAATCTTTCAGTCTCCTGCACTCAAATGTGACTTATACCAAATTAAATTAAATAAATAAAAGATCAAGGTCAGCGGCCTAGCAGAATGTCTCATATGTAACAGAGGTAGATACTTAGAGAAAGATTTAGGAGGGGAAAGGTTGGTTATGTTTTAATGGTAGCTCATTTCCTTTTTTAACTAATTTTTAAAATAATTTCTTCCTAACAATTTTTAGCGGGGCAGACCTGTCATTTCATTGGGACAAGGAGCTCTTAATGAGGAAACCCTCTCCACTAAAGCAGCTCAGTCCCTCAAACCTCCTCTGTGACTCACTGAGAATTTCCTGGGATATTGAGAGGTTAAGTGAAATTGACAGTTAAGTGAAATTGCCCATGGTCACAAAGCCAGTGTGTATCAGAGGTGGGGCTTGAAAATCGGGGATTCCTGAAGCTTCAGCCAGCCCTCAATCCACTCTCATACTGCCTCTTTCTGGTTTATTTTTACATTGCTGACATCTCCCGGTCCCACCTCCGAAAAAAGAACGCCCTTTTTTCATAACAGGAAAGTTAATTTCATCAAAACAAACCAAAATATGAATGTCTGAAAGAATACGCTACATTCTACACCTGCTGTACAATGAAGTATACCTTGTCCATACTTAGTTGTTTCATTTTATTGGAAAAAAAGCCCTTGTACTTACTTGTTTGACTTTTTTCCCATACTTGAAAACATTGATAATCCTAAAAGAACAATGGGGGAGATTATAACAAACTATTTCCATTCTTGTCCCCTCAAACCACAAATAAAGTCACATTTTTAATAATGCTGTGTATCAACACTTCCAAAAATAAGAAAACAAATAGTTCCTAAACATGACCTTGCTATTATAAGAGGCGACCCCTACAGGTTGTTCTCCTCTACTTGCATCAGAGTTAAGGCTTAATTTAATTAAGTAGCTGAAGACAAAAGTTAAGTCTTCTCTTAGGCAGGGAAATGCATGTTCAAGACAAAGGCTTCACAGGTAAATGAACCAAAGATGCAAACAAGAATCAGGACTAAGTCAGGCTTCAATTATCTCTACGGGAAAAGGAGACCAGCAGACTAACAATAGTTTAAGGACAGATTCTATCCTTGGGTGCGGCCTTTTGACTGAGTCCAAGTTCTACAGAACAAATCCTTTTATTAAGAGGATTTGTTCTGTGAAATTTGGATTCAGTCCAAGCCTTGCCTTTAAGGACCTAGAGGGCCACGTGTGGCCTTGAGGCTGAAGGTTCCCCACCCCTGGTAGAACATATCCTAATGGTCTGACCAAGAAGAAGCTGTTCCATATTGCTAGACTTCACACTTCTACTGAGGTTGAATGTCTCTTGAAATTAAGATCTCATCAACAGAACAGAGATCAACTGTACAGATTTTACAATAGAGAAAATTTTGCATCTTGCTAGACAGGAAAGCACTTCATCTCCCCATTGTGCATTTTCATTGACTATCTCCATTGCCTGGAATTCTCTCCCTCTTCACCTTCGCCTCCTGGCTTCCCTTAAATCTCAGCTAAACTCTCACCCCTCCAGTCTTCTTCCCCCTTAAAGTTGATACCTTTTCTTTGAGATTACCACCCATCTACCCTGTATTTACTTTGTATGTAAGTAATTGTTTGCATGTTCTATTTTCCCTACTAGATTGCAAGCTCTTGGAAAGCAGCAACTATTTTTGGCCTTTCTTTCTATTCCCAGCATTTGGCACAGCCCCCAACACAAAGCAAACACTTAATAAATGCTTGTTGACTTAAGGAAGTCTAAAAAGAAAAGATGTCAAGATCACAGGAAACATAATGTATGATAAACATTTACATTATTAAACTTTAGCTTGATGATAATCCAAAAATGTGGGAATCCTTTATCAAGCTTTAAAATTAATGAGTTAAACATAATTTTAAAGACTCTTCTAGATTTATCAAAGAATGGCAAGCAACTTAAAAAGATTAATCTCAAAGCAATAAACAACATGATGATTACCAGGTCATAGGTGTATGTTAAAGTAAAACTAATGCTTCTACCTACAGAAAGATTATTCCAAAGAAATGACTCAGTTCAGGGAGGGAAGCCCCACTCTGGGGAACTGTATATAGCATGGCACCAAAAGCCATCACCAGTTCAATCCAACAGCAAACCTATAGGACAAACCAACTTTCCAACACCTCCAAATGCACCTAAAGATACAAGGATCATAGATTTTAAACTGGACCAGTCCGCCTTACAGATGAAGTGACTTGCTGAGGTTGACACAAGAATTAAGTAGCAAAACAAGGTTTCTAACCTAGTACTTTCTCTATTGAACTTAACCACCTCCCATATACTTAATACCTTAGAACAATGGGGAATTTAAAGAGATGTTAAGGATGCTATCATCTTTAACCAGTGAACTCACCAATTTGACACACTGTAAACTGCTGAATGCTTCGCTTGGTCTTTAGATACCACTCTGCTGGTGAGTCAAAGAGACTGTTAAAAGAAAACAGGTATTCTACAAAAACTGAAAATATATCTCCAACTAAGATGCTTTCATTTTCATTATTAAAAGAATTATCAGGTAGTAGAAAGAGCATAGAAGTTAAGAGTCAGAAGACTTAAGTCTGAGTTTTGGTTCCAATATTCATTAGATCTATGATAATGAATTTTTTAAATTTTGCTGAGCTTCAGTTTCCTTATCAATAAAATTCTATTTTCTCTATCCACTTCCTAGGGTTATAAAGAAAACCTCAGAAACTTTACAAGAAAACCTTGGGAATTTTACTTTAAGAAAATCTTGTAAACCTTAAAGCATTACGTGACTATGAGTTGTTGTTATCATTATTAGCACAAATCCACATAAATGCTAGAGGACCACTTTGTAGAAAGAATTCCTGTTCAAGTCTGGATTCCACTTGACTAGCTAAATCTCCACCCTGAGGGGAAGAAGATAATAAACATTTATACAGCATGTATTATGTGCCAGTGCTAAAACATTTTACAAATTTGTCTCATGTAATCCTCATAACAACCTTTCCAGATAGATACTGTTACTATTCTTATTTTACAGTTAAAGAAACTGAGGCAAACAGAGGTTAAATAACTTGCCCAGGGTCACACACTTAGGGGGTCTGAGACCAAATTTGAACCCAGGTCTTCTCCAGTGCAGGCCCAGTGCGCTACCTATTGTACCATCCTGTGTGACTCAGGTAAGTCCCATCAGGATTCTAAATACACTGACAGTGAAGGATTTTCCCACTTTACCTTGTTTGCTGGCCTTTCGGAAAGATGGACCTCAAGCCTGTAAATTCTATGTCCAAACCTACAGCAAAATTGATAAAAGAAAAGGACAACCATTTGTGAACATCAGGATTGCATTACTCACCAGTCAGTATTTAGTGAGCACTCAGCATTCAGGATGCTGTAAGACTAATGCAAAACAAATGGCTTCACGTGTATAATGGGTATTATATTTCTTGCTTTTAACATGGATGGTTGAGGAAAGGCAACTAAAAATAAAAATTAATTTTTAAAAAAGATTAATGCAAAACAATATTCGGGAGCAAAAATGGTTTTGTGATCTAATCAATTTGTATGTTTCCTCTAACAAAGGCAGCTCATCTCTAATTCTTAAGTTTTTCCATAGATTTGTCACAGGGTAAAGAAAGTCTCTTGTCCAGATTCTGACTTAATTGGAAGGGTAACCTAAGAAGCTTCTCCACTGGCATACAGATCTGGGGGAAACAGGACCAATGGGCATGTGGGGCTCAGAATTAAGCAGGAAGAGAGTGTCCTGGGCAGCTTTCAGGATCCTGCAAAGCTTAGGTACTCAAAAAGCCAGGAAAGGAGAAACAGGAAGACTAGGAAATAGCCAAAGAAAAGAACATCCCATCGGCCTGAACCTCCATCCCTCCTGCTGAGGCTCAGGACTCACACGGAGCTGGACTCCAAGGGGTCAACTGAGCTCCTAGTTAAGGGCAGGCACTTTCCAGCCAGCAGGGAAGCCTTAAACCCAGAGAAGGCATGGGGTGAGGGCGGGAGGAAGAAGACCACCGAACAAACGAGTTCCGATCCTGCCTCTGTCACTAACTGGCTGCGGATCCTAGACGGATCGCTTCCCCCTCTGCTCCCTCAGTTTCCTGGACTGTAAAACAGGGGGCTGGACCGGTCCTCGGAGATGATCGACATGCCCCGCCCCCCCCAAGTTACATAAGAGGAAGCCAAGCCGGGATGCCAAGCCGGGGGTCTACGCCCCCCCCCCCCCCCCCCCCCCCCCGCCCAGCGTTCCCGGACGCAGCCCAGGCCGGCCCGCCTCGACGCCACAGGCGCCCGCCCCGCGCTCCCTCTTGGCGTCCCCGGCGGGGCCCGCGGAGGAGCTGTTGCAGCCGGGGCCGCGCGGACGAGAGACGCGGCGCTGGGGCGTCTTTACCCAGAAAGTCGGCACCCAAAATGAGCTCCTCCAGCAGGGGCAGCTTCTGCTCAAAGCCGTCGGCGCCCAGCTCCATGGCCGACCACGTGCTCACTGAGGCCTGCCCGGCAGGGCGAGGCCCGAGACCCTGGTCTTCTTAAAGGGGAAGTGCCCCCGCACCAGGCCCGCCCCCATCCGCTGCCTCGCCAGGCCAGGCCCTGCCCCCCTTCCTGCCGCGCTACGTGGGGCCACGAGGAGGTGGGGGGAGGGGGACGTGGAGAGGGGTTTGAAGGACTGAAGGATGGGGGGAGGGGGGAGAGGAAAGGAAGAAGCAGGAGGGTGTTGGAAGAAGGGGAAAGGGAGGGGAAGGGGAGATTGAAGGACAGAAGGAGGGAGAAGAGGGAGAGAAAGAAGAGGAAAGGAAGGAGGCAGGGAAGAGGAAGAAAAGAAGAGCGGAAGGTGGAGGAGGGAGAGATGCAAGAGAGGGAAGAGGAAGGGGAGAGGAAGGAAGGAAGGAGCGGAGAGAGGAAAGAGGTGAAGGAGGGGGAGGGGAGGAAAAACAACGGGGAGGAAGGGGGGAGGAGGAAGAGGAGATGTCTTTGTGTGCTTTTGTGTGATCTTCAGCCTCAAAGGGGCCTGAAAGGACAGAGGGTCAATTCAGAATCCAGTTCTGTAAACCATCATCCATTTCCAAATTCTCCACCAGCCTCAACATTACAGCTATTTCTTTCCATGCTCAGTCTACTGGAAAAGTTGGGAGACACAAAGTAAATCTGATTGTGTCCGGTCTCCTTTCATCTGCTCTTTGTAACCTTAGCCAGTACTTTCTCAACACATTCTCATCCTGTTTGAGGCTTGTCTGTAAACTTTTAACAGCATACTATTGCTCTGCTTATAACATCTTCCCATTAAATTTATCCTAGCACAGCAGCTTAGAAGCTTTAGTGCCTCATTTCGAACACATCCCCTTGTTTTCCTTGTTAATGTGATTCCTAATTGCTCCCTGTGTATCTAATCAAGATTCCTAGTACTTCAGTACTATTCTAATGAGGCTGAAGAAATAATTACAGAATGTAGCCTGGGATACTGGACAAGTTGACCTGGGATTAAACCTGGCTTTCTACTTATCTTTGTGGCAACCCCGTAAGGTACATAAAGAAGCAGCATGGTGCACAGACCATAGGGCTCTCAGAAGTCAAGAAGGCCTGAGCTCAAGTGCTTCTGACCTTACTACCTCTGTGATTCTGGGCCAGGCATTTAAACCTCTCTGTGCTTGGTTAACTCATCTGTAAAATAAGTGCCTGGTTCAGTAGTCTCTAAGGTCTCTTCCAGCTCTAAATCCTTCTAGCCTCTGAAAAAGGAAAAAAAAATCCACTAGGATGTTAGATTTTTAAAACCCTTTATTACCTGCCCTAGTCCCTTCCTATCTTTTCAGTCTTCTCACATTTCACTACTCTTCACGTGCTGTCACAATTCAGTGGCTCTTCGCTGTTGCTATCACGAGACTCTCCATCTCCCAAATCCAGCCCTTTTTACTGGCTCTCCCCCATCTGCAAATGCTCTCCCTCCTCACCTATATCTCCCCACTTCCTTCAAGTCTGCTAAGATCTCATATTCTACAGGAAGCTTTTCCTAGTTCCCTTAACGAGTGTCTTCCTCTGAGATTAACATCCATCTACCACATATATGGCATTTGTTTGCACGTTGCCTTCCGTTTTAGACTATGCAGTGGAGGACTTGTTTTTCCATTACTTGTATCCTCGGTGCTTAGCTGTGACAGGCACATAGTAGGTGTTTAATAAATGCTTGTTAACTTACTAACCAGAATCTACTTGGAAGATAAGATCATTCCCACCGAGCTTAACCATCAGTTAACATTAAACCAGCCAGTAATGTAGAGTTCAACAACTACTTTCTCTTCCTAGATTAAGCCCATGGTCAGAGGAATAGTGGAGACCAGTATGGGAAGGCAGTGTCCTGCTGGCCCTGGAGTCAGGAAGAAAGGTTCAGGTTCCCCAGACTTACTAGTTGTGTGACCCTGAGCAAGTTGCAGTCTCTATGAGTTTGTTTCCTCAGCTGTAAAAGGAGGGTAATAACACCGACCTCACAGGGTTGTTGTGAGGATTAAATGAGATGATGTATAAAATGTATGTGTACACATATAAAAATATAAATGTATACTCTATATTTAAGCACTCTGTGGATGTTAAAGGTCTCTAGAAATGTGTGCGGTTTAATTTTCCAAAGGAGTTAGCAGTAATAGACCTTAATGAATCCTCGCCATGCACCTTACGTAGCTAAGTGGTCCAGAGGACAGTGCTAGGCCTGGAGGCAGGAAGACTTGAGTTTGAATCTGACCCGATGCCCGTAATCAGGACAGTTACCTTTCTGTCTGCTTCAGTTTCCTCAACTTTAAAACGGGGATGATAATAGCACCTCCCTCTCACCATTGTTGAAAGGATCGAATGAGAGATTTCTAAAGCACTTAGCATGCATGCACGTAGCAGGTACTTCATAAATGCTTGTTTCCTTCCTCTCTTATCCTTTCCTTTGCCACCTTGGGGAAGGAATGAGGCAAGGGGACTGTTTCTAATTAGAGCCCCTAACATATCCAAATGGAGGAAAGCGACAGTGTGATAATGACTCTAAGGTACAAAGCATTCCATTATTTTCTCCCTGATCTTTGGATCTAATCAACTGACATCATATCAAATCCACTTTGGATTTGCTCAGCCAGGCAGATTTACTTTGTGACCCAGTAGATGCCCTCACCTTCCCGTGCCCTTCCTCCTTCAGAAAATTCCTCTTCTTTGATCATATCCTTACCCTCTTTAAAAATGAGATCTCTTCCATAATTACTTTAGATGACCTCTAAAATTCAGTGCATTGTGTTCAATCTTTTGAACATAGGATTCCCTCAATACTCCATCCATACTGTTTGTACCTGTTTATTTTCTTTGCCTATGTTCCTAAATATTCTTTATTTCTTTGTCATCTGCCCCATACACTTAAAAGAGAAAACACCATACTACCAGTGTCTTGGTATCAACCCCAGAATTTAGTAATAGGTGCACAATATTTAAGATTAGTAATATAGCACTGTGAAAAATATAAAATGTTTCACATAAATTCACATTTGATACTCACAAAAATCCTGGGTCTGACAGAGCATTATTCCCATATTAAAGATAAAGGAACTAATTGACAAAAATGTCTTGAAAATATTTAACAATCTTCTGATATTTTTTAATCTTTGAATTACAGCATTTAACTCACACTTTAAAATCAGCCAGATTTCATGCTTGAAAGAGAATGTGTCTGAAAAACAACTAAAATTAGATTCAGAAGAGAGATGGATTTAGCTTGAATAAAAGTCACAAAAGAAAAAACCATTAAAAAAAACTGTCACATTTATTATACTGTAAAACACCAAGGTGATTATCCCTCAAGTTCCTGTCTCTTGATAAAAGGGTATCAGCTGATTTTTTTTTAATTAAAAGTCCAAAAGAAATTAAATCTCTCCTTTATTCATAGATTCTTCGGGGTTCCTGTAGCACCACCCCACCTTCTTTCATGGCATTCTGTAGTCGCTGTATCTGGTTTTCAGATAGGGAAAGAGGAAAAATAGATTCAGTTAGCACTACACTGAGGCTCAAAAAGAAAATGAAAGCTTTAAGAAAATTTATCTACCTATTACTGTCCCAAAAGAGAAAGTAATTAAACAATATAATACCAGCCCTTGGGGTAATTTTTCCCACTACAAAGAAGAAATAATGTTATTTTTCAAGGAATATATAATTAGTACCTACTATGTATAAGTTGGTCTTAATAATATTACACTTATATAAGTGTGCTAAAGACCTTTAGTACCCAGATACAAAAAAGACAAAGTGCTTATCAAAAATAAATCCCAAAGTCCCAGATAACTAGGACTGCCGCGGGAAAAGGAATTCAATTCACAGCTCTTTAATCTTTTCCAAAAGCAATTTCACTCCCAACTAAATAACTTCAAAACTGAACATGCCGATTCTGAGGATGATTCCCAAGAAGTGGGATAGAAGACCATGAAGTTGATTCCGGCCTCCAGACACCGCTGGGCCAGAACCCGTCCAATATTCTCACTGGCATTAACACTTCGAGTTGTGTAGAGGTGCTTCTTAATAGCCCATTCTCGGGTGGATGCTGAAACCACAACATTTCCATCATGATGCTCAACAAAAGCTTCTATATGGTGCTGGGTCCTCTGAACTCGCAACCTAGAGTAAGGAAGGAAAAGAAAGCTGAGGTAATGAAGTAGATCGCTTAACTACCAAAAGATTCCATCAACTAAAATTTCATTTCAGACTCCCTAAAATATCTGACTCAAAGGGCTGTTGTTTTAGGAATGGTGTGTATTGTCATTTATTGCAATATATTTGACTTAGATTTCCTCTAAGGGAATCACGAGATCATAGATTTGGAGCAGGCAGAACTTTTTTTAAAAAGAACATCCTGAGTATTGGTATCCAAATGAATAAATTATTTCAACTCAGAAATTTGTCATTGGAGTCACAGATCTGAAAGAGACCTGAACGATTATCTTGTCCGACCCCCTTCCTTTAACAGATAGAACAAAAAAGGATGCTCAGAGACAGACTTGTCATTTGGGCAGGTCAAGGTTACATTTTCTACACTCTTATTTTCAGGCTGATAAATACAAAATGAGAAGAAATCCTGCTTGGGGCTTGGTGTCTTTAGGTACCACCTGGAACCCATGGATGCTCTCAGGACGTGCAGAAAGAAAAGGAAGAGAGGGTGGAGGTTTCCCGTCCGTCCTCCGGGTTCGTTTCTCGCCTGCAGGGGCGCTATGCCCTCTGCCGCCTTCGCCCCCCAGCCCGGGCTCACCTGTGCCAATAGGCCCGGGGCGGCCACACCGTGCCCCAGCCCCTCTCCTTCCGGGCCAGGGCCAAGCGCTCCAGATTGCGGGGGTTCCGGTTGGTGAATTCCGGCGCGATCGCCTCATTTTCCTTCGTGTCCCCCTCTGGCGCCGCGGCCGGGTTGGGGCTAGTGATGAGGGGCGCTAACCGAAACCCTGCAGGACCCGGAACGAAGTGAGGAGAAGGAGGCAGGAGTAAAGGACCCGCCCACGGCCGCAGCCGAGAAGAGCAATTGATGCTACTCGCCCTTCTCCTCCCTCCCCCAGCCTGCGGGCCTGGTCCGGGAACTGCAGAAGCAGGAGCTCAGGACTCCGTGCCCGTGGGCCTCCACCCCCATCCCCTCCGAGGGCCGCTAATTTCCCAGCGCTGCACGTTTAGTTTAAAGTGCGAGCCCCCCGGGCCAGTCCCCAGTGAGTTACCTCAAGGTCATCCTGAGAATCGAGGTCTCGGTTCTTACCGGGCTTCCTGCATAGAGCCAACAGGTTCCGGCCCCGCGCCTGCAGCGCCATCGTGCCGATGACCCCGGAGAAAGCGGCCTCGGCGATCAGCTCTGTATAGATCAAGGGAGCAGAACGGCCTGCGTGGGCGCAGCCATATTGGTTCGGGGCAGAGAGCCTTAGGAATGGGGCGCATGCTCATTACCCGAAATGAGCGCGCGACGCCGGCCAAAACAAAGATGGCCACTTGCCCCAGCCAATCAAAAGCAACCAGCTGTTTCTCCTTGACCCTTGGGGATGTGTGACCCTGAGCAAGTCGGCCAGCCTCTCTGTGTCCCAGGCGACTAGTGGATAAATGGTCAATGCTAAACCAATCAGAATATGAGATACTTTACAAAAATCTATAAAATAATAATAACAGATAGAGAAACAAAAAACCAAGACTATCATGGGGAATAATGAAAAAGAGTAGGAATAAAGGGGGAACAGCTTCAGGCTTCCAACTATGTTATAAAGCAACAGTGATCAAAACTTTCTGATATTGGTTACATAGAGAAGACTTCCCTTTATGACAAAAACTGCTGAGAAAACTGGAAAGCAGCCTGGCAGGGTTTAGGCTTACATCAGCTTCTGATGCCATCATAAATTCAAAATGGATCCATTGCAGTATTAAAGATTAGACCACAAAAAATTAGAAGAGAAGCAGATCATACACATCTCACTGCTATATGTAGGAGATGTATTCTTAACTAAACAAGAGATAGCAGCCATTACAAAAGATGAAATAATTTTGATTACACTGGTCAATCAGTCAAGAGTCAATACGCATTGAATAAACATTGGCTTATAATAAATAATAATATAAATTAATATACTGCTCTGTGCTAAGTGCTGGGGAGACAAAGTCAAAAAACAGTATCTCCTCTCACAGAGTTCATAGACTAATGTGGGGAAGACAACTTGTAAACAACTATATGGAAACAAGCTATATACAGGAGAAATTGAAGGTAATTAACAGGGAGAAAGCAATTAAACTGGGGAGGGGGCACGCAGCCAAGGCTTCCTGTCGAAGGTAGGATTTTCAGTCAAAAACTAAAGCAAACCAGGGAAGCCAGGAGGCAGAGATGAGTAGGGAAGAGAATTCCAGGCATGGAAGAGGACAGCTGGTGAAAATACCCAGAGGCAGTGTCTTGTTTGAGGACCAGCTAGGAGGAAAATAAATAGAAAGGCAGAGCATGTGGTGGGGCTACACTGTGTAGGAAGACGAAAAGTAGAAGGGGGCAAGGGTTATAAAAGACTTTGAATGGAAAGCAGAGGGTTTTATATTCAATCCTGGAAGTGATAGGGAGCCACTGGACTTCACTGAGTATAGGGAAGTGACATGGTCAGATCTGTATTTTAGGAAGACCACTTCAGCAGGAGGTCAGTAAAACCAAATCCATTTGTGATACTGGACCATTTGACAATGCTAAGGACTTTCGTTTCTGGGTCCTCAGGATCTCTTTCTGCTGAGGAATTGGTGAGATGGTACAACCAGAGTCTGTAGCCAGGTCTGCATCTTCACATGGGTTAGAATGCTGGATAACAGCTTTCCTAGTCAGATGCAAGCAGGGCCTAAGGGGGAGAGAGGAAAGAAGAAAGGTGGGATACTGCTATTATTTGAGTTCATGATTTCAGAATTCTCAGCTGCCTCAGCTGAGATCAAATTAAATCTGGTGATTTGTTCCATAAAAACACAGAAGGCAGAATTAGAAGTAATAAGAAGAAACTGTAGAGAGGCATATTTAGGTTTGACATAAAGAATAAACTTCCTAACAATTAAAGCTATCCAAAAATAAAACGGGCTGACTTGGGGGTTAACCGGTTCTCACTCACTAGAAGTCTTCAAGCAATACATACCTTATCCAGGATATTGTAGAGGGGATTCCTGTTCGACCAATATTGAACTACAAGTCTTCTGACGTCCCTTCCAACCAAAGTGGAACATTGTGGAATGTCTGCACAAAGAGCAAACAAACCTTAACATAAGTAGACAAATGTGGCACAACACTTCAGGTAAAGAAGGGCAGGGTAGTCAAATCACATCATATATTAAGTAGAATTATTCATGTGAAGAAATCCAGGAATGAGAGCAGGTGAGCATGATGGAGAACACATGGCTGAAGGACAACAAAGGTGAAAACACAGTTTTGAGAGAAATGTTTATTAAATAACCAATTATTGGGGAGATCCAAGTAGCATTTGAAGGATGTTGCTGATGATGATATTAGATTAACTTTCTCCTCGATCTTGTTCAGATCCCACCTAAGTAGGGAAGCCCATTGTGTTCTACTCAGTCTTGGGTGGGGGTGGGGAAAGAGGTGGACTAAGAGCCTTGTCTAGATTGCCTGAGGCTGGGGGTGGCCTGGGAGCAAGAGTGCTCAGTCACATCTCCCAGTCCCTCATTAGAATAGGCCCACCTCTCATTATAATATTCATTTTCTCATTGTTAACCAATTGAGTTAATTCTCCACTGTTGGAAACACCCACTCTTGATGCATATAAACATCAAGAAGCCCCCATGATGGTCTTTGGCATTCCAGAGTGCTACTGACCCTTTTTTAAATTATCTGCTTGCAATAGTTAATAAAATGATTAATTACCCAGAAATTATGTATTTAAAATTTTTTGTAAGTCACAGTATTATAAGCAGAGTGCTGGTTGGTTGGCTGTTGTCCTTTGTTCTTGAAGAGGACCAAAATGACATCACTATGCTAGAGTTAAGTTTCAATGTGTCCGACTACGGCTGATCAGACCAATAGTATCTTGGAATGCTCTACCACAGGTTGAGCACAAATAGTCCTTTTGAACATTTGGGGTGAATACTTTAAATTTGTGCATCCTGCATTTCCTTTAAGCTGTTTCAATCCTGCTTTGCTCATAGAGCACAGCACTTTCTCTGATGTGGGCATGCCATGCTGGGTGGTCCCACGCTAGTGCCTCCCATGTCATACAATCGATTCCAGAGAAATCTTGAGAGTGTCCTTGTATCGCTTCTTCTGACCATCATGTGAGTGCTTGCCCTATGTGAGTTCTCCATAAAATAGTCTTTTTGCATTCGTGGCCAGCCCATTGTGCTCTCTGAAGCAGAGTCTGAATGCTTGGCAGTTTAGTTCAGGTAAGGCCCTCAATGTCTGGTACCTTATCCTTCCAGGTGATCTGCAGAAACTTCCTAAGACAATTCAAATGGAAGCGATTCAATTTCCTGGCATAGTGCTGGTAGACTGTCCAGCTTTCACAGGCTTACAACAATGAGGTCAGCACCATAGCTCTGTAGACCTTCAGTTTGGTAGTCAGTCTAATAACTTTTCTCTCTCATACTTACCTTCAGAACCTCCTAAACACTGAGCTAGCTCTGGTAATTTGTGTGTCAACCTCATTGTCAAAATGTGTACATCCCTGGAAAGTACACTACCAAGGTAAGTGAACTTATCCACAGCATTCAAAACTTCTCCATTTGTTGTAACTGATGGTTCCACATATGGATGGTGTGGTGGTGATGGATGGAGCACCTGTGTTTTCTTGGTGTTGTTAGGCCAAAATGAGCACAAGCAGCAGAGAATTGATCCATACTTTGTTGCATCTCAGCTTCAGAGGCTGCACTGTGTGCACAATCATCTGCAAACAGAAACCATGCACCAACACTCCCTCTACTTTGGTCTTGGCTTGTAGCCTTTTAAGTTGAAGAATTTACCATTGGTGTGGTAGCAGACCTTTGTGACTGTTTGCCTCAAGTTGAAGTCAATCCCTCCCTAACTGAAGTTCCAACTGAAGAAGAGGTTTTGAATGCCATTTGGCTCCTTTCATGTGGCAAAGCACTTGGTGCTGATTTTATTCCAGCTGAGATTCACAAGGTAGGGGGTCCATTGCTCATACAAAAGCTGACTGAAATTTTCCAGGTTATATGGCAAGAAAAGGTTATCCCCCAGAAGTTCAAGGATGCCTCCACTGTCCATCTCTTTAAAGGTAAAGAAAACAGATTGTCCTGTGACAATCACAGAGGGCGTCTCTCTCTTAGTCACTGCTGACAAGATTCTTGCTAGAGTCCTCCTTAATAGGCTGATCCTTCACCTGGAAGATGGTCATCTACCTGAGAGTTAGTGTGGCTTCAGAAAAGGCCAAGAAACAGTTGATATGGCGTTTGCTGCCCAACAACTCCAGGAGAAATGCCAGGAGCAGAACATACATCTCTACACAACATTTATAGATCTGACCAAGGCCTTTGATACTATTAGTCGTGAAGGCTTATGGAAAATTATGTTAGAAAACTGGTTGCCTGGAGAAGTTCATCAGCATTGTACATCAATTTCATGATGGCATGCTTCCCGGGGGTTCTAGATAATCGACAATGCTCTCATGCTTTCCCAGTCACCAATGGAGTGAAACAAGGCTGTGTGCTTGCTCCCACGCTTTTTAGCATGATGTTTTCAGCCATGTTGTCAAATGCTTTTAATGAGAATGAATACGCCATCAAGGTCAGCTACTGCACTGATGGTAAATTCTTCAAGCAGAGTGTAATAAATATTTGTTGAATACAGTTTAACTCAACAGTCAACTGGATTTTTAAAAGATGTACACAAGTATCAAATTGTCAATGATAAAAATAAAAATTATGTATGGAAAGACTAGTGTACTCACACTATTGTTGGAGCTGTGAATTGGTTCGAACTTTCTGGAAAACACTTTGGAACTATGATAGAAAAAGATAGAAAAATTATTCATATCCTTTAACCCAGGGATACCACTATTGGGCGTATATTATAAGGAAGTCAATGGTAGAGACAAAAATCCTATATATAAACAAAATATTCACAGCAGCGGTCTCTGTGGAAGCAAAACAAAACACAAACCTGGCAACAAAATGGGCACTGAACAAATTGCAGCATATCATTGTATCGTAGACTTAGATTTTGATCTGAAAGAAACTTTAAGGTCACCTAGTCCAACCTCCTTATTAGACAAAGGAGGAAACAGAGGTTAAATGATTTGCCCAAGATCACACACAGTATGAAGCAGAGGAGGCAGATTTGAATACAGCTCCTCTCACTCCAATTATAGTGCTTTTCCCACTGCCCTATATAATGGAATACTGCTGTGGTTTATGTTCAGAGAAACTTGGGAAGACATTGTAAATGATGCAAAAAAAAATTGTAGAACCAGGAGAACAGTACATACAGTATAATTATGTAAACCAGGATAACTGAGCCTAAGGAAATTTTGTGTGGTAGCAGTATAAAAGATGGATGGGGAGTGGGGTATTGGGAAAGGCAATGGGAAATCCTGTTAAGAATGATCAGTTTAGAGGCCACGCAAGAGGTAATAAGGGTTACCCAGCAATACCACTATTAGATGTTTCCTAAGGTAATAGGGGAAAAAGGGAAAGAACCTATATGTTTGAAAATATCTTTGGCTGTTCTCTTTGGGGTGACAAAGAACTAGAGACTGAGTTGGGGGATGGCTGAACAAATTGTGGTATATGATTGTGATAGACGTGAATGAAATAATACAGAGTGAAATGAGCAGAACCATTGTTTGAACAGTAACTTTGAATGACCAAGCTATTCTGAATAATATCATTCAAATCCGCTGCAAATGGACCTTTGAAGGAAGATGTTATCCACCTCCAGAAAAAGAACCGATATATGGAGGTGTATATATATATATATATATATGTATATATATATATATGTGTATATATATACATTTTATATATATATAAAAGTAATGTTGGCCTTCTCTCCTGTGGGGTTGAGAAGGAGGGAGGGAGACTACTCAAAACTCAAAATGTAACAAAATATTTTTAAATGCAAGGGTTCTTAAAAAAAAGAAGAATGGGGCAGCTAGGTGGCTCAGTGAATACAGCACTAACCCTGGAGTCAGGAGGACCTAAATTGAAATCTAGCCTCAGACATTTGACACTCTTACTAGCTGTGTGACCTTGGGCAAGTCACTTAACCCCGATTACCTCGCCTCCCCCCCCCAAAAAAAAACCCCCAAAACGATAAGGGCCTTATCTAGGGTGGTAGCCATGTGAGTAAAGAGAAGGGGGCACATGCTGAAGATGTTGCAGAAATAGAATCAGTGAGATTTGGCATGACTGTGAGGTGAGGGAAAGTTGTGAACAAAGGTGACTGGGAGGATAGCGAAGCCTTCCACAGAAATAGAGAAGTTTGGAAGAGGAGTGGGTCTTTTGGAAAGAACCCAATGATTTCTGTTTTAGATACGTTGAGTTTTGAGAAGCTTACAAGAACAGCCATTTCAGAATGTCCACCAGGCAGCTGGTGATGACAGGAATTCAGCAGATACCAGGGCTGGACTATATATGACTTTTAAAAATAAACTGTTGATATCTTTTGGGTTTCTATAGCCTATATTTGTCTTTATAGTCTTCCCTCCTCCCCTTCCCAGAGTGCCATGCCTAATAACAAAGAAAAAGAGAGAAAAGTTCAGCAAAATTAACCAATATAATGAAAAAGTCTGACACGTAGAAATGTTTCACATACGTAGTCCCTTACCTTTGTAAAGAACGTGGGGAGTTATCTTCTCATATCTCTTCTTTGGAGCCAAGTTTGATCATTTGGTTTCAATTGTTTTATTGTTTTTCTATTTACAATGATGTCATTGTGTATGTTCTTTTCTTGGTTCTGCTTACTTCACTTTTAATCAATTCATATCTTTCCATGTTTCTCTAGTCATATTCACGGTTTCTTTCAACACAAGTAATATCCCACTATATTAATGTGCCATAATTTGTTTAGCCTTTCCCAGTCAATGAGCATTGACTTTATTCAGGTTCTTTCCTGCGACCAAAAGCACTGATATTAACATTTTGGGGCCTTTTTTAAAAAATCACTGACCTCTGTTTCTCCTCCTACCTGACCTGACTTAACTCTTAGCCTCCTTTGCTGAATCTTCATCTAAGCTTTCACCTAAGCTTAATTATCATCTCAATTTTGGTGATTTTCAGATCTATTTATACCACTCTAATCTCTCTCCTTACCAGTTGCTTAAAGGATGTCTCTAACTGGATGTTGCACAGACATCTTAAACTCAGCATGTACAGAAATGAACTCATTTTCTTCTTCCCCTCCCTCCCCCCCTTCTTAATATCCCTCTCACTGTTGAGGGCATCACCATTCTCCCAGCCACCCAGGCCCCCAACCTAGGTGTCATCCTTAATGACTCTACACTCTCACCCTCCACATACAATCTGATACTGCCACCAGTGCAGGCCTTCATCTCCTCCCACCTCCCCCTTAACTCTAGTGCCTTCTCTCTGTTGATTACCTTCAATTTCTCCTGTATATAGCTTGTTTGTACAGTTGTTTGCACATCTCTCCCTCTTTGGATTGTGAGCTCCTTGAGAGAGGATACTGTTTTCTGACTTTCTTTGTATCTCCAGCTGTTAGCACAGTTACTGCCACATAGTAGGCACTTAATTGATTTGACCTATGCCTAGCAGGAGGATTCCTGGGTCAAAAGCTGTGGCCATTTTAGTCACTTTTTAGCATGTTTCCAGAGGACTAGGTGACCTCCGAGGTTGCTTCCAGCTCCAGAACTACATTATAATCCTAAAATTATCTGAGAGGTGAGATTGATCATAGGAAAGGCTTTCAGGAAGAGGTGATATTTGACACTAGCTCTTTTAGAATGGGGACACGTCGTAAACTTTATACACATCCCAACCCACTCCCTCCAGCACTTCTTAGGAATGTCTTAAAACAATTTGATCTCCTTTAATTGCAGGGTAAGAAATAAAAAAGCTCTTGGTCCTCTGGAAGGTCTCAGCGAGACTCCTCGTCCGAGAAGCCTTTGATTGCTCACTGTGTACCAGGCATTGCGCCGAGTCGGGCTTACAAAGAAAAAATAGTCCCTTAAGGGGCTCACATTCTATCCGGGTCCGTAACACACAAGTAACTGTTGTGCAGTTACATCGAAAGATACATTATTGCAAGGTATGTGTCAGATTCCCTCAGAGGGAGGGCGCTAGCAATTGTGGGAAGAGGAGGGAGGGCTTGTAAAATCTTCCTTCGGAGGAGAGGAGTCTTAAAGGAAGCCTAAAGCTAAAGGGGAAGGAGCCGGTGAAAAGACAGGGAACCTGGTCGATGATTGTAGTGGAACTGCAAGAAGGCCTGAGTCTGAGTCAGAGACAGCTAGGTAGAGCACCGGACTTGGACTCAGGAAGACCTGAGTTCAAATCCGCCCTCAGACACTTGCCACACTAGATGTGTGACCTTGAGCAAATCACTTAACCTCAATTGCCCTGCCTTCAACACTCCAAAAACAAGAAGAAGGCCTGAGTCTTTGGCGGAGGATCTTGTGCTGCAGAGTATAAGAAGGGGACTAAACCATCCCAAGGTAGGGTGATATGGTTTGTACCACCTTCTTCTGCATAACCTCTCCCCCACGGGGCATGGGAGTCCCCTAACCAGGGCTTGGAGGCAGGATTTGAACCCAACTCCTCCAAATCCAGTGGTCTTCCCAGTGCATCATATACTGGAATATTGCTAATTTAGGAACCAGATGCAAAGCCCTTCAAGGCCACAAGGGTCCTGAGCTCTAACAAAGGGCCAGGCCTCCTCTATCCATTTAGGTAGCATGCACCTGCTGGGGACCTATAAAGGAGGACACACTTCTTACCCTCGGGGAGTTTTTACTTAGTGCTGCAATGTGCTCCCGTAAGCCTAAAATTGTAAACGCAGAGAATCCTTAAATACAGAACACACTTTAAGACAGCAGCATCTTTAATCTTAAGCTTTCGTGCCCCACCCAATAACCGCTTTCTAGAAACCACTAGAATTTCCTAGCCCGCATGCGCACCGCAGCCCCGGCCCAACTGCTCTTCCTTCTTCCGCCAGCACTACAAACCAACTCCTCCCATCCCCGTGCGCTTTCCCTCCTGTCCTTTCTTTGATTGGACCATAATCTTATTGCGTCACTAGTTGGCTTTCCCCGCCCCTTCCCTTCTCCCGTAGTCAAGTTCCCTGGGCTTGGTTATTTCGCACACTTTCCCTCCCCTCCGCCGCATCACCGTGCCCCCCCACCCCCCCGCCCAGTCCAGAGAAAGGAGGGGGCGGGGAAAAAAGGGTTACCCAGCAGCTCCCGCGGCGCCGTTCCCCTTTCCATCCCCGCTCCGTATCTCCACGCTGTTGCAGCTTCTGATTTTCGCGGGCGTGTGTGGCTGGCTGGGAAGATGGAGGGGCCCTTGTCCGTGTTCGGGGAACGGACCACCGGGGAGTCTATCCGCTCGCAAAACGGTGAGGACGAGCTGGGCGGCGGCGTGGGAGGCCTGCTCTGACCCCGGAGCCTCCGTCGCCGCCTGAGGCCTAGGTTGCGGTGCCGGACGGGCCCCACCCCCAGCCCCCCCCCCATCCCATCTCCGTAGGCCCAACCGCGGTCCATTAGCGTGGCGTCGGGGAAGGGAAAGGGCGAGTTCCATTCTCAAGTGAAAGCTTTCAAGGGTCGGGCTGGGACTGGCATGGTGGATGGTTCTGGAGCCGCCGGCGGCCACGTTTTCTTTGCGGTAGTGAGACTCCTGCCGGGGTAAGACGTGCTCACGGCCTGCGGAGTGCTCACGTTTTTACCGAATCAGGCCGGGCCTCTTTTGATAGGGAGCGAACCTCCAACTATTCTTTTGTGGGGTTAGGTGGCACATGTCCGACCCTGCCCTCCACCCCAGATTGCCAGCTTCTTGTGTCTTACTCCCCGATGTTGAGATTAAAGCGCTGCTTTACCTTTAAAGGACCTGATGAAGATCGAACAGCCGGTTCTAGGAGCATGGACCTGGGTGTCTCTTACCCCAGTCAATTGCTGACTCCATGTTTGCTCTCAACAAAAAGAGTACGACCAGAGTTAAAACTGGATGGCACTTTTGATTTCCAAAAAGTATGGAGAAAGTGATAGGCCCTGGGAAACCTTACCACCTCCTCCATTTCCAGTCCACTCCCCAGAAGAGGAGACCCCGGGCTAAAAGCATGGCTAGAGTCTTAACTCTACAAAAGGCCTTAGAAGTTGCCGTATCCAAAGCCCCTACTCTTGAGGAAACGACAGAATGAGGGTGGGAGTCTTACAGCCACTTAATTATGTGATGTTATTGTTAGTGGACCCAGGTGCCGTTGTCTACTCAGTCGAATATGCTGCCTTCCCTTCCTCCAATTTCTCTTAACTGAAAAGGGTACAGCAAAATTAAGCTGTATGACAGCTTTTCGGATTTTCAAGAGTTCTGGGAAAAGGAATTGTTTTTAATTAATTAGATGACTTTTAAATAAAGCGTTAACATATTTCTTCTGCACTTTGGACTTTTTAAAGTCCCTTGCCACATACTTAATTTTGGCTGGAGTTGCTTGATGAAGTATTCTGAAGATGTTTGGTTAGGAGTTAATAAATTTTGGTTGATTGTAAACGGAGAGAACTGGTGATTAAAAAATACCTCCTACCTCTTAAGAAGGACTACTAGGGCAGTTTCAGTTACTGATATGGCATCTTTATTTTTGTCTGGTTTTTGTTGTTAAAAGTGAGGGTTCAATTTGGAATGTGTATTTACAGAAATGACTAGTAGAAAATGAAAAGATACAATTGAAACTATGATAAAGAGAAAGAATTGCCAAAGTCTGGAGGAGAAAGCTAATTGTTCTTTTTTTTTTTTTCTATGTGATGTTGTAAAATGTAAATGGATGGACAATATTAACCAAAGCTTCTTCAAATAGGAAATATATTTCAATTGAGTAACTAAAGATTTAACATTTTTTCTTCAGAGAATAGATTTAAGGTCTGTTTGGTAAGTTTTATTTATGGGTCTACTTTTTAACAGAAATGCTTTGAAATGATTGGATTTTTTAGGAGGTGTGGTTTATACCGATTGGCTTGTTTAAAAGTGCCATACAGGTGCAGCTAGGTGGTGCAGTGAGTAGAGTACTGCCCTGGAGTCAGGAGGACCTGAGTTCAAATGTGCCCTCAGACATTTGACACACTTACTAGCTGTGTAACCTTGGGCAAGTCACTTAAACCCAATTACCTGCCTTCCTCCCTGGGGGGAAAAAAAAAAGTGCAATACAAATGTAAGATTTAGTGTAACAATAACTGCCCACCTGATAAGAGTACAGGATGTAAGAGGGAAATGGGCACTTATTTAGCACATAGTATTTGCCAGGCCCTATGCGAAGTGCTTTACAAATATCTCACAATTCTAGGAGGTAGGTAATATTTGTTCCTGTTTTACAGTTAACGAAACAGGCCCATTTGCCCAGGCTTACAGAGCAAGGCAGTGTCTAAGGCTGAATTTGAACTCTCTTGACTCTAGGTTTAACTTTCTATCCACTGAAACATCAAGCTACTTCCAATAGAAAATAATTGTATCCTAATTCCCGCTATACATGGGAGCTTTTGTCTGAGATTATTAAAATTTTTCTTTCTTTCTCATAGGTATTCTATTCCTTATGAGAAAGCTTCTTGAAGCTAGTACTTTACTGGCAACAAATATCATTTGAAATAACCAAGGTACCTCATTTAATTATCTTGTTTTTATATTTTTACAGTTATGGCTGCAGCTTCCATTGCTAATATTGTAAAAAGTTCTCTTGGCCCAGTTGGCTTGGATAAGATGTTGGTGGATGATATTGGTGTAAGTACAGATGTGGCTTTTTTTTTTTTTAAAGACATCCTAAGGGGTTTTAAGGAATAAGGTATTTTGTGGGAATTTGTTTAATAGTTTATCATGTAAATGCTTGGCTTTTGTTAGTATTGTGGAACTGCATAATAAGTTTATAGGAAATTTCCTTAACATTTTTTAAATGTTTCTCTCATGGTCATACAAAATGCTAATTCTAACGTTTATTGCTCTATTTCCAAAACAGGATGTGACTATTACTAATGATGGGGCAACCATTCTGAAATTGCTAGAAGTAGAACATCCTGCAGCTAAAGTGCTCTGTGAGTTGGCTGACCTGCAAGACAAAGAAGTTGGAGATGGGACCACATCTGTGGTAGGTAGAGACACTAAAAATATGTCAGACTTGATCAGAAAATTGTAATATATACAAATTAAATGAATACATTATCTTGATGTACTAAGTCTGAAATAAAAGTTGGGAGGGGAGAGAAGTATCATGAATCGTTTCATGAACTTTCAGATGGTTAGTTTCTGAGATGTGATAATTGCATTAGCACACAAGGAGGCTATTTTGCATTCTAATGTATAATTTTCAAATGCCAGTGTTCAAAGCCTTGCCTTTTTTTTTCTTTGTGGAATCTTAAGAATTCGTGGAACTTTGGAAAAAACAACTTTATATTGGAGATTTCAGTTTACCCATTTTTCTTAGTCCTTTTGTTTTTACCACCTTCACTATTATATATTTGGAGCTTGTCAGATTTGGATTAGAACTTAGTCCCAATTTAAAGAGCCAGATGAATTTCTAGATTCTAGAGTCATCTAGATTCTTCCTGGGGCCTTGGTACTTTCTGGGCATGGTACCATGTGAGTGAAAGCACTGATGACCAATCTTTCACAAAATTAGTCTTCCCTAAAGTGTGAGAAGAAATCAAAGCCTCAGCTGAAGACAAAAGCTGTTACGTTAGCAGTTGTCACATTTGAGTAACTCAGGGGACACAGGATCAGTATCTTCCCATTTGACTACCACTTTTTCACTTCATAGATTCAGTGGCTATGCTTATGGGATAAAATACAACTGCCATGGTCTGACGGAGAAAGAGTGGCCATGTCTTTTTTTCCTATATGAAATGGCAGAACAATCTAGCTCTATCGTGTGTTCTATTTGACTTAAAAATGATGGTTTAGTTAACCACAGCAATTGTAATATCCTTGTCAAACGTGATAATAGCAGGCAACCTTTTGATTAAGGAGCCTGAAGACAGATAAAATGAAGAAAGGCTCAAGAGTCTTGCTTCCCTATGGCTTAAATCAAAGATTTAAGAGAGATATGTTAATGGCGTAGAACAAAAACTTCCCTTGTTTGTGGAATGCTGCCCTGTTTTCCTAGGGACCTTAGCGATCATCTCTTCTGCTTTGTATGTATAATGAACATTGGTATTAAAAGGTGTGCTAGCTATGAACATTTCTTCTCTCAACAGGTTATTATTGCAGCAGAACTTCTGAAAAATGCAGATGAATTAGTCAAGCAGAAAATTCATCCCACATCAATTATTGGTGGCTATCGACTTGCTTGCAAGTATGATACATTCACAAGAAAATTCATTTTAATCGAAATGTCTGCTCTTAAATCACTTAATCTCTTTTAGTCTCAGTTGCCTTGTCTATAAAATAGATATGACAATCCTTATACAATCCTATACTTTGTAATATCTTGAGCTCCTCTAGAGGCTGATTGTGATGAAAGTATTATATAGATGGGGTGGGGGGGGAACCTAACATTTGCATTGAAGGCTTGAGTTAGTAGTTTTCTAGTTAACTTCACTGGATAAAATGAAAATGTTGCGTTGGCAGTTGGCACATTTGATCGACTCAAAGGGACACAGGATCAGTATCTTCCCATTTGACTACCACTTTTTCACTTCATAGATTCAGTGGTTATGCTTATGGGATAAAATACAGCTGCCATGGTCTGATGGAGAAAGAGTGGCCATGTCTTTTTTTCCTATATGAAATGGCAGAACAGTCTAGCTCTACTGTGTGTTCTATTTGATTTAAAAATGATGCATAAGTTAACCATGACAACTGTGATAGCCTTGCCAAATGATAAGTATTGATTTCTGTATTTTTAAAATGTTATTAATAGGGAAGCAGTGCGCTATATCAATGAAAATCTCATCATTAACACAGATGAACTTGGAAAAGATTGTCTCATCAATGCTGCCAAAACATCTATGTCTTCTAAGATCATTGGAATGTATCCTTTTGTGTTGATTGCAGTTTATAGCTATTTAAATTAATTGAGCCTTTATAGTATGTTAGTTTTAATGTTTCAATTATATGGTCCTAGCATATGGAAGTTGTATTTGGAAACAGCCAAGTTCAGCAGGCAATTCCCAAGGAAAAATTCTGTCTTGAAAATGAGATCTAATGTAGAGTGAGAAGGTTTCCTAATACCTAAGGTTTCTCAGCTAGTTGAAGGTGATTGAATTCAATGTAGTATTTGTTTCATGAGATGATTTCTTGTGGCAAGTGTCCCTGGAATAGTGATTTGCATTTTTGGGAGGGGAAATTTGCAGGAAAGTGAAATTATTTGTTGATAGTTTTCTTAGATTAAGAAATCTAGGAATTTCTTCCTGTCCCTTTGAGATAATTAAAGAGATGGGGAGGAGAGATACATAAGGTATTTTAGAAGGGCTTAGAGATTAGGATTATGTTGACATACACTTAAACATCCACAGTAAAGACTACAGCATGTCTGGATGTAAATAAGAAATACAATTTTAAGACTAAAGAGCCTGATCTCGGATGTGGAGTTTTAGATGAATATGTTATCTAAAAGGAGAGATCTCATTAATACCCAAATGGAATTCTGCCTACCACTAAATTTGTGGGTGTTACCAGTTGGAATGAGGAAAAATGCTTGTCAGGCTAAATGGACTGAAAAAGGTCCATTTGCTTAAAAGATGTTTCCAAGGTGGGGAGAACTAGAAATGCTAACAATCGCCTGTGAAGTAAGTATAGCAGTATTTTAAAGATTTATTATAAGCATTGTTTTTGCCACAGATCATAAGTCTTAAGGTGGCTACAAGTGGAAGATAGCGAGTAAAATAGTTGGACCATAGCTTGTCTCATGCTGTGGAGAAGTTGTGCTAAAAGAGTTCAGAAGAGAGAAGGTAGGTGGAGTGAGTGAAGACAAAGAAGCACAGCCTGTAATTATGGAGCTCTGTATAGGTATAAGCATTTCTTCGGATTTCAAAATTGGGAAGACAAATTGGAAAAACTTTGACTTTTTTATAATTTCTGTAAGTTACAAACAGCAAATTATAGGAGGAGAAGCCATTTCTTTGTCTTTTTTATTATTTAATATTCTATTTTTTCCCCAATTATAAAAACAATTTTTAGTATTCCTTTTTTAAAAGTTTGGGTTCCAAATTCTCTCCCTCCTTTTCCTCCCCCTTCATTGAGAAGGCAAGCAATTTGATATAGGATATACATCTGCAGTCATGCAAAATATTTCCATATTAGTCATGTTGTAGAAGAAAATAGACCAAAAGGAAAAAAAAATCCAAGAAAAATTAAGAAAGTTTAAAAAAAAAAAAAGTTCTTCCATCTGCATTCAGACTCCCATCAGTTTTTTCTCTGGAGGTGGATAGCATTTTTCATCACGATTCCTTTGGAATTGTCTTAGATCATTGCATTTCTGGGAATAGCTAAGTCATTCAATTGATCATCAAACAGTATTGTTACTGTATACAGTGTGTAAGAAGTCATTTCTTAAGTAAGATAAAATGTAACGTAATGGTGTGGGCACTGAATTTAGGAGTCAGAAAATAGGGGTTCTGATTGCTAACCTGGGCAGCTCATATTAATTTTTAGGAGTAATGGTAGTTGTTTGAACTACTCTAAGGTTGTATCAGTGATTTGTAAATTGCAAAGCACCGTGTGTTAATGGAAAGCACTGTTTTAACTGGTTTGTGTTAGTGCTTGTTGCTTTTAGGAGTTTGAGATTGTTGGAAAGGTGAACAGCAAAGACCTTTTTAAAAAAAAATTCCCTTTTACAGTTGATCCATTGCAGTCCTTTTTATCCTTGACACTGTTGGCTTAGTGATGGTGACTTCTTTGCCAATATGGTGGTAGATGCAGTACTCGCAGTTAAATATACAGATGTGAAAGGCCAGCCTCGCTTTCCAGTAAATTCTATTAATGTTTTGAAGGCCCATGGGCGAAGTCAGAAGGAGAGTATGCTTATAAATGGTTATGCACTGAATTGTGTGGTGGCATCACAGGGTAAGCAAGCTTCAAGCAGTTTGCTCTCTTAATTTTTCATACTTTCCTACTTCCTTGTGGGTACCACCAGCCATTCAAGTTTGCCATCTGAGTCTGTTCATTCTGCTGCTTCAATATTACATCCCCCTCCATTCCCATGCCTACCACCCTAGTTAAGGCTGTTATCACCTCTTAATTGTTAGCGTTCATTCTGCTTCTCTTCTCTACCCCTGCCAAAGTGATGTCCAGAAAGCCTAAGTCTGACCATGTCACTCACTGCCTTGCTTGGAAAAGTCTAGTGGCTTCCTGTTACCTAAAGGTTAAGAAAGAAAAGCTGTTTGTTTAAAGCTCCTTGAAGTCTGGCTTCAGCCAGATTCCTCTGCTTGCTGTTGGTTACGTACCACATTGCGTTTGTGATTTCGACTGCTGGGAGTGCTGCTGCCCCCCTTGTCTGAGATGTTCTCTCTCCTTACTGCCACCTCC
Organism: Trichosurus vulpecula; assembly: GCF_011100635.1. Lineage (NCBI taxonomy): Eukaryota > Metazoa > Chordata > Mammalia > Diprotodontia > Phalangeridae > Trichosurus > Trichosurus vulpecula. The sequence goes on from NC_050579.1 coordinate 95,278,728, forward strand.
TACATTTCTGCTAACCTAACCGTCATCCTTCTAGACCCCCATACCTATTTTGTACTACACATGTTTTGTTTTTACTTATATAAGTGTTGTTTTACTCCAGGAAAATGAAAGCTTGGGGACATTTTTGGTTTTGGATCTCTACTGCCTGACCCATGATAGGTGCTAGATAAATTTGTTGAATGAATGGTTCATGCAGGGGATATTGGCAATCATTATTCATCAGCTTTCTCTACCTTTTTTTATTTTTTAACATCCCAGTGATTCAAACTTTTTTTAATAAACTGAACAGTAATATGAATCATAGCACATATTTAGGTCATCCCCATAATATTTGCAGGTCACTTTTTACTCTTTAAAAAGTATAGGGAAAATAGCAGAAACATGATGGATATTTTGAGTGTATATTCCAGTGCCTGGTCCCTCATTGACTGTTATCTCTTTTAAGTTTTACTTTAAGCTAATATGTCAGTCATGATGAATTTATTTTTCAGAACTGGTGGTTGGGAGAATTCAATTCCGAAAGTGACTTTATTTAACAAAGAGCTTTAATAAATTCTATTAGAGAAACTCTGGGTGTAGGGTAGAAGCCTAATTTATTCTTTTTATGCTTCCCTACGATTAAAAGACATGGCTCTTTTTCTCTTTTTTAGGAAATCTGTACTTTTTGAAATTAAAGTTGAAGGGTAATAAGTAATAGTTTAGAGTAGTGTTAAAAAAAAATCTTAATAAATTAAAAAAAATGTGATTTTCCATTTTATTTTTAGGCATGCCCAAAAGAATAGTCAATGCAAAAATTGCTTGCCTGGACTTTAGCCTACAGAAAACAAAAATGAAGCTTGGTGTGCAAGTGGTCATTACAGACCCAGAAAAACTTGATCAAATTAGAAAGAGGTAGGTTGGGGTTCTCTCTCTGTCTCAGTCTGTCACTCTCTCCTCCCTTTGTGTCCCTCTCTCTTCTTCTCTCCTCTCTTTTCTGTATGTGCAAGACAAGGATGCAAATAATTCATGTTTTTATCTGAGCGGGTTAATAATAGAATTATTCACTGAACTGAACTGAATATTGAGTTTATACAGATTAACTTTAGAATAGGCTGTTACCGTGATGTTCGCTTAATACGTAACTTTTCATTGTATTTTGTTGTACTACAAGTATATTTGTTGCAAATGACAGTCACAGATAGGAAACGTCTAGTCCTAGCTGTAGAAGCTATGAAAAATCAAGAAGGAATGTATAGCAAGTAAGACAGTGGGACTGATCCTAACTGCCTCACTTGCTTAAGATTAGTCCTAAAGGTATGGAAACCCTCCTTAGTTATTTCCTGCTACCACAAGTGCTTGTAAAGAATAAAATTTCTGCCTTAAGCATGTTTTTCTGTTTCTTCACACTTGGCTATGCTAACACGATTATTAAAGCTATTGTGGAGAATTACATTGTAATAAGTGAAGCACTTGATGAAGTAATATCAAACTTGTTGGAATGACATTGTCTAATTCTTGAGCTATATTTTTACAATGCACATGTATGTGTATATACATACACGTGTATATATATATGCACATACTTTGTCAAGTATCTTAAATAGCACATATACAGAAAATTATAAAATCACATTGACATTTTAACTTAGATTAAAAATGTGGAAAAGACTTAACATTTTTCTAGTATTTTGAAGCTTTGAAATAAAGTTTCACAATTTATGTTAGCTTGCAAAAATTAATATGACTCTATCATTGGAAATATTAATGATGTTGATAAATTTGAACACAATACCTTGGCAAATTTTTTGAAGCATGAAAAATATCAAGGCCTTTTAAACTTTGTGCAAAGAAGGTTGGTTTATAAATGTTATAAAAGGATAATTTGAATGATGTTAGTAAATAAAATCATGTAGCCTGTATTTCTGTTGAACACTTTATTTGAGGATACTCAAAACTTTTCTGCATTAAGGAAATTTAGATTAATAGTGATTATCATGTCTCTTTAGAGAATCTGATATTACAAAGGAGAGAATTCAAAAAATACTGGCCACTGGCGCCAATGTTATTTTAACCACTGGTGGGATTGATGACATGTGTCTAAAGTATTTTGTTGAGTCTTCAACTATAGCAGTCCGAAGAGTTTTAAAAAGGGATCTTAAGCGAATTGCTAAAGCATCTGGAGGTAAGTCTGAATGTTTAGGAGCTAGTAATTGAATTAGAACTGTTAAAATTGATAAGCCTTTTGCATAGGTAAGCCTTAAAATAAAAGGCACTTTGTGACCTCTCGAAAACTTTTAATGAGGAGCTTAATATTTGCTGTGTGTAAGCTTTAGCACTTAAGAAAGAAAACATAAACAGCTATTTTCATGTAGTTGCTTACCTAACCGAATTTTTAATGATTTTTGGCAAATAAAAATGTAATACTGACCTTAAGAAACTTGTATCAGTTTGGCTCAGTATTCTTTTTGATTCACTTTGGAAAGTGTTAAACTCATCGATGTGATGTGTGGTTGGTCTGTTTTCCTTCGGGGTGTGAGAATATAGTTCCTTTTAGGTCCTAGCAAGCCAACATCTTTTCCTTGTTACTATGTAGGAAAGCAAGCAGTTCTGTGGTAACAAAATTGGTCATCCTTAAATATTTTTGTACAAGAGAAATCAGAGGAAAATGCATGTAAAATTTTCTAATTCTTTTTCACTTAAAAGCAACCATTTTGTCAACCCTGGCTAATCTGGAAGGTGAAGAAAGTTTTGAAGCTTCAATGTTGGGACAAGCAGAAGAGGTAGTACAAGAGAGGATCTGTGATGATGAGCTAATTTTAATCAAAAAGTAAGCCATACTATGGAATACCAAAGTTTATTCTCATTAAGTTGGAGTTACATAATTCCCATTTATTTGCTGCCATTCTTTCAGTAGTATGAGCAGTTATACGCATGGGAGACATTAAGATTAGTCCTGTAAATTAAGGTGAAAACATCATTTCATCTGTGTTACAGGATCTATTACATTGTTGAGAATTTGGAGAGTATTGAGAAACGGGTAACCAGTATCAGAGAGGACTTCTATCTTGTTTGTACCATACAAGGATCAGTTTAGTTTAGGGCACTACTTACCAAAAGGTGGGGGTGGGCCAAGAGGCATCAGACTTGTTCTGCTCAGCCCCAGAGCAGCAGTGAGTAGAAAGATGGGAAGAGGCCTGTTTCTGCAGGATAGAATTAGTGCTAATCCGAAGTGGAAGAAGCGGGTCCCTTTGTAGAGACCTTCAAGTAATGGCTGAATGATTACTCGTTGGGCACATCGTAGGTGTAGATGGGAATAGTGTTCTGATATGGGTTAGACTGGTAGTCACTTGGGTTTTTCAAAAGTCTGAATGACTAATAAACTTTTTTATACCTAGACATTTAATATTGAGGCAAAATGATTTTTGAAGAAATTACTGTTCAGCTGCCTTGTGAAGTATTAACATTTTAGACTTTTTAATTCTGTAATTCTGGTTTATTAAAACGAATTGGTTAACCAAGCCTGTTTATTAACAGCACTAGAGCTCGGACATCTGCCTCTATTATCTTACGTGGAGCAAATGATTTCATGTGTGATGAGATGGAGCGCTCTTTACATGATGCTCTCTGTGTAGTTAAGAGAGTCCTGGAGTCAAAGTCTGTAGTGCCAGGTGGTGGTGCTGTAGAAGCAGCGCTTTCCATTTATCTGGAGAACTACGCAACCAGCATGGTAAGAACAGTTCAGAGACTGGGGAAGGTGGAGGAGGAGAACCTATTCCCATTGCTCACTAAAGTTTTTCCTTTTTTTCCCCTGCAGGGATCACGGGAACAACTTGCTATTGCAGAATTTGCCAGATCTCTTCTCATTATTCCCAACACACTGGCAGTTAATGCTGCCCAAGACTCTACAGATTTGGTTGCCAAGTTAAGAGCTTTTCATAATGAGGCTCAAGTTAACCCAGAACGCAAGAACCTAAAATGGCAAGTGTTAATTTTTCTACTTTTATTGTCCTCTTGCATGTACCAAGAAGGCAGAATTTTGGGAGTGCTTTTGTCTAAAGGTTAAAACATTTAATAGAATGGAATCTTCATTACTGATGGAGGCACAGGGAGGTGAATAGCTTCCAGGAAGTATGTTTATATGCAAGCACCATATATTTAAAACAACACTCCAAGGGTGAGGGAAGGGAGATGGCTTTATTAAGAGATGAAATAGCCTTTGTTTTAATACCATTCTTTCTTTTCAATTGCAGGATTGGTCTTGACTTAATCAACGGCAAACCTCGAGACAACAGGCAGAGTGGTGTGTTTGAACCTACCATGGTCAAAGTTAAGAGTTTGAAATTTGCAACAGAAGCTGCAATTACCATTCTTCGAATTGATGACCTCATTAAGTTACATCCAGAAAGTAAAGATGATAAAAGAGGAGGAGGAGGTTATGAAGATGCAGTTCACTCTGGGGCTATTGAAGACTGATCTGATTATCTTTATTTATAACAGTGTTGAGATTAGTTTCATCCTGTACCGTTGTCTTGCACTTAGTGTATAGACATAAAAAATACAACAAGCTGTCATGTTGACTTGAGTTTTTAAAAGGGAGATGAAATAAAACATCTTTCCTCTGCTGTTTTTTGGTCCCTGAAATGTGTTCACAGGTAGTTAAATTAGTTCATTTTTTAAGACTTGAACTAAAATGTGGTTAAATTTTACTGGAGACCAAGGTTATAAAATTTTTTCTTTTCATCCTCTTTGAACACACATTGCTATTCCCATCCCTCCTCCAATGCACAGAGCAGCAACTCCACGGGTTCCACCAGTTCGCTCCAGTGTATGTAGTAGAGTAACAAGAATTCGACACCCTGAGGCTCCAATGGGATGCCCCAAAGCTATGGCTCCACCTTGAATGTTGACCTAAAAAAAAAACCATTTAAAATCTCCATATTTGCTGTAAATGAAAATCATTTTCTTTGGAGGGATCCAATGTCTAGCTTAAACTTTTCCCCTCTGGATCAGCTATAGGATCACCTATAAAGCAGGCAAGGAAATAAGCATTTCTGTGCCAGGCACTGTGCTGAGGATTTTTACAAATAGTCATATGACCCTAGAAAAGTATCAAATGATAGACTCACCTTTTCTGGATTCAAACCAAGTTCCTTTGATATTGCTACAGAAAGCGATGCAAAGGCCTCGTTGATTTCAAATACATCAACATCCTCTAGTGTCCAGTTTGCTTTGGCAACCTAAGTGAAAGGGTAACATTAAATCTATTGGTGAGTATAGGTAGTATAGTACTAAGAAAATTTCTCAGCCCCTTTTCTGCCTTGAAAACTCCTCCCCCTCCCCCCAATAATGAGTTTAACCCTTCACTACCCATGCAATTCTCACAAAGTTATAAATTGCAGGACAGGTACACCAGCAGACTGTTCAGTGGAAGGTTTCTAACCATGGATCTCATTCAAGAAGGAAAAGAATGAGTGGTTGTATGGCATAATAGAAGTTGGGTTTGGAACCTAAGGATCTGGATTTGAAAGCCTCTGTGGGTTCCTAATTCATCAGAAATGAAGGGTTGAGACTATATGATCAACCTCTGAGGTCCCTTCCATCCATAAAATCCTGATTACTATTTAAAATTCAGTACTTACAGCCTGCTTTATTGCTGGAATTGGTCCTGATCCCATAATGGCAGGATCTACACCAACCTGTGACCAGGATACAATTTGTGCTAAGGGTGTAAGACTTCGTTTTTCTGCTTCTGACTTTTTCATGAGGACCACAGCTGCCGCTCCATCATTCATTCCTACCAAAGTGTTTAAGATACACATTATTCTCAACCCATGCCAAATCTCTTCCTGTCACCTAATAGTTTGTACTTAATACCCACGATAGAATGCTACATAGTATGAAGTCTCACCTAAAAATTTTGGTTAATCTACCAGATTCTGGTATGCTGAAATGCTCATATTGCACATGATGGATCCCACAATTTATAAATGTCGAAGACAACTGACAAGTGTAGTTATGCCTTAAGTGGAATGGCTCTTAAAAAAAAAAGGCTAGAATGAAAGGTCTTGCAGGAGGAGCGATGCCTACTTTATACCACCACTTAGTAATCTCAGTATCCAGATAACCTGACTTCTTCCCCTTAACTACCACCCAAACTAACAGGCATTTACACTGCACCTTCAGTGTGCTAGGCACTGCTAAGCTCATTTTGCTCTCACAACAGCCCTTTGAGGTAGGTGCTATTACCTGTTTTACAGTTGAGGAAACTAAGGCAAACAGGTTTCCCAGGGTCAGCCACACAGCCAGTAAGAGTCTGAGGCCTGATCTTAACTTGGGTCTTCCTGACTTAAAACCCAGTGCTCTAGAAAAATGTCTCTCACAGGTGTGCTGGCTGACTTCTTTACTCTAAGGTTAGATGCCAGAGACCCAAATTAACTTGTTAGTACTTAATAAGATTAAAGCAATGAAAAAAAACTGAATGAAGCTAACAAAATATTAATAGCACTCTGTAGTAACAAAGAATTAGGAACAATATATGTATTGGGGAACAATTGAGCAAATATATATGAAGGTGGTAGAACATGCAACTGTAAGATACGATAACATGAGGAATACAGAGAAACATGGGAAGGTCTTCATAAACTTACAGAGAGAAATAAAACAGAACCAGAAGAAAAACACATTAAAATGACTAGGACAATGTAAGTAAAAAATAAAAGAAAGTTTACTCTGAAATAATGGCCACTGAGAAGAAAGAAAAGTCCCTTCTATTGGAAAGGGGGGGGGTCTTTGAGCACAACGTTACACATACTCTCAATCACTGTATCACACATTTCTTGCTTCACTTTGTTTAATAAGAAGGGTTCAGTTTTAGAACTGGGTAAAAAACCCACAGCACCACTCAGGAAGAAATGAACAGATGACAGCTTATGACCACAAAGATCAGTGAGCTGGGAGTATCTTTCCTACCACACTCCCCAAAAAACTCACCTGAAGCATTAGCAGCAGTTATTGTTCCTGATCCATCCGTCAGAAAGCAAGGCTTCAGTTTGGACATCGCTTCTAAAGTGCTTCCATGGCGAGGAAATTCATCTGTTTTAACTTCCACAGGTCCTGAAAGGAGAAAAGCAACTCCCTAAGAGTCGTTCCATTACAGACACGGCACCGGGCTTTAGCAGAAACTCGAAAACATATAAATGGAGGTTTATTAGCAAGGAGTACGTAACTCTGCCAATGAATTCTATCTTAAGGGATGTTCCTTTGAAAAAAAAAATGACCATTAGGATAGGCTGTTAGAAGAATATCTGTTAGAAGGATATCTCATTCCTTTCTGCTGGCTCTGCCATATTCCAGTGAGTTGCCAAAATGACAAACAAAAGGAAAAAGGAGAGGGACGCAATACATGTTTTCTAGGCCATTTCAAAAACATGGTGTTGTCCCTTTGGCTACATATATGTGAATATTCAAGAAAGGTGATATTGTTCATATCAAGGGTATGGGCACAGTTCAGTAAAGGATGCCCTACAAATGTTACCAGGGCAAGAGAGGACAGGTCTATGTTACTCAACATGCTGGAGGCCTTGCTGTAAACAAACAGGTTAAGGGCAAGATTCTAGCCAAGAGATTAATGTATTTATTTAGCATATTAAACATTCTAACAGCACAGACAGCATCCTGAAGTGGGTAAAAGAAAATGATCAGAAAAGGAAGGAAGCCAAAGAAAAATGCAACTGCGTTCAACTGAAAAGCCAGCCTGCTCCACCCAGAAAAGCACGCTTGGTGGGAACCAATGGCAAGGAACCTGAGCTGTTGGAACCAATCCCCTATGAATTCATGGCATAAACGACTGTTAAAAAAAAACCAGTAAAAAATCTTGGATTATGAAAAAAAAAAAGAATCTCATATAGGTTTATGCCCTTTTTTTTTGCAGTGGGAGGCAGCTTGGGGTGAAGAGGGAAACTGGTCTCCCTATCCTGACCAGGCTGGAAATGCTAGACCCCAATACTGATTGGTATGGAAGCTTGAAGCTACTCCATCTTCCCTACCTGGGTCAGTTTAACCCTCATTATGTAGCCTGGTGACTCTATGCCCCACAACCGGGGAGCACTTCAGGATTGAGGGCCTTTTCATGTTGCAAGTTGAAGGCTCTGGCCAAACAGTTCCCACTGCATAGGCTTCAAACTGCCAATGAACTGCTCTCGAAGTTACTTAAAGTGAGAGCTACATTTCACCTCGGAATGCCCTTAAGAGGTCAGAAGATGTGTGTGATGGAGAAAATCATACTTTTTCTCTGGGCCCAGCTTCTCACCTGATAAACTGGTAAAGTCAGACAGGGTGCCTAAAAAGCCTTATGACTCTAAAGGTGCCATGACAGAGACAAATGAAAACAGTATGATCCCCAATGGATCTTGTCACTTCAACTAACAAATAGAGAATTTTCAAAGGCCTCCTTACCACAATGACAAGAGTATAATTCTTTATAATCCATTTTGAAATTCTTAGATAAAACCATTGCCTTTTCTTAATCAAAAAGATCACCAACACTAAATGTGCTCAATAACCATCGATGTGGCCTTTAGAGAAAGATATTTAGTTATGTTCCAGTGGCTGCTTTTCAAAAGAACGTTTTCCAGCAGCTGCTTCAGATGATGAAAATACTGAGCCTAGTAAAAAGCATGCTGTTGAGATAAAAACACAGGCAGGCAGACTTAGTTTACAGTTCCAAGTCTTCCACTCAAGAGCTGTAACTCTGAGACCAGACATTTCATCTCCAAGCTTCTGTTTCCTTATCGATAAAGCAAAGGCTGGACTAGCATACTATGTGTACCAAGTCCTTCAGTAGTAGGTAAATTCCTAAAGGGCTGGGGCTATCTTTTGCACATAGTAGGTGTGTAACAAACGCTTGTCTCACTTAGCTAATGATTTCTGAGGTCCTTTTAAGTTCTGAGATGCTAAGATTCTCTACAAACCAGGCCACTTGCTTATTTTCCCTAGAACCTTTGAGAACATTCCTATATAATCATGGCCCCAAAAAAGAGCTATGAGAAGGCACCTCCCCCCACTTTCCTGCAGAGTTGGAACTTGGCAAATACTTTCAGATGATCTTATTTTTTCTGCTTCTTGTTTTTTCCCCACCTTCGGTTTTTGTGTTAAAAAATTATTATTAAGTAGCATAACTACCTAGGAGGAGAGGGGGGAATGATACAGGAGAAAATCTGGATGACAGAAAAACAAAAAGCTATTAATAAAAAAGCACTTTTAGAAATTCTAGTATGGGGGGGGAGGCAGAGCCAAGATGGTGGCTGGAAAGCAGGGACTTGCTTAAGCTCTCCCCCAAATCCCTCCAAACACCTGTAAAAAATGGCTCTGAACAATTTCTAGAGCTGCAGAACCCACAAAATAGAAGAGGGAAGCAGGTCTGCAGCCCAGGAGAGCCTGGATGGTCACTGGAAAGGCTCTATCACATGGTGCTGGGAGCGGAGCCAGGACAGACCAGACCGGGAGTCAGATGGAGCAGGCCAGTGGGAAAACTGCTAGACAGGATTACAGAGGGGTCTGGTCCCAGCCCTGGGAGTGGCGGAGGTGGCATGGTGGTGGCTATGGTGGCAGCAGCAGCAGGAAACTCCTGTGGCTGCTTCCAGAGCTCCAGCATCAGCTGCTTCCAGAGTCCTTGGCTCACTTGGTGGGAGGAATCAAGCGTTGGACCAGAGCGGGAGTGCAGGGCTTAATTTGCCCTGCTTGGATCTGGGTCTCAATTCTGGTTGGTGGTTCTTGGGGGAGGAGGAGCACTGCTGTGGCAGAGCTTGCAATGACAGTGAAGTAGCTCTGAAAATAGCAGCACAGCCCCTAAAGCTTGCGACAAAGCACTCTCTACTCTACAAGCAGTCATACCCTGACAAAAAGCTCAAAGGTGAAGTAGTTGGCTGGGAACATAGCCAGGCAGCAAAAAAGGACATAGACTCAGACGCAGACTCCAGAATCTTTTTTTGGTGACAAAGAAGATCAAAACATACAGACAGAAGAAGTCAACAAAGTCAAAGAGCCCACATCAAAAGCCTCCAAGAAAAATATGAATTGGTCTTAGGCCATGGAAGAGCTCAAAAATTTTGATTTTGAAAAGCAAGTAAGAGAAGTAGAGGAAAAATTGGGAAGAGAAATGAGAATGATGCGAGAAAATGATGAAAAACAAGTCAATGACTTGCTAAAGGAGACCCAAAAAATACTGAGGAAATTCTAGTATGTCCTTGTTATATGCTTTTCTCCTTATATTTAAATTTTCCTTCTAGTGTTTTATCTACTGCAATCCATACCTACCTTTTCTGGAAGGCACAGAAACAGGTACAATCTCTTTGTCAAAATAGCCCGCTTTTTGAGCATTCTCTGTCCTGTTCTGTGACAAGAGAGCATATCCATCTTGGTCTTCTCTACTCACTTTCCATTTCTGTGCTACATTTTCAGCTGTTGGAGAACAAGGCAACAAAATATATTGGTATATACATGGTTGGCTTCTAAAAACAGAAATATGTTCTACTAAAAACAAGCATCTGCTTTCAACATCAGCATTTACACACAGACTGATCTAAATAATTTCTCTCAATCCTTGTTCTAGATTGTTCTTAAGTAGATATCATGGGTGGAAGTTGTGATGTGACTTTTAAGAAACTATTTTCTTCCCACATAATTTATATCATCTCCTACAAAAATGAAAAAAGGAATGCTGGGAACACGTATGAGGCACTGTGTGATGAGGTTGGACAGTCTACTTGGATTGAGGCCAAAAGTACAAAGAGCCCAGAGAGGGACATTTAGTAAAGCCAGGTGGCATCATTTAATTTAGCGTACTGACTTCTGTGCATCCCAGCAGGGGCCAAGGTCTGACTCCCAGCTCATCAGGAAAGAAGGCATCCCTCTCTGTGAGATCCTGTTATTCTTTCCCTGCCCCATCCCCCACTCCCTGCCTGGGAACATCACTAACCCCCAAGTAACGTTAGATATGCTTAGTGAATTAATGTCAACCTTTCCAGCTTTGAAGAACAGTTTCAGAATACAGAATCCTCCTATAAAAAGGGAGTGAGATATTCAGGGACTTAAAACCATCCAGTACTAATCTAACATAATTTCGGGAAGGTAGAAAGGATGCCCCAAAGGTCTGGTTAACATCATCTGGCTAATAAGCAGAAGGAGACAAAAAGAGGGTAAGCAGACAGGTGAAGATCTTCCTATCAAAGCACTGGCTGACTGACCTATAGTAAATCCTGTAAGCGCCCTAGGCCTCAGTTTCCCCACTTGTAAAATGAGGGGGTTGGACACCATCTTTAAGGTTGCTTCCATCTCCAATACTCTACAATGATAGGGGCATAATTATAATCAATTCACAGCAATCTTACATTTCTATAATTTCTTTTAACCGAAGCTGTTTCACTACCTTACCTGTAACACCCATGTGATAGTTGTGGAATGCATCTGTAAGACCGTCACAGATCACGGTATCTTTCAAAGGGGTCTCTCCCATTTTCAATCCTGTTCTCAAGTGAACAAAATGAGGAGCCTGGGAACAAGAAATATACCATCGATTTAGATAGCGATCGGCAAGTCCAACCGAATCCTTTCCTCGGGGTACTAGGCAAAAAAAAAAAAAAAGGTTGAGAGAATGAGCTGATCTTAATAAAAATGTAAGTGAGATTCTGCAGCTAGCCCAGTTTGAGAGAAGTACAGAGCGCATAATGTGCGTGTTAAGGATGTGGTTACAGCGGTGAATCTGAGAACTACAGTAATTTCAAAGTAGTGATGAGCATAAATGAGATTTCAAGATATCTACAATCGTAATGAGACACTAAAACATCTGTGATTTCTATTGATGACTACATCATGCGTATTGCTAATGCTACTGTGGTTTTGTTGCCTACAGCCATAATTGAAGGAAATGCTTAATTTCAATTCAAGTCAGTGAACATAAAGATGTGTTGGTTTGTTTGCTTTTCTTCTTTCCCATCCAAGTTTAAGGACCTCCTGCAATGTAGCCACAGACTCCTTGGCCTATATTGATGCTGCTGATGGGGTGCCTGTGCTTGGACCCCAATTCCAAAATCACATTTCTGTCTCAGGCAGTTTCTCTCCAACCCAATGACCGCATGCTCTAGCAAAACAGGACAGCATGCCCTAGCAAAACACTTCTCTATCTTCCTGATACAGTAGCCTGCTACACCTATAAAATTTATTAGTTTGAACTGACTATGTACTGGCTGAACTGGCTGTGTACTCACCCATTGGACTACTATATTTATCTTGGACTCCTCATTCACTCCCTAATGTTTATCTTGTCTAACAAGACATTGATGGGGGCAGCCTGAGTATTTCTCAATCAGGCCTGACCCTTAATCATTCAGACCTAAAACCACACCTCTCTGTAGCTTTGGGCTATTTCCCAGTGAACACTGGGTAAAATACCTCCACAGTAGATACTAAATGTGCATGTTCCTTTAAGAACTCCTTAATCACTCCCAAATCCCACCCTGAATCACACAGCATATATGGCACATGTTTTACTATAGTTTATCCTATATAAACTTCACCTGTATCCCTCTAAGGTTGTAAGTTCCCTAAGAACTCTTGCCCGCTGAAAAGTGTAATAAATCTTTGCCACCTTGACTTAAAGAATGCTTGAGTCTGCGAATTCATTCCAGACGACCTTGCCTGGGAAACATCAGCCTTGGAGTTCCTGGACTGCCTCAACCCCACAACTACCATCTGAAGACATGCGAAAAGGCTTTGGGAAATAATACTCCTTTAACAGCCCTCACAGTGGGAAAGACCTTCAGCGAGCATTCATCTCCCTGTTCTATGTTTCATCTGGTTCTTAGGACTGGGTGGGAAGGGGGGGTCACTGAACCAGATTATTTTTGTTACCTATTTTAAGGATTCTTAAATGATTTTGATACATGTGTGAGAGATACCTTGTTGGGAAAACTCCTGAAACGGCATTTTAATCTACCAAATCAAATGCTATTTTATAATCAACAAACAATAAGCAGTTTGTGTTTTCTTCTGCAACATGACTAACATGAAATATGTTTTCTATGACTTCACATGTATAATCAATATCAAATTGCTTGCCTTCTAAAGTAAGGGGGAAGGACAGGAGAGAGAATTTGGAATTCAAAATTTTAAAAAATGACTAAAAATATTTTCGCATTTAACTAGGAAGTATTTAATAAAGTAAATAAAAATGACTTAAAAAATAAGCACTATGGGCCCTGTATTCTCTAAATCAGAGGTTCTCAAAATTGTTTTTGTATCTGTAGAAACCTGTGGATCCCTTTTCAGAACAAAGTTTTTAAATGCATAAAATATAAAATACAAAGGATTACAACCAATTATATTAAAATCCAGATGTTGAAATATATTTTTAAAATTGTGGACCCCTGGTTAAGAACATATTCTAAATAAGACAATTGTGTTACTGTAAAAATGTGATTTCTTTTGATGACTACATCATAGGTATTGCTAATAAATGTACAAAATCAAGTATCATTTACAAAAGTCTGCCTATTTCCTAATATCCTCAACAAAAATGTCACACACACACATACATACATACACACACACACCACGTAGTTAAGTCCCATAAAATTTTTAAATAGATGCCAGAGTAGGTACGGGTCAGTAGTTATTATTGTTCTCTCACTCAACTTTTTTTGGTATTGTGTAAGATCTGAGGCTTTTTTTTTTGGTCATATTTTTGGTACCTTTTCCTTTTTCAGGTATCTTGTGAATGGCTCCCCATTCCTCGGGGCTCACTATATTAATGCCAAACAATTCCAGGACCTGATTAACTTAAACCCACTGCAGATCAGAACTGAGCTCAAAAGATCCACCAGCCTCAGCCTCTCCAGTAGCAGGGATTACAGGCATTCACCACCACACCTGGCCCTCTCTTTGCCCTTTATCCCATTTCTATCTCATCTAAAAGCACATTGGGGACTGTAATATTAAGAGTCCAAGTGTATCCTGGATGGTGAATAAAGTCTGTGATAAAATTATATGCAAATTTCTTCCAATTCTCTTTTGTTTCGCCTTCCCATTTTCAACTTTAAATAAGCTTTCAACCTTAAACCATGCTTAACTCATGGGTTAAATGCACTCTGCATGACTTTCTGAGGTTTCTTTCCAAGATTTCTTTAAACTGGTTTTACAATTCATTGCTTCCCTCTGCTTCACTTGGTACAACTGCTCAAAATCTTTATCATCCTCTCCTCTCTGTAAAATTTTACAAACAAGTTTGTATTTTAAACTGATGTTGCCTTTGGCTACCACTCCAATCTGCGTGGCAATTAAGTCACCTGTTTGTTGCCTAACTGGCTATTTAGGCTCCTTTGGCCTTCTGGCTATAGCAGTTTATTTATTTCAATCACACTTCTAAGATGATTATGGTTTCTGTACTTTCTTCTGAGTGTAACTCATTTTTCATTATCAATAACAGGTTAGAATAGAATCGTTTCAAGAAAGGAATTCGAGGAGTTGGTTTTGTCGTGCACCAATGATCACAGACTTGAGGACCCAGAGGCAAGCTAGTCCAGTCCCCTCATTTCACAGATGAGGAAACTGAGGCTAACACAAGTCAAGTGACTTGCCTAAGGTCACAAAAGTAGTAAAATGGCAGAGCTGAGATATATAAATACATTTCACACCATCTGACAAAGTGTCGAACACTAAGATAAAGGGAATCCTATTGCAGCTTTTCTCCTTGCAGTCTTCTTTCCAAAAAGAAAGGAAGGCACAAGTGTATATCTTCTTGACCTTCAAGTCAAGTCATTGTTACTCAAAAACTAATTAAACAAATGGGTTGGGTTCAAGGGTCATCAAATTAGGGCAGTTCATTTTCTCCCCTTAATTCACTCTTGTTTGGTTCATAACTCTTCTTAAAAGAAGTCTGGGGGCGGCTTATCTTGATGCTAATTAAGTAGCATTTTTTTCTTGTTAGGGGAAGAGTCATGGAGACATTTTCATTTCTACAGAGGCCATACCTTGCTCATGCTTTCCATGCCTCCTGCTACAACAATGCTGGACTCTCCGATCCCAACAGACTGGGCCCCAAGGCACACAGCTTTGAGGCCTGACCCACAGATCATCTGACAGCTCCAAGCTGGCACGGCGTAGGGGATCCCGGCTCCCACGCTGGCCTGTCGAACAGGATTCTGACCACAACCTAAAAGAAGGACCGGTTGCCAGAGTCAAGGGTTTGCATTAGAAAGCGTGGCAAACATTCACAGGGATTAGCGAAGACATCGAGTTTTGACACACTGTCAGCAGAGGACAGTGGAGGGGCATTACAGTGAGCAGAAGCAGGAAATGAGTGGGAGGCTCTCTAATGTGGTTGATTAGAGTCCTCCTGAGAAGTGTGGCTGACAGAGAGCCAAGAAGACCTGGGTTCAAATCCTGGCTGCGTGACTTTGAACAAGTCAATGTTCTAAGCAGCCCCTAAGTTTCTAAGTTGCAGAGAAGGTGCCTACCTGCAAAGGTGGAAGGCATTTCCTCCCCTGGAAATTCCCTTTTTAACCAATGATATCACAGATCTAGCCCCTATCCTTATTCCTTTTTGATTCAATCAGCTATGAAACAACTAAGGAACACAGAGAAATGCAAGAACATAATACAGTAGGGCTAGCTATGATCAAACTTTAGGCTCTGCTTTTTTCTTTATGCCTATCAGGCAGCTCCACGGCAAAATGGATAACGGAGCACCAGGCCGGGAGTCAAGAAGACCCAAGTTCAAGTCCAGCCTCAGATACTAATTGTGTGACCCTGAGCAATTCTCTTAACCTTTGCCTGCTTCAGTTTTTTCAACTATAACACGGGGATAATAACAGTACTTGCCTTCTTTGTGAGGATCAGATGAGATGTTTTCAAAGCACTTAGCATGTTGCCTGGTGTATTAGAGGCATTTAATAAATGCTTTGTTTCCTTCCTTCCTTCCTTCCCCAACGTTAGGGGAAGGTGGTGGTATCAAGCACTCTTATGTATCTCAGAGTCTCTCCTAACGCTTGAGAAAAGTAACTTGCTAATTTTATTCACATGAAGATGTTAGGGATTACTGTGTTAGCCTCTCAAAGGGTAGCTATATTTTAGTTTTTAACACAAAAGAATAAATCTCTAACGGTAAAAATTCAGAGAGGTACACGGGGGAGGCTCTGTGGCTCTTGAACATTAATGGAAAAGAAGTGAATCTGCCATAAATTCAGAGAAGGCTTCCTCAGAGTCCTGAAATGGAGTTGGCAACAACAGATCATTAAAGCAGAATGTAGGAGAGCAGGTAGGTAGAGAAAGGCCAAAATCTCTAACAAGCCCAAAAATCTGAAATTCGGCATTAGGCTTACCCGCTGACAAAACATGCCCAAAAATGACCTCGGACACCTCGTCTGGAGGAACGCTAGCCCTTTTTAGGACTTCTTTAATGACGGTGGAGCCCAGCTCATGGACAGGGACGGTGGATAACGCACCATTAAAAGATCCTGAAAGAAAACATGAAAACTTTAACTGAGCTTCTCAGAGGGAGCCAGTGGTTTTGGAAAAACACACTACTTGGGTACTGCCACCTCCTCCAACCCCAGCCCACCGTTCCCTAAACAGCTCATCATTAAGGGTTAGGCATTAAATTAGGACTGAAGAAGGCAGCTCTTTTTAAAGGAAGCCCGGTCCTCTTCGGCATTGGTGATTCAGGGCTTCTGGTCCGCTGACAGGTTGATGCCATAACTTATCAGAGATGATGCTAATGAAGGGATGGATACCTTATGGTCTTTAATTCCTGAGACACTAAAACGGTGGAGCTGGGAGTCTGAAACACCCAACTTTCAGATCCAGTCCCAGATACCAAATCACCCCGGGTAAGTTGCTGAACCTCCGTGCCTCAGTTTCCCCAGCCTTTAAGTCCCCTTCTAAGTGGGGTTTGTTGGAGCCGGTTCTAACTGGATGACCTTAAATTTTCAATATAAGCATTTACACCTAAAAACCAGCAATTGCTATAAATCTGAGCCTGATTTACGGTTCTGCTGATTGTCTAGACTTAAGTGTTAATAACGTTAATTCAACTTAAAACTGCGTGCGTGTACGCTTCCCCCCACCCCCGGAAAATCCGATTAATAAACATTTACCGGCACAGCTTTGCTTCCAACTATACAATTATGATCCAATGAATCCTCCGTTCATTTCTCTATCAATGAAATTTCTCACTTGCCTAGCTATACCACAGTAAAACTATAACCCAATGCATCCTCCGTTCGTTTCCCAATTAATGAACTACACCCTTGCTTGCCTATAGATACTGTGGTAAAACTATAATCAATGAATCTTCAATTCATTTCTCAATAATCGATCCCCACTCTTACTTAGACGAACGCTTCCCAAGCCCAAAAGCAGGGTTACCCCGCCCCCCTGAAAACATGAGGTAAGCCGATGGCTCTACTGGGCGCTGACCAATCAGAGGCCGGTCCCGAGAGCACTATCTCTTCCCCAGCCAATGGTGTGCTCAGCATTCGAGGTGGTCCTACCTCGGCGAGCCAATCACCGCCAGAGGAGCCGGAGTCGGCCGGGGGCGGAGCCACCCCTCGTCCGCGAGAACGTACTCTGTGTCTCCGCGCGCGGGTCCCCGGCCCCTCACAGGGATCTCCCTCCCTTCTCATTTCCCCGTCCCGGACCACGCGACGCCACAGTCACGCAGGGCAGGGGGTCTCGAAGAGAATCTCCAGCCCCACAAGCCCCCGAGCCAGCTCCGGCCGCTGCCCAAGCCCCACGCGCCAGGGGCCCGCTACGTCCAGCGTGGGAGCGGCCGCTCACCTATCGCAGTTCTGGCCGCGGACACGATGGCCACGGGGTCCGAGCCTGCGTTCATCCTCCGGCTGGTCTAGGGCGGCGGCTGGAGCTGCTCGGCTGCACGGCTTCCCCGGAGCGTGTTCGGGTCTCGTCTCTGCGTGGCACCGTGGGGTTCTGGCACCTCACCTTGGGAGGAGGGGTCCGGGACGGAGACCCCTCCTCCTTCTACCGCCTTCCCCACCCCTTCCTCCTCGGCCCGCCTCCAGGGCCAGTGCGCACTTCCTGGTGGGCGGTGCCAACCCGGACAGAGCCGGGAGACTGAGGGAGGGGCGAGGCCCTCCAGGGCTACCCCGCTCTCCGAAAGGCCCCGGTGTGCGAACCTAGAGCCGCATGGAACCAACTCCGGCGCCCGGATCCGCCCTCCCTTCCCCCATTACCCTGTGCTGCCGCGCTACTGGGAAGCCTTGGACCTCCTGGCGGTGCCATCCTCCTCCTTCTTTAACTGGGAAATTCCATCCGTATTGAGGCAGGAATTGAGGAGAACTGGACGCCGAGGAGAATGAGCTTAACATTTTAAAAAAAATTTTGAGTTCCAAATTATCTTCCTCCCTGCCCCCCTCCCTTACCCACTGAGAAGGCAAGCAATGCGATATCAGTTATACATGTGAAATCATGCAGAGCATATGACAATGAGTTTTGAAAGAAGGTATTCGGTGGATTAACGTATTCCAGAGCACGGACTTTTTCTTAAGATTTCTAGTCTTTCCTAGATGGCCAGATTTGCACAATTGCCAGTGTTCACTCCGTTCAACATACATATCCTCAGAGGAGACTCTTCCCCACGTCCATCCTCTGTACTCAGCTGTCAAACTAATGTTTCTTAAAATGCAGGTCTGATTATTTGCTCCTATTACCTACCTCCAAGATCGAGTGTAAAATTTCAATTAAATGAACATATTTTTAGCACCTACAGCGCTCCGGGCATTGTGCTAAGCGCTAGGGATACTAAAAGAAGCAAAAGACAGTTAGTTTCTGCCTTCAAGGAGTAATCTAATGGGGGAGACAAGATACAAACAAATAGGAAGCAAGCTACGTACAGGATAAATAGGAAATAATAGACAGAGGGAAAGTGCTGGAATTAAACGGGGTTGGGGAAGGCTTCCAGTAGGAGATGAGATTTTCCTTGATTCTTAGAGGAAGCCAGGAAGGTCAGTAGACAAAGCAGAGGAGAGAGAATGTTCCAGGCACGGAGAATAGCCGGAGAGACTGCCCAGAGCCGAGAGATGGAGGGTCTTAACCCGGTTTGTGGAACAACCTGGAGGCCAGGGTCACAGGATCAAAGAGTACATGTTGGAAAGTAAAGTGTAAGAAGACTGGAAAGGTAGGAGGGGGCTAGATTGTGAAGGGATTTGAATGGCAGACAGGATTTTGTATTTGCTTCTGACAGCAAAAGCCAAAATTCTGTCTTTCCTAACTTGATCCCTCCCTACCTTTTCAGCCACCTTATTCGCCTTCCTTATTAACCCCACCTTTTTTGTTGTTGAGGTGGCAAGAAGTGTCTATCATAAAGACGTGTTTAAAATGCTGTACTATAACATTATTGGATTCAATGTGCTGCTTCTCTCCTAACTGGAGGACCTGCTTTAAACTCCCATCTCTAGCGATTCTCTTTCTGCTTGGTGCCATCCAGTGACCCTGGCTTCTGCTGTTTCTTGTACAAGAAACTCAGCCTCCCAACTCTGTGAGTTCTCACTGGCTATCCCCCTGCTTAGAATTCTCTCTCTCCATCTTCATATCTGGGCTTCTCTGATTTCCTTCTGCCTCCTAAAAATCTCACCTTCTTACAAGAAATCTTTCTGGATCCCCCTTAATACTAGTGCCTTCCCTCTGGGATTACCTCCCAGTTATCATGTCTTGTTTATATGTGGCTGTTTGCATGTTCCAGCCCCCTCCCTTAGATTTCGAGCTCTTGAAGGTAGGGGTTGTTTTTTTGCTTTTCTTGCATCCCTAGTGCTTCATACAGTGCCAGACATATAACTAATTAATTATTACTTAATGTCGATTCGATTAGCTGACTGGGTAAATATAGTAATGCTCCTGCGAAGGATAACATGAACTGACCTTAATGTCTTCGGAGTAGTAAAAGGCAACAGGTATTTCTTAACTATCTCCATACCTTCTCAGGCAGTCTGACAATTATATTCTTAAGTATTTCTTCTGCTTGTGGATTTGAATTTCCCTGGAAGATGAGCTAGCAGTTACTTGGAAAAATGTTGACTGTTGAATGAATATATTAGACCTAGATTCAAATCCTACCACTTACTATCTGTTTAACAATGGACAGGTTACTTCATTTCTCTGAGTCTAAATTTCTTCATCAAAATGGCAGGTTTAGACAAGATGATCTCTAAGGTCCTTTATATCTGGAAGCTTTTGAGCCTATTCTTATCTTCATTACTCTAAAACAAAATCATTTCACAGTTCCTGGGTTCTTTACTAGGTCCCATACCCAGTGAATTAGGCCCACTTCCTGCCTCTTGGTAGTTTACTGTGTATCAAAGACATCAGACACAAGTAAACATTTAAAGTGGAGGGCAGATAATTTTTTTTTTACAAATTATTGAACAATTAAATCAAATAGGGGATTAAATATTCACTTTATTCAAGTAAAGGGTAAGGACATTCTTGGGGCATTGAGTCGCTAAAACTCAACATGCCCCCAACTGAGTTAGTAAACTCTTCCAATAGCATCCTTTCCCCAAAACTTGACCCTTCTTTTGAATTCTCCATTTCTGTCCATGTGAGCACCATTTATCCTATCTTTCATGTTGGAAACTTTGGTGCTTTCTTTGACTTTTTTTCTCTTATTCACTTCTCATATCCAAACAGTTACAACATCATGATCCTACTGAGTGTCTATCCATTCCTAATAACCAAATACACCTGCCTAGATGATTAAAGTAGCATCCTAACCATTCTTTCTGTTTTCTTTCTCTCATCCCTCCAGTTCATCATCCACATTACTGTCAGGCTCGTTCTCTTTCTATGGCTGAGTCATGTCTTTGTTCAAAGCCTTCAGTGGCTCTCCACTGAAAAGTTCAAATGTTAGCTATCATTATCATTAGACTATAGGGACACTGCCAGGAGTTTGGAATGCTGTTGTGTGACTGGGTCTCCTAGGGATAGGAGAGCTGCTCCCTACTGATGATAACTGGCAGACATGCAGAGTCAACTCAAAGGCAACCCTTCACTTCATTGTTAACTTGGAAGTAAATTGAGTGGTCACAGCAAGGCTACTTCTGGGAAGCCTGTATCAACACACACAGGAGGCCAAGCACAATCTCATGCCTATGTAGACCTTAGAAGTATGTCATGGAGTTCAGGCACAGGGACTGAGGAGGGGGAATATAAAGAAGAAGAGGAAAGAGAAATGAAAAATCAAATTTATCTTTAAAATTCTCTGCTAACTTTTCGTTGTGTCCTAGAGGTATTTTATGTACTGCTGAAAAATTTCCTAGTTTTTTCCTGGAAGCTCCATTTACATGGGAAATGTTCTCATCTCCATCGAGGGAGTAAGGACTGACCTGTAACTTCATGGACACTGTCCTATGCTGTTCTAGTTAAAATTATAACCAGTGGAGCTCCAGTAAAGTTCAACAATTGACTCTCAGAAAAAAAATGTACGCAAGACACACTTTTGAGTTTAAGCTGCATTATTAGCAGTTGTTCATCAGTCTGTTAAATCTAGAGCATCAACAAAAACGAAACTTTGATTTGTGGTGTTTGCCTGTTTCTGAGGTGTAGATGCTCCCACTGAAAATTTAACCATCTTCTAGGCAGCAGGTCCAAGCTGCTTCCAGCATACCCTTCATTATATTCCATGCATACAGAGTCAATTGGATGATTAAGAAAATTATCTAGATAATGCAGCCTGTAAAATACTTGCCTAAATTATTTTGGGATCTCTTTTTAAAGGAATGAAGAGGGCAGGTTTGATGATCCAAATTATGGTCCCAGTTCTCTTTGCCTTTCGTATTGAGATAAGCTGAGAGTATTTATGACAGCTAGGTGGTGAAGTGGATAGAGTGTCCCAGGCCTGTAGACAGGAGGACCAGAATTCAAATCTGACCTCAGACACTTACTAGCTCTGTGCCCCTGGACAAGTCACTTAACACAGTTTGCCTTAGTTTCCTCATCTGTAAAATGAGCTGGAGAAGGAAATGGCAAACCACTTTCAGTATCTTTGCCAAGGAAACTTCAAATGGGGTCATGAAGAGTAAGGCACAACTAATTGACTAAATAATGACAAAAAGTATTTATATACCAACTTAAACATGGCTAAATAAACTGGCAGTCATGCAGAGTCAACTCAAAGTAAATTGAGTGGTCACAGCAAGGCTACTTCTGGGAAGCCTGTATCAACATACACAGGATTTTAACTACATATGTTGCTGTTTTCTTCAAGATAAGTATCAGAGGTAAGATCCATCAGTGTTTCAGTTATTTTTGCAATCAGGCTATTTACATATGTACTGACTTATCTTCTTATAGGTACACCAGTTCTTACCAAACTGGAAAAGCATAAAGACTATTCTAAGCCAACTGGATTAGCAACATATTGTGAAAAAAGATATAATAATATAAATAATAATAAGGAATATGGTATTTATAGGACATACAAGTATCTAGAAATTTATGTATAATTCAGCCCAACAAATGTAAGTAACCTGGGGCTCAAGCCCAGTTGTTAATACTGTCCTCATTGGTGGATATTGATTACTCCATGATCCATATCTGCATGAGGGTGGAGTTTAAAAAAGCTTGAGAGAAGAGAAATCCTGGTCTTTTGGCTTCCAGCTTCAAGAGAGGAGATTAGGAGTCCAAATTCTCTTCAGGGAGAGAAAAAATCCAGGAAGAGGCTGATATGTAGAGGAGTAGCACCTCAGTCATGTTTCCACATGTAAGGGTATGACTAAGTGGACAGAAGGAATGTATGAGAGATGCCATCAAGGTAGAACTGGAAAAATTCGGCAACATATTGGATATGGAGGGTGAATGAAAGGGAAAAGTTGAGGGTGACACCAACATTGTGAGCCTGACTAACTGGGAGGATTGTGAGTTCTTCAACAGTAATAGAGAAGTTCAGAAGAAGGGTGGATTTGGGGGAAAAGATCAATTCAGTTGATGTTGAGTTTGAGATGACTACATGACATTCAGTCTGAGATGCAAGAGTCAAATGGTGTTGTGGGACTGGAGCTCAGGAGAGATTGGACTGGGGCTAGATATATAAACCTGGAAATCATCCACATAGAGACAATAATTGAACTCAAGGAGCTAATGAGGTTTTCAAGAAAGAGCTGGTAGAAGGAAGGATGAAAGGAAATAAGAATTTATTAAGTGCCCACTATGTGCCAGGCACTATGCTAAGCACTTTACAGATATCATCTCAGTTAATTATCTCTTTTAATTCAACTTCTAGCCTAATCTGATGCTTTCAGAGGAATAGCTAGGATAGGAATCCCAGAAAATATATACAATGATAACAATTTTGTAAAGACAAATAACAAGCTGAGGACAAAGCCCTGGAGAACACCCACAGTTAAGGGGTATGAACTGGATGGTGAACCAGCAAAGGAGACACAGAAGGAGCAGTTACATAGGTAGGAAGAGAGCTAGAAGAAAGTAGTATCATGAAAACCTAGAAAGGAGAGAATATCCAGGAAGGGGGGAGATCAGCATTGTTAAATCCTGCCTGTTAGGTCAAGTAGGATGAGAATTGAGAAATGGCCATTAGATTTGGCAATTTTGTTACCTTTAGAGAGGGCAGTTTTAGCAGAATGATAAAGTCAGGAGCAGGTTGTGGAGGCTTTAGAAGACAGTGAGAGGAAAGCCAAGATGTTGGAGTAGTAGGAAGTATAGCAAGCTCCTTCCATCACCACCCCCCAAAACTCCTCCAAACATATCTAGAAAATGTACCAGACCAAATACTGATTGAGAAATCCAAGAAAAAAAAAGAGTGGGTTCCTTCTCTAGCCCAGGTTAACATGAGGAGATAGGAAGGTCTGTGGATGTTTCAGGTAGAGTCTGGCCAGGTGTGTGCTTAGTGGAGCATTTCAGTACAGGGAGAGGCTGAGTATTAGGACAAGAAGAGATCCCAGATCCAGTACAGAGGGGCATGACTTTGTGTAAAGTGCAGGATCAAGTGACAACTGAGAGTTCTGTCATTTATGACCCTGTTCTGGGTCATAGATACAGGGCCAACTGAGGAGGGGACCTGTACCTAGAATTAGCATGCCAGGGTAAGGAATGGTTCCAGGCCCTAAGCTGTGTGCTAAGCAAGGAGCAAGTTCAGAAGGTGGCAACAGCTGTGTGGCTCAGAGCTCAGGGGCAGTTCAGGGTCTCAGTTCCAGCTTCTAGCCCAGTTGGAAGCTTTCAGAGGAATAGCTTGGCTAGGAGTCCCAGATAAGTTATCCAATGATAACAATATTGTAAAGACAAGGAACTTTGAAAGACTTGGGCACTCTGACCTGTACAATGACCAACCAAGCCTGCAGAGAGCTAATGCTAAGGATATAAAATCAAAAATCTTCTTGTCCTCAAGGAGCTTACATTCTTCTAAGGCCTAGAAGAATACAATGTACACACAGGTAAGTTGTTGTGTTTGTCCTTCGTTCTTGAAGAGGACCATGACATCAGGGAAATGATGACATGACTTGCACTTGACTTTGATTTGAGTGAGGGAGGTCACGTTCTTCTCCAGAGCCATCTGTGTCCAGTAGCCTGATATTCATCAGGGTGACTGGTGATGGCCCAGGATGCAATGG
The DNA here is from genome assembly GCF_011100635.1 of Trichosurus vulpecula. Classification (NCBI taxonomy): domain Eukaryota; kingdom Metazoa; phylum Chordata; class Mammalia; order Diprotodontia; family Phalangeridae; genus Trichosurus; species Trichosurus vulpecula. The sequence goes on from NC_050579.1 coordinate 95,303,336, forward strand.
GAGACCCTGGCCCTTTCAGGCTAAGGTCTTTTCAGGTTCTCACTTTGTATGAGGTAATGCCTATTCAGTGAATAGGCTTCTTTAAGAAGGCAATCAAGGGATGGCCCCTTTAATAAAACTCAAAAAAAAAAAATCAAACTGGGAGGGGAAGACCCTCAGGATTCCTGGCCAAAAGAGAAAGTTACTATTTAGTATTTACATTCACTCTGTGCGAGGATGACAGGGACCTATTGTCTAATCTATGAGTTCCAGAGTGAGGTGGGTTTAAGGCTTGGTTTTTGAGAAAGAAATCTAGCCAGTAAACCCAAAGTAAAGGAGGTAGCCTTTGGCCATCCAAATATGAGAGGAGGGGAGGAGAGGCTACTCACTGGTTGTGTTTGTCCTTCCTTGGTAAGTAAGTATAACATAATTTGAGGAGGGAGAGAGCTAGCTAACAAATTAGGGAATCTTGAAGGCTTCCTGAAGAAGGTAATACCCAGGGTGCTGATGAGAAAGTACTTTCCAAGCATAGTAGATAACTTGAATAAATGAAGACCAGCAAGACATGGAATGCTGATGTTAGAGAATAAGCTAATGGTCCAGTTTGAATGGTACTTAGATTGTATGAAGTCAAAGAATGAAAAATTAAACTGGAAGGGTAGGTTGGGCCATGTGAAATGAGGAGGAGGGGAGAAGAAGGAGCTTTATAGGAAAATAGCCTCAATTGTTTCATTGAAGACAAGGTTCTCAGATGAGAGTGTGGGACTCTAAGAAGGTGGGAAGAAAAGTGTGAGGAGGCTTGGAAAAGTTTGGAATGGCCCCATAGTGAGTGGAGTAGTGATTTGATTAGGGATGCATAAAAGGACAGTGATGTAAATAGAAAGAATAAGGACAACACAGCAATTGAAAATAAATGTTGAAATATTACAAAGAAAATGTATGGCCCCAAAGAAGAGATGTGAGAAGATAGCTCTCCCCACCATATTTTAAAGATGAGGGGTACATGGATGTGGAACATTATATATATTGTCTCATTTTTTCAATACATTGGTCAGTTTTTCTAATTTTTTCTCTTCTTTCTCTTTTCCTTTTTGGCAATCTTTGTTTTATGGGATGGGTCTCTGAAAAGGGTGAGGTAGAAGGATACAGGGGGTAACTAGGTGATTCAAAAACAAAATATAGCAACAAAATTTATTTTTTTAAAAAAGGAAAGGAAACCACTCCCACAGAGGGGAAAAAGCTGATGGAGTGGCTAGAAAGAAAGATATGCCCCAAAGAAGGAGTAGCGTGGCCCACAAAAAGTTGGGGAAAGTGAATTACTGTCAACTCCGCCTGCTGGCTTGCCAATCCAGAAGTAAGAAGCACTCTTACAGTATACTTGGAAAAGAAGGTGAATTGGTCATGTATCAAGAGCAAGGGATAACGTGGAGACAACTGGAGTGTTGCACAGGTACTCATGAAATGTGAAAAGATGTAAAAAGGTGGCTTCCTCCATACTGAATGAATAAGGATTTGTGGAAGGACGTGAATAAGAATTACAGATTGAGACAGTATAAATAAGATGTCACCAGAAATGGTAGAAGGAGCTACCCACATCAAGGAGATAAAGTATCTTTTGTAATAATAGCAACAATGGATTGCTAATTTTTAAAAAGGGTTTATAATAAAAGTTACTTTAAAAAAATTCTCTTTGAAGTCAAGAGATTTCACGGTCCTTGGAATCACTCTGGGCTCTGAGAGGTAAACTTTTGCCTTCTCTTTCCTGGAACCAGGCTTTCGTGCCATTTCTGAGCCATTTCCACACGATGCTGTCATGCATGTATTTCTCCCCCCAATCCCCACCATTTCTTGCTCTCCTTCCCATGTTCTTTTCCACCATTAAACTGTAAGGTCCTTGAGGGCAGGGATTGTCTTGCTTACTTGTGTTTATATCTCCAGAGCTTAGTACAGTGCCTGGCATAGTCAGAACTTAATAAATAGAATCATTTCTGCAAGTCATTTGACAAAATCTCTCACAATATCTTTGTGAAAAAGATGGACAAATGTGAACTGGATATTTGTTCAGAACCAGTTGACTAAATAGGACCCAGAGAATGTTGATTAATGGGCTACTGTCAACCTGGAGTGAAATCACTGGAGAAATTCTAGTGCTCTGTCCTTAGCCCTGGTCCAGTCAACAGTTTTAAGCAGTGAGTCAAATAAGATATAGAGGTCATGGTTGTCAAATTTGAGGATAACACAAAGCTGTGATGGGGAAGCTAATGCGCTAGATGACATAATCTGGATCCTCAAAGATCTTGACAGAGTGGAAAGTTGGGCCAAAACATCTTGCACTCGGGTTGAAAACTCATCTACAAGGAATAGAATAAGGGAGTTATAGATACAATGTGAGAAAAACATTGATGATTTTGATCGCAAGTTCTGTTGGAATCCTCCTGAAGTAACAGTGTGTCATAGAAGCTAAAAGAAGCTAATGTGATCTTAGACTAACTACATTAGGAGAAAAATTTCCAGACTATCAGTGGTGTCCATCTTGCTGTTCTTTGTCATGGTTAGAACACATAGGAGAGATTATTTCAGTCCTAGGCACCATGTTTTAGAAGGCACATCTACAAGTGGTAGCATATGCAGAAGAGGGGAATGAGGATGGTGGGTGGGGAGTTGGGTCAGGGGCGGGGGGACTCAAAACCCTGCAATTTGAGGAGTGAAGGAACTTGGGGTATTTATCCTGGAAAAGAGAAGATACAATACAAATGCTAGTCATCTTTAAGTTTTTGAAGGGCTGTGTGAAAGAGGGGCCTAGACTTGTTTGACTTGATTCTGAAAGGTAAGCGTGGGAACAGGGTTATAGGACTGGAGATTGCGGCTTGATGCACAAAAGAACACAACAACTAGAGCTCTCAAGGCAGCCACCACAACCAAGAATGCTGAATGTGCTGCTTCAAGAGGCTATGTTGTGAGCTTCCTCTAACTGATGTGTGACTGGATGATCACTCAGTGGGTTATTGTAGAAGGGATTCATTTATGTTTCAAGAAGGGATTAGACTCAAATGATCCTGTAAAACTTTTAGAATTCTGTGATTCTAATGAATATGAAGAATTCTTCCCAAGTTTCTGACCATTTCTAAAGCCTATGCTCCTATGAATTCAGGCCAAATTAAAGAATTCATAATGATAGACAATTGAAGGGCAGCTAGGTGGTGCAGTGGATAGAGCTCTGGGCCAGAAGTCAGGAAGACCTCAGTTCAAATCTGGCCTCAGACACCTACTAGCTGTGTGTCCCTGGACAAGTCACTTCATCCTGTTCGCCTCAGTTTATTCATCTGTCAAATGATCTGGAGAAGGAAATGGCAAACCACTCCAGGATCTTTGCCAAGAAAACCCCAAATGGAGTCATCAAGAAAGGGACAGAATTAAAACAGATGAACAATAACAGGAAGAAGAGAGGAGTAGAAGGGAGATTCTTTTTGAAGCCATGGACAGATACATGGGGAGAGAGAGAGAGCAGAGTGGATGAAGCTGAGGGTAGGCATATAGTGTGAGTAAGAAAGAAAGAGGAGGATGGAAGCCCAGGCTTTCTGACTTTTGATATTTTGAACCAAGCCTGTTTGATCTTCCCTTTTGAGTCAGACTCAGGGAAACTGCTGCAAGTGACACATGGCTTCTAGTCTGCATTTAGCTGAGGAAGAGGGACTCATCACCAGCTATACCAGGGTATTCCCAGATTCTATCCAATGAAAGCCAGGCTTAATTGGCCTGCAACTGAGAAATTCTTAGACGTATAATGACAAACATAAACTAGTTATGCAGGACATCATTTTCAGTAGGAGTACATAGTTCTTTTCCTGCAAGCAGCCCTGATTCATACGTGGTGCTCTTTTAGTAGGGTGGCAGATCAGATTGTAGAGATGAAAGATAATCCTAAATTCTGAAAATATGATGCCTGAGCATTTCTTTTTTTTGGTGGCAGCAAATAACTGTGAACAAAGTGGTTGCCCATTGATTGGGGAGAGTTTTTACAAATTGTGATAAATAAATGTAATGGAAAGCAGTTTTGTAAGACATGAATGTGAGGGATTTAGAGAAATATGGGAAGATTTATATGGTCTGAAGGAGAATGAAGAAAGCAGAACCCCAACAATGTGCAAAGCGAGTACAACCATGTAAATGAAAAGAACCTTTCTTTTTTAAAGGGCATCTGAACTCCAATTAGAAAAGTCCCACCTTAATTACCAATACACCAATATTGATTAGAAGATAGACATAAAATACTCACCTCTCCCTCTTTTAGGCAGGGGATGGGAGATACTGCAAATGCTAAATGTGTCATGTAGTTGGCTACATTGGTTGGTTTTCCTCCACTGTTTTCTGTGACTAAAAGGGAGAGTTCTGGTTGAGAGGGGTGTATGTGTGAGTGTGTTTTGAAGCATGTGAAATAATTGTGATATAAAAAAATAAACATTCTATATCACAGGGCCATGGATTTAGAACTAAAGGAATCTCGGAAGCCATTTAGTCTAATTCTTTAATTTTGCAGATGGAGAAACTGAGGTTCAGAGATGTTAAGTAACTTGCCTTGGGTTAAACAGGTAGTAAATATCTGAAGTGGGATTTAAGTCAGGTCTTCGCGACTCCAAATCCAGTACTCCATCCATATACCATAGTGCCCTTAGAAATCCATTTGTGTTGAAACCGAATGCTGCTAAATTATAATGAATAAACTTGGCCTCAAAAAAGAGATGAAAAGGCAACTCCTCCCACTTCTTTGCAGAGGTAGGGGAACTAGAGGTATGGAACACTGCATTTAATTGCAAACTTTTTTTTGGTATGTTGATCGGTTGTGTTGAACTTCCCCACCCCTGCTCTTAACTCCCTTTTCTGTCCTTTTTTATGGCCAGGGGCTCTCTGGGAAGGAATACATTTGGGAAATGTACATGAAAAACCAAAGATATCAAAATTTCATTTTCAAAATACATTTATGATGCCAGGAAGGAACTCTTCTCTCTGTAACCCAATTATAGCCAGCCCCTAAGTAGGTGTGAGAGTTTATTCCATTCATCCTCCCACTAACATTCTTGGAACTTGGTAAATTGAATAGGCCCTGTTTTTGCCATGGATGCTTTAGCAAATTATCTTTTACTCTTACTTGGAAATTTAACATTTTATGTTGTATTCCCAAGTTCCGCAGAAATCACTGTGAAATTAACAGTTTTGAATATTAGAATTTTGGATGAGTGATGGATTTTGGTAATCTGGGTAATTTTTTTTAACCCTACTTGAATCCACAGAACTTAATCCTTTTTACTAGATGCTACTGAGGGAACTAGGTAGCAAAGTGGATAGATCACTGGGCCTAGTCAGAGCCTAGACTCAGGGCAAGTCACTTAACTGCTGTCTGCCTTAGTTTCCTTAACTGAGGATCATAAAATGAGGATCATAATAGCACCTACTTTATAGGGTTGTTTGTGAGGATTAAATAAGATATGTTTAAAGTGCTTAGCACAGTGCTTGCCATATGGGTCCTTAATAAATGCTTTTTCTCTTCCCTTACCCTTGTGAAATTGTTTATTCCTCTTGTTGGGTCACTCTTCAGTTAAGTCTGAGTGGGTTATAGTTGCAGTTATACCACTCGAAAAATCTATAACCTGAAGAAAGCATTGCCCACAAATACGAAGGATGTCTGTGAGGATTAACCAATTACTAGGCCCTAGTTAACTGAAGTGACTTAATATTTGACCACCAATTTGACCGATGTACCAAGAAGTTTCTATGGACCTATTTACTATATACTAGTTGAGCCAGCTACATTTAGACAAAGAATGCAAGATTCTACTGATTACAATCACTTTAGCAAACTATCTTAATCCATGTAAGGTTAGCAAACTTTGCTAATCATACAATGCCCTTATGGAGGTGGGAAAGCTCACAGTCCAGATCACCTGTGATTGACTGTTTTTTAGGGTCTCTCTCCCACTTGGTCCTTGTGAATCTGCTCAGTAACAACAAATGGAGATAAGGGCAGAGATCCAGAGATCTAAGCTTGCAATTGGGGTATCTATCCCATTGTATGAGCCACCATTTTTGTGCCCAGGTGACTGTAGGGCTAGGAAGCCCCATGCTTACACACCTGTGAGAAATAAACTGCTTGATTTGTGATCCTGTCAGCATTTTTGTTCTCTCTTTACCTCACCCAACATCTCCTCACAGTGGCCCAGTTCATAGGAAGGTTACCATGTCTTAGCTATATTAGCATAACTATGATAAGGGCAAAGATAGAGAAGGTGCTTGCTTTAAGTGAATGATGACCCTTAGTGGGGGTGGAGGGTGGGGAAGGGAAGGTGATGGAAGAGAAGTAGGGTGGAGGGGAATTATGCTCAAGGGTCATAGCCTAGGATTTTTGAGCCTTTTGAGAGTGGATGAGTGTACTGTTCTGGAAAGCTTCATGGTGATGCTTCGAATTAAATGTTCTCAATTAAAAAAAAAAAAAGCACTGCTTTGAACTATAGGCTTCTCCAATATTCTCCCAATTCCTTCTTCACGCCCCAGATGCACTGGTTCTTGGAAAGCTGATTGTATTTATACATGATTCTTCCTTAGAACTTGGAGTACAGTATTCCACCCAGCCCAGCTGCCTAGGAACAAAGAGAGTTAGGGCAGGATTACTCAGTCTCAGAGTTGTGATCTTGTTAGCTTCCACAAATGCCCTGTATTTGATAATGATAATAATAGGAGCTAATATTTATATAGTCCTTGCTATGTGCCAAACACTGTGCTAAGCACTTTAAAAATACCTCATTTGACCCTCACTGCCACCTCCCCTAGTAGGTAGGTGCCCGTTGTTGTTCAGTCATGATTGACTCATGACCACATTTGGGGTTTTCTTGCTCATTTGACAGATGAGGAAACTGAGGCAAACAGGATGTAGTGACTTGCCCAGGGACACACTACTAGTGTCTGAGGCCAGATTTGAACTGAGGTCTTCCTGACTCCACACCCAGAGCTCTATCCACTGCACCACCTAGCTGCCCTTTGATTGTCTACCGTTATGAATTCTTTAATTCGGCCTGAATTCATAGGAGCATAGGCTTTAGAAATGGTCAGAACCTTGGTGACAATTCTTCATATTCATTAGAATAATAGAATCCTAAAAGTTTTACAGGATCATTTGAGTCTAATCCCTTCTTGAAACATGATAATCAATAGAGAGAAAGCACCAGTTTTATTTAAGGGCAATCAAGAAAGGGCTTCTCTCAAAAGATGTGATTTTAGCTGAAACTTGAAGGAAACTAGAGAAGCTGAATGGCAGAGATGAAGAGGGAAAACATTCCAAGCATGGAGGATAGCTAGTGACTGCCAGTTGCTGGCATTGTTCAGTTGCTTCAATTATGTCTGTCACTCTTTGTGACCCCATTTGGGGTTTTCTTGGCAAAGATAATGGAGTGGTTTGCCATTTTCTTCTCCAGCTCATTTTACAGATGAGGAAACTGAGGCAAATAAGGTTAAATGACTTGCCCAGGGTTACACAGCTAGCACCTGGGGCTGGATTTGGACTCAGGTCCTCCTGATTCCAGGCCTGGCACTCTATTCACTGTGTCACGAGTTGGTAGATGCAGTATAACAGCAAGGAAGCAACCATCATTGGATCATTAGGAAGGAATCAGGTCATGAAGGGCTTTGAAAGACAAAAAGGTTTTATATTTGATCCTGTAGATGTTAAGGAGACACTGGAGTTTACTTAATAGGAGGAAGACGTGGTTAGACCTGTCCTGTATGAAGATCAATTTTACAGTTGAGTGGAGGATGGACTGGAGTCAGGAAGAGACTTGAAACCAACCAACAGGCTACTGAAGTAGTCTATGTGTGAAGTGATAATGGCCTGCATATTAGCGGTGGTAGTATTAGACAAAGAAGGAGTATATGAGAAGTGCTATGAAGCAAAAATTGTCAGGCCTTGGCAACTAAAATTAGCCTGGAAAGATGGCCTGGTGCAACTGTGAAGAGCTTTAAATGTCAAATTGAGTTTTATATTTTAACCTAAAACCAACAGGGAGTCATTCAACCTTTTTTTGGCAGAAATAACAGGGTCAGACTTGCATTTTAGGAACATTAATTTGACAGCTGTGTGGAGAATGAGTTGGAGAAAGGAGGAAAAACTGGAAGCAGAGAGGCTAATTATAAAGTTATTGCAGTTGTCCAAGGGAGGGTGATGAGGACCTGGATTGTTCGTTGTTTTGTGAGTTAAGACAAAGAAATGAATCTAAGAGATGTTGCATACACGGAATTGACAAGACTTAGCCACTGACTGGACATGTGAGGTAAGGTCAAAATAAAGGATGACTTTTAGGTTGAGGGACTTTAAGATTTCAAGAATGGTGGTACCCTTAACACAAAGAGGAAAGTTAGGATAGAGTGGATTTTAGGGGATAGATGAGTTGTTTTGGACGTGTTAAGCTTGAGAAGACTGCAGGGCATCTAGGTAGAGGTGTCAAGCAGGCAGTCAGGGATGCAGAATTGACACTCAGGAGAAAAATGAAGATGGGCTATGAGCTATCTGCATGATAATTTAATCCACAGGGGCTGGTGAGATCACCAAGGGAGTACATGTATAGATGGGGCCCAGGACAGAACTTTGGGATAACACTCATATAGAGGGCAGGGTATTTATGAATCACCTGTAAAGGAGACAGGATATTCAGACAGGTAGGAAGAGACCCATGACAAAGCATCTTCACAAAAGGCCATCAGGGAGAAAGAATCCAGAAAGAGTAAGTAGTTAACAAGACTAAAGGCTAGAGAGGAGAGATAAAAGAAATACTATTTTAGATGGTAATTACCACTCAGTGAAGAGAAGTCAAATAGAAAGCTATGGCAAAGGATCACAGATCCCAAGTTTAGAGCTGAAAGGGACCTCAGAGGTCATCTCAAACAACTGAGGTCCAGAGGTTGACTCACCCAAGGGTCACCACACAGGCACTAGGTGACAGGTGGTATATGAATGCAGGTCTTTTGAATCCAGATCCAGTGTTCTTTCCACTCTGCCTTTATTGCCTCTCAAGGTGTGGAGAAACAAAAGGGAAGCAAAGAAATAGGAGGAGTTTAGGCCATCAAAGGGAGAAGAGATATAAGATGGTGTGGGGGTGTGGTGGTGGGCATCTTTATTTCTCCCAAATCTCCACCCTCATTCTGGATATCCTACCTCCTATTCCCTCTACACATTCATTGTGCTCTCCTGCCTTACTCAATTCTCTTGACCTTCCTTTTCTCCTTTGCTCTGCCCCTGTCCTGCTAACTTTCCCTGCATGTTCTATCTTCTGGAGACTTTGTTTTTGTCCTCATAAATCTTTTATTTGGAAAAAATATAATTGTGTACACTTTCAAACAGATGTTGTTCTTTGGTCTACTGTATATTCTGAAAGCGTAAGAAAAGCATAAGTGACTAAGACAATCCAAGACAGAGATATTATTCCCCAATATTTACTTAAGGACTAAAAATGTTATTATGTAATCATGTCCACATAGGGGAAAAAACAGTAGTTCTTTTCAGTTTTAGTCTTTCACATTAGCTCATTTACTCTTTGCAACAATCCCTGAGGTAGGTACTGCACAAGGATTACTCCCATTTTGCAGACGAGGAAATTGAGGCTCAGAGATATTTAAGTGGTTTGCCTAGGGTTACAGTTTAATTGAACATATTCCCATTAGAAATAAGCCTATTTTCTGGCCTTTTGATTGGTCTTCATTGCAGAAACTGCCTCCCCAGATGCTTTCTTTTTTGTCATTGATTCAATTAGGACTGAAAATATGCTCCCCACTGCCACTTCAACATCAATCCCATTCAGCTTCTCAGTTTGAGAATTAGCTTCTTCATCTCTACCATGCAACAAATCCTGGTTATTGCTGTTTAATATTTTCTATGAACCACATTAAAAGATCAGTTCCTTATCAACACTTGAATGAAACTTCCTCCAACCAACAGCCCTTTTCTCTACATTTCTACTACATATTAAATCTTTCTGAGCCTGTTTACTCAGATGTAAAATGAGAAAAGTAACACTCACTTCAGAGGTTTTAGTGAGGATTGAGAATGTATATAAAATGATTTGTAAGCCTTAGAAAGACATAAATATCAATTATTATGTTATTAATAATTTCAGCATTTGACTTAAGTATCTTAATTCATCTTCCTAATCTGACCATTCCTTAAAAGTCCAGTCTCTTGATATATGGATCACGATTCATTTCCTTTCCTTACTATGTGATACACAGAACTATTAAGGGCCAGAACAAAGATCTGACCCATGATACATTTCACAATCTCTAGATGCACTCTACCTTAACAGGGCCTTGGCTCACCGGGTCATCTATCCAAAATCTTTTGACCCTAGTAACCAATGCTCATTCTAGCCCCTCACAGCTAAGAGCTTACTGCTTTTTCTTACAATTGTTGGAAAAGATTTCACCTACTTCCTCTTATCTGAGAGGAAACATCCCTTTTAGTTGTATTCTGTGGTGTCACCCTCCCATGCCATAGAAGACCAGTTTTTCTGACTCATTGCTTCTCTTTGAAGCCATCTTTAATCATTCTTCTACCTACTGACTAATTTCTCATTGGCTTTAAAAACCTTTACTTTTCCTGTCTTCAAAAAAAAAATACCTATATAGATGTGCTATAGTTTTCTATATCATACTATTTTTGTACTTTTTATAACTAACCTTCTTAGAGAGGTGTTCTATTCCCAAGGTCTTATTTCCTGCCTCCCTCTACAACTTCTTGCAAAACTGACTTTTCCACCATTTTACTGTTCTAAGATAAAAACATATAGCCTTTCTACTCTTGACCACCACATTCCATTTTTCTTCCCTCCCTTGACTTCAATGACATTCTACTTTCCTAGTAATGTCTCTGATAATTTTTCACTTTCCCACCCATTCAGTAACTGTAAGCATTCTCAGCATTTTCAGCCTGGCACCCTGGTCCCATTCTATCTACTTTCAACGAAGTTCATCAAGTCCAAGTGTTTCATCTTCTACCTTCTTCATGATTCTTAAACCTACATTTCTAGCACCTACCATTCGTATTTGCGATTGCTGAGCTTACAGATGTCTACTTGTACTTTTGCTGCTGAAAAAACTAAAATCATGTTTCTCCTCTAAACATCCTGGTTTTTCTACCAGCAATTCAGCTTACTCTCCCCATTGAGTTTCCAAGTCCTGCCACTGGACTGAGTCTTTCTTTTTATACTTTAACAACCATCCATGCTCAAGCACCAATCAGCTCATGCATTTAGTCTTCTAGGTCTCCTGTACTTACAATTAAGGAATTGTTCCTAAAGGAGAATGGATTGGAAATACAGATACAAGAATTATCTCCTGCAAATAAAATTTTTATGTCATTCTCCTCCAGTGCCCTGTCATATCCAAACTCAGCCTCATGACTGGGCTCCCTTAAATCTCTTGTTCTCCAACTCTGCACCTCAAGTCAAGCATAAAGCATAAGAAAAATCCACTTACTGTTCAGAGATTTGCTGATTTCTATGACCAAAGGCACACCATAGAGGGATGGACAAAAGAGTAATCTCCCTTTGGTCACAGCTTTTTTACACAAAGTATTTTTTCTCATACCATGTAACTCATTTTTATGCTAGTACTCATGAAATACCATTTGGTAAAGGTGTATTTGTTCCTTCCATTCAAATATTTTACACAAAAGATATCTAGAATAAAAAAAAAAGTATGCTTATCTCTGGTAAGGGAGACCAGAGATCATAGATTACTTTATTAAAACAAAATTTAGTTTAATTAGAAAGCCTAGTAGGCCCTCAAACATATTACTGAAATTTTCTTGGTATTTAAACTGATCATAAATGTTCACTTTTAACTCACCTCCTACTACAGAATTTATATAATCCATCACAGGACGAAAATATGCTTTCAAAGGCACACATAAAAGATACTCACACCCTCTCTATGAAACCTCACAGAATGTTTTTTTCTTTCTACTTCAATGATTTACGATGCATGTGTTGAATTATTCTTACTAAGGCTTCGATAAAACTTTCTCCTATTGAGTGCCACTAATTTCCAGGGGAAATTCAACAAAATAATTCTACAGGATACTTTCATTTGTCCTCCATTATCCTCAGTGAGAAGCAAAGCACAACCTTGAAAAAAATTGAAGAAAGCCAAAGCATCCTTTTTGCTTATTTTTAAAAACTTAATTAAGGCTATGATTTAAAAAAACCCCAACACATTTTATACCTGGACAATAAGGATTACTTTGTAGAAGCTGATTATCCTTTTATAAAATAATCCTGGATCATATATAGAAAATTCATATGATGAAATTAATTATTTTGATGCACTTACATGAAAAAGTCCTACATTCAAGAATTTTTAATCTACATTTGATACTACTCATTAAGATAAATATACAACCCTAGTAAAAACAAATTATCAACATTTACTATGTCCAATATTACTAGTACATTTACTATGCTTGCACTACTGATATTAGGGGACAAGCGATTTCAAGAACAGGCACAATTACTTTAAAAACACAGTATTCTGACGGATATTTTGAGGGAACCAATCATTACTTTTAAGTAGTAAAACATGAACAAGAATATTACAAATTCACTTATGATAGTGCAGGACACTAATAATTCATTTTGACATCGTACATATACCAAGATTTCAAGACAGTCTAGTGGAACATTTTACATACCACTGAAGACTTAAAAATTTACTCATACACCAGGTAGGTAAGAAAATTTTTTTGAATGGGCTTACATTGTGTTACGCATGTCAGGCACTAATATTTCTACCAGGCTTAAACTTTTCCTGACAACTTCTATGCTACTTTACCTAGTTTAATAATAACTAAATCAAAGGCAATGCATTTTTTTATCTTTTTAAAGAATGTATCTTTTAAAATATCCTAAATGAAATCATCCCAACATAACTAAATTCTTAGAGACAATGTTTCATTCCCATTACATAAGAGAAAACCTCTAAAATCGTTTATTTGTAACTGGAGATGGCTAGCTACTAAATAAAAAACTATTTAGGCTTGATGTTATGATCAGAAAATGTACTTTTTCCTATCATGGTATATTACACAATTACAAATTCTAATACACCACAGTATTAATGATGCAGAAGTATGACTGAAATAGCATTGATTCAATATTCAAAACAGACATCAAAAACAAAATTTACTGAACTAAAATTAGACCATAAACACTAACTGCCCCTCTTTAAAGCATCCTTGACTTAGCATAAACTTAGGTCTCAGTCTTGCAACTGGTTGAAATATGATTAACTGGAATTCAGGTGTTCATAGAAAACAGTGCTACTAAATACTAAAAAACAACTAATGAAGGAGTTACATTATTAAAAATCTTTATTTAGGTTTGGTCAGTACAGGTAAGATATAGTGGAGTCACAGAGCAATCTGCATTAACAGGATACAACAGTTCATAAAAACTGAGTAACTATGCACACAAAATTCTTAAACATTCAGTCACCTAAAGAGAAAATGCACAGATGTATGGTGGAAAAAACTGTAATTAACACGGAAACTACTACGGGACTCCATCAACAATCCAACTTTTAGTGATAAAACTACTGTACTGGGCAAACTTGGCAGTCATAAACCCACAACTACTATGACAAGTCTGAATGTTGCATAAGGATAAGAACAGTATGAGTAAGAATGCCCTTACACAGCACGGGTTCTAGATATACATGAATTTGTACAGACATCATCGTGTTATACTTTGTGGAAATTATTTCCCATTTTCAACTTCACATTAACTCATATAAAAATAACTTGAGCCTACACAAACGTCCTTTTAGCAACGTTCAACGTAATTAACTGTTACAATTTCCAAAGTGGCAGAGGTATTGAAGCAAGGGGAAAAAAAAAACAAAACCAAAAAAAAAAAAAAAAAAACAAAAAACAAAAAAACAAAACCCCCACACTGCACAAAAGGCAAATTGTGACAAAAAATATGCACTAATTAAAATTGTTTCTGGACAGTATCCTCTCCCAAATTAAATGACACTGTATAAAAATGTTGCTGGAAAAATGTTACAAAACTGAGCCCTGTACATTTACACTTGAGTCCAAACCATTCTGAACATGGCGGGAACCCACAGTTCGGTTACCTTTCCCAGTCACTGCTTTCTCCTCTTGAGGATCATGATTGGAGTCTGTGTCATTTGAGTGGTGTGTGAGAGAGTTTTCACTGCCCGTGGGAGAGTCTACACTTTCATACCCCGTACTGAGTTGGTTTATGTAACTACTACCTCCTCTGCCAGTTCTCTCTTCAGAGTTGTTGGAGACCTTATTACCATTCCCTGGAGATGTAGGAAAGTCATCTTCTGTTGTGTTACCCTCCCTAAAAAATCCAGACCCAGACGTCCTCTGATGGGAGGAGCTGCCGTTACTTGGTCCATTAGCCAGACGGCTGCAGTCTTTACCCACGACCTCTCCCTGGTCTAAAGGCTCAGAAGATGGAGTCCTGCTGGTACCTGGGACTGAGGCCTGGGACTGCTGCTGGTATTGAGCCAACTGCTGACGAGTCTCCTTTAGTTGCTGCTGAAGAACTAGAATGGTACTCTGCATACCCTCTACTTCTTCATCAAGCTGAATAATGAAGTCATTGAGTTCTGTACAAAGAAAAAGTCAAACCTCTTTTTAATATCACTCAAAAACAAGTTTCATGTAGTAGGATAGTAGTACTATTATCTAGAATTCAAACAAGGGTATTCAAGTAAAATACTGACAAATAAGGTTTGAAATTTATCTAGGGTTAACTTTCAAGATCCACCACACACGCGCGCGCGCGCGCGCGCACACACACACACACTCTCTCTCTCTCTCTCTCACACACACACGCTCTCTCTCTCTCGATGGTCCATTTGATCTTCTTTCTAAACCTTCTTATAGAAAGTTGCTTAAAAGAGATAAAAAGAAAAAAAAGTAAAATAGCTCAACATGTCAAGATGTATGGATTCTCAGTACTAGGACAACTCATGGAAAATCATTTTTACTTGTAAGCACAGCTAATTAAGAAATCCAGTGAATGCACTAATTTTATTTATCTCTGCAAAATAGTTACAAAACACATTTTCAGGATTTAGAAAAAAGGAGGGGGAAGACTCTAGAAGGGAAAAGGCATACTTTCCTAAAAACTTCTAAGGCACTTAAGAAAAACCGCAAATATGTGGCAAACTTTAGTAGGCTGTATTGGATAAATCATAGTTTTATAAAACTTACAGATTATGCTTACTAGTAAAAGGACCAATTTATAATATTTTAAGATGTCATTTGAGCAATGTATTCCAATTAAGTTCATGCATTATTTCAAATACGAATTCCAGTTTGCAGAATCAATTCTTGGATATTTCCCTCCAAATATCTTTATTGTCTCTATAGCTGCTAAAGAAAAGGGAAAATAGGATATCTGCAACTATGCAAACTGGTCAGAGTATAGATATGCTCCCCAGCCTCCCTTAAGCACTTAATATACATGCATGTTCACTCAATAATTTGGACAGTAAAGGAATAGCCTTTGTATTCATAAGAAATCTACAATTTAAATGTCCTTTTGTTTACCCCTGCCCCCCTTTCCGTCCCTCAAATACTTCTTTCTCCACAGTCATTATGTAAAGAAGGTAATCTTGTACTACAACTTGAACTACTACATTCAAGCTAGCAGATTTTTAAAGCCAGTGCAAAATTTTCAAGGAACACTATTCAAAAAGTAAGCCCTTACCATCCTGACTGCTCTTAAGTTCTTCACTATATTTCTTCTGTAAAGCCAACTCTGCTTCAAGTTGTGCAATACGTCCCTGTGACAGTTGCCTTCCAAGCTCTTGATTCTCCTGAATAAGCATTCGACACTTCGCCATTAACTTTTTGCCTGTTTGGCTGCAAAGGAAAGAGCCATCCATCACAAAATGAAGACAAAAGCTTTTGTAATCTTCCTTGATTATAATTTTAATAGCAATAGTAAATGTTTTCCAGATAACACAATTTACACATTATAGCTCAAAATAGCTATGTCACAAAGGTAAATCTCTCTATAATTACCACTTTTTCCTCTTGTGCATGTTGATCTTCAGCATTTCAGTTATTTGATGGCAGAAGTAAATAAGCAAAACTTAAATGTATATGGCTAAAATGGCCATTTCTTGCTTTTATATCACAGCAATAAATCCAATCTGGAATCCATTCATCCTTACCCCAATTTATTAACAAAAATAATATGCACCTGGGAATCTAAATGCAGAGCACACTGAGAAATTTATCAAATATTCTGCTTAGAGAATAATAATTCAGTAGTAAAGAATGAAAACCTGATATTCAAAACAGGCATATGTTAGGAATGCCTTGTTTTAAAGAAAACATAATGTAAAAATCTGTATTAACACACACATACTTAAGTATATGTTTGCAGGAATGGTTATGTGGAGAGTTGGTTAAAAATTTTTTCATATAAATAACCACTTACCCTAGAGTAATTTACACCTGACTTTTTAGGAACACACACACCCCTTTGTGGATCATATCCACTTCATAAAGATGTTTACTAAACAGAGCTCGATATTTAAAGAAATTCATTAGGCTCTTTTCTAAAACAAAGAATCTATTAGTAGAAGTACATAGTCCTTAATTTATCAGTTTTGTAAACTTAATTTTTGTGTATTAGTTCTTCTTAAACTTGGACTCATCTATAGGTCAATTTGGGGTTTGTGACTTTATTTTTAGATGTTTACAATTCTAGGTACAAAATGAGGCACCTTGGGATAGAACAGAACTAGGGGATATAGTTTTCAAACAATAATGCAAAAATAGACATCTAGCAAACCGAGCTATTTATACTTGCTGAAAAACATTACGGGGAAGTCTGTGTAAAATACAACCATAGAAAATATAAATACAAAACCCCCTCAATTTAGTTTGTCTACAAACTGGGAGAAAAAAAAATCTTGTTCAGCAACAATATGAAACTGTTTTTCATCATATATGTTCGAAATCCCTTAAAAAGACCTGATCAAATGTTAAAAATCTTTCAGAACCTGAATGTAGAAGGATATTGCTGTCACTAAGTTTCAAACTCATAGAGATCTTAGATCTTAGGTGAAGAAAAAAAAAAGCTAAGTTATTATAAACAATTCAATCAAAGCTTTCCCTTACAAAATTAAATCAGATGTTTCAATTTGTGATTTTTTTTTTCCTGAAAAGTAACTTAAAACAGGTTACATATTCCAAAGAATCAGTGCCCACACTCTGTTCTCTTTAATCTTTTCTTTAGGCTTCCCATAATTTCCAGATGTGTTGCTCCCAATGGCATCTGGTCCAGTCAAGTCTTGAAAACTTAACAATGGGAACATATACAACCACTTGCTGCGATGTCCAAAGCCAGGTCTTGTAGTTAATTCAGGTAAGTACTCAAGTTTCAAATGCAAAATATGAATTAACTGAATTTTCTTATGAAATATGAACTATGGCTAAACCTAGATAACTGGGGTTTAGGCAAGATAAGCAATTACAAAGATACAAACATTTATTTGGCCAAGCTATAAGTCAACATCTATTAGGAGAATTATTCTTTTGCATTAAAAAAAAAAGATCTGATTTATGTTATTAATTATAAAATCAATCGAACTGCTTGTTTCTCTTTCAGTTTTAAGTGTGACATTTAACTCCACGTATTATAAAATATGATAAATGAATTGTTTTGTATACACAAAGAGATGTAGATCTTTCTAGGCATTTTAATGATGTTTCCTTCTATTTCCAATATTGATGCAACTACTCTATTTATAAGATGGTCACTGTATTCTATTTGAGTTATCCATCATGAGGTAATAACTATACCAAAACTACTAAACGACATCTAACTTAGCAAATTCAGAACTATTTATGAGACTATATGGTAAAGAAAAAACCCTATCATTAGAATAATTTTAAAATTCAGAACTAACCTTTTTCAACCTACAAATCAAACATAATCAATTCAACAAGTATTTTGAAAAGGGACATAGTGTTGTATGATGGTGTTTCCCTGGTTTCTTTTTTAATAAAAGGGAATTTGGCTACTTGATACAGCTTCTCAACTATTTAAATGCATATGGATAATTCAAAAACGCTGGTATTTATTAGTAGTTGAAATGTTCCTAAAGTGTATCTTCACACGAATGTTGCAAGTATTTCTCTAAGTTCTTCTCCCCCTCAAAATTTAGAATTAAGTTGCCTCTATGAAAACAATTACCAATTTGTATTTGGACTATACAAGACAAAACATTGCTAAACCAATGATAATCTGTTTAAAGGCAATCATATAATTAATGAAACCTGAGATGATCTCTTCTATGTTCTGCAATTTAAAAAAATGTAGATCTCAAAGTATTCTAATTACCTGTGTAGCAAGTTTAAAAAATGTCATATATTGCCTTGAGTAAATATATATCAATAAAATTTCCTATGATATTGAAATCATTCTCTTTTACCTTTAATGGCAAAAAGTTCATACAAAAACCTCTATGCTGTCATAATTCGCTAATTTCAAACAGAGATTTGATTATTTGTTTAAAAAGTTTGGAACCATGTTTTTTTTTTTCCCCCGATGAAAATTATACAAACAACCCCCCTTCACCAGCCCTCCCACTGCCCCACATAACAGTTCCTTAAATCATACATATTCAAGATACTTACAATTGATTTGAATGATTAAGAGAGAACTTAAGTCACCTTTCATAAAAATTATATTTAAACGCTGGGACATGCTGGAACATTTATCTTCCACTCATCTTAGAATCCAACATCACCTTATGAAAACTTCAATTGGTGATTTATAGAATGATCTGAAGAAAAAAATTCACCTCCAGGATAGTCGGATGGAGACATGAAGAAGTAATGCCTTATATCTAAGTGAGCAAATGGATTTGCTAGCAACAAACACTAGACCTTTGCCAATCCACAAAACATTAAAATTCTGCCAGCCCACCATTTCCAAGACTGACACCCCAATCTTCAGGCAGGCATTCTGTGAAGTTGTCCCACAATATTACTGCAACGTCTTGGGACAAAATGACAAAAAGTACCAAGAATGACAAAGCTCCTTGACTGATACCAGCTGGATAAATGCAGGTCTTTAAGAAGTGAGAAATAAAAGCCTTTTTCCTTCATTTTGAAGAGCACAACAATACTCTTCCAACTGCCCTTAAAGCCCCCAATGATTCAAAATACAACAGAATAAATCAATAGAAATTCCTTGAGCTATTTACAACTATTTCAAGTCATATTTTAAGTCAAGAAAATAATTACAAAAGGCCCCAATACAATATGAAATAAAAACACATCCCCATTAACACTGAAGAACGGTTAGCATTGTAACGTGCCTAATTAATGTGGAGATGTAATAATTTTCATAATACTGCAAAAAATTATGCAGTGAGGCTTATCACAACCAATATCCTTAAACAGTTTAGTTGTGAAATGATTGCTTATATATAAAGCTTCAGACAATTTAAATCTATAGATACTACACCTTCATTTTTATACAGTCCTGAATCAATTATCTACATCATTTGCAACCAAAGAACAAACCATTGCTTAAAACCACAAACGAGCCCCGAACTATATGGGCCCAAAGGTAAGCATAAGAACTATGACTGGTATGTGTTACTTGATCCTGTCATCGCTATTGAAGCAAATAAACCCTTTATATATATATGTATATATATAGAAATATATATAGCAAAATTCACCTCATTTGAGTTTTGACCCAGAAGTTCAAAGAATAAGCAGGAAGTCCACAGTCTTATTGGCAAAACTGACTTCTAGTGTCTCTAAGTCACTAGGCTCAAGGTTAAGAGCGAAGCATATTCCATTTTTACATTTTACTGGAATTTTACATGTTCAATTCATGATTTAAAATCTCTAGGTTTTCTTTCCTCCAAACTGTCTGTAGACACAGTGTGCCACAGACTTAAGACTTCTGTTTCTCCCTCTATTTTCTTCAAACAGAAACACTTGTCAAGTGTCTACATGTTCTAGAAAGGGAATTTTTTCGAAGTTGGCCACTTCTTCGGAATAGTCCGACGCTGTCAGGCCTCTGAAGCAAGGGGGGGGAGGAGAGAAAAAGCTGAAACACAAGGTTCATCTGGTAAGTTTTACATTAAGCATTACAAGCTGGACAGTATAAGAATGTGGCTTTTTTGGCTCAAAACGTCTGAGTCTTGGTGTGGAAACGAGTACTTGGCTGTCCCACCATAGCATTCTCGTAGTGGGACTGTCAGGGAAGTCTTGACTGGGGAGTATGTTTTGTTTACCTATCAGGCGTAAATTTCCAGGCACTCAGTTCATTTTGGGCTTGTTCCAGTTTGTCTTTAGTCTGTTCCAGTTCACCTTTCATTTTTAGGAAAAACAAGTTGATTGCTGGGTCCACCATCGTTGATCTCAGTTGGGCAACACTAGGCTGCTGAACTTGTTTGAGGTACTGGATTTGAGTCTGTGCAAAATAAAAAATAAATTATTACTACCACATCACAGAAGGAGGCTTATGTTAGTTTCAGAGAACACAGTTCAAATTATGTACAAATAACAATGGACCCAAAAAAAAAAAAAAAGCAGCGCCAAATAGGGAAAATACTTGGTTAAACTCATTAAATAAAACCTGTTAAAAGCCTTTTCAGGTGTTTTCAAATCAATGAAAAATAGCTATAATCTTTGTTAGGCTGCTTGATTTTACTATTAAAACTGTAAGCCTGAATTCAAAGACCTTATCTTTGTGACTTTTTCAAAAGAATCTATACCAGTGACATTTGGGATTGAAAATAAAATGCTGTTCAACTATTCTAGCCTGGAGGACAGAAATCAAATAGTTCCAGAAGGAGTAAGCAATTTCTGTTTTCATATTATCATGGAAAGAAAAACTGATTCGACTTAGCATGAAAAAGAATTCACACACAACTCTAACAAGGTAATGTAGTGTTTAACACTGGAATGCAGTCTGAAACTGAATAGTTCTCATATAAAAATAGTGAAAAGAATGAATTCACAGGTCTGAAAAACAAAAAGCATATCTTTCGTTCATGTATCTATGCATACCTGTGCAAACTACTAAATATAAAACCCATCAGAAAAATATAACTAAAAACAAGACTAATATTAAACTAAAACTTTTGAGGTAGGGTATAGATAACCAATGTGATTTCATTAGTTAACAGAAAATTCTTCCCTACTAATCCTGATCTGCAACTTACATAACATTGAGTCACCTGGGCCACTGAGAAGTTAAGTAACATGCCCTGAGTCACATCACCAGTATATGAGAGGAGGACTTGAATTCAGGTTGTCCTGACTCCCAGGCTGGCCTTCTACCCACCATGTTACACGGTCTCTCACAAATGTAAATGTGGAAAAACAGACTAAAAAGTGAAAGTTTTGGCCTTTAGTCTGGCATTGTAATTTGACTTTTAAAAAACAAAAATGTAGTGTGACAGATTTAAGAAACAAAATTGCAATATAAATAGCAACTTAAAATACACAGCCAACACATGTGCTGTTCCCAGCAGAGTATACCCTGCCCATACCCCTCTACCCCCCTACCCCAGCATACTTGAACACAAAGTCCCAAACTGTCTACTTCATTATTGTTTATTGGCATGGTAAAAATCCCATTGTGCAGGGTGTCCCTAAAGCCCTAGTGAAGTGTAAATGCTACAAACTACAAAAAACCATCATTTAAGAGTTTAATTATTTAAATTTCATTTATAGTTCTTATGAATTTAAAATAAATTTTAAGATGTGGCATCATGTCATTATACAGTGTGTGTACATTCGACAGTTTGTCAATGATACTTTCTCAGACGGGGGATCAGTAGAAGGTCCTCTTACTTGGCCATCCCAGTCACTTGATCTATTTCCATTAGATTTTTTTTTCCTGTGGGGTGATGTCAAAACTGTCAAGTATAAATCAAAACTTCATTCTTTAGATGATCTTAAAGATTACAAATGCAATCCTTTCATTCACTGACCAGCAGCTGATGAAAGTTTTTACAAAGCTTGAAGGCTAATAGAGTTATCTAGCACAAGATGGTGGTTATGTTGAATTTTATTAAGAAACATCAACACTTTAAAAATTTAAATACTTTCAATTTTTTGGTAAGTTTGTAGTATTCATACCTCTTAAGTTATTAAAGCTTAAAAGTACACTAAGACTCATAGGGTACATTGTATAGATTTATATTTAGCAATTTGTAAAATACGACTGTACTAACATTAATCCTCTTACCCCAAAGTGGATTTAGTTCGGGTGACCTGTCCTAAAGCTAAAAAAAGATTATAGCTGATGTTTTTAAAAACACCTTTACTCTCTTCTTTAAGTAGCACACTGTGGGGATCATTTAAATTATTTCATTGTGCATTTATTTTGAGGATATCTTTAAAAGTCCATGTGCACTACCTAAAATCAAGACTTTTAAAAATGCTTACAGGGAATTTATCACACTGGCCGTACATTTAGGACTGTACAACACATAAGGACAGGATAGGATAGGGTGACCTGTGATTCACTGGTGGAGGGAGCTCCAGAAGAGGGACCTGGTTATCAATGCAGGCTGGCAACTTCTCTGCAACCTATGATCTTAGAGTTACTTAGACCACATAGATGTTAAGTGAGTTACCCAGGGTCACGTGTCCAGGATGTGTCTGAGGTGGGACCTGAAGAGGGTTTTGCTGGCTCAGAGGCCTGGTCTCTATCCCCTGCCATGATGTCTCAAACACATAACCACTAACTGCAATGCCAATTCACATACAGCCATGTCACAAATAACCACAAATCATAAAACGTTCCAAAACTGCTGATGTAAATTTAGTTGCTTATGGGAATGTTTATGTTCCAACAGACAAGTCTCATTTCAAAGACATTTTAAAAAATAAGTTAAGGCAAAAACAGTGAGGAAGATACAATGAACTCTTGCCTTATTTGAGGATATGAAGACACAATTAGGGCAAAAATACCTGAATATATTGGGCCAATGCCTCTAGAATATCGAAATCCATCAAGAAATTATTCAAAACATAAAATCAGTTAACTCATTCATAACTTTTTGGATATTTTAATGGTATCAGCAATTACCATCCCTTCATAATAACAATGATGGTAATTTATAACATATTCCAGTCAAATTTATCTCTGCAAGAACCTAGAAGCTAAACACCTACTCCGCTTCATTTGGCAGTATCACCCACTGAATGATTATAGTGAAGCAGGGGAAAATCTCTGAAAGTAAGACATTTAATTAATAATTCTCTTAGCACAAAAGGAAATTTCAGACAGTGACCTGTCACAAGTTCCTCCCCTCATTCCTAAGTGACTTGGCCTGGAAGGGGATGTTTATTTATCTTCACCTAACATGGAACTGGAAACAAGGAAGATTTAGAACAGTAAATAAAGTGGTTCTCTAAGTTCCTTTTGAGGTCAGGTTTTCAATACTTTTATTCAACAAAACACAAAAAATATATTCCACCAAATACAAATTTTTGGATTACTGTCAATGCATCATCATTAGCATAGCATCATGGAGAGCTGAGAGTAGCTCTCTGAAGACTTCTGTATTTAAAAAAAAAAATCTCATTTATTACTCAATTTTCCATGAAAAAAGCTAAATAAATATCTTACAGATGAAGAAAATGAGATTCATCAAATGCTTTGCTTAGAATGACAGGAAACATAAGAGATAGGTATATGTAACTCCTATTTCTTAGCCTACAATTTTATTTATAGCTAGAAATTTAGGCTTGTCTTGTCATCAAACAATACAGTACAGTAACAGGCTAAGATGGGGAACTAGAAATCCTTTCATACAAAAATCCTTTGAATCTAACTAAAGTACTTTTTGTGTTTTCCAAGATCTCAATCAGAATTGAGAATGTGCTAAGTATTTATGGAATTCTGACAAAAGTTCAACTTCAAGACATGCATTATACTGTAGGTTAATTTAGATTACTTGGTAAGGTTTAATTTCTATATTCAGAAAATTTCAGTCAATGAAAAGATACTGATAATTCAATCCATCTTCCACAGAGCTGCCAAAAACGTTTATCTGACCACAGGAATAGTTCTGCTGAAAAACTGGAGTGGTTCCCTATTATCTCTAGGATAAAACACAAATTCCTAAGGGCATTTTAAAGCCCTTTACAGACTGGCACCAGATTTTTTTCCACATTATTCCCTTTACACAGTATCTGTGCCAACAAAAGTAGCCTACTTGTTAGATGAATGGAGCATTCTAACCCTTGCCTCCTCCATGTCTTTCATTGCACTGACTGTTTTCATTATGCCTGGAATGTACTCTCCTCTCACTTCTACCACTTAGCATCATTTGCTTCCTTAAAGCCTCAGTTCAGGGCCATCTCCTATTGGAAGCTTTTCTAAGCCTAATTGTTAGTGTTCTCTACCTCTTCCGAGTTATCATATATGGCCTTCTCATCCACCATGCAGATGCAGATAAATTTCTATATATGTTTTCTTCCCAATTTAGAGTGTAAGCGCCTTAAAAGTAGGGACTCTTACTATACCTAGTTATATCCCCAGTACTTAATACAGTGCTTAGTATATAGTAAGTGCTTAATAAATGCCCTTTTATTCATTCAAGTGCAGTGGTAATCTCCGAAGAATTGACTGACATTAGTTGTTGGGTATATATTAGGAGACAGCTTAAGTTAATTTTGCTAAACATTACATTGAGTAACAAAGAAATAATATTCTGCATTCACAGATGCAATGTTAAAAAAAATCTGCAGACAGCCACCATGTGCTAGGTACTATAGAAAATAAATCAAATTTTATCCCTGAACTCCAGCAGTTTATAATCTTGCTAAACAGACCAATTGTATTTTATCATAAAGTTAAAAAACCAACTATATTTGGAGGGTGGGCAGTAGAGATTATATATTCCGTCCAGACATTATCACCAATTTTCCATATATAAAACCCACTGAGAACAGGTAGGTTTTGAATTAACAATAGTAATTTGACTGACAGGTCCTATGTTATTAGGAAAAATATAGTTTTTAAAAAGGCATAAAGACCATAAAGGGAAATTATCATGCCTGAAATGAAATTAGGCTTTTGGGCAGGAGGATTACACAATGAAAACTAGTAAATCTCACCTTCATTCCCAAAGCCATTCTGACCTAGTAAAAAAAAAATGCAATGGTGATAGATTATCACTGCAAGTAAGGCGAATAAGGAATAATTTTATGGAGAAAGCTGCAGCAAGATTTAAGAAAACAGGAACTGGAAAAAACCCCAAAAAGCAACTCATGGTGTTTTCCTTAAGCAAAAAGTATTCTTTAATAAAAGTGACTGATGACTGATTTGGTAAAACAACATGAGGAAGAATCAAGTGGGGACATTTAGGTATAGCCCAGAGTGAACAGGAAAGCTCCAAAGAGGAAAACATCTTTCCTAAGTTTTGATTAAAATGGCACAACAATGAGGCTGTTAATAGCTCACAGGTCTGGGTAGAAGGGAATAGGGATAGTCTAGGAATGCACACTGAAGAATAAATCTGAGGATCCTAGAAATTAAGAGTTGGAAGGGACTCCAGAAATCATCTAATGTAACTCCTAGTCAAGGCACAGATTCTCTCTACATGTTCTTCCCAGAGTGGTAATGTACCCTCTAATTTAATAACTTGAAGATCTCCAAGGACAAGGAACTTACTATTCTTACAAGTAGCCCTAGAATTTAAATTTAATGAACATTTATTAAGTATCTTCTGTATGTAAAGGTTACAAGGATAAAAAGTGAAAAAAATAAAACTGCTTCCCTTAAGAAGCTCATATTCTATTGAAGAAGGGGTGTGTGTGGGTCAGGGATCAAGAGACAAGAATAAGTTAAAGCATATAATTAAGCACATTATAGATGAGGAAAGTAAGATAGGACATTCTAAAAGATTAATGATTTCTTGGGGGGGGGGGAATTTTTGTAGAGTAGGCAAAACACTCAATTTGGGCCCTGAAAGAAAGAAAGTGATCCATATATTTAGCGGGGTAAAGTAGGGATGGGAGAGTGAAAATCCAGTCTAGGGCTGGGGAAGGACATGATTGGGATACAGTAACTAGTCCAATTAGCCTGGACACAGGAAGTACAGAAATAGACAAAAGCTTATAAACAACAAATGATTATTACAGTCTAATGCTACAAAAATTTTAACGCGAATTAGAAAGAGGGCACCAGATTTGATACTACTAATGATTAGTTATGGAAATGCTGGAGTTAAAAGCATTAATGGAGATACAGACAGCACACTCCATAAACTCAAACTGTAAGAAAAGAGAGAAACAAGGAAATAAGTCAATGGAGAGGCTAGGTATAATCAAGGTCATCTGTGGCTGAGAGAATTTTCACTTGTATTCATAATAACTAGCTCTAGTCACTCCATGTTATTTTGAGAATCAGTGAGTTCCCTGACTTCTGGCTACTTATCTCCACTGACAAGTCAGTAAAGAAACGAAGACGTGCAGGATACAGAATGACACTTCTAACCTAGTCTAAAGTAAGGCAAAACTTAAAGGCAACACCAAATACATGTAATTCGTTGGAAGGGTAAGCAAAGTCTGAAAAAAGATTTTATTTAGATTGGTTTATATTCAGATAAGGAAGGTGAGAAACTGAAATGATAAAGAAAAAGAAATATTTTTTAAAAAAGATCAAAAGGATCATGAAGATACAGAGGAGAAATTAGTGATATGGTTGGCTCATAGAATGAAAGAAAAAAAGAGGAAATTTAATTTAATATCTCCTCCTGAGATAAGACTGTTGATAGAAAGAACATAAAATAGGGTATTAACTCTTTAAGGTTGGGAATTCAGAGACCCCCATTTAAAGGAAAATATAAACCCCAACCAACAACCCCCAAACTAACAAAAGACCAATCACAAAGTGTTAAAAAGTTAATTTTAGATTGGAGGAAGTCTAAATTTAGCCTAACATTTTTCAGGTCAAAGGTTATCTACTCTCATGCTGAAACATGCTCAATATTAATATGCTACAGCATAAAATAGATAATATTCATATAAAAAATTTGCAACCTATTTTTTTTAAAGATAATGTGAACCTTTAGATACTTACAGTACACTCTTGCATCTCTTGTTCCTTGGTTGCCAGTCTCATCACAAGAATATTTTCTCTTCTTGCAGACTCTTGTTGTTGCTGCTTTAGCTTTTCTTCAGACTCTCTCAAACCAGTTACATCATTAGCTAATGTTTTTGATAAAAATGGAGAGGGAAAAAGAAAACCATACTGAGATTATCTGAAGCATTATTTCAATCCTACATAGAACTATTTGCTTCAAATACACTGAGCACCAGAGTTAAAAATCTCAAACCATAGTTCAGGATGCTAGTGCCATTTATAAATGGGATATGTGTGCTCTAAATTGCAAAGTCTACTTCAGAAAGATAGAATACAGTTTTATAAAGTAAACAAGAGGCGCCTACTAATAATTAGTTTAAAAGAATAAAATTCAACAATCTAATCACAGCTTCACCCCCTCCCCTAAAAAACTTTTAGAAGAACCTTCATCCTACATAATAATTGCTCATATTTATTGTTTATTATTGTTGAATTATTTTAATCATAATAAAGTAATCTTATTACAAGAACTGTGTGAGGTTGGTAGTCATTATATATTATCCTCATTTTAGATATGAGGAACCAAGGATCAGAGGGGATAGGGTACTCACAGAGGCTAAGTGAAATTGGAAAAAAAGATTTTATTTAGGTTGGTTTAAATTCAGACAAGGAAAGTGAGAAAATGAAATGATAAAAAAAAATTTAAAAAAAAAAAAAAAAAAGAAGACTAAGAGGATCATGAGTCACAGAGATTTAAAATAATAACAGATCCCCCAACTCCAAATCTAATGTTCTTTTCACATTATCAGTTGCCTCTTCCTAAGAAGTATCAAAAATCTGTAAATTTGTCATTTCTAAAAATTCTTGCAAGAAACCATAATAATTTTTTTATTAGCATGAAAAGCTAATAAGACTACCACTGTGTAGGCATTTAGAATAAGGTTTTTTTAAACATGTAGAAAGTTTTTTTTTGAGGTTTTTAAAAAAGTCTCAACAAAATATAATGCATGTGCGTGCGTACACACACACACACTCTCTCTCTCTCTCTCTCTCTCTCTCTCTCTCTCTCTCTCTCTCTGTCTCTCTCTCTCTCTATTTTATATCATATACTAGAACTCTACAACTTATAAATGTTGCCAGGATATAACTTCCTGAGCTAGGGACAAATAGTTTACTATCTATTATAAACTAAAAAGACTATTACTCTGACTTGTTTAAAGTGACCAATTAAAATATTCAAAACAATAAAGGTTTTTTGTTATCCAATTTTAGCATTCATTTTTAATAGTACATGTTATTTTATATCAGGGGACCTGAGGTCGTGTGTGTGTGTGTGTGTGTGTGTGTGTGTGTGTGTGTGTGTGATTCCCTTTGGCAATCTGATGAAGCTAAGGGACCTCTTCTCAGAATAAGGTTTTCAAATAACTGAAGAAAATGCTTAAGTTCCTGAAAATAAAGTTGTAATGTTTTTCTGATAGAAGTTCAGTGATCCCCTAAAATCCATTCAAGGATACTTTTGAGATCTATGAACCCCTGGTAAACAACAGTTCTACATGTAAGTTGAATTCTGATGTCTAATACTGGCATGGAAATGACTCAGTTTTTGAAGGCTATGCCAATGATGCAAAAGTTTTGGCAGCTCTCACTAAGTTGCAAAGACTTCAAGTTTGGACCTGGAGATAGAATTGTATTATGTTATGTGAAGACCAGTCCAAGTAGGTTTGGACAGAATGAAGATCACCAGAGTGTTGGTCACTTAGAGGATGAATGTCTCAGGCCATAGTAACTCATGAAAACACACAAGGGGAGGACAGTCTGTCAGTGGAGGAAATACTCATACTGATGAAATCAAAGATCTTGTGAAGTACTAAAACTTGTTTAAATATATGTTACAATTAAAGTCACTGTGTAATATTTTATGTTGCCTTTGCATACTCATACTGCAAAATCTTATTTTTCAAGTTATAGCAATCTATTCTCAAAGAGGTTGAAACTCAGGTTACTTACAGTTTAAGTCTGTGTACTTGCCCTCCAAAGCTTGTACATATGCTTCATACTGCTTCCACCTATCACAAAAACAAATTCTTCAGTTTATTAAACAAGTGGAAGAAGCTTTTATGACAGCAGTTTACATTTACATGACACTTAAAGGTTTATAAAACACTTCCCTCAAAACAATCCTGTGAGGCTGTTGCAGTAGGCACAAATAGTATTCTCATACTAAAATTTAAGTTCAATTCCAAGAACCAAGTAGGCAATTAATAAATGTTTGATGAATCAACTATTAAATATCTATTAGACTCAAGGCAAATGAAGAAACTGAAGTTCTGGGAGGTTAAACAAATTGTCTAAGGTCACAGTAAGTGTCAGAGTTGGCATCCTTTGCACTACACACTATACACTAGAAAAGACAAAGTTATTTCATAAATCCAAGAAATTTACTATTCAATTAAATGCATCTAAAAATGAGAGCTACTTCACTATCACAATGGTAGTTCAAACATAGGACCCTTGGTTTAGAAGAACTAAAAATGTAGGAAAGAATTCATGCTGAATATATACTATATACTTGTGAGCAGCTATGTGGTACAGTGGATAGAGCACTGGGCCTGGAGTCAGGAAGACTCCTTCCTGAGTTCAAATCTGACCTCAGACACTTACTAGCTGTGTGACTCTGGGCAAGTCGTTTAACATTTCAAGCCTCAGTTCCTCATCTGTTAAATAAGCTAAAGAAAGAAATGATGAAACACTCCAGTATTTTTGACAAGAAAATCCCAATGGGTTCACAAAGAGTCAGAGAGAGCAAATGACTGAACAAAAATATACTTATCAATAAGCAACAATCCCTTCAGTAATAGGCCAGACCATCAAGATAAATTGACGGAAACTTGTATATTACTCTCTAAAAAAAGAAAGGTAATGCGTACTGTAAGCAGTACTAATAAATGTTATTTATTCTTGGACTGACTCAAACAATATTTAGTTAAAAAAAAGAGAGAGAGCATGGAGGTAGAATGATGCACTGGAAAAAACACTGGATTTAGAGCTGTAAAGAATATTGGATTTGAAATTGGGGAACTTGGGATTCTAATCCCAATACCGATCCTCATATTTGTGTGACGGTGGGCAATTCAACAATTCCCCTCTCTGGACGTTAGTTTTTGTAAATGAAAGAGTTGGACTGGATTATCTGTCAGGCACTTCTCTCCATATGATCCAGCAGGCTATAAATTATAGAGCTAGTGATTCTTATTCTTGGCTCATCTGTGGCACAATTATAGAAGTTTTAGCAACTCATTTGAACATGAGATACTATTTACTTATGTGAATACCATAATTCAATAGTATACAAGTTGGTATTTACTCACTGTATATGTGAGCTCAATAGAAATGTTACCATTATTCCGATGTTGCTACAGATGTTGAATAGCTTCAGCAGATGGGCAGCAGGATCTCTTTGTTGCTAATAATGAAAACTCCACCTCCTGCCCCTTGATGCTAATCAAACAGTAGCTGCTTTAATAGCAGACTCCCCAGAAAACTGCATTTCCAAAGTTACTGCTAGTAGGAAATTGTATCACAGACACATAAATTAATCCCAGTTCTGGGAAAAAAAAAAGATGTTCTTCCCCAACATTTTTTATAAAGTGTTAAGATGTTAATAGTAAGACATCTTAGAAATCAAGAATTTTAGAGCTGGAAAAGCCCTTAGGAGTCATTCTATCCTATTTTCTAATTTTACAGATATAGAAACTGATCTTATCCAGACACAGGAGGAAGAAAAGCAACATATATCCCATGCAGAGATATTGCACACAGACATACAACTTCTTCATCAAAACGTGATATTAATGAACTCTTTACAGATATGAGGGTGCAAAAACCTAGTTGACCACAGCTTTGGCTTTAACACTGTGTTTGCAACGCATGGTCTTAAACCATGTTAAATAATCTGTCTTTATAAAGCACGTTCATAAAACTCATCTAGACCTTTAGGAAAATGGAAGGCCACCATCTAAGCAAGGGCACAAATAGCTGTTTTTGTAGGGGTCAAAATTAAGGCTTTGTCTAGATCACTGGAGGAAAAGGAAACATAGGATCTCAACCAAACGACACATCAATTGGGTTCAAATTTCAACTGAGGAAGACCTTAAATACATAACTCTTAATTTAAAAGTGCCTTTAAGGAGTATATGTGGTAAAAGAATCATGAGCCATATGGTGTGCTTTCTTGTAAATTAGTTAATTCTCCATGCCTCCTGGGACAAATTTAAGAGAAGGCCAGGCCAGAAGCAAGGATATACCTAAAAAGAGTTATAGCAAAAGGTATTTCCTTGCATGAGGACAAGTAGATTACTGAATGGTGTTGTTCTAGGATGCTGCTAATCACAAATTACAATCAAGAAGGTAAATATGGAAAATAAGATCAACTGTCATAGGTATGTAAAAGGGATGGAAGTAGGGTGGCTAAAGAAGATGATCAAGGATAAAAATGGGACATGTTTCTAGGTATCCTTCCAGTTTACAAACCTTCTCTTTCTCTCTCCCACTTTTAATATTCAGTCTTTTTAACCTGTTTAGTTCTTCACAATTAAGAGATTCCTTGTAATCTCTAGAGATGAGAAAACAGGGAGGTTAAATTACTTTCCTCCAAGGTTACTGAGAAAAACTCTATTTATTAATATCAAGTCACCATGAAAGTGCACTAAAATAATTAAACATAAAAAGAGTTCAACTGATTTCTTAGCCACACAGGTATATAGTAATTTCAATACAGTTCCAAACTTTAAATTAAAAAAAAAAAAAGAAAAGAAAAGAAAAAAAAAAGAAAGGTAATTGACAGAAGTGAAGTGACTTGGCCAAGGTTACATGCTAGTTAGCAGCAAAGCTTTATCTAAAATCTAGGTTTCCATTTGATTAACTTTTAATTAATGAACAATGCATAATTTATTTGTTACAAATAGAAGTATCCTTTAAGGCATCTATTTTCAAGTGTTAAGAACAAAAAAATGGGGGGAAAGACCTACATAGTATACAGGTAGTCTAGCCCACCAGCATTAGTTGTAGAGTTTGGTTTTATTTTCCCCTTGGGAGGAAAAGAGAGGCAGGGAGAAAAGTAAATGGAAAAAAAAAAACTGGTGCATTACTAAGGAATTACTATCTTGGAGGGTACTGAAATAGCCTTATATTACCCATAGTAGTTTTATTCATCTCAAAGTAAATTTAAAAGTCCTTACTTTAAAAAAAGTTTTTTTATATCCAGCATATCTATTAATCTAAAATAAAACAAAGGTTTCATGGTACAGTTGATAGAGTTGGGAAAACCTGGGATCAGGTTCTGCCTCTGCCACATACTAGGTATATGACCATGGACATTTCACTTGTCTCAGAGCAATTTTCTAAGACTTTAAGTTACAGACACTCTGAGTTGCTGATCTGCATTAATGGACTCACAGATTTGTACTCTTCCCTTTAAAAATGAAGCCCAGTTTTTGTGGCAAAGGTATGACCTTAGGCAAGTCTCCGAGCTTCAGTTTCCTCATTTATATAACGGGGTTATCCATTATATAATACCCAACAGTGTATTCACAAGGGTGTCATGAGGAAAGCATTCTGTGAATTATTATGTAGGGGTGCAAATTCAAGCTATTATTACCAGTCCTGGTTGTAGTCATAGTA
This sequence comes from Trichosurus vulpecula, assembly GCF_011100635.1. NCBI lineage: Eukaryota > Metazoa > Chordata > Mammalia > Diprotodontia > Phalangeridae > Trichosurus > Trichosurus vulpecula. Next base: position 95,336,155 of record NC_050579.1, read on the forward strand.
CATCATAAAAATTAGAGGACGATTTAGGGGAAGATACTACTCTATAGGAAGACCTACACATTTTTAATTAAATAGTATCAATTACTTTACCTTAGGATCAATTCATCTCTTGCCATAACTTTGAAGTCTGTTTCACTGAGTCGAACCTTTAAACAAAAGATAATAAAAAACTTGAACTAGATGCACATTTTTTTAAATCTAAAAACACTGTGTTAGCTACATTTAGGAACTTATTATTTTTGATAATGCAGAAGATGAGGCAAGCCAATCTTGCAAAAAGGGCAAACCACCCATTTATTCTTCAGATCTTTAATTACTAGGTCTAAAAACTCATTCAGGTAGTCAATAAGCACTTATTAAGCCCTTACTATGTGCCAAGCACTGCACTAAGTACTAGGGATACAAAGAATGGCAAAAACAGTCCCTGTTCTCAAGGATCTTACATTCAAATAGGAGTGATATACAGTTATCCCTTTGACACTGAGGAGGGTTAGGGGCAAGGTGCTCCCTCAATCTGGAAAAATTTTTGGGCCTCCCTTTGTACCACAGAAGAAGTCAGAATTTTTTCTTTTTCTTCTATGGGGTATTTATAGTACGTTATTGTAAAAAGTTGATATCATACAATACTATGTATTTCTAAATTTCTAAACCTTTTCTGTGTTGTCTGCTGGCCTTCATGTGTCCTCTGAGGCTTCCACAAAACTCCCTGAAAATTCCAATTTAATTTCTTATGCCAACCTGCGACAGATCACAACCAAGACTGGGAAAGTTGTGATGTGGAAGGGATAACTGAATAAATTACCAGGTATACACAAGATATATACAGAATACATAGAAAGTAATAGTAAGAGGGGAAGGTCTGAGCAGTTGGAGGAACTAGGAAGGTGAGATTTAACCCCTATTCATCAAATATCCCTTTGAAGTCCATAGGAGTTTTGCACTTGAGATATATGAGGCACAAATTAGTTGAATCACTGAATGCTGCTTATTACAAATGATTTCTTTGTTCACATTTAATCTATTTTGTTGAAGAGGTTTTTTAAAAGCTGAAAAGTCTGGTGTCTCCTGACATCTAATGTTCTAGGGTCACTGAAGTTTGCTATAGGAAAAGTATTTTGAGATATCCACTGAGGATAAAAAAATGAAAAGACAGGTTCCTAGAATTCTTTTCCCTTGGTGTAACTACAATGGTTAATTTGCCTCAAGAAGCTGACTTTCTTGATCTTCCCTTAATACAATCATTTCAAAGTGAACATGAATCTAAGGGGATGAGGAAGAACAAAAAGATTACAAAGAAAAGCTAAAATGTTAAGAAATAAAAGCAAGTCAGATTTATACCACGCATATATTTAAGTCCCTTGGCTAGTTTAAAACGTGGAAGACTTCTTGTTTATATTACTTAATTTGGAACATGAAATAATACCATGTATTATTAGTCATCTCCTGAATATATATTTTATTTCTTTACTTCTCCTTTAAGCTCCTTGAATACGGATGTAATTCAAACTTTTTTTTTTTTTGCAGTGCTACTGTTAGCTAAGACTAAAATATTTGCTTAACTGAACTAAGTTTGGATAGAGTTTAGTTGAGAAAATATACCACAAAACTAAAAGGACTGCAGAATTGACCCTCTGAGGGAGGTAGGGAAAAAACCCAAAGGAATAAGTTCTATTTCACTGCAACTCAGATTTAAATAACAAAAAAAAAAACTTCCTTACCCAAGGGCATAGGTAACCTATTAAGAGTTTTATTTCCCATCTCGTCAATTCTTAAGCTATAGTTGCAGAGTATCGATTCCCAACTTTGAGAACAGTAATATTTTCTGTTAGTTTCACCATATGTATAGTTTTATGGGGTCAAAATTCTCCTTAAACTCTGTAAACCTTAAAACATTATTTGCAGGTATGTTTTACTGTTCCTCTAGAGAGAAGGATGTGAACCAACTAATCCTTCTCCCTTTCTCCTTAACAGGGGTCCATGACTTAAAAAAAAAAAAGTTTAATGACTGCATTTCAATATAATGTCCTTTGTAATTCAACATTTTTGTGCAGTTGGAAACATTATTCTGAGAAGAGATCCATAAGACTTCATCAGACTGCCAAAGGGTTCTATGATATTAAAAAAAAAAAGTGAAGAAACCTTTGCTCTATACCATCATAAAACACATAGGCTGCTGTAGACTAAAATCGTTTCAAACTTACCTTTTTGGGGAGGGGTTCTTCGTTCGTCATTTTGTTTTCTAGGAAAGAAAAAAAGGGTATATGAGAAAAAAAACATACCATTTTAATTGTTAGAACTAGATTTATAGTCATTTCTCATTATTGTGTATTTTATCATTCTTAAACGCCAGGAGTCACCATTGCATTTATTCTATTTCAAAGCCACACTGACAAAGAACAGTTGCTTACCTTTCAAGATCCCACTCACATTGGCACCTTCGTCCCTAACATTGTTTATTAATCTATCCATTCTCAACACTTCAGTATTCTAGCTATGGGAAAAAGATGATTTCCCAGTATATTCCTACAAGCCCCTTAGGAATAGTTCCATTAGGCTTGCTGAAAGCCACAAGCAGCATAGGAGCTAGGAAACAGGTGTATAATTACCTAGGTTTCTTACTAGCAGGAGAGAGATAATGGGGGTAGTAACAATCTAAACACCCTTTCCTGTCATGCATTATACATTTTTTGGTTGATAGCAAAATACATGTTTCCATATCAATATTACAAATTTCTTCTATGACATACATTAAGTAACTTTCAATAAATTCCACAGACTGGTAGCTCTCTCAAACACTATATCCCAATCATACAAATCCAACCAATATACGCTATGAAAGATAGTTTCATGTATGGAATTATAAAGAAACTTTAATAGCAACTCTAGGTAATTTATTAACTTGTATACATAGCCTTTTTTGCTTTCAGCTACCTCTAAGCATGGTAACATAAAGCCAATAAAGTAATGGAACTATGTAACAGGTTCTATGTTCCAAAACTGACTACACTGTTTTACATATAAGTTAATAAACTTTGTATTATGAAGCCACAAGTCAAAAAGAATATTTTATTTCCATCGACTGCCTTGAGTTATATGAGACACGAAATATCTGAACCTGCAGTTCTTAAATAGAAACCATAAACAGGGAAATATAGGAGAACATATAACTCCATTGGTAGGCCAAGATTAACCTTTAAGAAGGCCACAAAAAATGTTAGGTATACCAAGAAGTATCTCAGAAAGTACTGTTACTTTTTAAAATGCACTTAATTTTGTTTTGGAATTGTAAGTCCATATATACATACTCGGAAGTTATTTCTAAAACTTAGACTTTTCAGGTAATTACTAACATCTACACTTAATGTTAGATTTCAACAAAAGAAATGACTAAACCAAAGGAACATTTCCAAGGCACAACTCTTTTCCAGTTACACAACCTTGGACATTCTCTTGAGAGTTGAATGCTTACTTACTCTTATTTTTCTAGCTTTACTTTATGTCACTAATTTCAGATCATTAGAAATGTGATTTTAAGAATTAGGAGCAGCTAACTAAGATTTCCAAAAGGAATTTTTTTCTCCTTATTTATTAAAGAATCCCTGTGATTCTTTCCAAAGAAAATCCATCTTCACACTCTTTAGCCAGCAGGTTTCCTTCCCTGTTACCATCACACATCACAGTTCTGATATAAATATAACCCCAGTGCTACTTTAGTCAGAAATTAGTTGAAGATTATCTTTAAATCTGAAGACTTTGCCAGCATGCTGACTCACCTATACTTAGATTTTAACATCTTCCAACAGGTTCATTGGTGGACAAAGTAATTTATAAATATGATTAAATTTCTGGCTTAACTATTAGTTAACAATTTAGACAATGGGTATACCAAGCAAATTGTTCTATTTCAGTTATTTGTGTATTAAGTTGAGCTTCTGTATGAGTAGTATTCAAGACTACGTTTCTATAACAGCTATAGATCAGTATACTTATCAACTTTTCTTTTGAATTGTTTCTTGGCTATTAGAATTCTGAAAGCTAAAAGGTCTTTTGCTAACTAGAGGCCAATAACAAAACTTACTTAGAACTGTGAAAAAAGCAAATTTGATTTGATGTACAGAAACTACCATACAAATTATAGTGTTAAGAATAGGCTAATTTCCATTTTAAGTTGGCCGGCCAAAATGCTCTAAGAGAATTCATCAACAGAAGGCAAAGAAATAAAACTGAAAAAAAAAAAAAAAAAAAAAGACTAAAATGGGAAAAAAAATCTTATATCACCAATAATCACACTGGAAACTTATTACCACATATTCATGACTGTCCTTTCCTCCATCACCCTACTGCTTTATACTTCTGTACATGATATATTCCTCCTACTAGAATGCTGGGCCTGGAGTCAGGAAGACTCATCTTCAGGATTTCAAATCTGGCCTTACAGCTAGTGTGACTCTGGGCAAGTCACTTAACCCTGTTTGCCTCATTTTCCTCATCTGTCAAATGAGCTGGAAAGGAAATGACAGGCCACTACAACATCTTTGCTAAGAAAACCCCAAAGGGATTCATGAAGAGTTGGACACAACCAAAATGAATGAACAACAACAATAAATGCTTGTTGAATTTAATTTTGATCAAATAAATTATGAAAATTTAGTCCTATCCCCCTTTATTAACTACAATAGACCAAAAGGAAGTCATTTCAAAATTACTCTCTTTTTTATTTGTGTTTTTAGATTTCATAGGTGGAAGTACAAATACCACAGGCATTGAAAACAAAGCTTTCTTTTGGTTAATCACAACTTAGATCAAATTGGGTCAAAATGAGCCCTTTGCCAATAGGTGTACCACATGGTGTGGAGGATAGACTGGAGTCAGTAAGACCCATGTTTAAATCCTCCCTCAGATACTTATTAGCTATTAGCTATGCAATCTTGGGAGAACCACTTAACCCCTATCTGCCTCAGTTTCTGTAAAATTAAGAAAGGGGTTTAGCCCAATATGATCTTATGTAAACATATAAGAAATATAACATTCAAGGAAATTTCCTCAAAATTATGATGAAAATTTTAATTAAACTCCCAGGCTAGTTCTATTTCTACCATTGCCTCATTAATGCTGAGTGTTTAAAGATGTAAAATGTTGATTCATTGGTTAAGGGTAACAATCCCAAAGTTCTTCCATCACATTCCCAATCTAAGTAACTCCAGTTGTCTAGTACTTTCAATATTTTCATTGTTAATATTGCTATTTTAGCTAAACATTCCCCTTTTCCTTTATATATTACTTAGCATGTTTCAGGAAAGAAAACTTTTAAAAAAAAATGTTGGATTTTCAACCTTTTCCCAAAAGAAACTTATTTAAATTTATAAAGAAATATGGTAGGACTACAGGTTCTGCTATAGGGATTTGCTTTCGTGACAACTTTTCAGAAATATTTCCTATCATCTACTGATAGATATATTATTAGTCAGACCTTTAAAATCAACACTACAACATTCCTTTGTATTTGAATGGTGAAAAGGCAACGGTAGTCTTTCTTTGATTCAGCAACGTATCAAAATAGTAAAATATATGTTAGTATAGCAAAAAGATTTGAATGTACACAACATCCACAAAACGTACAGCTCTCCAAATTGGCTATTCAATCTAAGACCCAATTCACCGTTTTGGGCATTCACATTGCATATACTTGAGAAAATGCTAATAATGGAAAGAATTCTGTCCTTCAGGTAATTTCAGCACATAAGTATTGTATAAACAATGGATAAATCAAGTACCTTTAACCTCAACTCTGGCCCCCCTCTCCCTAACCCTAGTCAGTATTACATAAGCAAGTACACATTGCTTAATGCTACACTCTAGCATTACACCTTGATTCTCTCCCTGTGTGAAAACCCCCTCCACCAATGCAGATCAGCAACTTTATACTCTATAGATCATCTGCTCAGTATGGATGTCAAAAGGACTTGAATCCAAGTCTTCTTCACTCCAAGGCTGACCCTCTATCCACTATATCATGCTCATATGGTTTCTCAATATTTACCTACTAATTTACAATTCTGTAGAATCATATCTTTGCTAAATAATGTTAATTATTAAGTGTTATAAGAGAAAACGAAATGAGCAAGGTGTTAAATCTTGAACAGTTTCGATAGTAAAAAAGGAACTTGTAAGAGAAAAGGCACAAGTTATTTCAAGTAGGGGGGATAATTCATTTGATGGAATAAAGCTGGCAGGACAAATGGAGAATGCAAACCACAAAATTCTTCCATTTATTCAATTCAGTGACAATTAAATGTTTACTGTGCTCAGAACTCTATGCTAGGTGCTGAGAGTGATACATGAAGCTTATAAGCCTAATGAAGCAGAGGTATCACACTCTCCCAAACTGGATTAAATGTAATTGGGAAATGTTTAACAAAATAAATGAAAATACCATACAACAGATATGGTTTTATAAGTCAATATGCAGCCAGCAGGGATTCATTTCTATTTTGAGTTGACACCACTGCAGTGGAGTATAACAAACAAATAATGACTACTTCAGGCAAAGACAAAGAGAAAGTAAGGTAGCAGCAGCCCACTGCTTTCAGTCTGGCTGGTCCTTGGAATGTATGGCTCAGAGTAGTCACTGATAGCACAAAAAGGTTATTATCACAGATTACATAAAACAGTATATATTATAGCTAAATACATCAAGAAATTAAAAGCAAAGTGTTACGCACTTGAGTTTGACTTTCAAGGATAGGTTGGAATTAAATGGGCCAAGAGGATATTCCAACCACAGGAAACAGCTTGAGCAAAGGCAACAAAGTCTGAGAAATCTCTGTGTACTGGGAAAAAGGGAATCTGGCTGGAGTATAAAGTGCTGGACAGGGACTAATATGAAATAAGGTGAAAAGGTGACACAGCACCACATTATGGAGAGAAGGCATCTGAATGCCAGGTAGGAGAATAGGAACTTTACTGAGCACCTATGTGGACAATCAAAATTTTTGAGCAATAGATACAAAAAAAAAATATGTGTTAAAAAAGATTATTCTGGCAGTATAAAGAACGAGGAGGAGAGGAAGAGAGAAAAAGACCTTTATGAGATCAATTGTGTCAAACTGCACAAAGGGATCTTTGTGGACTGTATAATGCGTTATTTGGCTACTGTATTCGATTATAAGTTGGTTTTTTTTTTGGAGGGGGAAGGCAGGGCAATTGGGGTTAAGTGACTTGCCCAAGGTCACACAGCTAGTCTGTCAAGTGTGTGAGGCAAGATTTGAACTTAGGTCCTCCTGATTCCAGGGCCGGTGCTCTAACTGTGCCACCTAACTGCCCCCAGATTATAAATTTCTTGAGAAGAGGGACTGTCTTCTGCCTCCTCCTGTATTCTCAGCACCTAGTGTAGTACCTGGCATATAGCTGGTGCTTAATAATTACTGATATATTTTGTTAAATATTCCCCAATTATATTTTAATCTGGCTCAGGCCAGAGAAACACTGAGGGTGGGAATATTGAGGGCTTTGTGTTTGACATCTCAGGTCTAGATGCTTGTAAAGTAGGCTTGTACTAGCATGCTGCCAGGGAAAAGAGGGGAGGGAACAAACAGTTGCTAGAGATACTGGCCAGGTAGAATCAACTAATTGGATGAAAGACAAGTAAAAGGAAGAAATGGAGATAATACCAAGATTTGACGGTGGGAGACTTTGTGAATGGTAGTACTGTTGGCAGAAATAGTTAAGTCTTAAGGATGAGCAAGTTTTAGGGGAAATGTGATGAGCTCAGTTTTGTAAATGTTGAGTTAGAGGTCCTAGCAGGACATCCAGGTGATAGGAGATGCCGTATAGGCAGCTTGAGATAGATCTAGGTCTAGAGACAAAAGTCAAGGGTGGTAAAAACTAGAATTCACAGCAGAAGTTATGGGAGCGAATGAGATTCCCAAAGTAAAGAGTACAGCATGAGAAAAGATCAAGAATAATCATAAAGAACACTCAATTTAAGGGGACAAGAAGGCAGCAATGGCAACATAAGGGAGTATCAATATAAGAGTGTGTCATATCTTGGCCCAAAAAGTTAAGTATTCAGAAAAGAGAATGGTCAGTATCAAATGTTACACAAAGAGGATGGGAGTGGGTAAAGCCATTGGATGTAGGGATTAAGAAGTAACTTGTAACCTGAGAGAGCAGCTTTACAACAGTTGGCATGAAAGCCAAACTACAAATATGGTAAGGATGGAGAAGCATTAGATATAGATTATCCTTTCAAAAAGTTTAGGGAAGATAGAAATGGTACGGTAGCCAGATGAGACAGAATTAATGAATGAACAAATGTTTATTAGACATCTATGAACCAGGTACCATACTAACTAGGTGCTGGGGATAAGAAGAAAATGTACATTAAGTACATTCATACAAAACTGGCAGATGAGGAGCCAATGAACAAAAAGGATGAAGCAGTTAAAAAAATCATCAATTTTCCTAGTTGTTGGCCTTCTGATGATGCTTTATGGTAGGTTTGCCTACCAGTTAAAAAGGATATTTTTGAATTATCCGTGAATTTCAATCATTTAATCCTACCTAAGTTTCTTTTTAGTATGGATAACTAAGGGCTGGCTTGCGCTAACAAGAAAAATGGCTCCTTATCCTTGGTTTTAAGAATAGAATCACCGTTTTAGAACTCAAGGGACCTTTAGAGAGAGATGCAGTGAGTTCAGGTTTGGCAGCAGGGAGTCAAATATCCTTTATACCAAAGTTTACCCTTATAGTGTGCTGGCCTCTATATTTTTCTGCTTCTCAATTTCCTTTTCTGGCTCATCCATCCACATATGACTGCCACCCACTCCTAACCCTCAATGTAGGCATACCTCCACAAGGCTCTATCTTGCATTTCTTCTGTTCTCTTACTCTCCTATGGTGGCTTAAACTCCCATGAGTTTTGCTATCACCTCTACACAAAGGATTTCCCAGATACATATCTAGCCCTATACCAACTGCCTACAGGACATTTTAAATTGGATGCCCAGTAAGCAGCTCAAATACATGTCAAAAACAGAACTCAATGTCTTTTCCCTAAAGAACTCTTACTCTAAACTTTCCTAAATCTGCCAAGTGCACCACTACCCTCCTTTGAGTTTCAAAGGTTCACAACTTTAGCATTATCCTGTAGTCAGACTCTTCACTATTCTTCACCCCACAGAACCAATCAATGATCAAACCTTGCCATTTCTACCTCCACTGTATCTCTCACAACTGTCCCTTTTCTCTACTCACAGAGCTACCATCTTAGTTCCTTTTTACCTCTCACTTAGACAGCCATAGTGACCTCTTAATTGGTCTTCCTGCCTTGTCACTCCTACTCCCAATATATCCTCCACGAAGCTCCCAGTGATTTACTAAAGTCCCAAGTCTGACCATGTCACTTCCTTACTTTTAATAAACTCCAGCGGCTTCCTACTGCCTCCAGGATCAAATAGAAGCTCTCCTGTTTGGCATTTAAAAGCCTTCTACAAGTTAGTTTCAAACTTTCCAGCCTCAATACAATATACCTTCTCATACTTACTTCAACTGGCTTTGCTGTTTCTCATACACAGCACTCTCCCTTTGGGCCTTTGCACTGGCTGCCTCCCATGCCTAAAATGTACTCTCTCCCAACACTGCCCCCAGCCTTAAAAGTTCTTACATTTGTTCAAGACTTAGTTCAAATGCCATTTTCTACATGAAGCTCTTCCTGACTCTCCCCCTCTCCAAACTCCTAATGCCCACCCTCCTCCTTAAATTATCTTGTATATACCTATGTAGCTTATCTGATAGTAAACTCCCCGAAAGCAATGTCCGTTTCATTTTTGTTTCTGTATTCCTATCACCTAGTATACCGCCTCAGAGAGTAGGCGCTTAATAAATGTTTGTTGATTAATTATATGGAATCTCAGCTTTCGAAAGTTGGAAGGTTCTTCGGTGGTTCTCATCAAGTCCAATATATAATAGCAATTCCCACTAAAATAGACAAGTGGCTGTTCAACTCAGTTGAGTCTGAGCAAGATGAAAGGAGGCAGAGACCCAAGGTAAATGAATTCATAAAGGATGCATGACTGAGGCTGATCCTGTATCTCAAGAACTTGGAAAGTAATCCACTGTAATTTCCATTGTTCAAAATAAAGTACTCATTAATAAAAGGTAATTAAAATATATTACAGACATATTTATATGACCATTAGAGTAAATTTCATACAAGTAGACTTGAAGGAAAATAAGTAACTTTTAGAATCTTTTCAAATTCTGAAAAGGGTTATTACTACTTTTTAATAACAAATAAATACTGTTGGAACAACAGAGCACTAAGAGTCAACTGAGGGAGCTGCCTAGAGTACAAAGTTGAAGGGTGCAAAAATATAAAATACGCACCTGTTATCATAACCATGGCTTTTAAGACAAGCACAACTTGTATTCCTCCTTTGGGTGCAAAATTAGAAAGTTATAGTGCTGATTCACGCTGAAAACTTACTTCAACATACACAAAAAGAGGATAAACTTAAATTTAAGTTAAATTAGAAAGTTATTCTTTAAGACTCATTATCAGACTGAGATTGCATTTCAGAGAAATTGTTGAAAACAGTACCTCCTATTTTCTCAAGGCTTTTTAATAGATGCTCTGAAGTGAAATCTAAGAGGAAAGGAAATCTGAATATTTAGCTTATTTTAAGGCAGTTTCAGTTGGAAGAAGCTAGGTGGCACAGTGGATAGAGCCCTGGGCCTGAAACTGGGAAGACCTCAGTTTAAATCCAGCCCCAGACACTTCCTAGCTATGTGACCCTGGGTAGTTCACCTAACCTTTGTCTCAGTTTTCTCAATTGTAAAATGGGGATAATAAAAAGGTTGTTGAGAGGTTCAAATGAAATAATATTTGTAAAGCCCTTACCATAATGCCTGGGACATGGGAGGTGCTTAGCTGGAAATATTATTGCTTTAATACAGTACCATGGATTTTTCTAAGCAAGAACCACAAAAATCCAGTTTGGTTATCAAAAAAATCATAGGCAAAACGAGGAAGTGGAAAGATGGAATGAATACTGACCACTGCACTTAGAGTTGGAGGACCTAAAACTTCATTCTGTTAGTATCATGTCCAAGTGGTCTTAGGCAACTCACAATCTATATGGGCCTCCATTTCTTCATCTGTAAAATTAGCAGGTTGAGACAACGGAAATACATTGCCTCAAAGGCTCCTTTTAGGTCAATCTATGATATAGACCTTTTCCTATTCAACTTGTAAATAAAAGTGTGGTTTTTTTTTTAAGACTAAGATTAATGCTAAAGAACCCTAGAAAACATAGGCCAAATAGCGTTTATGTGATTCTGTACCACATATTCAATTCAACAGCATTTAAGTACTGCACATGTAAAAGGCACTGTGGAATACAAAGACAAAAGGAAAAGTGGGCCCTTTGCACAAGAATTAATACAGTGTAGTAGACAGAAGTGCTGGACTTGATGCCAGGAAAACCTAGGTTCAAAACCTTTACTAACTCATTTGATCTGTTCCTCAGTTTTCCTATGTGTAAAATGGGAATACACTTGTGGTATCTACTTAATAGGGCTTCTGTAAAGATCAAATTAGATAAACATACATAAAGGTCTTTGCAAATTTTAAAAATGCTACGTAAACCTTATTGTTATTAAGGACCTTACTTTTTAATGGAAGGATACATGTACACAAATATAATTCGAGGAACGAGAGAATAAAAACAATTAGGAGGTTGATCAGGAAAGGTGTTCTATAGGAGGTAGCACTTGAGTTTCCCTTGAAGGAAGTTAAGGATTCTCAGAGAAGTAAGGAGGGAATGCATTCCAGGAACATGGGACAGTTTGTGCAAAGGCCTAGAGGCAGGAAACGGAATGCTAAATTCAGGGAACAGTGAAGGCCAGTTTGGCTGGAACAAAGGGCCTATGAAAGGGAAGTCATATGAAGCCTGGAAAGGTAAGCTAGAGCCAGATTGCAAAGAGTTTTAAATGCCAAGCTGTGAAGAATGCATTTTAGGGAAAAGGGATTCTTAAGCAGGGTACTGGCATGCTCAAGTCTTTGCTTTAGGAAGACTTATGGTAGCTGTGTGAAAGACAGATTAAAAAGGGAAGTGCCTGGTTGCAGGGAGTCTTATTAAGAGGCTACCAGCAGTATCTAGTGGAAAAGTGATGGAGGCCTGAACTAGGATGATCTTTTAATTTCAATGCTACCACGCATTTTCCAGACATAAGTGTTATCAACAAATGGTTGCATTTAAAGATACTGGGAGTAGGCATGGTTCAAATATTACACTGAAGTGACAGTCTTAAGGATTTTAATCCAAGAGCTATGGCTTGCCTATGATGTGACTGTGAATCTATGATGACTAGCTGAGACTAGTTAGCACGGTGACAACAGCACTAGAGTTGGGAAGACCTGAATTCGAAACTTGGACACTAGATGTGTGACCTGTCTACCTCAGTTTTTTCAGCTTTAAAATGGGGATAATAATAGCATCTACTTTACAAGGTTGTTGTGAGGATTAGATGATATTTGCCCAGTGCTCAGCACTGTGCCTGCCAAGCAGTAGGTGCTTTAAAAAAACTTGTCCCCCGACTTCCCTAGTTTCTCCATCAGTAAACTGGGTGAACAATGCTCATTTGGTTACCTCCTTCATACTAATAAAACATGGAATGATGAAAGTAATCTGTAAATGTACACTTACTCTAAAATAAGTAATATGCCCTCACAAATCTTTCTTTAATTTTAACCATTACATTACAGCAACATCAGAAGGCCTGGGTTCTGAACTGAAGTTACTGATTCACTTTTTTTAAATATTGGTCTCAGTTTTCCAAATCAAGTTTGATTACCCTTTCATATCTCTTCCAATTATAAAAAAATTTAGTAACTTCATCTGTGGACTAGACTCTACATTGGTAGTATTCTGGAATAGTGGAAAAAACACTTAACATGAGAGTCAGAAAACACAGATTACAGTTCTGGTCCCACTATTATCACAATTTAACCTTCAGTTTCCTCATCTGGGGAATATGGGGATAGTTACTCTGCCTAGGAATCACTGGGTTGAATATAAAACTAAGCTTATGAAAGTACTCTGCAAAAAGTACATGAAACTAGTTTTTTTTCCTCTCTCCTCACTCAAAATGTTACATATAATATTCAATAAATATTTGTTGAAAAAAGTGAAAAGAGATGGAACAGGTCTCTCCTACTACTTAAAATGGGACCATAGCAAACCATTTTCTCAAGATGTACTACTCAGGGCTAAAAGAAGAATTAGAGAACTAGCCTGATACTCTTTCAAGAAACTAAAGGCCCAGAGAAATTAAGTGGCTTGCTCAATGACAAGTAACCAAGCCCTGGTTCAAACTCGGGTCTTTCAAAACCAAATTCAAATAGTTTTCTATAGCACCTACTTATAGGCATCCTAACTACAGAAAACATAATCAAAAGAACGTTTTTCTCACAACTGTTCATATGCTGCCAATAGAAATTTCACCACTCAGAAAATGCTTAATTTATCACTAAGAATAAAATTAAGTTGTTGGAAGTTTAAGACAGAAGAAAAGAGATTAGGGGGATGGGGTTCTTACGGTTTTCATTGATTCTCTATAGTAGCCAGGTAATTTAAACACTACTTTTAGTCAGTTTAAGAGCAAGATGTAATACACAGGGCTCCAACGACTCAAACCACAATGCACTACTTAAAATATTTGCTACCTGAGGAGAAAAGCCGTATTAACCCTTTACAACTAATATTACCTGGAAGTTTAATAGATTTTTACAAGACCAAGTTATCAAATTAAAGTGTCAAAAATTCAAGACACTTTTACTTCTACTTTTCCCTTCTCCCAAACTATTTATAAAAAACGAACCTCATCTAAAAATTAGCGTGGAGTGGGAGGAGGCACGGGATTCTGAAGAAGTTCCAAGATGTAAACAAATGAATACTTCTTTAAAGCTACTTTGTTTTCTGTTCCCATGGGTTAAAGCTCATTCTGGCTCTAGGTTTGTGAAAATCCCTTGGGTGGAGGAAGAGAAGTCCACGAGCACTCCCCAAAAAGCTCCTTTTTGGTTAGGGTAAATTTAAATTTAGTCTCCCAGGGAAAAATAAACAAACCCACACGTTCCCGTCCCCCCCCTTTTTTTTTTGGCGTAGTTCTTTAAGCCCAGCCAGGCCAGAATTCGGGCGAACGTGGCGGCAGCGGGCAGGGTCGGAGGCGGGGAAGGGGTCTTCGAGCACCCGCCGGTGGGGCAGCGGGAGCTCCGGGCGACCGGCCGCGGGTGCAGCGGCCCCGCTCCCGCGCCCCCGGGCCGGCCACCGGTCCGTGCTCCCGCTTCCCACCTCAGGCGCCAAGCGGGCAGGGAGGACGGGGTAAAATGGCCTCGGGCAGCAGCGTCCGCGTCCCCGCATCAAAGGAAGCGAAGCAGTTAACGGAGTCCGCGGCCCCGCAGGCCCCGGCTCCCGAAACGCCGCGGGGAGCAGCCTGACGGCTCCGGCGAGGCCAGGGTGGGGCGAGGGGGGCGTCGGGAGGGACGCGGTCGCTCGGGGCCCGAGGCGGGCGAGGTCTGTTCCGGCTGCGGCCCCGCGTCCCGCACTTACCTCTCCACGCCGAGGCCGCCGCAGCCGCCGCCGGCTTGTCACATAGACCGGCCCGGGCGCCGACTCCCTCAAGTACGGACAGTCAAGACGGAGCGGCGGGCGGCCGGGCTCGGGCGACCCCACCACCCCAAGCCGCCTGGGTGCCCTCGGCCCAAGCGACGGCTCCTCCTCCTCCTCCCGCCGCAGAGACGGGCTCTTCCCTTTATTTGCGGGTCTCGCTGCTACAAAATGGCGCTGGAGGAGGAAATGAGGCTCCGTCACCCCCCCACCCCCTTCCTTTCCTCGTCTTCCCGCTCCTCCCGCCGGCCGGCCCCGCCCCCAGCCCCTGCGGCTCCGCCCAGGCTCCGATCCGCGGCGGCCAAGCCCGCCCCCATCCCTCCTCTCGTCTCGCCTTGCCCGGGCTGGGCTCACTCACCCGGAGGAGGAGGTTGCCGATAAGTCGTCTTAGCGTCCCGCCGGAGTCCGCGGTGGCTACACGCGGGTGAGCCGCCCGCCCTCTCCACGCCGCTCCCGGCCTGGGGGCGGGGGAAGGAGACGGCGAGCGGCAGTGGCAGCGGTGGCGGCCTTCACCGGGGGCTAGCTCGGGCGGCGGCGGCGGCGGCCTTCACCGGGGGCCGCTTAGTTCCCGCCCCCGCCACGGAGCGAGCTGAGGAGCCTGGAGCGGCCTCTCAGCCGGCCTAGTGACGGGTGGGGCTGGGGGGGGGGGTAGTGGCAGACGTGGAGGGACGGGGGTCACGGAGGAAGGCGGGCCGAGAGCGAGGGTGGGGAGAAGGTTGGAGTTCAGCCGCAGAGCATCCTGGGAAAGGCGGCGGGGGTGGGGGCGGGGGGTGGTTGCCTACCCTGTCTGACAGGCGGGGGAAGGAACGTTCCCGGGGTCGCCACCTGCTGCTGCTGGAGGGCGCCCGCCGGCGGAGGAAGCCTCAGAAACTCGGGGATTGGTTGTCTTTCCAAAAGCTCGCGAGGAGCCTTCAGTCCGTGGTGTTTGCTCGCGCGCTTGTGTTGTGCTCGCCAGCCCCAGCAGCCCTTCGCGTGGCCAGAGCCGTGGCTCGTGATGTTTTGAGGAACTTTGAGACGGTTCCTCTTTCGTGACATTGTCGTGAGAGTGGAATTGCATCTCGGGCCGCTTGGACAGCCTGCCCCGGGAGTCTGGAGACTGCGTCTCCCGGGGGAAGGCGGACGGGCCATTGTTCTTGCGTGGACTTGGCCGCAGACCCAGGGTATCTAGCCAACTCCCACTGCCGGGAAATAAACGCCGACAAGGGGCTACGATTGACTGCCCCGCTCCCCAGGAGCTCCAGGCTCTAGGGTTTAATTGTATTCTAACGTTCCAGATTTCACTGAAATAAAGCTCATTACGAAGAAACCAACCACGTTAGACCCGTTGAAATCCCTTTCTCTTTTTTTCCTTCCCAGAATAGAACCTAAAAAGGGCTTTAAATAAGACTGCACCTTGGAGTTTTCTCTACTAAGTACTTATCAGATCATTCCGGTAATAGATGTCTGCACAAAAACTCAGTGAGCTGACCTTAAAGAAGCTGGTCTTCTGAGTTTAGTCATTAGGATAAAATTAAAGGTAAGATGCGCTTCGTCGAAGACAGAGGAAATTCCTGTAAATAGCACAAAGGAACGATAAGATTAGCAGACGTTGCTGAAAAGTAGCGGTCATAGTGAAAAACATTTCTTTAGCTTTTGTATACGGTTTTCCCCAACCTATTGGTTGATACGAAAATGAAATTGCTTTTTCTAATAATCCTGGGAAACCTTTTAGGGCACTACCTTTTTAGAAATCTCGAATTCGTGAAATCATAAAGTTTTAAAGCTGTGAAGGCCCCTTCAGTATTAAATAGCCCCTTTGCAAGCTGACTTCCAACCTATCTTTCCAGCTTCATTGGACGTTACTAACCGACCTTGTGCTTTGTGATCAAACTGAACTGGCCTCTCTGCTCTTCGAGTCTCTGCTTTTGTGCTGGCTGTTCCCCACGAACACGCTTCTCAGTTCCACTTTATGGAATTCCTTTCTTCCAGATGCAGTTCAAATACACTTCTCGATCCTCCGACTGCTAGTGCCCTCTCAAGCTATCTTGTATTTATTTGTATTCTATGTAGTTATTTAGTATATGTTTGTTGTCTTCCCATTAACATGTACATTTCCTTTTGAACAGAGTTGGTTTTGTATTTGTATCCAAGGATACTCTGCCTGGAGTATATGCTGTATTCAGGAAGGACCAGCACCTCTGGTGTAAGGGCTTGCAGAGCTCTTTTCTTCAGCTCATCGACCTTTGGTGTCCACTTGTCACCCAACTCTCACCTGTGCCTCCAAGGAGCTGTAGCAAGTGCAGCTGCCAGGCCACGGTTAAAAAAAACCAAAACAGTCTTGACAGGCTGAATCAGGTTGAGAGTAACTTTGTGGGTTGGGGGGATGTCTACCCCAAGCATGGGAAGACTTCCCCTGGTGAAATGAGCTGATGAGAACACTTTGTTCCAAAGGCTTTGAAGGTGCTGTGCATACAACTTGGTCAGATATCGAGGATGCCAACATTGTCCACTGCATCTAGGGCCATAGCCAGTCATCCTGGCTTAGGTTTTGCCACTGGACTTGGATGACTCTGGAAGAGATAGTCTGATGACTTTGTGCAACTTTGCTTCACTGAAATCCAATTCACCTGTTAGCCAAGATATCACTGTCATCATTCTTCAAAAAAAGGAAGGATGAACCACAATCTGTAAGTGCAGCTAGGTGGTACAGTAGATAGAGGGCCACCTTTGTCAAAAACCAAAACCAAATGGGGTCACAATACAACTGAAATACCTGAATAACAAAATCCCCAGGGCCTAGCTCAGTGCCCAGCACATAGGAAGCACTTAATAATGTGCTCTCTAAACACTCAATCATATCCGATTTTTCATGCCTATTTTGGGATTTTCTTGGCAAAGATACTGGAGTGGCTTGCCAGTTTTTTTTCTAGCTCATTTTACAGATGAGGAAACTGAGGCAAATAGGGTTCAGTGACCTGTCCAGGGTCACACAGCTAGTGTCAGCCAGATTTGAACTCGGGAAGTTTTCCTGATTGCAGGCCTGGTGTTCTAGCCATTTCTCCACCTAGCTGCCCTTAAATAGTTTCACGTGTTTTTAAAAGACCCTTTAAGATGTTTTATATTGATCTAGTTAGAATTTTTCCATCAAAATTCCTTCTGTTCCCACACTTAACTATTGCTTAACGTGTACTTTTTAAAATTTCCCTTTGTAAAGGTTTTTTGAGTTCTCTTATCACCTTGGTGAGATTATAGAGAGGTTAGCCTGTTAAACAAATTCTATCTTCCCATAGAGGGTAACAAAGAGGCATTCTTTGGCACCTCCTGAAGGGCAGGTAACATTGACAAGGACTATTTCAATATATACTTGTTGGCTTGGACTCCTGTTCTATGGGCCTAGGGGGAAGAGCTTTGTGCTGACAGGAAATTAGTTGATTCCCACTGTGTTGGAGTAGGTTGTTCAGAATAACCAGCCTTTGAAAGTGAGTTTTCATCGAGGACTTGGCTAGAGCTTTCCCTTTGTCTCCCTTTCTTCTGAAGAATCCCTAAGAGTATAGCAGAAGGAAGAGTGCTTAAGATGTTAGTAGATGCCTTGGAGAAGAGGCATTAGGCACATTATGAAATGCATGTGCTCGTGCCCATGTGGCCTGAGAAGAAAAATCTTGGACACCAGGGGCCCACTTCACCTCAGCCCCAGAGATGTAAGAAAGCTTACAAGAAACTGAGTAGCAGCTGGAGTTTTGGTGGTATGTCATCAGAGGATCATAGCTTTAAAATTAAAAGGGACTTTTATGGAGATTATGGAGTCAAACCAACTTCATTTTCTACATGAGAAAGTTGAGCCCAGAACAGTTTAGCTACTTGCTAAGGTCATACAGCTGGTGGTCAGAATTCATACGCAGGCCCTGTGATTTCAAGTTCAGTGCTCTTTCCATTGTACCATGCAGTCTTAAGAGTTGCCGGAGAGACATGTAATGAAGGTAGACCATATACTTGCCCTTGTGGGACAAGAGAAAAGTTCCTTGGCAGTATTCAGCTGCTGGCCCCCCACCTCCAACAGGCAAAAATCTTTTAAAACACAGGGCAGCAATACTGAGGGCAATCACTTACGTAAATGGTGAGAGTCCCTGAGGAATGTCTCCCAAGTAGCAATCTAGCAGTTGAAGGATTTCTTGGGCAGTGCCAGCCTCAGGGGTTGCTCTAAAGATAACCCCAGGTTCAAGAATTTGGGGATCTAGGCTTCTATTGAGAGAAGAGAAATTTCCTCAGAAGCATGTTTCAGAAAAAGATTCCAGCATCTGTGGCCCCAGTCCTGGGATGAACAGTACAGGCGACTAGAATTACAATATGGAAGAGCAGGGGACTTGGACATGGTACTCTGTCAACAAGTATTTATTATGCACTTACTATATTTCAGGCACTGTGCTTAGCTCTAAGGATACAAAGAAAAGCAAGAACTGTCCCTGCCCTTAAGGAGCTCGTATTCTAATGGAGGAAACATAATGTAAACAACTATGTACCCTCAAGTTATAAGTAGTGTAGATGGAAGGTCTTTGGATGATATGATTCTGATGGGAAGAATTTTGCCTGTCTAGCCGCCCTAGGTGGATGGGAATGACGGGATGGTTTTCTAAATCTGAAAGGACTTTGGGACCTTGTACAGAATAGGACCGTTTTGACTGTGAGCACCTTAGAGTCTTTTTCCATATTGTTTATGTGCTCCTGAGGGTCCTTTGTATTTCGTGTGAGGTTTAAGAAAGGCTCTCCTGTACCCCATATATACATTATCATCTTGAGTGCTTCTGTAGGATCTGGGGACCCTCTTATATACATCTGTGGGAACCTAGACATGAGAATTTCCCATAATAGATTCTAGATGAGGACATAATAAGCCAAAGAGTTAGTGATTTGGTGGGAAGCTTTCATGATTATAGAATCACAGAATTTGAAAGTTGGAACTCATGTGCCAAAAGAATCCCCATTGACGTATCCAGTAAATAGATGTCTAGCCTCTGCTTGAATACCTCCAAGGAGAGAGAACCTACCATCTCTTGTGGCAGCGCATGCTACTCTTGGATAGTTCTAAGGTTAGAAATTTTTTTCATAACATTAAGCCCAAATTGACTTCTTTGCAATGTCCACTCATTGCTGTTGGTTCTGATATCTTTTTTTTAATAAGGTTATTAGGCTGCTAGATCACATGGTTTACACAGGCTTTAACAAAGGTTTTGACAGAGCCTGTCATGCTATTTTTGTAAGCAAGGTGAAGAACTGTGGGCTAGATGAGGCCAAATAGAGCAAGTCTGATTTTCTTTACATGACAGTTCCTGAAATACTTAAAGACAGATATAGTGTCCTTCCTGAGTCTTAACTAGAGGTTAAAGGAGCCAAATACCTTCAATGGATCCTCTTAGGTAAGAGCTTAAGGCCTTTCACCATCGCGCTTACCCCTCTGGGTACTCTCTGGTTTCTCAATGCCCTTCTTCAACCAGGTTGCCCAGAAATAAACACAGTATTCCAGATGGAGTCTGATGGGCAGAATACAGTGGGGTTTCCTTCCTAATCTTGGAAGTTATGCCCCTCTAGAAGAAGGGGAGGTGCCTGGCTAAAGGACAACAAACAAGAAGCCTAGTGGATGTCCTGAGAGCTGGATGGACAAGGCATTAATATTCATGGAAGTGACCTCAGAGGCAGTTAGTCCAGCTTCTATACATGAACAAGAATCTCCACTATAAAAAAAACTGGACAAATAGAGGCAGCTAGGAGGTATAGTGGATAAAGCACTGAACGTAGGTTACTAAGACCTGAGTTCGAATCTAGGCTCAGCCTCAGACACTTCCTAGTTGTGTAAACCTAGGCGAGTTTTTCTAAACTCTATCTGCCTCAGTTTCTTCCACTGTAAAATGGGGATAATAACAGTGCCTACTTCCCAAGGTGGTTTTGATGATCGAATGACAGAACATTATAAAAACACTTTGCAAACCTTTAAGGGTTATATAAATGTTAGCTCTTATTAGTTATCTAGCCTTCTTGAAGATTTCTGATGAGGGAAAACTCACTACCTT
Source organism: Trichosurus vulpecula (assembly GCF_011100635.1). Classification (NCBI taxonomy): domain Eukaryota; kingdom Metazoa; phylum Chordata; class Mammalia; order Diprotodontia; family Phalangeridae; genus Trichosurus; species Trichosurus vulpecula. The sequence goes on from NC_050579.1 coordinate 95,356,862, forward strand.
CTGGAGCAACCTATTCCAACTTTGGTTAGTTCTAAATGTTTGGAACTTTTATTTTAAATCAAGCCTAAATATGCTTCTTTGCAACTTTCACCCATTGTTCCCACTTCTGCACCCTGGGAGTCAAGCACAACAAATCTAATCTGTCTTCCATATAACAGCCTTTGAGATACTTAAAGACAAAAGTCTTTTATTGGGGCTAAACATCACCAGTTCCTTTAACTGATCTACATATGATATGATCTTAGAGCCCTTCACCACCATGACCACCTTCCTCTTGATACTGTCCAGCGTGTCAATTGGTCCTTTAAATTCTTAAACAAGAAACTGAAGCCCTTAAGTGGTGTTTTCCTCCTTGTTGCTTATCAAGATCAATAGCTTCAGATGAGAGACAGCTTGGAGAAGTTAAAGTTAAGAAGATGGTGTCTGAAAAAAGAATTTGGATTTCTGGGCCGTGGCATATGTAGCCAGAATGGCCTTTGTTTTCTTTGAATGACTCAGCTTACCTCATTGAGCCTCTGGACACTGTGGCTTGCTCTTCCGGGGCAGGAGGCCCAGGGAGCATTCCAGGAAGCAGACAACTTCCTGTGTGAGGAGTCATGGGGCTGGCTGAGGGGAGGTGTTAACGGCTATGCTAGGGGGAGGGGCCAAGTCAAGAACCAATCGGCCCTGGTCGTTCAGGCGGTGCTTGATGATGTCAAAAACTCTATAAGAGGGGAGAGGACAGCTTGAAGATCCTCTTTTCCTTTTCCGGTTGGAGCCAGCGACAGTTACAACGACAGTTACAGCGACAGTTTCAGCGACAGTTACGGCAGTTACGTCAGTTACAGCCACAGCCACAGACACAGCTGAAGCAGGAGCTGCCAGTAGCAGAGCTGACCTACGGGAGAAAGCTGAACAAAGACTTCAGGCCAGTGGGTAATCTTATTACCATAGAGGGGGAAACATGATTTTGCTTTACGCAATCATGCTTCTCTGTAGCCTCCTGGTTACTCTTTCAAGGCGTACTTATTGGGCCTGGAAGCTTTTGATCAATATATCAAAATGGGGTTGCTGGTTCATGGGTTGGTTACTGTGGAGCCTAAATAAATGTTTTGATTCTTCTGCCTTCTACTTTGAGAGTTTCTTATATCCGGCGATTCCGAACGTTTCAGACATGTTTATGATCCTATTTGAGATTATAAACTCTGCCCTCCTAATACAGCATATAAGAATGATATGTTCCTAACCAGGGATGTAGTAAAAATAGGTGCTGGTAAGAATGTAGTTTTTCTAACCTAGTCTAAAGGTCTTTACCCCTAAAAGAAAGTGGAGAGGAGAAAATAGGTTGTGTACTTATCCAAATACTAGAGAAAGTAGATACAATGCAGGAAAAAGAATAGCAATAGAAATGCTCAAATACTCACAGGAGAAAAATTCAAGAAAGGAAGGTAGCAATTAAACCCATGGCCTCAGATATCCTCAGCTGCATGAATGATTACATGAGTAACAGGCAAAGTGAACTAGAGGTAATGACTCAGGGATGTAAACTTGACCCCACTGATATAATGGGATGAGACTCATGACTAGAATATGACTCTGGAAGGGTATACCTCATTCAGGAGGACCAGAATAGGTAAAGACAGGATAGTGGAATTCTATTATACATTATCCATTGTTTTTCAAATCAGAGATGAAACAAGGATGTCCGTTGTCGTCACTCTTGATGTGGTATTAGAAATGCTAGCTATAGCAGTAAGATAAGAAAAAGAAATTGAGAGAATAATCATAACTAAAGAAGGAACAAAAAGATCACTTTTTGTAGATGATATGATGGTATCCTTAAAGAAACCTGAAGAGTCAACTACAAATTAACTGAAACAATAACTTCAGCAAACTTGCAAGATATAAAATAAATCCACACAAATCACCAGCATTTCTAGACAATGCTAATAAAACCCAGCAGGAAGAGATAGAGAAATTTTATTTAACTACAGAATGCGTGAAACCTTTGGGAGTCTACCTACTAAGATATGTACAAGGAGTATAGAAATACAACTACAAAGCACTTTATTGAAATACGGAGCTAAATAGTTGGACAGATATTACTCATTAAGAAGTCAAAACAATGAAAATGACAATACTGCTTAAATTTATTTATCCAATGCCATACCAATAAAACCACTGTTTCTCTGATAAGGGCCTCATTTCCAAAATATATAAAAAACATTTAAATTTCTAAGAATAAGAGCCACTACTCAATTGATAAATGTTCTAAGGATATAAACAAGCCATTTTCAAGGGAAGAAAACCAGGCTATTTATAGAACAAGGAAAAATGATACCAGAATTCATATGGGGCCAAGAATATCAATAGAAATGATGAAAAAAGTGGAAACAAGGGAGACCTGGTAGTGCTCTATCTCAAACTACACTACAAAGCAGTAATTCTTAAAAATAATTTCGTATTGGTTTAAAAAATTGAGATCAATCCTGAAACTGATTAGCTACACAACATATAGAAGCAAATGTATCTAGTAGCCTAGTGTTCGATAAACACAAAGACCCAGTTGCTAGAATAAGACTTCACTATTTGATAAAGTCTGCTGGGAAAATTGGACAAAAGTATGGAAGAAATTAGATCAACACCACACACTTTATACCAGTATAAGTTCCAAATGGATGTGTGACCTACATATGAAAGGTCATATCATAAACAAATTAGAGAAACATGGAAAAAATTCCTTATAAGATCTATGGATAGAAGAAAGATTCAAAGAGGATCATAAAAGATAAAATGAATAATTTTGATGACATAAAATCAAAAAGTTTTTGTACAAACAAATCCAATCAAATTAAAATTAAAAGCAAAAGAGGTAACAGGAAATCATTGCTTCAAGTTTCTGTGATAAAAGTGTCATTTCTAAGATACATAAGGAATTTATTTAAATTTATCAGAATAAAAATTTTTTCAATTGATAAATGGTTTATGGATATAAACAGGCTAGTGAAAAACCAAGGGCATCTGTAGCCATTAAGAAAAAAATGCTCTAAATCCCAACTAAGCAAAATACAAATTAAAGCAATTTTGAATTTATACCTCATACGTATCAGTAGCAAACATGACAAAAAAGGAAAATGATAAATGTTGGAGGGACTGTGGGAAAAGAGCCATATTAATCTGTACATGAGTAGGACCAGTCTGGAAACCAATTTGGAATTATACAGAAAAAGTAATCAAGCAGTGCATGCTCTTTGATCTAGTTATACTACTACCAGGCCTATATCCAAAAGAGATCAAAGAAAGAGGAAAAGTTCCTATGGTGTACACAAATATTTATAACAGCTCCTTTTGTGGTAGCAAAAAAAAATGGAAATGAAAGGGATGCCAACTAATTGAGGAAGAGCTGAGTAAGTTGTGGTATATGAATGTAATAAATACTACTGTACTGTAAGAAATGAGATGATTTCAAAGACTCATGGAAAGACTTAAACTTTTGCAGAGTAAAATAAGCAGAACCAGAAGAATAATTTATACTATAACATCAATATTATAAAAATGAACAGTTTTGAAGACTTTTACTAACTGATGAAAAATGAAATGATCAGAACCAGGAGAACAATTTATACAAAAAAAACCCCAACATTGTAAAGACAAACAATTTTTGAAAGGTGTAGAAGCTATGAACAATACAATGGCCACCCATGATTTCAGAGGACTGATGATGAAGCATGCTACCTACTTCCTGATAAATGATAGACTTAGAGTACAGAATGAGACATAACTATTTTTGCATATAGGCAATCAAGGAATTTATTTTCCTTGGCTATACATAGTTGTTACAAGGAATGTGTTTTTCTTTTCACTTCTTTGGGGGCTTTGAAATAGGTAGTTTGGGGGATGATACAGGTGTGGAATACTGCATGAACTTTCAGATAAGGTCATTGTATTGTTAATTTTGCTTAAATGTTTGACTTGTTACAGGTGAGCTCTCATAGAGTAGGGTGATCTGGAAATGTTTGTAACATAAAAACAAAACAAGTCAGTAAAACTTAAAAAATAAGATAAACTCATTCGAAGAAATCCAGGGACCAATGAAAAAGCAGATCATTTAGGTGGAGAATGAGAGAGAGAAAGAAAAGCAATATTCTAATCAGACCAACTAAATAGAAAATAGGAAAGAGATGAGGAGTTCCAGGGACAGATCATTTAGTTCAATGCCATGAAACTACAAATGAGAAAATTAAAGCCCAGAGAGTTTAAGTGACTTGATCAGATGGGTAATAAGAGCTGAGATTTGAACTCAGATCTTCTAAGTCCAAATTTATCATTCCTTCTGCTGTGCCATTGCCTCAAGCCTATGGCCTAAAGTTCTATAGAGAAATTTAACCAAGGAAGTATGAGAAGCTCTGAAGAATAAAGTTCTGAAGGTACAAAAGGAAATAATTCCAATGAGGAAACCAAGGGGTGATTATCTAAGAAAGACTGGTATAGATTCATGGGGACCCAGTTGATTAACTCAGATTTTAAAAAGACACATAGAAGATGGAAGCAAAGAATTTTTTAAAGCTATTTGGAAGAAAAGAGGAAGATCAAAGAAGAGAAAGAATGGACTAGGTGGGATCATGATAATGGATAGAAGCCAGAGAAGCTGGATTTTTTTTTTGCTTTCCTTGCCAAGAAGAAGCACAGAACAAAAGTTGTCAATAAGAAGTTAATGCCCAAGTTAGGTAGGGAGATAGAAAAAGAGAATTTAGCTCCCCACTTACAATCAAATCATAGGTTTATGCCCAAAGGAACTATATCATAAGGAAATGAAAGTCTGGTGAATGTGGTTTCTGAGCCACTGTTAGTGATCTTTGGAACTATCATAGAGAATGGGAGAACCCCACAGGACAGGAGATGGGCAAATGTTCTAGTTTTCAAAAAACTGAAGAGAATGAAATCTATAAACTGTAGGTCAGTGAGATAAATTTAGTTTGCTACCAAAAATTCCAGAAAGTGATGGCTACTGAATGTCCAGAAGATAAAGCAGCAATCACAAAGTGTCTTCATGGTTTTAACAAGAATAGGCTGTGCTGGACTAATCTCATTCCTTTTTTTTTTTTTGTTAGGGTTACTAGGAGAAGACATCAGAGGACTGTATAGACATAGATTTTATCAAAATTTTTGACATAATCTCTCATGGAGAAATGTGGGCTAGATGATAGTATAATTAAATAGCTTTAGAACTGGTTGAATGGCAGGCCTGAAGAAAACTTAACTCAACAGCAACATGGAGGAAAATTTCTAGTAAAGTGTCTCAAAGATCTGTGCTTGGCTCTGAATTATTAATAAAAGGTTCGTAGATTTGGAGCTGTAAGAAACTTTGGAAGCCATCTAGTCCAACTCCCTAATTTTTTCATGGGTGAAGAAACTAGGGTCAAGAAAGGTTAAGTGACTTCCTCAAAGAGGATCAGACCATACAATCCAAATTAATCATTTTACAGATGAGGAATCTGATTTGGCCAGATGAGACTCTGGGTTGCTGTTAAGGAGCAACACCCCCCCCCCCCCTCCACTTCGAAAACCCAGATGTTGTTGCTTCTCTCTCTGGTAACTATGTATATATTGCTATGGTCAGACAGTTAGAAGTCGGTCTGTTGATTTGTATTATTTTCTCTCTAATTTCTGTTTGTATTTGCTCTGAAGTTCAGGGTGCTGACTTTTTCCCCTGAATTAAGTGAGTGATATAAGTATGTTTAATTAAAGTGATAATGTAAACCCCTTAAAGATGCTTTTCTTAGAAAGGCAGATCAAAGAATCTGTGCTAGCAGCCCTCCTGTGTGCTGGTGTTGGTCTTGTTCTTGGTCTTATACCTCCACAGCAGCTGCCAGCAACATTGTTGTTACAGACTTAAATAATGGTATGCTTATCAAATTTGTAGATTGTGCAAAAGTAGGAAGAATAACTAACACATTGGATAACAATGGAAATTTAAAAAGGTCCTTCTTGATGACCAAGAATCTTGGACCAAATTTAATAGGATAAAATATAAAAGGATAAATGTAAAGTTTTATGCTTCAGCCTCACAAATACAAGTCTGGGCAGGCATGGTTAGACAATGTTTCAGACTTTTCATGATCCCATTTGGGATTTTCTTGTTAAGGATACCAGAATGTTTTGCCATTTTCTTCTCCAGCTCATTTTAACAGTGGAGGAAACTGAAGTAAATAGGGTTAAGTGACTTGCTCAAGTGTCTGAGGCCAGATTTGAACTCAGGAAGATAAGTCTTTCTGATTTCAGGCCTGGCGCTTTATTCGATTTGCCACCTATCTGCCCCTGGGTAGACAATAGTTTAGTGGTTTTAGTGGACTACAGGTTCAATATGAGCTAAAAGTATTATGTAGGAGCCCTAAAAATCCAATGCCGGTTTAGGCTAGTATAAGAGAGAAGATTAACTAGAGAGTTGATATTTCTGCTGTAGTGTGCCCTTGTCAGACCATATCTGTAATAGTGGAGTTACATATAATTTAACCTCTATTTTAAGATCAATCTTGAGATCACAATTTTCAAATGATTTTATAAATTTTTTTAAAAACTTATTCATTAAGATATATGTGTAGGGACATGGACAACAGAGCCCCATCCTCGGACAATGCAAGATGTTTCTCCTGCTGCCAACTCAAGTGGAAGGGCCCAGGCACTTGCTTCTGGAAGGCATAATGACATACATGGAAGGGCCCAGCTTCCTGATTCACCACAAATACAGGTATTCTGACTGTTTCTGGTCTGCTTACCACATGAAAAAGAGGAACCTTTTTGATTGGCTGCTGAGCTGTAGCTAAAAATGCATTCAAAGGCCACTAATCACCTAGGGCGTTTACTCTTTCCTTCCTGGCTGTGTTTGACTGAGGAATCAAGTACTAATGTAAGCCTTTGGTGGGGATAGAAACCTCAGGCCTTTATCACCTTGTGCCCCTGTCATTTCTTCTATCTCTGTTGTGTCTAAGGGGGAACATCAGAGATATCAATGACTTCATGAGCTTTGAAAGGTTGGAATAGTGAGCATTAGAAGTCCAGGAACATGAGTCCTGATGGTATTTTCTGGAGGCTGAGCAAGGGTAAGGCTACAGCAGGGCACCTGAAGAACAAAGTACTTGACCCAGCCCAGCAGTTAACTGTCCAGCTGTTATGCTAAATCAGCAATCTTTTGAGGGCAAATGCTTTGTGGGAACTACTTTAACTTTGAGTCCACTCTCCCCAGGGACCAAGGTAGCGTAGGGGAAAGTGTTCCATAGGCATTGAGGAGAAAAGTTTGTACTTCTGTTCTTGAAATATCTTTTCATTAAATAACCCATTGTAAAAGTAAATTGCTGTTAATTGGTTAAATGATACTGGGGTACTGCCAATATTAATTGCAATGTAAATGCCACCAGCAGCTAACATTAGAGAGAACATACCAGATTTGATGGAGGGAGGTGGGAGTTGAGGTGATAGCACTGGTGAAAGAGCCGCCTCCTCCAAACTCCTCAGGAGTACCTTCCTAGGATTCTGAAGGAAAGATGTAGCTAGCCTTACTCTGGGGAACCTGATTCATCATTGTGAGTGTGAATTGGGAGGAAGATCCCTATGGTTTTATAAAAGCTACATATATTTTAATGTGTGTATGCACACACATATAGATGCACACACAATGCTATACATACATATATCTATATACCTTTTTTTTTAAACTAGATTTGTGATTTCATCAGTGTAAGGAAGCTACTAGTGAGGAACTCTATCTTATATATGCATATTCCATAGCTGGAAAAGTTATAATCCCTCTAAGAAATGGAAAGAGACACATGGAATTCAGAGAGTTAATTGATTAGATCTGAAACCTGGGCAATTCAGGAGCTAAGTCATCTTATATACCTTCTTCTAAAGTCTGGATGAGTAGAGAAGCCAATGAGATGGTGGTTTTGAAGTAGTAATTTTAGTAATTTTTAAAACATCAAAAATTATTTCTCTGTTCCCTAGAACAACTAGGTACAACAATTATCAAAGATGATGGCCATTGTTATGAATAGGACTGATAAGGCAAGGCCTTAGTACGTTAACTGTTTGTACAAAGTACTTAACATCTTGTTGAAGTACTTAACTAAACTCATCATTTAATGAGACTCAAACTGGCCACTAGTGAAGAGTTGGCTCAGGAAAAGTTAAAACAGTGGTGTCAAACTCAAATAGAAATCAGGGCTACTACACATATAAAGATCCCTTGTGGGACACATATTGACTTAGAAAACCACATATTAATGTTATCTATGATTTATTATATTTTTATTTATTTTGTTAAATATTTCCTGATTACATTTTCATCTGTTTGGAGGGGTCAGGGATATTTGGGAGTGTTATACAGCCTCTGGCTTCGTGTTTGATGCCTCTGGGCTACAGGAATGTGGATACAGTTTGATGAGGGGTAGCTTGGTATAGTGAACTGAGTGCTGGACTTTGAGTCAGGGAGTCCTGGACTTGGACACTAGTTCATGGGGAAGTTCTTTAACCTCTGAGTCTCTTCCTTCATCTGCCAAATGGTAATACTAGTACCTGCTATACCTTTGTTGTGAAACTCAAGTGAGAATTTGTAAAGCACTTTACAAACCCGAGAGTGATACACCGACACACACCCCTATTATTATCTTTTCAATGCATACAGGCTATTGAGTATAGTCTCTACTTGGGCATATGCCCAGAAATATTATGAATAAAATGCCCTAAGAAATTGTGTTCCTTACCTCTTCTGATTTTCTAACATAAAACAAATGTTTTGTCTATTAACAGGAGAAGGTATGGAATGTTGGAATCAAAATTCTGTTACAATTGATGGCTGCTAGTTTCAATTGTCACTTAAGTGGATTTCTCACATCTACTTTTTTTTTTTCTCCTCAAAATGTCAGTCACTGATCAAATCCTAGAAAAGCTACTGATTTAAATTTTAGAAGCAACCAAGTAGAACTGTGTTCAAGTTTTAGGTGAGGGGAATTTACTTGCTATTCTGTTAAGACTTTATACAAAAAAGATGGCTTAGCATCTCATTAAGGCTTTAAAATGATTTAATTTATAGTTACTTTAAGTAATTGAAAACAAAAATTAATTGTAAAAGTCTCCTAGCCTCACTGGTTTCTTAAGTTCCTCCTTCACACCAAACTTCCACTTCCTTAAATACATTGTTTTGTTTCTCTGGTCAAGAACTTGGGGTGACTATAGCTCTTTGTGGCCTATACCATTAATCTAAGAGCTTCTGCCTAGCCTTTGAGGCCTTCTACAGCCTGTCTTCATTGTACTCATCCCACTCTATTTCCCAGGATTCCCCACCGCACATTTTCTATTCCTCACAGGTCAGTCTCCCCCTGCTATTTCCAGTCAGTATATCTTTGGTCAGGCTGTTTCCCATTCTTTTCCAGGAAGAAAGTCTTTGAGTGGCTTAGTACCTCTTTCTATTCTCCACTGAGCAATTTTCTTCTTTTATTTTACAGAAGCAGAAAGAAGATAGTCCCACATATATATCTTTATGGAATCACAGTATTTAGAGCCGGTCTAAGCCCCCTCTAGTCAAAGCTTCTATTTTCATAGGTGATATGAATACCAAGTCAGGTTAAGTGACCTATGCAAAGTCACACAGCTATTATTTCAGAGCCCATGTGAAACCCTAGAATTTTGTTTCTAGTGAGAACAATCTTCCTCTAACAAAGAGGAACATTTCCCTCCCAACAGGACTATTTGGCTGTTTGTTACTCTACTAGGTTCTGCTTTATTTAAATAATATTAGTAGGCATTCATAATAATAGTATAAGAAGCTTTAGACATTTAACCCTCCTCTGCTAGTTCCATTAACTCTTAACACAAAAGTAGCTACAATTTGCTTTAGCAAAAAATGTTTTTTCAAACTGACTTCTAAGAGAGATTATATGCTTGTCCTGGAACATTTAAACTGCAAATTTAAGATTTTTACAGAGACAATATGGAAATAGTGCTGCCTTGACCACCAAAAGATAGCATGACCAGGGGTGAGCTAAGTGTATAACATAGGACTGGGAAATTCTTTGATGCTAAGATGTCTCTGCAGCAGAGTTGTCAAACACATCAAAGGTTCCACCTGCAGTTCATGGCACTTAGAGTGTGGCCCAAACCAGATTAAAATGTAATTGGGAAATATTTAACAAATTAAGCGAAAAGACAAGAAAATAAAGATAACATTAATATATGTGGTTTCTAAGTCAATATATGCCACAGGGATTGTTATATATTGTTTAGTGGCAGCACTTTCTATCTGTTTGATGCCACTGCTGGAGAGGAGGCAGGCCCCTGCTATTCCTTCTTTAAATTGAAAAACTGTAAAAAATGTGAGTTACTTTATAACCTGTTGGGCAGACACCTGTTTGTTTTTCTGTAGTCCAATATTAGTTGTAACAATAAGCCACCTTTTATGTAATAATTATAACAGGTCACATTTATAAAGTATTTTTCCAATCTATAAAGTGTTTTCCTCAAAATAAACATAATTTAGTGCATCTATGATTATTCCTATTTTGTGGATAAGGAAACTGGGACTAAGAGATATTAAAAGACTTCCCTGGAAGTGGCAAAGACTTAAATTCACTCCTTACTCCTAATGGCAATTCTATCATGTCCACATCTGGGCCTCTGGCCTTCTCTGCTTATGTCTGCCTACTGTCCTTTTAAAGTCCAGCAACTACTGAATGATGGGCAACTAGGTGGCTCTAGCTAGGCCTGGAGTCAGGAAGACTCATCTTCCTGAGTTCAAATTTGGCCTCAGACACTTACTAGTTGTGCAACCCTGGTCAAGTCACTTAACCCCTTTGCCTCAGTTTCTTCATCTGTAAAATGAGCTGGAGAAGGAAAAGGCAAACTACTCTAGTATCTTTGCCAAGAAAACTCCAAATGGAGTCATGAAGAGTCAGACAGAACTGAAAAATTACTCACCAACAAAAACTGCTAAATGATTCTCTGCTCTATTCAAGTGAAAGGGGGAAGATGGACAGCCACTTTTTTCCTGTTATTGGACCTTCTTGACTTTGTATAGGGAAAATTGAGCTCAGTGTTTAGTTTGTTTCTCTTGATAACATCAAGACAAAAAGTAGACCTGCATGGGCAGTAGTAGCAGAAACAAGTCTGATAGAGAATACTGTTCTCTGTAACTTATTGAACAGTCATGAGAATTGTGTGAATTGCATCTACCAAATAATTTATTTTCATTGATTCCTGCTATGGTGTGTAAATCTAGTTATAAAAAGATTAAGGCACCACAGTTAAAAGTATTCCTCTCTAGGATATTGACTAATTATATTTATCATTTTAAGTCTGTTCAGGTTTACTTAAAAATAAATATAAAGGCACCATTCATCTATTTGCTTCATATTGATTTATCGAACACTTATTATGGGTGAGGTACTGTATATTAGAGTGTCAAAGATAAATGGGTCATGGTAGTTACCTTAAAGAAACTTATAATTTAGTAGAGGAGATAATAAATACCCAAATATTTACAAAACAAGACATTGTGTAAGTGCCACAAGAGTGAATCAAAGTACTGTAGATGACCAGAGGAAGGAGAACTATGGCCAAGATGATTAAGGAAGAATTTATGAATAAGGCAATATTTGAATTAGGACTTGAAGAGTGGATAAGATTTTGGCAGGTGGGATGAGGAAGGCATAGTGGGGTAGAGAAAATGGCATGAGCTAAGGCACAGGAGTAGGAAAGAATTTTATGTGTGACTCATGGTCCATTGACAAAACTCTGGACTCACAGAGATTGGGTTTGTTTTGTGGAGTTTCTTATTGTAATTAATTCTCTTTGGTTCATGTTCCCAAAGAAAATTTCTTCTGGAGGTTAGAATTTGACCGACAGGTTATTTGTCTCACCTGCTAGTAGTCGATCTGTAATATGAGCATAAACATATTTATTATAAAAACTTTAGGACAAAAACGAGGCTAGACTGGGGTAATACACTTTTAACAAATGGTTCTCTGGGGGTAAAACTGTAAGCAGGACACACTTTTAAATTTAAACTGCATTATTAACATTCTCTCCGTCACTTTTAAAAGTCTAGAGTGACAATCAACAGAATAAATCAAGCCCTGATTTGTAGTATTTGCTAATTTCCAAGGTATAAATACTCATACTGAAATTTTAACAGTTGACTCCCAGAGTTCAAACTGGCTCCAGCACAGGACACCTCTGGACTCAACCCCTAGTCCAAAAGTAAGGAACAAACTTACAACAACAGCAAAACCCCAGCAATATGCGTGGCATTGGAGCCTTTCCCTCATGTCTGGTCAGCACTGGTCACCGTACTATTCATTGGCACATCCTAGCCAGGTCACCACAGCTCCTACAGATCCTGTCCTAGTTCAGAAATCCTCCGGTACTTGTTGCTGCCGTTGCTACAGTTGTCATTACAGCCCAGGCTCTGCGGATCCTGATTTGGTCTAGGAACTCTTTGCCCTGGAGACAGACAGCCACTACCTACATCTGCCATTCTTCCAGAGATTTCATTCCCCCTTCCTCATATTTTTTTGTTTTTTTCTCCTTTTCCCTGACACTCCTGCTTGATACATTCATCTATTCATCTATATGTCTTTGGTCCAATAGGCTTTGCCTATTGTCATCCTATCCATTGCATATTTGGAAAATGGCTAGTTGTATAAGATAAAACTTGAAAGGTAATTTTGTGTTGTGGAGGGATTTGACTACCTGGCTAAAAGTTTGACCTTTATTTGATAGGCAATGACATATTATTGTAGGTTTCTCAGCAAGGGAGAAAAAGGATCAGTGAGGGATTTTAGGAAGAATAATTTGGAAGTCACCTACACTATGAATTAGTAGAGATGCTCTATATTTGTTGCATCCCCCTCCTCCTTAATTCTTTGTAGCCCGACTTTTGATGCCACCATTCCACAGAAACTGCTTTTTCTGAGGATATCAACCATTGCTCACCTGCTAAGTCAATCAGTAAATAAGCATTTATTAAATACCAGCCATGTGCCAAACACTCTGAAGGTGCCAGAGATACAAAGTCAGAAATGAAACAGTCCCAGCTCTTGAGGCCCATACTTTCTACTATAGGATACAATTTACACAAAGATAAATTACATAAAAAAACATTGTAAAAGATTTTAGAAAGTGGGGGAATGCACTAGCTGTTGTTTATATAAGGGCTTATTATATTCCTTGCAAACAGGGGATTCTTGATTTCTCATAAAGTCATTAGCTTCCATTGGCTCCGTTCCAATTTTTAAGGAATCATTTTCTTCAGTGAGCTTTTGAACCTCCTTTTCCATTTGGCCAATTTTGCTTTTTAAGACATTTTTCTCCTCATTGGTTTTTTGGACCTCTTTTATCATTTGGCCTAGTCTGTTTTTTAAGATATTTTCTTCAGTATATTTTTGTATCTCCTTTACCAAGTTGTTGACTCGTTTTTCATGATTTTCTTGCATCACTCTCATTTCTCTTCCCAATTTTTCCTCTGCCTCTCTTACTTGATTTTCAAAATCTTTTTTGAGCTCTTCCATGGTCTGAGACCAATTTGTATTTTTCTTGGAGGCTTTGGATATAGAAACTCTGACTTTGTTGTCTTCTTCTGAGTTTATGTTTTGATCTTCCTTGTCACTTTAGCAACTTTCTATTGTCAGAGTTTTTTCCCTCCATTGTTTGCTCCTCTTCCCAGCCTATTACTTGATTTTTAACTCTTTGTTAAAGTAGGGCTCTGCTTCCAGAGTGGAGTGCACACTGTCTCAAGCTTCAGGGGTTTTGTGCAGCTGTTTTCAGTGTTTTCTAGGGACCTGTGAAGTTTTCAGTTCTTCCAAGGTGATATGATCTAAGGAAAGGTGTTTACTCCTCTCCTAGCCTGTGCTCTGGTCAATGAGTGATCACAAGCACTCTTTTATGCCCTAAAACTGTGAGGAGGGTCCCTTCTCCACTGTGGCTGCAAGCTCTGCTGTCCTAGTGCCCCTACTTACCCTGGGACTGCCACCCAGGACCTGGATCCGAGTATGGGCAAAGCAACAGAGTTCTGTCTCAGTGCTAGCAAAAAGATCCCTGTAATCTCCTTCTGACAGATTGTTTGACCCCCTTGTTATCTGTGGGCTGAGAACTCTGGAAGCAGCTGCTGCCACTGATGATTCAATCACTCCCAAGGCCTGCTCCTGGTTTACTGGGGCTGGGGCTAAGCCTCGTTATAGGGTTTGCACAAAGCCTTTACACAACCAGGTTGAGCAAGACAGGAGATAGTATCCTGGAAATAGGAGTGGTTAACAGTATTACCTTAGTTATCTTACTTCTAAGTTATCTTATCTTTGCCATCTCCTTTGCTGGATTAAGGCCAGCTGCCTACTAGACATATATATGTACCTTAGACTCAGCATGTCCAAAGCAGGACATCTTAGATTCAACATGTCTAAAACAGAATTCATTATCTTCTTCTCTAAACCTGCCACATCTCCATATTTCCATGTATCTTATGAAGGCATCACTATTCTTTCAGTCACCAAGGTTCATAATCTGGTTGTTTGTTCTTGACAATTTTTTCCGTCATTCCTTATATCCAATAAGTTTCTGGGTCTTGTCAGTTCTACTTCTATAAAATCTCTTGAATCTGTCCTCTTTTCTCCACTTACATGACCACCATTTTGTTTCATATCTTGATCACTTTTCTTTGGATTAGACTTTTGTAAGTGCTTATAATATTAGTATAGCTCATGAAACTCATGAAATGCAAAGATGTTTGCTCAAATAATATAGCAAGAACAGTAGTTAAAAAGCATTCCTCCCAAGAACCTGGGCATTACTTTTCCACAAACACACACAGTATAGTGGGTTGGGGAAGGAAAGTGGGGAGGAATTTAAAGTATAAGAGTGAGACCCAAGTATAAAGAGTACATGTGGCCAAGGCAACTCTCAACCCTGGAACTGCATGGTCTCCATGCCTTCTCTCTGAAGAGTCCTCACAAAGTTCATTTCAGGGTAGGGCATTGATGCTGGATAGGTTGTTCTCTTGCTAGGCTGGGCTGGCTTCTCCCAGAACGCAGAAAAGATCTCTATTGGATAGGTCTATCCACCAGGCTCCCTAGGCTTGCTCTTCCTTCTCTCCTCTCAATCTGCTGAATACATACTCAACCTCTAAAGGTCAGCTCAAATTCCACACCCTCCATAAAGCCTTTTATCTCACATAGCACTTTGTTTGCAGCTTTCTTAGGCACTTACCATAGTCTATCTGCAGTACAGTTATTTGTGTATGTGCCATACTTCCTATACATTAAATTTCATGGGTTCAGGGACCTTCCAGCACCTAATATGGTGTTCTATAGAAATTAGATGATTAATAAATGTTAATTGGGGTTGAGTTCAAATTATGTATCGTATTAGTCTTCCAGTGATTACTAAGTAATGGTATTTTCCTGTGCTAAGGATTAAAACAATATAATATAAATATTTTAAAACTCTCAAGCCTTCCTATAGTCCTTAGTATAAATTTCTTTCTATAGAGCCACAGAATTAGAGTTTCGGAGTTGGGCAGGACCTTTGAGGCCATCCCACCCATCCTAGGCTGAATACGAATTTCTTCTACAATATTCCTGACAGGTATTTAAAATCTTTGCTGGAAGATCTTCAACAAGGGAAAACTCATTTCTTGCCCAAAAAATTAATTTTACTTTGGAATAACCCTAATCCTTAAGTAAATTTTCTTTATCTTTGCAACTTCCATTCCTTGCTCCTAGTTCTGTCTTCTGGGTCCAAGCAGATCAAATCTAATCCATTTTTCCTTATTCCTAATCCATTTCCTTCAAATAGTTGAAGACAGCAAAAGTCTTTTCTCCAGATTAAAAATCTTCATTTTCTTTAACGATTCCTAATATTATGGGACTTTGAGCCCCTTTACTGTGCTGGTCACCCTCATCTGGATGGTGTTCCTAGCTTGTCAATATTCTTCCTAACAATGTGGCACCCAGAACTGAACACTAAACTCCAAGTGGTCTAACCAGGATAAAGTATACCAATGCCATTGACAAAAGGCAAAACTGAACAAAGCATCATCTTCTTATTCCTTTGCTAGCTTTTGATCTTAGAAGTAAAATAATCAGGGACATGGCTAAGAGGTACATAATGGGAAGAGGCTAGAATAATCTACAAACTGGATAATCTACCCTGAATAATTAAATAGTTTTAAATATTTATAAAAGCTATTATATGAAAATATATTGGGAAAGAGCACCATCTGGTGATGAAACAAGAACAAAAAAAAATCCCAAATGTGAAGAAAAATGGGAGAAAAAGAAGGTACTGAAATCCTCAGGTACTTTTTTCTGAAAATGCTAACAATATGCAAGTCAATTTATATTCTGAGAACAGTAGTCATTCAGTCAATAACCATTTATTAAGCATACTTACTAAAACAATATAATTAGAGTGAGATTTGTTGGTGAAGGCCCAAGTACCAAACCATGACAGTAAGGCTATAAGAATTGGTCAGTCACAGAAATGAATGATATGAGACATGCTAGAACAATCTAATTCAATCTAATAAACATTAGGAAAAAAAGCACCTACTATATGCCAGGCGCTGTGCTAAGCACTGGGGATACAAAGAAACGGTCCCTGTCATCAAGGAGCTCTAAAAATCTAATGTGTCTCTAATCTAATTGGGGGAAATAACACACAAAGGAAGGGAGGAAAGGGGCGAGGGCAGGGGAGATCTGGGAGTATCCAGTGCTGGGGGGAGGGGGCATCTTGTTCAGTGGAGTTGAAACCAGGAAGAACCACAGATGCAGAATGGAAGAGAGAATAGATTGAATCTTTCTTGGATAATGAGTTGAGGCTGACCTTTAGGGAAAGGCAAATTAGGATGAGTCATATATCACTAAGCAAAGGTAAAGAAGTAAACATTTAGAAAATTAGTGCATCAAAAGGTGGAAAATGGCTTTAATGAGTGCTTTCCTGAGAATGCCATAGCTGTTAGTATATTGTATTTCATCAGAATAAAAGTAACGTAAATACTAAGAATGAAAGTGGAATAATCTGGATAAAGGGTTAAATCTACCCAGAAGATAAAGAGATGGACGTTTAAGCAGGGGAACTGCATGCATCTTTTCCAGAACTCTTTCCCGCTAAGGGCAGAGGAAGATGGAGAATGACTTGGAGCCATGAAACTGAACTACGAACATGTTAACTGTATCAGTGCAGTGCTGAACCTGGCTGGGTTTTACCCAGCCTTTATCCAGACTATATAACACAGCTAGGTGGCACAGTAGATAGAATTCCAGGACTGAAGTCAAGAAGACTTATCTTCCTGAGTTCAAATCTGGTATCAGACACTAACTAGTCGTGTGAAAATGACTGAACAGACTATATTAATGGAGCTTAATGAAGCATCTGTACCTAGAGGACGGACTTAAATGTTGCCCTA
The DNA here is from genome assembly GCF_011100635.1 of Trichosurus vulpecula. NCBI lineage: Eukaryota > Metazoa > Chordata > Mammalia > Diprotodontia > Phalangeridae > Trichosurus > Trichosurus vulpecula. The sequence continues at coordinate 95,374,290 of NC_050579.1, forward strand.
GAACCATGAAAGGGAATGGTCTGCCTAGAAAATAAAGGTTCTGCTCCAGGTCAGGTAGCCTGAACTACCCTAACATGAAGAGGCTTTCCACCAAATGAGGGCCCCAAAACCTGTTAACATTTTAAAAATTCTAATATATGTTTAAGTTTGTAGGGGCTAGTACTTAATTGGTTCAATTCTGAATTCCTGTTTTGTTTATAGGGTTTTCTAACATTAAAAAAAAATTATCAATGGACCCAGAAAAACAGAAAACAGCTGGAGCTATGTACTACAGAGGAGGTGACTTTCACAGGTGCCACCAGAATTTAGTTTAAGAAAAAAGCAAGTATTTAACGTAGTTTCACGTTGTCTTCAGTGCTAATATATCATTGTAAGACCAACCAATCTTCTGAGTTTCACAATCAACGTATGGAAGTGTTTATGAGAAGTTAACAGTGGCTTGACCACAGCACTCTAGGTTTCCTTTTGTCTGCTCTGGTACTGGTGTGTGTGGCTCTGATTGCTTGTACCTTTGGGAAAATTGATTAAGATATTATGTGGTCTTTGGGGATGTGTGATGGGGGGTCTTTCCTCTCCGTCCCTTTTATCCTCAACTTCAGAGCTGGTGCAGATATCCTCCAACTACTTCCTTTTGTTCATGATGACTCTTTTGATGCCAATTAAATTAGTATATCCATGGATACATTAAAGGGTTGATCCCTGACCCTCAAGTCTCTTCTTCCTGCTGACCTTGAAACATTAGGATGACTCTTTGAGCTCTGGAGATTCAGTGCAGGGAGGGATGCCGTTCCTATCATTAGGCCCAAGCCATGAGCTCATGGCCTCTTAGAGAAGCCTGTGTCTGGTTTGGGACTGTCTCTTGTTTGTATCTCCTTTCCTCTGGCATGTAACCTTGTGAAATCTCAGAATGGCATCTTACCCATTCTTGGACACCCAAATAGTGGGGTATCAGATACCAGAGCAGTTGCAACTGAAACAGCACCAGAGGCAGATCATCTAAGAGGGAAAGAGTCACTCAGAGAGAGAAAATGAGATAGAAATGACGTTGATCAGGCTGTCTAAAATAGCTGGTGAGCAGCCTTATGGCAAATATCCCAATGAGGGATCTCAATGGATTCTACTCATTCTCTGATTTTTTTATAGCTTAGCATTTCCCTTTTCTATGTGAGAATAAAACTGTTCCATTCCTAATTCATGCTTGTTTTCTGGATACCTTCTTACTTCGAGTGCTAAGGAAGATTTCTTAGACTAGAGCCCAAAATAAAGTTGTTCTTGGGTAATCTGAGGTAGGGGTGGAACTGGAGCACTGGGAGCCTGTTGAGGAGACAGGAAACTTCAGAGCACAAAATGCAGGGAAAACCACAAACGTAAGTAAAGGACAGGAGCCAGCTCCTGTCACATCAGCATAGGGGTACCTGGCTAGCTGCAGTGTTGGATATAGTTTTCCTGGTTCTGCTTCCTTTATTTTGCATTAGTTCATATAAGTCTTTCCATGAGTCTCTGTATTCATCTCATTCATCATTTTTTTACAATGTACTAATATTCTTCTACATCAATTTTTTTAAACTAATTTTTTCCCCAATTAACAAGCATCCTTTCTACCTCCAGAACAGTGGAGGAATAAAAAAAAAGATACACAAAATCCCTGCAACAAATATGCATCAAAGCAAAAATACTTTCCCATGTTGGCTATACTTAAAAAACATGTTTTTTTTCCCCCTTTGCCTATATAGTCTCTCTGTCAGGAGATGAGTCATATACTAAAACTTATCAGTCCTCTGGAATCATGGTTGATCACTGTGTTGGGTAGAGTTCTTAAGTCTTTCAAACTTGCTTGTTTTCACAATGAATTTGTTGTAGTACAAATTGTTCTCTTGGTTCTGCTCCCTTCACTTTGCATAAATTCAAAGACTTTTACCTGTGCCTTTTGATTATGAGTTAATAAGTCCTCCCCATTCTTCTCTTTTTCTTCCTTAGCGTATCCTTTTCCTCCTCCCTTTCCTTTCTCCTTTTAAGATAATCAAAACATGACAAAAATCACTCTCAGGTTCTCTGTCTGACTTGACACTATGTCCCCTGCTGACATCATAGTTCTTAGGAGATGTTTGTATCTTGTCCTTATAAAACCTTTTCTGATTTGTCATGTCATGCTAGATGGCAATAATTTTCAGTAAACCCACTCATTAGGGATTCATGATTTTCTCCAGGAATGTTTGGTATCTTAGCAGCAGAAAAAACTGACAGCTGAGGTTATCCAGGGTTGAGATTTGCAAAGTAAATGACAGAGGATCAAGAGGAGGCACAAAGTTCTAGATTGTTAAGGGCGTTATTGATCAGGGAATCTAGGCTTGGTAGGGAGGTGAGTGGTATTGGAAGGGACATATATAAGAGATGAGAGTGAGGAGGAGTTGGGGGATTGGATGTCATGGTAAAGTGTGGCTTCTAGAGGAGACAAGGAATGGAATAAGTGGAAGATGAGATTTTAGGCAGAGAAAGGAGTTTGAGAACTCTTGCAGGTGTAAGAATATCAAGTGATAAGGTCCCAGGTGTAGCTGAAGTGAAGTGGACATGTAATTATATTGTGTATAAATTTTATGATAGCTAATAAAGGCATGCCATGAATAATGGTTCCTGAGCAATAATTCTTTGTGAGAAGCAGCCTGGTGTAGTTGTTAGCGGGGGAGGGGAAAGAGGAGCAGAGGGAAGAGAATAAGCATTTTGATAGCACCTAGTATGTGCCAAGCTCTTTTTTACAAAAATAATTACCTTGTTGGATCCTTACAACAACCCTGCAAGGTAGATACTATTATTGTCCCCATTTTACACATGAGGAAATTGCCCAGCGTCACATGGCTAGTAAGTGTCTGAGGTTGGATTTGAACTCAGGTCCCCTTGACTGTGGGCCAGTGCTCTGTATACCGCACCACCGGCTATCTCAGACCTCTGACACGTATTGGCTATATCAATTTGGGCAAATGGCTTGATCTTTTAGTAACCCAGGCAACTTTCTAAGACTGTAAGTTTCATAACATTCTCAGATCTGTGTTGGTAGAGATTTTTGTCATATAGGAATTCCCATTGTTAGTAAAATTATAGACAGAAATTAAAAAAATAAAACAAAAAAGTCCTTGCGTTCCTACTTGTCTTGAGGCCCAATATTCTGTTCCAAGAGTTTTATGAAATAATTAAATAAAAATTAAGAAGTTATAAATGACAGTAGAAAAACTTAAATTGTAATGTTCCAATGACTTCCTTGACAGCTATTTCAATATTAAATTATATCTTATAGGTTCCTTCATAACTCAGATGAATGTGATGTAATTAGCAATGCAAATTAGTACATTTAATAAGGTCCTCAGGCTCACTCAGGGTTTAAAAAAATTAGCCTGGGAATAAAAGATGATCAGGATGATGGAGAGTTAGAATGTGAACAAAAATAGAAGATAGTAGCCCAAAGGACAGCACTTCTTCAGGTCTTTGTTTTTAGAATCCTCAGATATATTGTCCCTATGACCTAGAATTTGGGGGAATGGCTGAGGAAAAGCTTTTGTAAGTCGATAATCTTTTGCAAAGTTTCTATCTTTAGTTACTGGGCCATCTTGACTCTTGTTTTGCCACCGGACTCAGATGACTGGAGGAGAGAGTGAGGCTGATGACTTTGCTCAGCTCTGCCTCACTTCAATACAATTCACAAGCAAATCAAGACATTACCGTCACGATGTCATTGTTCTCTTCAAGAGTCAAGATGGAACAACAACTACTACAACTCCTTTAGTCTTTATAGCTAAATACCTCCTCTAGTTCCTCTTGGTGAATCTTGGTGTCTGATCTTTAGAGCTTACTCACTTTCCCAACTACTAACAATAAGCTACTTGAGGGCACATAAAAAGTCATGTACACCTTTGTATGCAGTGCCTAGCACAGGGACTTACATACAAAGGGAGCTCGGTAAATCCTTCTTGTTGCTGTTTAGTCATTTCAGTCCTGTCTGACTCTTCCTGACCCCATTTTGAGGTTTTCTTAGCAAAGATACTAGATTAGTGTGCCATTTCCTTCTACAATTCATTTTACAGATGAAGAAGCTGAGGCAGAGTTAAGTGATTTGCCCAGGGTCACAAGGCTAGTAAGTGTCTGAGGCCTGATTTGAACTCAAGTGTTCCTGACTCCAGGTCAGGCACTCTGTCCACTGTGCCACATAGCTGCCCAAAAATCCTTATTAGATAATTATAAACGACCACTGAAATTAACTAGTCTTTTTTCTATCACCACGTAACTGGTACATTCCTTAAACCTGACTGATGCAAGGGGGAAGGGAATGAAAAGGTGTGAGAGACTTGAGGAGGGAATAGAAGGTATGGAATAGTTTCAATGGGGAGGGAGGTAGGAAATCAATTAGGGAGGAATAAAAGGACTTTCTACTGCAATGAGGGCCCAGTCGAAGTTGGATAACATAAATTTATGATGTATCCACTATACACGGTTCTGTGATTTAGTCTAGCTCTATTTAGCATCAAGTGAGTAGGAGTGGAGGAGGCAGGTGGTGGGAGAAATCTAGGTCTGAAGTTTGAGAAAAGATGAGCAGTGATAGGATACAAGTTTGTGGAATTTGAGAATAGGGGATAGAATAGAATTGAAATGGCTAGGATGAGGGTTGTGATTGGAAGAGGAGCAGAGATAATGACCTGAGAAAGTATGGAAGAGTGGAGGAGCTGGAGATCATGATGAAGGTGAAGAACAATTTTAGGAAGGCTGAGGCAAAGGTAGAGATGGATTTATAGTAGGTTATGGCCAGATAGAAGAATATCAGGGTTTCTAACTAAGGCAGGGAATCCTTGTGGGTAATGGTGAAATCCAGCGTATTATCTATCATCTCTATATGTGCCTGACATAGAGTGAAGCATTAGGTCATGGGGATTTCAGAGAACTGAAGAACTGGGAGTTTAGAGAGTTTGAAGGAGCATCAGTGTGAATATTAAAGTCTTATAGTATAAAGGCAGGAGTTGAGGAGGAAGATGATGCTGAACTTCTTGGGAAAGGAGGGATAATGACTTGGGAAATGGTGTAAAGCAGTCATCATGATTTGGATTAAGTGGAAAATCTCCATTAAGGGAACTTCAAAGGGGAAGAGCTTGGGGAATGAAGGGTTGAAGGGAAAGTTTAGACATAGCAGTGGGGGGTAAGGAGTAGTATGACTCCTCATACAAGACTAGGGTGTCAAGGCATGGTGAGAGAAGGTCTAGCTAGGGCTAGAGAGGATAGCCAGGGAAGCAGTGTCATCAGTCTTTTTGTGTTCTTTCATTGTTGTCAGTTCATATTTCTCTCTCTCTCATTATATATTATATAATATACATATATACATACACATGTGTGTATACATATATATATATATTGTGTATACAAATGAATACCCATGTCTCTTTGTATTCTTCACACTCATTCTTTCTTAATGCACAGCAATATTCCATTATATTCATGTACCGCAATTGATTAGCCATTCCTCAATCAATGATCATTTTCTTTGTTTTAGTTCTTTGCTACTACCAAATGTCCTGCTGTAAATATTTGATGTGTATGGGGCCTTTCTTTTTGCTAACTTACTTCGGAATATCCTTTATGGAACTTCTGTCTTTATCTCCTGTAATTGATGTTGGTATAGAAATTGCAGTTAACTCTTGATAGTACTTTTGTGTAAGCTCAACAGAAGCACTTTAAGATAGGATAAACAAGGATCTCAGGAAGTGATATTTTTGACATTGGGTATGCATAAATCCAACTCTGCCCACATCCTAATTCATGTTCCCGAGGAGAACCTGTGCCTCTTAGCTGTCACTACTTTATCTTTTTTTTTTTAATAAATGAGTATTGGTATTGGTATAGTTCAGTTTCTGCAGCAATGTATCAATCAGCTCATTGATTTTTTTTGACAAAGATCTCACATTTAGAGTACTAATAAATCAACAAACATTTTCTGGTATCTACATTAAAAATAATAGCAGCTGACATTTATATAGCACCTACTATGTATCAAGTTGTACTAAGTGTTTTACGTTTATTATCTCACTTGATCTTCACAGCAACCCTAAGAAGTAGGTACTACTATTATCCTCATTTGACAGATGAAGAAACTGAGGCAAATGGAAGTTAAGGGACTTGCCCAAGGTCACACAGCTAGCATGTGTCTGAAGCTTAATTTGAACTTAGGTTTTCCTGACTCCAGGCCCAGAGCTCTATCCAGTGCACCACCTATGCCATATATAATATAGATGGCCTAAACCTGTGAAATTCTTAGCCTCTCCATCATTCTGCCACCATCATTACAGAAGAAGAATAGGACCACACACAAGTGAAAACCATTTTGTGTTTTTCTTTGATTCATGGGCTGCCATCGTGAAGGCCTTTCTAACCAACTGGCTAATGTTGTAGTGATGAACTTCTATATTTTTAGCTATATCTTTAGCTCGGTCAGTCATTTCATACAACTTCACTGGGACCATATTGTCAGCATTTACAGGCTAGAAGAACCTATCTGAATTGGCCTAATGTTTGAGAAAGCTCCCAATGAACCAATTGAATAGGACCTCAGGTTTAATCTTCCCATCCAATCTCACCTGTACATCACTGCCAGACAAATAGCACATCGTATGACTCCCCTAAGCAAAACTCATCAGTGACTCCCCGCTGTCTATTGCATCAAATCTTAACTCTTCTGCTATACCTTAAGGAAATGAAATAATTTGACTCTAACCTTCCTATCCAACCTAGTGGTGTTGTACTAGTCTCCGTCACCCACTCTCCCTTCCAGGTTTACTGTCCTGCAAACAAGCCACAGGAAATCTTCCTCTAATGTTTTATAGGACTAAAGGTTTAGAACTGGAAGCACTTTAGAAGTCTAGACCAACCCCTTTATTTTATAGATATGGGGGGAGTGAGTCACAGAGAGATTGATTTAACCAAGGTAGTAGTAACAGAGCTAGGCTTTGAACTCAGCTCCTCTAACTCTTAAGTCCAGGCTTCTTTCCTCAGGATACTTACTCTTGTCCTTTCTTTTCCTTGAGTCATTCATCTTTCTTCCAATTCAAAGTTTATTCATCTTCTAATTCATGTTATTTTCTCTTTACTACCAGCGATATGCAGGTTCTCTCAAAAAAAAGTATATGCAGAACACACTTTTAAATTTAATCTGCATTACTAATATTTTCTCCTTCACGTTCTTAAGTCTACACTATCAACAAAACCCTGGTTTGTAGTGCTTGCCAATTTCCAAGTTGTAAATGTTCACACTGAAAATCAAACAAAGATGGCTCTCACAGTGGCCTAAGCCACCTCCAGCATACTTTTTGTCCATATCCTATTAAGAGGCATCTTGATGTTGCGGCTGGTGTAGAGAGCTGGGGTCAAGCCCCACCTCTGACACGTACTAGCCCTTTAATGTCAGGTGGGTCACTGGAACTCTGGGCAATTCTGTAGCACCGAACCGTTGCAGTTGCAGAGAAGGTCCTGGCATGTATTGGTAGACGTAGTTTCCTCACCTGGAAATTCACCGTAAAATGAAATCACAGGGCCAATCCCTGTTGCTACACTCTATGCCTCCTTCATCTAATTCTTTCTCTGAACCTTTCTAGCAATAATAGTGTCTATCACTGAATTTAGCACTCAATCAAATTCTATTTTTTATTGTTCACTAATTGTTTAGTGAACCATCTATTAAATAGACTGTAAGCCTACCTGAGGGCAGGGGCTTTGTTTATACAAAAAGGCAGCTAGATGGTGCACTGGATGGAGTTTTGGACTTGAAGTCAGGAAAATCACTAAGAGCCGAGTTCAAATCCAACTTCAGAGGCTAGCTGTGTAACTTTAGGCAAGTCACTTAACCTCTCTCAGCCTCAATGTCCTCACCTGAAAAATGGGGATAATAATAGCCCCTTCTTCAAGATCATTAAACTAGATGCTAGGTTTTGAGAAAGAGGAGCTAGGTGGGCAACCTATGGGACTAGGTGGGGTTAGACTTGTGATTTTGTTCTTAGAAGCCATCACCGAGCAGTTGAAGCAGGTGTTCAGTAAAGTGAGTATTTTATTGACTGCCCTGGCTCTTTGGGGATGAAGTTTTACTTGACCAGATTTCCACATGTGGTTTTGGATTAGAAATCATCCCTCTTTGCACAAGAAGTCTTTCTTGATGCCTCTTAATGCCAATGCCTTTCTTCTGATTATCTCCAATTTATCCTGCACATATCCCGTTTGTGCCCTGATGTTTGCATATTAGCACAGTGGCTTGCACTCAGTGGACACTTAGTAAAGGTTTACTTATTGATAACTGATGTCTCCTTCGTTAGACCGTGAGTTCCTTGAGAGCAGGGACAGCCTTTTGCTTTTTTTTTTTCCCTGTCTCCATCACTCAGCCCAAAGACTGGTACAAAGGAGGTGATTAATGAATGCTTATTAACTTACTGATCAGAAAATTAAAAAAGATAATAGCAGTACCCTGTTTGTATAGCAATTTGGTTTTCGAATGTCTGTTTTTTATATATACACAACGTATATTATGTATACATACAATATATACATATACGTGTATGTGCTGGGCCTGGAGTCAGGAAGGCCTTAGTTTTATTATGTAATACGGTCTAGGTTTTGTTGCATCTTTCCTTGTTTGGTTAAACACTTCTAGCTCGGGCAGCACTCAGAGATCGCGTCCTGACAGCCAGCGTGTTTGACACCTCTGAGGGGTAAGCGCTCTCCTACGCCTAAGGTTAAGCTGATCAAGTGCCTGCGGGCAGCAGTGCGAGAAGTGAACAGCGCGATGCGAGGTGAGGGGGTACGCCCATTAACTCCTTTCTTCCCAGGGACCGCAGCGCAATCTCCGAGAGAGAGGTCACAGAGCGTGTGACCAGCGAGGGGGACTCCAACCTGGTGGAATTCCGAGAGGGCTGTACCAATTCACACAGATAGGGGAGACCGGCTTTTTTCTTCAACACGCTAGAGGCGATACGACCACGATACGAGGCCATTTACTTCGACTCATTCAGAATTGTCTTTACTTTTTGTTCTCTAACATGATGGGATGGGTAAGTGACCAGATCCCCAGACCCCAGGAGCGCTATGCGTCGGTTCTCCCCTCCTGGGGTTGGTAGCGGTGGGCGGAGGGCGGCGGGGGCCGGGAGGGAGGAGGGAAGGGGGGCGGAACCGGAAGGGGCGGAAGCCGCCGTCCTTGGTGTTGTGATCCCCGAAGCGCTGCGCTACTTTGCGCGTGGTTGCTTTTTGGTGCCCGGTATAGCCGGTATAGCGGCGGCGGGGCCTGCCTTGGCTGCCGCTGGCGATGGCGACCATGTTGTGCAGCGTGATGTGCAGGTGAGGGGGGATCCAGGGGTCGGGGCCCGTGGCTCCTGCCGGGGCCCCTCTTATCGTGCCAGCTTGCCAGGCTGGAGGTCACCGATGGCCCAAGGGCGCGCTCGGAGCCCAGGCCGGAGGCAGGCAGGGACCCCAGTGGGGTCTGGGCCTGCAGTGGGAGTGGTGCTTTCCCTACCGCTAATGCTGCCAGGCCTGGGCAGCGGTCCTTTAGCCCGCTTTTTGTGTGGCCTGCCATCGTTAGAATGTAAGCTTCTTGAGGGCAGGGATTGTCTGTTTCTATTTGTATTCTCCGTGCTTAGTACGGCGCCTGGCACTTAACAAACGCTTAATTTGGGCCTAATAAATGCTGCTGATTTAACGGAATATTGGGGCACATATCTTCCTTGCCTTTCTCTTCTTTTTCCTCCTCCCCCCCGCTGACCTCCCGGCTGGAGCCTTTTAAGGGCCTTCCGGTTTGCTGAATTAGAGTGTTTTTTGAAGATAACCTTCACCTTTAGCATTTAGATCTATGCCGCTTGGAAGTAACCTTTTCCTTGTCCTAGATTTGCAGCCAGAAGGGAAGAAGACATAAAAAAAAGAACTTGTTACTGGACCAACCAAACTGAATGCAGAATTTCTGTGTGCGTTTTAAAAATATTAATCCATGACTCTAATCCATGGTAGGTGAGACGTGCTCCAGGGCTGGAGAATCTGTGTCCTCAAGGCTACATATGGCCCTCTACGTCCTCAAGTTAGGCCCTTTGACCGAATGCAGACTTCATAGAACAAATCCCCTTAATAAAAGGATTTGTTCTGTAAAACTTGGAAAACAGTTAAAAGGCCACACCCAAGTGGCCTTCCCCACACCTGCTGGATGAATTTAATGAACATTTATTTAGTGCTTACTGTGTGCCAGGTACTGTACCAAGTTGAGGATACAAAAAAAAAAAAGACCAAATTCCAGTGTAAGAATAGCCAAATTTGTTTCCTGGAAAAAGATCTCATTGTTTCTGAAACCAATGTGAACAAGGAATAAACAATTAAATGTATAAAATTACTAATCCTTTCTCTAAGCATAAGTGAAACTGGATATATTGGTTATTTCCCATCCTCCTTTATAGTTATGTGGACCAACATCACCATTTAATGGAAAATTTTGTTTATTTAATGTAGTGACTTTTTTTTTTTTAAATATCTTTGCAGGAGAACCAGTAGGTTAGTACCAGCTTTGGGATGCTTGGGCTCCAGGCAAAAGCACAGCCTCCCTGACTTGCCTTATGATTATGGTGCATTGGAGCCTCACATTAATGCACAGATCATGCAGTTGCATCACAGCAAACATCATGCCACTTATGTGAATAACTTGAATGCTACAGAGGAGAAATATAAAGAAGCCCTGGGAAAGGGTATGTGAAGCTATTTAAGAAACTGACTAAAAGATAAATATTGAAGTGGAAACACTTATGCTCTTGTGTTCAGATAAATCACTGTGACACTTGTTCCTTTAAGTGATTATACAATTGTGAAAACCTTTTTTCTAATGATATGGTCAATTCCAGAATAGGACTTTAGCTTGATGTATTCAGCTGTTTTCTCAGTCCAGGAAAATTTGAGCTTGAGTTTCTGAAATCTACTCATTTAGAATTGACTTCTGACCTGAATTAAGCATGGTTATTCTTACAGCATTTTGGCTAGATACTGCTAGTATGTGTAACAATCAGCTCATATCTTTTTAGAGTCTAATAAAGAACGACTTTGGATTTTATTGATGTTAGCATTTAAGAATCATGACTTTCTTGTCATATGGTTGGAACTATTCCAGACCACTCCAACCATCCCTAGAATACTGAGGTGCTGTTCCCATCTATCTCGCTTAGGTAGAGACAGACATGAGTAGAAGTGTCCCTGGTCCTTATACACAAATTCAGCTTGCTCACATGAATTCTTCTCCAAAACAATCTATTTCTGTTTCCTAAAGAAGCCTCTTTTCTGTCGAGTTGAGGTTTCTTAATCAGAAATCCATTTTTGAGTATACTAGACAGAGGGATTCTAGTATTCCAAGGAAATTTGTCTGCAAGTACTGATTCCCCCAGTCATCTGAGAAGGTGGTTTTGACGATTTCTAGTCCTACCAGATACATTTGTTAGACAGTTTTAAATGTAAGCATCAGTCTCTGGTGTTGGGAGGAGAACTTTTTAGTTCCTCTATTTTGTAGGGAGAAGTGATGGCTAGCTATCCTAATGCATTGTGATCATAATAGCAGTAATCAGCTTGGTACCTTCAGACTTTGTATTGCTGGGCTGACTTTACTAAAATAGAGACTAAAATTCATGCTGAAGCTATTTTGTTGTATGTTGAAGTGGTCAAACAAATTTATTGACATCCGTTACTAAAAAACTTAGGGGTTTATTTTATTTATTTCTTTTTTATTTATTTATTTAACTTAGACAAAAATTTGTAACTCTTGAAAAATTATCCTTAGTAGTTATTCTAACTTATCCTTTAGTTTTCTGTTCAAAGTAGTAAAAAGTTCTTTAGTTTCTAAAAATCAATGATTTGTATGTCATCATATGCAATGTCAGATTTAACTTAGATTAATAAGATATATGGTTTAAGAATTTAGATATCCCACTTATATAAGAAGTTCATATTTACCAGTTTGTTTAGTTCACATTTTTCTGAACTTGAATCCTGACATGTAAGCTTTTTTCCAGAGCTGAATTTTTATCTTATTAACTGGTGGCACCTGCTGGCAAAATGTGGTATTGAAAACTAACTCTTAATAGTGTAGATTCTCAGGAAAGAGTGAATTTAAGAAATTTAAGAAATTGTGGAGAAGATTCTCAGTTGTGGGAGGAATTGATTTACCAAAGAACTGATAAAATGGTATAAGTGGAAGGGGATCCCACAATTGCAAATGTGCAGCAACATTACTCCTAGCTCTAGTGTATCTGGTTTTCATCTTGACCCTTTGCAAAGTTTTAAAAGTTCACTTGTTGAGATGTTGCCTGTGGGGAGAAAAAATTTCATTTTTTGGTTTTAGTAAAGGAAACCACTGGAAAAATGAGATTTGCTTCATAGCAAGGATTACTGGAATATAGCTTTTTTAAAGTGTCAAAAATAAGTCATTCAGTCTCTGGGCCTTAGTTTTCTCTGCTATAAAATGACAAGGTTTGACTAGATGACTCTTGAAGACCGTCCCAGTTCTAGATATAGGATCTTATAAGTCACAGCCTCCAACGCCCCATCACTTTCTTCATCTGTGAGATGGGGGGTAGGACTGGATAGCCTCTGAGGTTTCTTCTAGCTCTCTATTTATGATCCTATTCTCTCATGATCTTACATATTTTAGATAGAGGTATAATAATAGAAATTATCATAGGATTGTTAAACACCTCTTATACTCATAAAACCTATCTCTATAGAATAAAAATATGTAAGAAGCAGTGTGGCTTATGAAAGAGGGCCTGCTTGGAAACTGGAAGACCAGAATTCAGACTCCTGTGTGGCCTCGTTTAAGCTTAAGTCATTTAACCTCCCAGTACTCCAGAAAACTCTAAGACTGCCCTATACAGATGAATTGCTGATCTGCCTTAGTGGAATGGAGGGAATTCTCAAACTAGTAGCTCTATATATAATTAAAATGATGAGTGTTTAGGTCTGTAACCCCTAAAAGCACCTGTCTGATATGTGTATCCCTCACAGTATTTACTATGTGTAGAACAGGTATTCAAAAATTTTATTGAATGAGTTATCAGTAATGCTTTAAAAAAAAAACCAGTATGATAAACTGCTAGCTTTGGCAGGACTTGCAACAAGAAGGAATACCTTGGGTTTAGTTGGCTTGATTATGGGAAAGCCTGTTTTTTATACTTTCATTTTGTTGAGTATTTTTTTAACCAAATGCACCTTTTTTACAAAAAAAGTTTTCCTGTTAATGTTTTACATAACTGTCCCTTTAACAAAGATTTAAAAAAAAAGGGGAGAAATAGTTCAGCAAAACTATCACTGACCGTGTCCTATATAGGATGCAATATTTCAGTTCATGTAAGTCTTCTCATGTTCTCTGAATTCTTCATATTCATTGTTTCTTACTTAACAGAGCTGGAATGTGTCGTTACAATTATACACTACAATTTGTTTAGTCATTCCCCAGTGAACACCTACTTTATTTCCAGTTCTTTGCTACTATACAAAATGCTGCCATGAATATTTTGGTGTATATGGTACCTTTCTATCTTTCATGGACTCCTTTTATTTTATTTTTTGGTATCCACTGGACTATTACTTTTATTCTATACATTGGCCCTGCTTAATAAATTTTTCAAAACAATGAGCTATTTAGATACCACAATTTAGTTCCACCTTAATCACAGAATGTTGACTGATTAAAAAAAGAAACATAGACCATGACACTTTAATAAGGTCTTTCATGTTTTCCTTAAACAGTAAACTTATTTAGCCCAGAGTTATCAAGGAAATAAGGCATTACACATAAAATAGTTTTAAGTACCAAAACTAGTTTTATTTTGATGGAAATTACATACTGCCCTGTCCTTTTTAAGTAGGGTGAAACATCATAATTTGACTTATTTGGATTAAAACTATCGATTAGCGTACTGCGCTGCGTGTAACATAATAATTCCCTCGAAGGCTGTGTGTGTGTGGGGTAGGGTTGTCTCTCCTTTATGGTGCATAGACACCTTTTAAAACAGCCTATGATAGGAGTTTTGATCTGGGCCTGTGATTTCACTGATGTAAGAAACTCCTGGTGAGGAAAGTCCTTTGACGTGCAGATTGGCAACCTGCTTGCAACTTAGAATTTTAGAATAAATGTTGCCTGCAGAAATGAGAGGTTTAAGTGACTTGTTTAATGTCATATAGCCAATATGTGTCACAGGTGGGACATGTATGATTTATATTTTTCAAAATTGGACTTAATGATTGAGATTTCAAGTGCTTTCGAAGAATTGGAATTTAAAAAAAAGATTTACAAAATAGAGACCAAAAACGGGAAAAACATTAGCTCAAATCTTTTTTTTTTTTGTTCAGATTAATGTGTGTGTGTATGCATGGACACACACACACACACACACACACACACACACACACACACAGATAGATTTTTTATATATATGTATATATACGCGCATATATATACACACACATTTTAGTTTTTTAAATTTTGGGGGGCAGAACCAAGATGGCGGTTTGAAAACAGGGACTCGCTTATGCTCTTCCCCAAATCCCTCCAAACACCTGTAAAAAATGACTCTAAGCAAATTCTAGAGCTACAGAACCTGCAAAATAGCAGAGGGAAACAAGTCTCCTGCCCAAGATGGCCTGGATGATCCCTGGGAAGGGTCTATTGCATCGTGCTAGGAGCGGAATGCAGCCCAATGTGGGCCATGCCAGGACAGACCAGGCACGGAGTAGACCTGGCGAAAGAGGCCTCAGGGCCCTGAATCACTGAGCTGTGGCAGTTACCAGACTTCTCAACTCACAAACCCAAAGATAATGGAGCAGGTCCGTGGGAAAACTTCTGGATCTGGGTGAGGGAAGTTCGTGGTCTGGCTGCAGCCCTGGGGCGGTGTGGAGGTGACTGTAGTAGCAGCAGCCCAGTGGCTACTTCCGGCCCCAGGCCCACACAGTGGGAGAAATCAAGCGGGTAATCAGAGAGGGAGTGCAGAGATTGCTTTGCTGGCACTGAGGCAAGGTTCTCTTGCTTTGGCCTGCTTGAGTATGGGTCATGGTGCTGGTTGGTGGTTCTTGGGGGAGGAGGAGCACTGGTGTGGCAGAGCATTGTGGCGGCTGTGGAGACGGAGTCCTCCTGGTGGTTACATGGCAGAAAGGAATGCCTGCACTCACAGACCAGAGCACAGGCCAGGAGAGGAGCATTATACCACCCCAGAATAGAAGTAGCTCTGAAAACAGCAGCACAAAACCCCCGAAGCTTGGGACAAAGCACTCTTCACTCTGAAAGTGTGACAGAAAGCTTGAAAGTCAAGTAATTGGCTAAGAAAACGAGCAAGCACCATAAAATGACTCAGACTATACAATCTTTCTTTGGAGACAAGATCAAAACATACAGCCGGAAGAAGTCAGCAAAGTCAAAGATCCTACGTCAAAAACCTCCCAGAAAATTACAAATTGCTCTCAGGACATGGAAGAGCTCAAAAAGGATTTGGAAAATCAAGTAAGAGAAGTAGAGGAAAATTTGGGAAGAGAAATGAGAGTGATGCAAGAAAATCATGAAAATCAAATCAATGACTTGCTAAAGGAGAGCCCCCCCCCCAAAAAAATACTGAAGAAAGTAACACTTTAAAAAATATACTAACCCAAATGTCAAAAGAGCTCCAAAAAGCCAATAAGGAGAAGAATGCCTAAAAGGCAGAATTAGCCAAGTGGAAAAGGAGGTCCAAAAGACCACTGAAGAAAATACTGCCTTAAAAATTAGAATGGAGCAAATGGAAGCTATTGACCTCATGAGAAATCAAGAAATTATAAAAAAGAACCAAAAGAATGAAAAAAATGGAAGACTGTATGAAATATCTCATTAGAAAAACCACTGCCCTGGAAAATAGATCCAGGAGAGATAATTTAAAAGTTATTGGACTACCTGAAAGCCATGATCAAAAAAAGAGCCTAGACCATCATCTTGCAAGAAATTATCAAGGAAAACTGCCCTGATATTTTAGAACCAGAGGGTAAAATAGAAATTGAAAGAATCCACCAATTGCCTCTTGAAAAAATTCCCAAAAAGAAAACTCCTAGGAATATTGTCGCCAAATTCCAGAGTTTCCAGGTCAAAGAGAAAATATTGCAAGCAGCCAGAAAGAAACAATTTGAGTATTGTGGAAACACAATCAGGATAACATAAGATCTAGCAGCTTCTACATTAAGGGGTCGAAGGGCTTGGCATATGATATTTTGGAGGTAAAAGGAGCTAGGATTAAAACCAACAATCACCTACCCAGCAAAACTGAGTATAATGCTCCAAGGCAAAATACAGATTTTCAGTAAAATAGAGGACTTTTCTCTACAGGGCACAGAGTGAGTTGAATATGAAGGGATGATATGTAAAAAAAATTAAGGGGTGAGAGGAATATATTGGGAGGAGAAAGGCAGAGATATAATGGGGCAAATTATCTCAAATAAAAGTGGCAAGAAAAAGCAATTATAATGGAAGGGAAGAGGGGGCAGGTGAAAAGGCAATGAGTGAATCTTGCTCTCATGGGATTTGACTTAAGGAGGGAATAACATACACACTCAATTGGGTATCTTACTCTACAGGAAAGTAGGTGGGGAATGTGATGGGGGGGTGATAGAAGGGAGGGCAGATTGGGGGAGGAGGTAGTCAAAAGCAAACACTTTTGACAAGGGATAGGGTCAGGGGAGAAAAGTGAATAAAGGGGGACAGGATAGGATGGAGGGAGATATAGTTAGGCTTTCACAACATGACTATTATGGAAGTGTTTTGCATAATGATACATGTGTGGCCTATGTTAAATTGCTTGCCTTCTCAAGGAGGGTGGGTGAGGAGGGAAGAAGGGAGAGAATTTGGAACTCAGAGTTCTAAAAACAAATGTTGAAAAAAAAAGTCATTTTTATATGCAATTGGGAAATAAGATACACAGACAATGGGGTATAAAAATCTATCTTACTCTACAAGAAAGTAAGGGGAAAGGGGATGTGGGGAGGGGGGAGTAGGGTGATAGAAGGGAAGGCAGACTGGGGAAAGGGGCAATACGAATTAATGCCTCATTAGGGTGGGGGGAAGGTAGAAATGTGGAGAAAATTCGTAACTCAAAATCTTGTGGAAATCAATGTTGAAAACTAAAAATATTAAATTCTTTGTTACAAAAAATTAAATGTTTTATTAAAAACTTAACATTAAACATAAATCCAACCACATGTTTAGTAACTATTTACATTTGTTTCAGCCCATACACTGAATTTTTTGTTCCTTCCTCATAGTTACCATTAAAATTCCTCATCTATGCATTCTCATTCACTTTTCCCCTTATGTGATTATAGTTTGTGTATCCGTCATTCTTCCAGTTGTGATTTTTTTTCACTTTGCATTGTTTCCAGCAGATCTTTCTAGATTTCTTTGTATTTCCCATACTTTTTAGTCTTATTTGCATTATGGTATTCTAATAACAATTCCTTTTTTGGGTACAGACTTATGATTTAAAGTGATCTAGGGAATTTCTACTTAGGAAACTCCTTCCACTGATACAGATTAGCACCCTCTTTGTACCTTTGTGTTAGCAAGTTGAAGGTGTGCTGAGAGGGATTGTATGCTTTGACTAATGTGTTACAGTGTAGAACTTGAACCCAGGTTTTCTTGACTCTAGGCTGGCCCTTTGTTCATGATGACACACTGCCTTTACAATTCTGCTATATTAACGTATCATTATTTAACTACCCCTCTTTTGTTGGACATTTTTGTGATTCCAGTTTTTTTGCAGTTATTTAAAATGTTGCCATGAGAATCTTTTATCTTAGAGCTTTTTTGTTTGTTTTTGCTAATCAGCTTTCAGAGTATGAGCCCACCAATGGAACTATTGGGTTCAAGGGTATGATCGTGTTCCAGAGATTTTTGATGTGGCAGTATTTTGCAGTGAATAGTGTGTGTAGCTTTTTGACTCCCAAAATTGTTTGTTGGAAATTTCCTTAAAATTTGCATTATACAATTTGACTTTCATTGTTTGATTTTGTATGTAAAGTTTGATCTCTGTCGCAAAAGTGTAAATTTTTTGAGGGCAAGGACTGTGAGACAGTGCCTTTGTCTTCTTCACAGTGCTCATCAGAGTGTTTCTGTTGAATTCAAAGTATGTGTTATGAGGAAACTTTTTTTCTTTATGTCCCTATATTCTTTACACAGAATATGGAATCATGGGCAATTTTAGAATCGTAAAATTAATAAAGATGATCTAGTTCAGTCCTTTCCTCTGTTAGATAGAAGATTCTGAGATACAAAATAAGAGTTTTGAGAAATTAATTTTTGTTTGCACTTCCCTTTTCAGGTGATGTTACTACTCAGGTAGCCCTCCAGCCTGCACTGCGGTTCAATGGTGGTGGTCATATCAATCACACTATTTTCTGGACAAACCTTAGCCCAAATGGCGGAGGAGAACCCAAAGGTCTGTAGTGGTGGGATATTAACCACATTTTAGTCGAGAGAGCAGTACTAATTATTTTAGTTAGGAGTCACCTTAGATTTTCACTGATCGTTAATGGTCACTGTCTTGGATGTGGTTATTTGGTACTAGAAACACAAAACTGCATTAAAATTTTTTTTCCACAATAACAAAGATATGAAGGAAAGTCCTTTTAGGTATATTTGGTGAATTTAGGTAGTAATGTAGACCAGTTTACCTTTGAATGAGGAAAAGCATTTTACTGTTTCCCAATACAGGGCAATCAAACTGGTCCTAGTTTATTTTTAAATATACTTTTGCTACTGGAAAGGGAACCTTTAAAAGTTTATTACCTGGGAAAAATGTGTCTTGAGTGATTTAAAAGTTCATTACGTTAGCAAGTCTTGCCTTTAAACTGGGTTTTAAAATGTTTTGTTTGTTTTATGTATTTATTTATTCATAAGATGATTGTCTAATATTTGAAATTCTAAACTGAAGTAACCATCAATAAAAGCAGTCAGACTTTAGAAACATACGTGAAATAATAAATTCCAAGTATTTGTTAAAAGATATATATTAACCTGAGTAAAATAAACATCCTGTTTACTTATAAACTACATTTTGGTCTTCTATGTAATTTTTCAGCTTTTTTTGCTGCTTTATCATCATTTCAATATTTTACACTCACTGAGACTGATAATAGTTTGTTATTGCCATAATTAACTTTCTTTTTTGCTGTTATTCTTCATGAGCCTGTGGACCAGTAGGAGATTCATCCTTAGGGATCTGTCCTTCTGTATTTTTTTTTTGACACATGAATCACCAGAAGTACATAGTTGTCATCAAGTTTGACAGGTGTTGGGAGGTTCTTAGATCCTTAGCTCTCAGGTCCTAGATACGGATACTGAAAAGAGACATGGGAGGGGAGAGACCTCTCTTTTGTTAATGACAAAACAGTGCCCCAGTCACCTTTCTATCTCCTTTTCCTTTTTGACCGAATGATAGCTCGGCTGATGGTGAGATAATATTTGTGAAGAGCTTAGCACGATGCTTCTCATGTAGTAGGTGCTTAATAAATGTTTAGTCTCCTTATTCCCTCTGCCTTACCCCTATCATACTTGTAGTTCCATATAATTATTCATTCGAGCAGAGGTGTCCACAACACTCCCTAATGCATCCTGAACCAGATTAAAATGTAACTGGGAAAATCTAAAGTTAATAAAATAAATAAAAACACAATAAAACAGATAGTGTTGATATGTAGTTTTCTGAGTCATCATATAGCAGAGGGAATCCATTTCTATTTGAGTTTTGATACCTCACCCTCAGAGGATAAGAAGCTCCATTTTGGTGGGAAGAACCTTGTGTGTTATGTAGCTCTTACGTGTTTGGTGGTTCTTTGTATCCCCTTTTTCATCTTTTTTCCTACTATCTAATCTTCTGATGTTGGTCGGCATATGCCTTCGATTCTTCAGATACTTTCCCTTTGTTTTTACGCTGAAACTCTTTTGTAAAGGAACATTTTATTTTATTCTTTTTGCAAACTGGAAGGCGGCGTGGCATCTTTGAGCTCCTGTTCATGTCTCCAAGGTTGGAGAATAGCCTGAACGTTGAACGTAATTAATAGTCCTTGGTTTTGGAAGGATAGCTGCGAAATTGTCCTTCTTTCCCGTATTTCCCATGAATCAAGACTCTCATTGCCTTCGTTCTACTGGCTAGTCCTCATTATTCTGTTCAGAGTCTTGTGAATGGCCAGAGCAGGGAGCGCATCTACGTGCAAACTTACGTGCAGAAATACCTAAGACATTCTGAAGCCAAATAAAAGTGGAGGAAACCAAAGTTTGAGCTTCCAAACATGCTGATTTATTAGCAGTGCTTGCCAGTTGCCCAACAAATTGGGACTAATTGCCTTCCTCATCTTTGGCACTGGACCCTGAATACAGGAAGAGACGGACTTTTATGCATTAAAAACAATCAAATAAGACCAATTAAAAGACAACAATTAACCAGGATACAAAATTAGGTAATCTCATTTCTAATTGGAGGAAAGATTAGGGATTTTCCAAGTTGAGAGGGGGAGAGTGAATAGGTGCAGTTCTCTGAATTCAGAAAAAGAGGTGTCCCACTCCCTCCTCCCATCCCCCAAGTGTCTGTGTAGAATCAAAGAAACATGGAAACAATAAGTGATTATTCTACATGGAGCCAGTTTTCAGCTAAGACGTATGGGTTGCTTGAGAAAACTCCTTGTGTCAGTCTTAAAAGACTGGCTTGCTTTCTGGTCAGCATAACCTGAGTCCCTAGTCGGGCTGGGCACCTAGCTGCCACCAATTACTTCACTTTTAAAGTACTTCAAATGGTGATGTAGGCTAACCGTGTCTACTTATGGGGTGGGCACGGGTCAGGGGACGTAGCCTATCTCAGGTAATGTCCTAAAGAGTCTGTACTTGATCAGAATGGCAGTGTTTATTGTGGTTCCATTTTTTTTCCTAACAGGGGAATTGCTGGAAGCCATCAAACGTGATTTTGGTTCTTTTGAAAAATTTAAGGAGAAGTTGACAGCTGTGTCGGTTGGTGTTCAAGGTTCAGGTTGGGGTTGGCTTGGCTTCAATAAGGAGCAAGGACGGCTGCAGATCGCTGCTTGTGCTAATCAGGATCCTTTGCAAGGAACGACAGGTTAGAGATCGGGATGAAAAAGGATTAGACATTACAGTCAGAAGAGGTGGTGGTTGTCAAGAAATATTGCTGAAATATCAGCAATGTGTTATATGGTCTCATATATAAAAATGTCACCTGGAGTGAATAATATGGAAAGTATTTCTGAGTGAGAGCAGCCTTTTGAAAGTTTTTTTTTAAATATGAAAACTCAGACTATAATTTTAAAAAGTACAATTTTATAGATAGAGCAAAGCTGGCGATAGAGCCAACATCTTAAATTTTAGTACATAAAAAGATGTTTGTATTTCATTTAATAAGCCCTTTATTTCATAATGAGATGATATTCATAAAGTGCTTTGCAAACCTTAAAGCATCATACAAATGCAAACTATTATTACCAAGTAGATGGGCCCTGGTCTGTGCATATACTTACATGTCTTAAAAGTCATTATCATTACTGAAGCTCTAGGATAATTTCAGGACATTGAGAATGAAACACAAGTCCTAATCATGACCTATTTGGCTTTTATCTGTAATCAAATTGGTGATACTGACATTACAAGAGGCAGTGACATTGGGGATAAAGCATTTGGCTTGGAGTCAGGAGGACCTGGGTTCAAATTTTGCTTCTGCATTTATTAGCGGTGTGACTCTGGCCAAGTCACATAACCTTCATATGCCTTAGGTTCCAGTCTTCATGCTGACACAGATCCTTTTCATCACAGAGCATAGTAACAGTCTTACAGTTGCTAGAATTGGAGGGAGTAGACCGTTGGTCTAACCTAGCAATATGTATGTTCTCATATAAAAATGCTAATTTATATATACCATGAATCTCCTTAACATTAACTTAAGCTACATTTTTATGAAATGTTTGTTTTTTTCCCCTTGGTTCCATTTCCTTTCCTTTGTTAATACATAGTTTCCACTAGTGTCTGAGACATACTTAATTTGTTTGCTGTGAAATTAGCCCTGGGGATCAGATCAAGGTTCCTATGCAGTTGTAGAGTCTTTAGTATCTGCTTTACAGATGTGTTGGCTCTGTTAAAGCAAACCTATTAACAGAAGTCTATGTGTTTTCTCTATTTTCTTACAAAGATGTCTTCTCAATGCTTATAGTGTGCTTTTAAAAGTTGTTAAAAGAAATCCTACTTAGTGATTTCCTCTCAATTAACACTTTCTGATTATTCATCACAGTTTTCACAGTCCTCAGTGTGGTCCATATGCAAGAATTAATAAGTGCTTACTATGTGCCAAGTACTGTGCTAAGTGCTGTAAATACAAATGCAAGTAAAAAGAAAGACAATCTCTGTCCTCAAGGAACTTACATTCTAATAGGAGGAAACAGCACATAAAGGGAAGCTGTATGGGGAGAAGGGAACAAAAAATGTGCAGAGCTTAGTGGAGGAAGTCTGGAGAGAAACGGGACTTGCCCTGCCTGGGTGCTCTCCTTAAATCCAGGTTCTGGGAGAAACCATGCAATGAGAGGGAGAGGCTAGGGATGAGTTCCCCTACTGTGTGAATGCCTAGATTGGAGTGAGACTTCAGGATGAAGAACTATTTTAGCCCAGAGGTTTAAATGAACTTTTACAATTATAGGATTTATTTTTAAGTAGGGTTTTCATTTGAATATTTAATGGAAACATTAGCAAAAAATAGTTTGAAATATAATTTGTATGAAGCAGAGAAGATGGGAGTCAAAAGGGAAGAATCTGGAAGTGGAGACTTTCTGCATTTACTGATGTTTGCTTTTTTCTTTTCTTTTTATAGGTCTTATTCCTCTACTAGGAATTGATGTGTGGGAACATGCTTATTACCTTCAATATAAAAATGTTAGACCTGATTATCTAAAAGCCATATGGAATGTAATTAATTGGGACAATGTAACTGAAAGATACTCGGCCTGTAAAAAGTAAAGCATTGGTATACTCACTGTTTAAACATTTGTTCTTGTTGAAGCTATTTTTGTAGCGTGTGGCACCATAATTTGTTAAGGAGCTGATGTTCTACGGGACTCTTGTATCACCTATTAAAATATGTGCACTTAAGGAAATTGTTTAATGCCATGAAAGATTTCTTATTTTCAAAGCTTTTTGATTTTGTGCAGTACTATGCATAATAACTTTAGGGATTGAGTGTGGGTTATATGAATGCTCCAGGTAGGCTAGGTGTTTAATGAACATGACTGTTGTCATGATTAAAAAGACAACACCACCACAAATAAGTACAGCCCAGATATTTCATTTCCTTGTGATACTTGCTTCTAGGGAAGTCTTTAATCCTGTGGTATAATAACTATAATATAATTAGTTCTTCATCCTGATAATCTAACAGTGAAATCCATTTAAGAAAGTGGCCTAGAGTGGGGGAGGAGCAGGAGGGAGAGAGAGAAATTGAAATGCAAACTTAAAAAAATGCATATTAAAAATTTTACATGTAATTTGGAAACATTTAGTGAAATAAATAAAATATATATTTAAAAAATAAAAAAATTCTACCAAAAATTGATTCTTTTTTGTACATGATTTTTAAAAACAACTTTTTTTTAATGTAGCAGAGACTGTTCAGAATTCTGTTGTAGAAAAGCCTCCTTGAAGTGAAGGTTTGAATACCATTGTCTCAGACATATTATGTCACAGTTATCCCCGATTCCCTCTAGGTTGTGAGCTTTCCCTTGTAACAAGATAAGGTGTGAGACACAGAGACTTTTGTCTGACAATGTATACAAAATTCTCCTGCCTCTGCCATGAGGGAAGGAGGTAGGATACATTATCTCTGCTTTGAGATTGCCTTTGGTTTTTCCATTCCTCAGAGTTTGACTTCCTCATGGTGACCTGTTCATTTTTTTTCTGTGGGCAAAGATGATATGGTTTTAATGTTACAATGTTTTGAGAATCCTTTGTCTACAAATACCCTAGCAATACATGGTGTATATCAGCATTGCTTCTGACTGAGTTTAATAAGGCAGTGCTGGTCTTATTCAAGGTCTGTGAGTAAGGTTTTGTACCTTTTCCTTTTTAACGCTAATGAGGATCAGACAGCTCTCCTTTTCCATCTTCTGTTACTTTTAGAGTCACTGGGGAAAATAAAGTGACAGATTTCATTTTTAGTTACTGAAGTGTTTTTCAATGCAGCTGTTTTTTAAAAAGTCAGTTAAAGTAGAAGGTTTAAATCTTTGGTCATGTTACAAAGTGTTGGAAGATCTTACAAGAATACTGATGCCTGGGATTGTGTGTGAATTTTAAAACATTACTTTCTTTTAATGACTAGGCCTTTGAAATCATAGATATTTTGAAGTAGACACTGCAGTAAACTTCTGGCTTCCAGGGAGCTCTGACATAAGTCACGTGAATACAGCTTGCTTTTATACACACCATGCTGAGTGAGACCAAATTAAGGAAGTCATAGAAAAGTGGTCCTTTTTGACAAATGGTCATTTGAATACAGGTGGCACTTAAAGAGGAAATAGTCTTGAGATAATATTTTATGATACTTTTTCAGTATCAATTGGCTTAAAACAAGATTTGAATGGTTAGTACCTTAGTATACTTAAAATCACACAATTTAGAATAGGATTAGTTAGTAGTGACTTGATAACTTAGATTTTAAATGGCATACGAATCCCAAGATTTGGTTATCCTCTTGTCACACATTTCAGTAGAATTAGCTTCTTGGTGGGAGGTTAATTCAAGGTATTGGGTTGGCAGTTTGTAAGTTAACGTTGTGTGGTCACTGGCAAAGCCTTAGTTATCCTGAGCACAGTTAATATCCATCCCTTCCTGTTGCTGCCAGGGTGATAACTTTTTTTAAGGTGTGATTGGCTTTAGTGTATGCCTTATAATGTCTTAAAATCAGTTTTTTGAAGGCTGTCTATTGGATGAACATTTTTTTTTCCATAGGTGTGATATTTTTGGAGCATTAATAAAAGAATCTGTCAACCACAAAACTTTTCCTTTAAAAACTTAATATTCTTGTTTTTGTGTTTTTGCCGGTTTTACTGAATATCTGTGGAGAAAGTAAATGCAAGTGATGGGAAGGCTGAAATTTTAGTCTATAATAACTTATCCAACCTGAGCAAACCATGTTTCCATGCTCAGGTTTGTAGCAAAATTAGCTTCAGAAAAAATGAAAATTAAGAGTTTTTGCATTACTAATTATAGAAATGGGTAAATTATAGGAAATTGAAGAGAAATTTATGTAATTTAAATGCTTCAATCATTGTGATAGCAGTGATTGATAAAGCTTATTTTATAAGATTGATTTTAAAATACTAGGATTTGATCATCCTAATAAAGTTAGGGATTATCTCTGCCTCTCCACTCCCTCCTCCCATGCAAAAATATATGTGGCATTCATTTTTATAAACCATGAAGAAAACATCTTCAAATTATTTTGTACCACTTTGTCTTTTTCAGGAGGTAGGATTTTCATTCTGGCTCTGCCACTCATGGACAGTGGACAAAAAACAACCTCTCTAGGCCCATGTTTTCTCATGTCTTAAAATGAGGGTGATAAGGTTGGACTAGATCTCTATCTTGGTTCTAACATTCTGGTTCTATGATTATTTCATCAATTAATTGACTAGGATTCCTGTGGTTAAATAGATACTGATAATACTAAGTGCCCAAGTCAGTTTTAAAGGCTTTTTAAAACTGACACTTAAATTTAGGGATCCTTAGTCAATGGATGTTAGATTGTCAGTAGATCTTAAAAGTAATGCCATATCCCCTTTCTGAGGTTCTTGGTCATTTTAAGTAGGTTCAGTGGCTTCAATCCCTTTTAGCAACCTGTACTCAGTTGCAGTCCCTTGGTCAGTGATCTTAAAAGTTCTGAGAAATCAGTAGCAGTTCATCAGAAGTTCTTCCTGCTTTGGACATTGATTTCCACAAATATACATTAAACATCTATTATGTGCAGAGTTTTATGCTAGATGGTGATGGTTATTTTTAAAGATACTGAGTCTTTGGCCTCATTACACTCACAATCTGGAGTAGGTTATGACACAAGTCCCTAAGTGAAGGGCAAACAGAAAACCAAGAGGAAGGCTAGAAAGATTGTTATTATCAGGCCTAAAAGTCTGCCAACATCCATCTTTTTAATTTACTCATCCAAATCAGAATAATCTTGTGGCTTGAGGATGGGAATGTCAAAGGTTAAATTTAAAACACTTGTTTTCCGGAAGATTGATTTTTCTTGGTGACCTCTTTCTAGGAATTGGCCGTATAAAAGTTCAGCAGCTGAAAAAGGGTGTGTAGTTGATGGATAGCTTTTTTCTTCATTTCAACTTTCAGGTTCTTATCATCTACTTAAATAAGGAGAAACATTCCTGGGCAGGATTCAAGGGGAAAGATTCACTGAGTTCTCAGGTTGAAATATTTAAAGAAAAAGTGATTAAAAGAAAGCTGTGTCCTAGGTGTAGGCTTTGGGCAGTTAGGTGGGGCTAGAGCTCTCCCAGGTGTTAGGAAGACTCACTTTCCTGTGTTCAAATTTGTTATCAGACATTTAGTAATGTGACCCTGGGCAAGTCACTTAACCCTGTTTGCCTCAGTTTCCTCATCTGTAAAATGAGCTGGAGAAGCAAATGGCAAACCATTAATGCCTTTGCTAAGAAAACCCTAAATAGGGCCAGGAAGAGTCAGACACTATTGTCTTTGCTAAGAAAACCCTAAATGGGGCCAGAAAGAGTCAGACCCTACTGAAGGGCTTGCAAGCATAGGCTCTAATGGTGGTCATCAAGGTCGAGGGCCTAGCAGTACTTAAGATTCTGACCTTTTCATCTTCAGAATGAGAGGAAAGAAATGGTAGCACCACAGGTGATTTAACATCTTAATTTTACATGTTGATTTTAAGCTCTGTGATGCCTTTGTTCTTTGAGGCTTTTACTAAGTGTACATCCAGATAGATATGTACTTTAGTGTGTATAACGAATCACTTTGGCCTCTGAAATGTGAACATAACTGGGGCGTTCCAGGTGGCATTTTCCATTAGCCCAGCTGGATCTCTGAACTTGGATTGGACTGTGAGATCCATGCCTGGTTTTCTTTACTAAAAGCTATATAAGGTAGAGCATTGGAATGGGGATAGGAAATTGTGAAAGAGCTTAACTCTGCATCCCTGATGGGAAGAGGACTAATCTTGAAAACTAGGAGAAGATTGTCAGGGAGTGGGGGAAAAAGGAAGTTAGAGCTTTTTTTCCTTAAAAAAAATTGATGCCTTTTGTTTTTACATTCATTATCCAGTATATTTCCCCCTACCCCTACAATGAGCCTTCCCTTTTCAACAAAGATTTAACAAGTTCGAAAAGAACTTAAGGAAGACCAGTCATCACATTATTTGCACCTGATACCTCTGCACCGAAGAGAAGAAAGTAAGTTTTCTCATTTCTTCTTGGGGACCAGCTTGGTCATTATAATTCAGTTTTGGCCAAAAAAAAAAAAGTTTGTTTTGCTGTTCAGTATATGTGTTAAGTGAACATGTAACTTTTGAATATCAATTCATTTGGAATACATTTTAAAGACTTGTTGTCCTAAGACTTGGTACCCATTTAAGTGATGGAAAAAACTGATGAATACCTCTATGATTATTGCCTGGGGAATATGAAATATTACTGGGTTTTAAATTTTTATTCTGTTTAAAATGTGTTGCTTTACTTACCTAGCTTTTCTTTGTTGCTTTTCCAAATTCAAGGTGAACATTTCCAGAGTTTCAGGATGGAGTCTAATCGAGTTCTGAGTAGCTCTTACATTCACTCAACAAACTTTTGTTGAGCATCTTCCTTCGAGGCCACTGTGCTGAGTACTGAAGGCATGAGCACAAAGATCACTTATGGTGTGGCCCTTTGACTGAATCCAAATTTATTTGTTCTGTGAAGTTTGGATTCATTCAAAGGGCCACACTCAAGGACCTAGAGGGCCACATGTGGCCTCAAGGCTGCGGGTTCCCCACCCCTGCCCTAATCCAATAGTTCAGTCAGATGTTGATTGAACGCCCTCCATATGTTCCCTTGCAATTGTCATACTTATTTAAAAGACATGGCCTTGTTATAGTTTAAAGTGAAGAAAAGGATTTGAGGAATCACTTGTCAGATTCTTTCCTTTTTTCCCTGACTTTCTGGGTTTTCTAGACTAACTATTGGGGACTGAGAGAAGTATATTCCTGGGTTGTTTTTTTTTAATTTACAGAATAAAGGAATTTTTTTTTGTAATTATTGGGAGGTATGTGTTAAGGAAAGTAGATTCTCCTCCCCTTCTAGACTATAACCAGTAGGTGGTAGCATTTGTATTTTTAAATTTCACTCTATGAGCTCTACACCAGAAGTAAAATGTAGCAGTTCTTGCCCAGCTCAGTCTCTATATTCTGTGTCATAGAATGGGAAGATCCAGACAAAAATGGCACAAGATAAAAAGGTAAGGATGGGTTGCAATCGGCCCTAATGGAGGAAGTGCCCATATCAATTAGATGGCAATGGAAAGGTTCCTTTTGCCTTGTAACCATCTTTATTTAGGAGAGAACATTTGAAGTCTTTTTTGGGCAGAAGATAAAGTTGGAAGTTGGAAAAACGGTTCCTTGGCGTGCAGGAAATATGTTTTCTATCATTAAATCAAAATTCACAGCTCTGCATTTTCTGAACCAAAAAATAGACACAGTCTTAGGAGAGTCTCAGTGATTGTCACATTGGGTTAGTAAGAATATTAACGCAGAATTTATTTCCACTTTCATATTTCCCTGCATAATTGATGTTCAGCTGGGTGTTTTAAATGACTGGTTTGTTAAAAATGTTAAATATAGTTTCTACCCTCAAGGAATTCATAGTCCATCTCTACAAGAATTTTTGAAGTGTAGAGAACAGTTTTAGAAAATGAAACAAGTCATTAATATGTTTGGTATGGAATCTAGAATGCCGTGGGCTATTCAGCAGACATTTTTAAGCACCTGTAACTCTTCCCTTACTGGAGTTGGGGTGAATGAAGATCTGTTCCCACCTCTCCAACCCCTGACTCCTCCATCGTGTGACATATATCCTCTGACTGCTTCTGATCTCAGCTAGGATGACTCTTAACTGGCTGCTGAGTCAGAACTCTGTAGTTATACTAAAGGGGTGATCCCTGCCCCTCAGGTCTCTTCTTCATGTTGGCCTTGAAGTATAAGTATGACTGAACTCTGGAGGTTTGATAGGGAATATACCCTGCCTCTCAACTGTCCAAAAGCTGTGAAATCATGGCATTCTAGGCAAGTTCATGTTTGAGCTGGGGCTGCTTCCTGTTTGTGTCTTTTTTTTATAAGGGACCTTGTGAGATCTCAAAAGGCAGCTAGTGTCTTCCCCTTTCTAGGCACCTAAGCATCAGGGTCTTCCAGCTGGAGCAATTGAAGCAGATGCAGTAGAGTCAGATTTTTTCCTCCCACAACTGAAGTCCCCAAAGGGCTACTTCATTGTCTCTAACAACCTGGAGAACAGACCAGCTTTATTTGAGATGCTTTACCTTCTCTTTTTGAATACAGATCAACCTACATTTTGAGTACATAGTCACTTGCTATGGCAGAAGTAGCAATACCAACCACTCAGCAACAATCACTGAAAAATTCACCTTGCCTTTCCTAATGACCAGAAGTGTGATTCTCTTTTCTTACTAGTGGCTTCCCTGGAGAACTGCTGTCACTAACTGCTTTTAGGTGATTTCAATTCTAGAGTTGTCTTTTCTTCTTCGCTCTTTAGAACTGCAACATTGACAACCACGCCCAATTTCCTTTATTTTTGTCACTAGACTCTTACCTTTTCTTACTGATTTTTTTATACTTAAATTATCTTACCTTGCTTAACCAGCTACCCTTTTTTTTTTTAAATCCTTCGTCCTTCAGCTCAAGTTGTCTTTCTCGTTGGGTCCTTCACATTCTGTTCTTCATTTTCCTTCTGAGATCCTTTTGCTTGATCCTTTCCTTTCCTTCATCTTGATTCTTTCTTCAGATTGTTTTTCCCCTACTGTAGCTCTATCATTTCTTCTTTCTACTCTTCATCTCTCCTGCGTTAGCTTAATCTCTTCTCCACTTCTCAAAGTCTTCACAAATTTGTCCCCGTTTACTTCATTCTCAGACATTTACAATCACTCTTCATGTCAGCCTGATTTGATAACACTGAAATCATTTTGCAATGATCAAGAAATTCCAGGCAGATGAGGGGGAAGATGACTCTGTAGACTTCTGTTGCTGGAAGGTACTTTGAAAGTTTATCCAGTGGTGGCTGAGCCAAGATAACCACCTGCATAGAGACAGACCATCCAGTTCCCACCTATCTTATTCCAACAAAACCCTGGAATTTGACCCTGATGTATACGTACCAAAAACTCCAATGAGAAACTACACTAAGTGACTTCTACCCCGGAACTGCACAAAAAATCAACCAGAAGCCCATTGGCAATAGGAAATAGGGCTATCCATTTCCAGCACCCATATTGCAGCAAATCCACCATCAGTACAGGCAGCATTGATGGGTCAGAGACACAAGTACTTGCAAAGCTCTGTACAGAAGCAGCAAAGGCACTCCAGGGTGGTCAGAAAGCCCTCAGGGTGGGGGTCTTGGAAGCCATTAATAGTCATAGTGACCATTAGGTGGTACAAACTTTCACACTGAGACAGTCCAGGTGCTCAGGGCTCTTGGGTCCCTAGCACTTTGAATATCCTGTGCTCCGAACCTCAAAGATCCACCAAGTCTTGTCATTTCTACATTCACAACATCTCTCATATATGTCTCCTATCAGCTTATACAGCCACCACTCTGGTGCAGGTCTTTTTCATCTCATACCTGGACTATTGCAATAGTTTTCTGGTTGGTCCCCCCTTCAAAAGTCTCTCCTCAGTCCAGTCCATCCTCCGTTTAGCTGCCAAAGTGATGTTCCATAGGTCGGTCCATCCATCCATCCATCCACCCACCCATCCATCCATCCATCTCTTCACTCATTCGACATCCTGAAATCAGAGTGAAACAAATGACAGAATGTGAGGCATAAACTTAATAAAACAATTAAAGGAAGAGATGAGCGAAATTGGAGCTCTTGAAGAATTAGAGCAACCATTCATGAAGACAATGTGCAAAGTACCAAGGAGCTTCAGTTAAGACCATACAAGACCTGGCAGCTTCTACTAAAAAGCAGAGATCTTAGGACAGAATATATCAAAAGCAAATGATACAGGCTTACAACCAAACATAATTCATTCTTGAAAGCTGACTATAATTGTATTGGAAAAAAATAAATGGATTTTTAATGTCCTAGAAGACTTTCAAGCATTTCTGATAAGATTAGAGCTGAGTAGAAACTTTGAAATATAAACATAATTGCAAACATGGAAGAGTTGTCATCAACATCAAGAGAGGGAATTAATAAATTGATGAAATCATGGCTCATAGGATTTTAGAATTAGAAGAGATCTTAGACATCTTTTTTGAAATGTTGAAATAAGTAATTATTGTGTATTTTAACTAATAACAATAGCAGTAAGCTTACACTTAGGTACTGTTTTATTGAGACTTTATTCCTTTATCTGATTGTTGGTATTTGCTGAGATTGTTTTAAAATTATAATAATAAACTATTTAAAAATAAATGTACATGTGTGTAGCATACTTCTTGGAGCTCTTCCAGAAGGGCTTGACCGCAGAATAGAGAAGACAGAGATGCGGCTGCCTGCAGGTGGGTAAGCCCTTTTCCAGATCTCTTCAAGTTCCCTGGGGCTTCATACTGTTTGTTGTTCAGTCATTTTTCAGTTGTGCCCAACTCTTCATGATCCCATTTGTGGTATTCTTGGCAAAGATACTGGAGTGGTTTGCCATTTCCCTCTCCAGCTCACTTTTACAGATGAGGAAAGAGACAAACAGGATTGAGTGACTTGCCCAAGTTCACATAGACACTAAGTGTCTGAGGTCAGATTTGAACTCAAGTCTTCCTGACTTCAGGCCTGATACTCTTATGTGCTGTGCCACTTACCTGTCCACTTCAGACTTTACCTAGGGACAAACTACTCAGAGTGCTTTTTGTCTCTGGGACTGAGAGGATCTTTTTTAGGTAGGAGAAATCAAGCAAGGGAAGAAACAAGGAAAAAGAAGCATGATGGATGGAGAACGGCAGAGGTGGGAGACAGAGTTGTGCCCCAACTGGAGTCTAAGTGCTGAACTGTGCCAATGTGGGGTCATCTGAGTGCTGTTGGACGTTAAATATTGCCCAGTGACAGAGGTGAGCACTGAGGAACCAGGGATAGAATGTTAGAGCTGGACAGTGACCATGTTAGATATAGGAATGGGGACCATGTTAAGAATGCCCTGGGGACTCTTTCCCCTACCCCATTCCTCCTGGGAGTTGGATATTTTCTTAGCTGTTATCTCTCTTGGTTACTCTCTTGCTTTACCTATTCCCTGATGGAGAACTGAATGGAGAAGCCAGCTGCACTGCTCCTGAATCGCCTCCCTCAACTTGTAGCAGACTTAAAAAAAAAAACAAACAAACCAAAAACTACTATTTCTAGAAACTGCATTATTTAAAGTATACAGTTATCCCTTCCACATCATGGGGCTTAGGGTTGCGGTGCCCCTGAGATCTGGAAAATCCACACCTAATTTTTTGGCCCTCCCTTTGTACCAGGAAAAGAAGTCTGAATTGTGTCTTTTACTTTTATGTGGTGTTTGCAGTACCTTATTTTAAAATTTGGGTTGATATTATATAAAACTATACATATAGTTCATGCATTTCTGTGTTTCTAAACTTTTTCTATGTTGTCTCATTTGCTGGCCTTCATGTGTCATCTACGGCTTCCACAAAACTCCAAAACAACTCCCACTTAATTTCTTATTCTGACCTGCAATATATCGAAACTGTGATGGGGAAAGTTACAATGTGGAAGGGATAACTGTATTCTCAGTTGTGTTTGTAACATTGCATTAAACATTGTATTTCATCAGTGGGTGCTGGCTGTGTGCTTGAACTGCCATATTTATTTGCAAATATGGTACCTTAGAGGGAGAAAAAATATTTTTGGCCAGATTCCTCCAAAAACATGAACTGATGTTGAGCCTGTGTAAGCAGACCTAAGAGTGCCCAGCTTGAATTATGATAGCAGAGTTCAGCATTTAGACTCCATCTGGGACACTGCTCTTGCTCCAACTTCTGCCATGTCATGGTCTTTGGTCCTTCATGCTTGCTTTTCTGCATTTCCTTGCTTGGCTTCTCCTATTCACAAGCCCCTTTCAAGGTTAGGATCAAGAGAGGTTCTGGAAGTTTGCCTTTAGGCAACATCTGAAACCTCTGGGAGCTTAAAAAGCCTGCCCTATTTACAGATAGCCACACCCCCTTGCTTCAAGTCCCAGCTCTTTGGGAGTAGCTCCAAAAAAAGACCTTCAACACACATATCTACATTTATATTATATATGTAACAATTTAACAGCTACTTTCTTCCTGTGCATCTGCTTCCATTGTCTTTTTTTAGAATCCATTTTCCATTAGAAATGATATTATAAATGATGGCTATGTTACTGGGCCAGCCCACAAAAATCCTGTTTAACCTATATGTACCTGAACTGTGGTATTAGATATTCTATTTCAACTATACCTACTCACTATTTATAACATTAAAAATATACATTTATATAATTTTAATTGGTATTATATAGTATCCATTGCTATATATGTTATATGTAAGATATATTAACGTAAACAAGTATATATTTATTATGAATAAATACATATTTTCTACTTCCAACTCAGGACGCCAGGAATACATCCCCTCCTTTGGGTGTGGTGGTAATCCAAATAATGACAGTGTGTGGGTGGAGAAGGGAGACTCTCCACTGGCTCTGTGACTTTTTTACCTGTGTGACCTTGGGTAAATCACTTAATCTCTCTGGGCCTCAGGTTGGGATGAGAGGGCCTGCCTGTAAGAACCCTTCTGGCTTTATCTGTGATTCTGTGACATTCTTGAATGTTCCTGGGTCGCTTGCTAACTCTACATGTTGATATAAGAAAGTTCTCCTAAATCAGAGTCCCTTCCTCAGGTATTCTAAATTATGAAACAAAGGGGGAATTCTCCAGTTTGAGGTGAGGAGAGAAATGACTGCCATGCCACTGTTCTTCTGTCAGATCTTTGTAAGACATGAGGCTGTCTGTAATTCATGCTTTGTTATTAACTTGTTTGGTTAACCCTGGTTACCTCACCTTGAAGTCAGCCACCCTATTTCCTTATCTGAAAAAGGCTGTCGGGTGGGGCAAAATATTGCAGTTTTTGGCTGAAAGCCTAGTCAAATGTTCAGTGAATATAAGACTTTGGAAACAAAATATTTAATTCATCTGTTTCAATTCCTAACCTGAAAGGCTGTAATGATTTCTGTGGAAAATAGCAATACTTCAGGCCTCACCTTGTCACTGCAGGAGGGATGGAATCTTCACGAGATCTCTATCCGTTATTTTGTTTTTTGTTTTTTTGGTAACGTGGAGGCGGGAAATTTCTTAGAAGCCCTGGCAAATTCCCTCCTTGAATAATACCTGCCAAATTGGCTAATGAATCCTCTGAACTTTGCTTGCTCTCTTCTCCCTTCCAGACCTGTGGAGTTGGTTCTCTTAGCCAAATGG
Source organism: Trichosurus vulpecula (assembly GCF_011100635.1). Lineage (NCBI taxonomy): Eukaryota > Metazoa > Chordata > Mammalia > Diprotodontia > Phalangeridae > Trichosurus > Trichosurus vulpecula. The sequence continues at coordinate 95,409,024 of NC_050579.1, forward strand.
GGCCACCAGTGTTCTTCTGCCCCCAGTGGATCTGGCTCTTAGATGCATTCTCTTAAATCTTAGGGAGGCAGGAATTCTGGACTGCTCCAAGAGCCAGCAGCAGCAGGACACACCCCTAGCTGTGTTGGAGAAGACCTATGCCTCCAACCTTCTGTTGCTTTAGAAAAATGAAGAAATCTGGCTCTGTGGGAGTCTAGCAATTATCGAAGCATTTGAGAAATTGGGTAACTATAGAGAGAAGGAAACACCTCCCTCAACTCCCATTCCCCCCCCCCCAAGTAAGGAGAAAACAGCCAAATTTCATCTGGATTTAAAGGTATCTATACCTTCCAGCTCCAGAGAACAACTTTCACATTTTTCAGAAATTTGTGAAAAGATTCCAAAGAGTTGCAGAGGAATAGGCCTTGCGGGGAGGGAGAGGTGGGAAATAAGATCTAAACACATAAAGCTGAATCTGACGGGGGAGAAGATAACAAAAATGTGGGGGGAAAAATCTCTACACACACACACACACACACAACCGAGAGAACAAATAACTCAACCTGCAACATGTCAAGTAGACCTCCTGTGGCAAACTCATGGGAAGATATGGTGAGAGAAATAATTGTTAATAACAAATTATTATCAGGGAATCCAGGGCTTTTTCCCTATTTCCTCATTCTCTACTAGGTCAAAGCAGCTTCCAAAGAACAGGGTTGATAATGAGATTGGGTTAATATTCTCCTCAATCTTCAGCGGGAGGAAAGCTTAGATTTGACTAAGAGGTAAAAACTATCTCATCTAGATGAATTCTTGCCCATTGTTCAACTCCTTAAGTAGTTTGGAAGGAGGATAGATCCACTTCTATAGATTGCTAGAGGCAGAATGATCTGGGTGGGGATGAATCTTTGTCCAAGAGTGACAAAATCAAAGTCGTTGTCCCCCAACCCCTCCTTAGAATAGGACTACCTCTCATTATAGTAGTCCTTCTCTCATTAACAGTTAACCAATCAGAGTTTATTCCATCCACTCATCCAAGGGTATGGAACTTTGGGATGGGAGTGGGGCCAGGAATCCAAGATTAGTCTTTGGCTTCCAAGAATACCACTGACCTCATTTTATTAACTTTTTGATAGTCACAATAAATAAATTGATTATTAATTACCCAGAGACTACATCTCTTGGACTTTTCATTCATCATAATGGATAAGTCAGATGGGATGGGTGGAGTACCTGTGGCTTGAGATCTATATGGCTGAAGGGAATTTCCAAATCAATGAGATCACAGATCCATCTGAATATTTCATATTTGACTACACAGAATAAACATAAATTTGTTAATCAAATCATTCAACACCAGACACACAGCTCACCTTTTGAAGGTAGCTTAGGGATAAATAAAAGAAAACATAACATCACTTCGTATTTGTAACATCTGGAAGTGAACATCTGGATATGAATCAATCTGGATCATGTTAAGAGAGCCTCCTATCTTTTATCAATGTGGACAGTTCCTCTACCAGTGATAACCACATCCATATTAATCATAATCACCCATGTTTGCCAATCATTAATGACTCAGGCTTATTGAGCACCTAGTATCAATCAATAAGTGCTGGTGTTCAAGGGCTTTTTCTGTTTCTTTCAAAAGATCATCCTCCATATCCCATCTTCTATACATCATCAATAAATGTAATAAATTTCTCCTGGTTCCCCTCTTACCTTTCTACATTCAGTGATCTCTCATCATTTCCCAGGATTGAACTATCATCTCCATGCAGATGATCCCCAAATCCTCATATCCCATTCTCATGTCAATGTTTTTTCCTTCTTATTTTGTTAATCTTTTCTTTGATTTTCAGGATTTCTATTTTGGTGTTTATTTAGGGCTTCAAAAAATTTGATGCATATATTTTTAGTATTGAAACAAATTCATTGTCTATGTTACCCTTCAGCAAAATGTAGTTTCCCCCTTTATTTCTTTTAATTAAGTCTATTTTTTGTTGTCTCATCAGCAGTCATAATTGTTGCTCCCCACTTCTTTCTGTTCAGCTGAAGCATAACAGAGTTTACTCTTTCCTCTCATTTTAGCTCCTTGTGAGTCTTTATGTTTCAAAGGTGTTTCTTGTAAATAATAATGTTGTTGAATTTTGCTTCCTAATTCGTTCTGCCAACCTCTTCTATTTTATGGATGAGTTCATTTCATTCAAATTCATTGTTAATTGTTTATTTCCCTCCTTTCTATTCTCCTATGCTTCTCTATACTTTTTATTCCTTATTCATTTCAAGTTTCACCTTTTATTTTTCTCCTTTAAACTTCTATTCACTATACCCTCTCCAGACTTAGCGTTTGTTTTGCTTATGACTAATCCCTCCCTGTATGTCTTCTAGCTTATTCTTGTCTTTCCCCTCTTCTCATTCCTATCTGTATCACTATTGAGTCAAATGTATTTCTACACCAAATTCTTTGTGCGTGTACTGCCCTCTTTTCACCAGTTTAGATCAAAGTGAAGTTCAAGTGATGTCTGCTCCACCCACTCTTTCCATGTTTATATACAGTTCTATTCATGTACACCAATTATGTGTATTAAGAAATTCCCATATCTTTCCTTCTATCTTTACCTAATGGAGACTCCCCGCCTTTTCTTTTTTTTTTAACAGCTTCTTCAAAACATAACAAAAATATTTACAGATTTTTTTTCCAGTTTACTACCTCTATGACCACTTGTGATATTATTAAAATAGCAGCAGCCTTTAAAAAGTCCTGATTATTCACTTATGTTTACCTTTTATTTTTCTCTTGACTACCATATTTATACTTAAAATTTTTTTTTTAGCTCTCTTTTTTTCAGAATTCATTTGAAGTGTTTGAAAGTCTTTTATTTTATTGAATGTCTATTTGTTTCCTTACAGGATTATCCTCAGTTTTGGTTGTAGATATTTGTCTTTTGAAATATTTCATTCCATGTTTTATGCTCTTTTATATTGACAGCTGCTAAATCTTGTGCAATCCTAATTGTGGTTCCTTGATATTTGAATTCCTTCTTTCTGGTTCCCTGCAGTATTTTTTCTTTTATTTGGAAGCTCTGGATCTTATCAGTGACATTCCTAGAAATATACATTTTGGGGTCTCTTTCAGGAGATGATGGGAAGATTCTTTCTATTTTCACATTGTCTTCTTGTTCTAATACAATTAGGCAATTTTCTTTAATGATTTCTTGAAATATGATTTCCAAGTTCTTTTTTTGGATTTCAAGTAATACTATGATTCTTAAGTTATCTTTCTTTGATCTAGTTTTCAGAAAAGTTGTTCTGATATGATCTTGTGTTTTTCTCTGTTTAGGAGCTCACGATATAATGGAGCAAGTGACTGTATTCAAATAAGATATACCAAATAAATAGGAAATAATTAGTAAAGGGAAACCACCAGCATCTGGAGGGATACTGTAGAAGGTGGGATTTTAGCTGGAACTTGAAGGAAGCCAGGGATGTCAGGAGGCAGAGATGAGGAAGGACAGGTAACCATGGAAATGTCTGGAGTCAGGTGGTGGAGTATCCAACCAGAGCAAGGAGGCTGGATCAGAGTTCATGGAGTATACAGAATATGTAAAGAAGACTGGAAAGGTGGGGGGAGGGTGTCATGTTATGAAGAACTTTGACCAAAGGATTTTATATTTGATTCTGGAGGGGATAGGGAGCTACTAGAATTTATTGAGTAGGGAAGTGACATGATCATATCTGAGATTTAGGAAGATCACCTTGGTATCTGAAAACCATGACTGTAGTGATCGTGGTGAAGAGAACCCTCTCTTTTTATCAGGAGCTGGAACCGGTTCATTAATCTCTTTCACACAGACTGGTCTTTATTATGTGTCAGCCACTCTGGAAATCGGGCATTTTGGGGATTATGGCTCATTCGTTTACTAGTTCTTCTAGGATATTCTTAGATATGTCTATACATAAACCTTTGACCACATGATCAAGAAGTATAAAAGAGACTGTCAGGACTTAACCCTCACTGTATGGTTTATTGACATATTTTGAAATTCAATAGGACTATCTAACAATTCATTACTGAAATGATACCTGTGATCATCTAAAAATCCTCCCCTCTATAAGATGTATAAGGCTTACTTGTGGCAAGCCATCTCTGTTATGGACAAGCCCCCTTCTTGGCCTTTTCTGGAAATCTCCAAATCCCCTGCTGGAAATTTCCATGCCTCAGGACTTTACAGTTGGCATCTCATTGGTCAAAAGCAGTGTTTTCCTGCATGTAATAGCGGAGGTGCAAAACTAATTGCATGCCCCTGAGCAAAAACCCATTCCTCTTCCCCATAAACTCATGCACCTTTGCCTAAAAGGTTGAGCTGCCTTGATGTGGAGTTAGTGAAGGATTTAGGCATTGTACCTATCAAGCAGAGGGAGTGATGAAAGCTGGGCAGAACTTGAGTGTGCCAAGTCTGATGGCAGATTTTTGCACGGTCATTGATGCTTCCTCCTGCCCCCCAATCCACCCCACACACAGCCTTCCTCCTACTGTTTCATCTGAGGTCCAGTAGCTCTTTGCCCCCTATCAATGCCCCTTCCCCAAGATTATGTCCTTCCCCCATACAGGACTCTAGTAGGGAGTGTTCTGAAGAATGTCAACTTTGACTGGAGTTACAGGAGTGAGCAGGTGACAGAACGAAGTGAAGACCACTTATAAGATGGAGTTGGTTTGTTGTGGGAATCCAGAGAACCAATCAGATTCTATCTCATGAACAATGACTCCATTTTGTGCTGCCACATGTATTACCCTCCGTTTTTGTTTTTGTGTGAATCAGCCATGGGAAACTAGATGGTATAAGCCATCCATTGTTTCATAAATGCAGATGTATGCAATTAATCAGTACCTCTCAATTCTGGGAAAAGAAAGACCCCCAAACCATCTTGCCTCCCTCCCAATTTGACCCAAACTTACTCTTCCTACCTCCCAATTTGGAAAGCCCCTAATCTTCCCTCCAGTTAGAAATCGGATTACCTAATTTTATATCCTGGCTTGTATCCTGTTGTTTTCTTTTAATTAATTTGTCTTATTTGATTAATTGTTTTAATACATAGAAATCTCTCTCATTATGTATTCAGGGTCTTTGCACTGACTGTGGAGTCAGTGATGCCTATTTTGCTAATAAATCATATAGTTCAAATTGTTTCCTCATTTAATATAAATTATCTACCACATAGGGTGGAGAGGCAAGCTGTAGTCAAGCTGGAATGGGGGCGAGGGGTGTGGGGACGGGAACAGAAGAAGAACCATATGGAGCAATATTACTATCATGTCCCCGAATCTCGCTAACTAGGTGGAATGCTGACAACACAAAAAGCCAAGGCAGGAGGCTTTAAAGATCTCGAGACGGCTGCTCTGTTATTCCCAAAGGACTCCACAAGGCAGATATCCTTGAATCCTAAGGTTTTTGTATTTCCTGTTTTGAGTGTTTCCTTCTACTATTTGGGTGGAGGAGGGGAATTATATTGTCTCTCTTGGAGCCCGGAGATATCAATTGTGCACCCTTCTGTGTTTGTGGCCAGAGGATGATTCTTCCTTCAATTCCCTGTTTTTGTTTACATTGATTTTATGTCTTAATTTAAATGCCTTTTGCACTTGTCTTGGTGACTCTTGAATGGAGATAGTAATAAAGAGTGTTACATTGGTCCAGGCTGTGTTCCGAATACAATTACTCCAGATAGCCACAGTGAACCTGAGAAAAGTAGTTAGGAGCCCCGACAGAGTTCTCAGTTTTTAGGAACCTAAATGTTGGGATACCAATAGCATACATTTATATATCACTTACAAAGCATTTGCACATACTTTTTCTCATTTGAGCCTCATGGTACATAAAGAGGGTAAAACCATCTCTGTTTTACAGATGTAGAAGCCAAGGCTGAGAGAAATCAATATGCTTGCTTATAGTCACATAGCCAGTCAGTGATAGATCCAAGACTTGATCCCAGGTCTCCTGACACCAAGCACATGGCTTTTGTTTCTCACTTCCCCCCAGGGCATAATTCAGCAGGAGCAAGCTTCAGAAAGATTTAAGTGGCAAGTTAAGATCTAGGTTATCTGTGTCAAATTGTGACTTTCTCTAGTGCTGGCTGGGGAAAGAGGGAGGGAACTTAAAATGTAACAAAAGTAAAAATTTAAAAAAAACTGCCAGCCTGGGGGAAAAAAGATTTAGATTATATTCCCTTATTTTTACCCTGTTTTTAGGTCTTAATGGTCTCTATTTTCACTGCTGCCATTTGTTTTTTGCAATATCACCAAGAAGCATAGCAGGAAAGCACTATGATGTGGTAAATGGATGAATAAAAGTCACTAACATTTATGTAACATTTTAAGGTTTACAAAGTGATTTACATCTATTATCTGTTGACTAACTTTTTTGAGACCCTGGAAGAAAAACACCATATAGTCAGTACTGCTGTAATGCCCATTTGGAAAACAACTGATCATATTAGGAAACATTTCAAGTGTAATGCAAATGTCCAGTTTGCTTCTGTGTAGAAACAGCCAGAATTCAGAAAACTGCACTACTTTTCAGTAACTAGCAAGTTTCAACCCTTCCAACGTCAACTTTCACAAGCAAACTTCAAGGCTTCTTCAAGGTAAAGGAATTTATTGTATACCTTCTGGTACAGTAAGAACTGTAAGCTAAAACAGGCTGGTCAGCATCACCTCCACCCCACCCCCTTCTTTCTACTACTGTAGGCCCTGATCCCTCCCTGCACCCCCCTCACTCTCAGCCTGGGGCTGTTGTTCCTCAAGGACAGGGAGCCTGCTATTTATTTTAGTATTTATGTATTTACCATTTAACTTGTATAAAACTGTGCTTCTGTTTTAATTAGGGCCCTATCTTTTTTTAACCTGTCACTGACAAAGTTTTTGAAAGTTGTGCTCCTAGTCCCATTCCTCCCCCAGAATCCCTGTGGTTTTTAATTTTGCGCATTGAGATGTTTTTTGGGAATGCTCTAATCTCATAAGAACAAATCTGGGGGTGGAGGATGTAACAGAAATGTTGCTAGCAGCTGCTGTGGGGGGGTGTAAGATCCAACATGACCAGCAACAAGAGCACACAGAAGGGCTACCAGGACAGGTTCTTTGATCTGCTTTTCTAAGGAAAGCAACTTTAAGGGGTTAACAATCTTATGTTAATATCATTCACTTAGTGCAGGGGGAAAAACTAGCACCCTGAACTTCAGAGGAAATACAAACAGAAATTACAAACATACATTATATAAACAGGGCAAATAAACACTAATCAGCAGACAGGCTTCTAGCTGTCTGTCTAACATCTCAGTACATAGTTACTAGGGAAGCACCAACATCTGTGTTTTCAAAAGGGGGGGGGTGCTCTTAACAACACAACAGCTGCCCGGAGTCTAGTTTAGTCAAATCACACGACACTCTTCCAGTGAGTGAGTGCCCCGAAAAAATGCTAACCTCTGAGTCTATATACCCTGTTCAGGGTCAAAGGGAATCACAATCATGGGACTCAAACCTATGTGAACTAGGCTTTCTTGTTTCTTAAGTAGATCATCAAAGACTCCTGATTTAATCAAAGCAACAAAGGCCAGACTCGTCAAAGGTACTTGATTACTTCAGTGCTCCAAAAGGGAAAACAGTAAAAAATTCCCACCCTGCTTAACATTACAGGGGAGGGAAGGAAGATGAAACCAAAACTCATACAAAATCCCACCTATCCCTAAACCTTGCCTTTTTGAGTAAAACAAAGTTGTTTTTGCTTTCAATATAGGCTATCCTTAAATATAGACTATACCTCTATGTGAGGTATGTACATGCATACTCCGAAATAACACCAATTATAGGCATTACTTAGGTTGTATAAGCCAAATTTAGGGAAAAAGAGGATCCTAATTAGACCAATTATTTTTGGACTAGATCTGTGATTTCATCAGTATGAGAACTCCAGGTTAAGTAGTACTTCCTCTACCAAGGCAGATTGGCCCCTCAGAATTTATAGTTTCAGTGAGTTGCCTGGGGCATTGAGACATTAAGTGACTTACTCAGGGTCATATATCCTATATGTGTCTGAGGTTACACTTGAACTCAGGTTTTCTTGACTCTGAGGCCCATGCTATAGCTGCTATGCCATACTGGCCATTAGACCAAGATGACATTTAATTCATTTTGGAGAAAACATAGAGTTTTCTGGACTTTCCAAGGATTTTGAGGATCCTTTTAAAAATAGTGTATTGATTTCCTGCCTGAGACATGGGCAGAAGTAATTTGCCCAAGATTACCCAGGATCAGTGGAAAGATTAGAACTAGGTCCTATAAAGAGAAAGGTTGCCTGAAATTGTGGGAAAGCATTGAACTTGACATCAGAAGACCTGAACTTGATCCCTAGCTCCTTTACTTCCTGATTTTGTTACTGTGGTCATCAATTTGTCTAAGCAGTGCCTTTCCTATTGTTCCAACAATCCGGCTAGCAGCTGTTGTGGGGTTGAAAGACCAACACAAGCCCAACAACAAGAACGCTGCCAAAGCCCAGGTTCTTTTGATCTGTTTTACTAAGGAAAGCGATGTTAAGGGGTTGACAAGTTTGCTTTAATTCAGCATACAAATACCATTCACTTAGTTCAGGGGAAAAAGCCAGCACCCTGAACTTCAGAGCAAAATACAAACAAATTACAAACATCGACAGACAAACCCAATACAATTCATAGTTACCAACATCTAGGTTCAGCCCGGGAGCTCATGACAAGGGCTGGCCCAGAGTCACACGCGCCACCACTGCTGTGGGTAAGAGCTCCAAAGAAGAGACAGCAAAACCCTGGTTTTATATCTTTTTTCAGGGTCAAGGGTGAGTCACACATTTGACTCACCCACGTGACCTAGAATTGTCACAAAGAGGCAACTTAAGCCCATGTGGTCTAAAAGCATCTGATTCCCAAACATGTAACTCAAACTCATGTGTAAACTAGGTCCTTCCCAGAGGCAAGGAGGCCACCAAGGACTCCCAAATCTAATCAAGGAAACAAAGGCCAAACTCTTCAAGGGCACTTGAAGTGCTAAGTGCTAAGAGCCCATTTTGTTTACCAACACACCTATCTGTAAAATGGGTCTAATAATACTTGTTTGTAGGATTATTGTGAGGAAATCACTGTGTAAAATCTGATACATTACATTAATGTGAGCCAGGCTTATTCTGATTAATCTACTTGACTGTCATAGCCAAAGAGGCCTAATTATTATAAAGAAAATTTAAAAATTGAGATGCTCAGTTGAACAACTCCCTTTTGTAAAAATATACGACTCCATATTACTCTGGTGGGAGAAAAACAATTTGACAATTGTCAGATAGACTGATTGTTAGATCCTAGTCCTAACAATGTACAAATTCCCATAGCAAGGAAGCCTCAAAGAGATGAATAAATCATTCTTTCACTTATTCATTGCTATACGCATTCATTTGAAGCAGCAATATGTTTCAAATGTTTTGATCTAGGATTCCAAATCTGAATGTGAAAAAGCTGCATCGTGATTGGGTTCAATTTTCAACTTTGTTTAGAAAAAGTTCTTGTTTTTTCCCTTTAACTTTTCTGAAAGCACCCGCTTTGACGTTTGTACTCGACATTCATCAAAATGCCACTGCTTCAAGGTGAGAGATCTGGGACAAGTCTGACTTTGGAAATGACAAGCCTCAAAGTTGTTTTCCCTCTTTTAGCCTCTTCTTAGAGACTCTATATGTTTTAGTAATTAAAAGAAAACCAAATCTCTCCATTTTCTTTTTTCTTTTTTTTGAAAGTCCTCAGAAAAGCATTTCCTTGTTGTCTCTGTCAGCCAGCCAAACACTCTAATGCCTTCTGGTCACTGGGTCCCGTTCCACTGAGGTTTAGGCTATAGTTACAGGCCAGTTTTCTTAAAGAAAGAGGGTGAGAGAGTGTTTTTATTATAAACTTAATGGTCATACAAAATATGGAATAAAATAATATGCATAACCTTAATGATATTCCATGCATTTTAACAAAGTAGAATCAGACAAGCAAATGAACAGAAAAAAGAAAAGATATATTGCCTTGTGTCTCCTTCAGGTCTATCTGAAGTTTCATTATTTTTGGTTTTGTTTTCCAATTTCTCTCCTTCTCCAAGAGGAGCAGCAAGGCATCCTGAGGGAGAAATAGGGAAGAATGTGCTAGGCAGGTCAAACCACCGATCACTACCACTACCTTTCCTCTGACCCATGGAGACAGCCATGACCCTGTACCCTAAAAGCTCTGGGAATGTTACCACCTCCCATATCAATACCTCTGATTCCAGCCTGCCCCTCTCAGCAATCATTAAAGGGTCAGCCCCTGTGAAGAAGGGGCTAATATAACTGCCACCACCAACATCAGCACCAACTTCTGACCAACTATTGTTGTTTTTGTTTGTCCTTTGTTCTCTAAGACCGTGATATCAGGAAGGTGATGTCATGACTTGAAAGTGAATTGGATTTAAGTGAGGCAGGGCTGTGCAAAGCTACCAGCCTCACTTTCTCCTCAGGAGCCATTTGGGTCCAGTGGTAAGATATAGATCAGGATGACAGAAGATACCCCTGGGTACAGTGGGAGACCCTGGCCTTAAAAAAAAACAATCAAAACAGTCTGACCAACTACAACTACCACCAAAGGGCAGGCAGGTAGGCCAAGGGCTCTGGGAAAAGCAGAATTACCCTAGCCCAGTTACTCCAGCCATCAAAAGTCCTTGACCTTGTAAAATGACTAATTATCAGTAGAAATGATACTAAAGAATACAATAATCTTATTATTTGCTTTACCCCTTCCTTCCTCCTTCCCTCTCTTCCTCCCTCCCTCCACCTTCCTTCCTTCCTTCCTTCTTTCCTTCCTTCCTTCCTTCCTTCCTCCTTCCATCCTTCTTTGCTTACTTGCTTCCTTCCTTCCTTCCTTCCTCCCTTCCTTCCTCTGTCCCTTCCTTCCTCCCTTCCTCCCTCCTTTCCTTCCTCCCTTCCTCCCTCCCTTCCTCCCTCCCTTCCTTCCCAATTGGAAGAATAGACACATGTGGAGGGGCACACATGAAGGGAACATGGAGCTACCACTCCTGCTTCTGCTGCTGCAGGGCTGTTGATGTTTTCTAGTGACATCATCATGTCAAATTGTGCCCTGCATCTGTCTACTGGACACATAATCTCTGCCAGACACATAGTGTGAGATTGTGGAGCTTTTCACTATTTTGGGTTTATGGTTCAACTGAAGTTCTATAGTGCTTTCTTTTCTCATGAGAAAAATGGGCTCTGCTATGTTCAAAATCTAGTCCTTTTGGATAAGAGATAGATAAGCATGTATTAAGTGCTTATGTACTAGAAACTATACTAATTGCTTGGAATACACATACAAGGAAAAAAATAGTCCCTGCCCTCAAGTAACTTATACTCTAATGGGGGAAGATTATACATAGAGGGAGCTATAAATGGGAGGTGCAGAGAAAATGCCCAAGTGAAGGCCAGATGTAGAAATCTAGAGAATCCTAAGTTAGGAGAGTGGGTGGCCTTGGCACTTTCTCAAATGGATGTCCTGGGCTGTAACTCACAAGTCATGGGAGGGGGCTTCAGGGATAGAGGTACCTCCAATGTGAGAAAGCAGCTGGGACAGCAGTAAAAGTCTGGAGAGCACTAAGGAAGTGGAATTAGAAATAGTGCTTTCAGAAAAGCAGCTGCTCCTGCCTTAGCCACAGGACAAACACCAGCCTCAGGGAAAAATAAAAACCAAACCACAAAATCCTTCTTGGTTTTTTTTTTTTCCTTTATGAAGTGTCCAGTCTCTTCCTTTCTAGAGTACCGGCTACTTGGCTTCTCATTTCCAGCTGGAGACTTTTTGCACCAGGCACCAAGCTCATTATTATACAGGGCAAGGAGCCAGCTAATGTCCTGAAGCTTAATCTTTTCTTTTGACTGGACTTCATGGTGGCTGGGTTTGGGTCTCAGTGGACAGCCTAACTCTAGTTTATGAGCATTCTGTCTGCCTTTCAATTTTAGTCCACATTCTACATGCTTGGTAGGTACTCTCTCTTCATCTTTGGGTCTTAGAATTCTGAGATTTCTTCAAGGCTCCATTCAACCAACCCCACATCCTTCCTAACACTGGTATTTGACAGCAAGAAAAAGGAGGGGGAGAGTTAACAGTTTTGCCACAGGCTGGCCCTGGCCTTGTGTACCGTCACCCAGACTCTGATACACAGTAATTATGGACAGAGCCTTGCCTGGCCAAGTACTTATGGTGAAAACTTTCCTCTCCAACCATCTATTTATCATTTAAACCTCACTTTTTCAGTCTAATCATTTTACTACGTTGTCTTTCCTAATTAACGCTTGCATAGTACATACATTTGTTAAAACTATTTGAAATTCATATAAACTCCTTCATGTTCACTCCCTTTATATCCTCCCTATAAAACATAATGACCATAGCGAAGTGCCAGAAAGTACTTTCTTTTTTTTTTTTTGACATTCATTTTCTCCTGTTCCTTCAAAATATTTCTTAGTCATTTTATCTTAGGAAATCTAGTCATGCCATTTATATTTCATAATGCCTTTTACTCTTTCCTTGGCACAATATTTTGTCAGAGGGCCACTGAAGGTGCCTGTAGGATACAAAAAGATTCCAGGAAACAATGTGGAAATGATGGGGCTGGGCATGGCATAAGCAGATGGTTCAAGATCAGAACCTCAAATCATAATTAAATTTCTTTTTTAATAGGAGGAAAAACTTATTTCTGCAGCAATTCAGAATATAATACCTGGCAAGACCAGTGAAAGAAGTCTGTGCTCATTGCCTGAGTTAAATTTTTAGAAGCCATTTGGGACCCAGTGAAGACTTGTAAATTCATATTATAAAAAAGTGCCTAGTGTTTATGTTTTATCCCCTAGTACTAATATAATACATATGGTTATGTGGCTGAACTATTATATAACATGTGGGAGTAGAACTTGATGATCTCCATGGTTCTTTCCAGTTTTTACATTCTGTAAGTCTATTTAATTCATTCTTTTTCTTAAAGGTATTATTGATACCTGTTATTTCTTTCTTTCTGGAGGCAATTAGAATTAAGTGACTTGCCCAGGCTCACACAGCTGGTAAGTATATGAGGTTGGATTTGAACTCAGGTCCTACCCAACTCCAGGGCTGGTGCTCTATCTACTGCACCAACTCATTGCCCCTCGTCGCCTGTTATTTCTGAGTATATCTCCCTGTCCTACCTCAGCACAGAATCATCTCTTATAACAGATAGAAAATAGTTAAGCAGAAACAGCTGATAACAACAGCAACAGATTCTGAGAGTTGAGGCAATCTTCTGCTACTATAGTCCCTTATCTCTCTGCTGAGAGAAGGGAGAGATCTTTCATGATCTATTCTCTGCGACTAAGATTGGTTTAACATTTACTTAGAGTTCAGTTTCCTTTTGGTGTTCTTTTCATTTACATTATTCTAGTCATTGTGTGTATTTTTCTGGTTCTGCTTATTTCACAGGCCATAGGAACATAGATTTGGAGGTAGAAGGGACTTAGAGATCATCTGATCCAACCACATTATTTTACAAGATGAGGAAACTGAGGGCCAAAGTGAAATGACTTACCTAAGATGATAGAGGTAGTAAATGGCAGAGCTGGGATTCAAACCCAGGCCTTCTGACTAGATCCATACTCTTTTCACTGTGTCAGTCATCCTTACTTCATTTGACATAGGTTCAAAGAAGTCTTCTCACGTTTCTTTAATTCCTCATATCGATCACTTCTTACTGCCCAATAATATTCCATTATATGCATAGTTCAGCTATTCCCTACTTAATTACACTCACTTTGTTTCTATTTTTTTTAATCATAGAAAATGTTGCTATTAATATTTTAGTATATATGGTGGTCTTCCCACCTTTCCCCATCTTTGACTCTCTTGGGAGTATATGCCCAGTAGTGGAATATCTGAGTGAAAGAAGATCAACAGCATTGTGAAATTTCCTACATAATTCTAAATTTTTTCTCCTGAATAATTAGACCCATGCACAGTTCTACCCAGAATGACTTAATAGGTCTATTTATCAAGTCTTTCCAACATTGACTGCTTCCATCTTTGTCATCTTTGACTAATCTGTGAACAATTTGCTAGGTGTGAAGTAAAGCCTCAGAGTTGTCAATTTGCAATTCTCTTATTAATTATTTGGAGCATTTTACTCTATGGTCATTGATAGTTTTCAACTCTTCCTTTGGCAACTTTAAAAATAGTTTTTTCTTGTTCATTCACCAATTTATCTATTGGTTAAGATGGTTCTTGATCTCACGTATCTGTATCAATTTCCTATTACCTTAAATGTCAGACTTTCATTAGTGATATTTGAGGCATTTTTTTTTCCTCTCTCAATGATTTCCTACTATAGCTTTATTAAATTTTTTTTGTGAAAAAGTTTTAGAATTTTATATTATTAAAATTATTTATTTTGTCTTTTGTGATCTCTTCTATTCCTCGTTGGAATTAAGGATTCTCCCCTTAACTATTGTTGTGAAAGGAAGCTCATTTTCTTCTTCTCTAATTTTTTATGATGTGACCTTTTACATATAGGTCAGGCATCCATTGGAACCTATTGTGACATATGCTCTAAGATACTGATTGCTTCTGACACATACTAGCTATGTGCCCCAGGGTAAGTGCCCTCCAAGATGATAAATTGCAGAGAAGGTGCAGCACTGATGGAGAGAGTTTAATCACTTAGGAACTCTGGCTAATAATGGGAATCACAGACCTCGTCCTTATCCCTGTCCCAGTCCCTGACACCTAGTTATGGCAAAATTGCTTCCTGACTTTCCCCGAAATTATTTTTCAAAGTAATTTGTATTCTCAGGTTTATTGACCATTGACCCATTTGCTTCTGTGTCTTACTTATCAAGTCTTTTCAATGATTTATTATTTTTTGAACTAATATTAAATAGTATTTATGATTGTTGCTTAAAAATGTACTTTGAGGTCTGGTAATATTATGTCCATTTCATTCTATTTCTGTTCATTACTACCTTTAAGATTCCAAACATTTTGTTCCTCCAAATTACTTTGTCTAGTTTTACAAATTATCTCCTTGGTAATTTGATTGGTGTGGCTCGAAATCTATTAGTTTTAATAGTATTGGCATGGTTAAACCATGTACTCTGATTCTCTCCCTTTGTTAAAAGCACCTCCTTCCCAGGTGGTTGTGAAGATCAAGAGATATGATATTTGTAGGGGCCATATAAACACTATTATGATTATTTCTGTAAAGTATCTTATAGTATGTTCTTCATGCAAGTCTGAAGCTATTTGTTATAGATTCATCTTAGTATTAAACACACTGTCTTCTTGAAAGTAGAGAGAGGCACATGCTGCCTTCGGTTAAATTGACTTGTATGAGATGTTTGTGATATCAACTGTACATAATAATGTCATGATAATAATACATATAGCAGCTAATATTTTTGTAGTGCTTTGAGGTTTGCAAAGCACTTTATAAATATTATTTCATTTGACCTTCACAACAATTACAGTTGGGGCAAACAGAGATTAAGCGACTTGTTTAGGGTCCCACAGAAAGTAAATGTCTTAAGGGTGGATTTGAAATCAGGTCTTTCTGATTCCAGGTCCTGTACTTTATCCACTGTGCCAAACTAATTGCCTTTTAAAGTTCTTAGATTAGGTAGTAGATGTATTCACTTCTACAGCTTTAGTTTTCTGACTTTTACATAGAAATGCTAATGTAATAATAATGAAACTATGTAATAAATATAGGGACTGAACCTATGACTTCTTTGGTATAGGGAACTCCTCTACTAGTAGGTTGGTACTTTCTTTGCAACTTATAGTCTTCTATAATGACCTAGATTATAAGGAATTAAGTGACTTGACCAGGGTCATAGAGGAGGACTTGAACCTAAGTCTTCCTAACTCTGGGAATGGCTCTCTGTTCACTACTATATGATCCTGAGAAAAATCATTTAACCTCCTTGGGCCTGTTTCCTCTTCTGTCCAATACAGAGATTGGATTAGCTACCTCTAAATGCTGTGATCATAGGCCCGACTGATTAGGCAAGGAAGGCCCAGAGAGATTAAATTCCTTGCTGATGGTCTCATAGGTCAGCAGTCCTTGAGTCCTCTGATTCTGGGTCCACCTGGTTTGGAGCTCTGTTAAATGTGTTAGAGCTCTTGGTGAATGTAAAGGGCCTGGCTCTATTTCCCATCACTTAAAGGAAGGGCAGGCTTACATGAGGAAGTAAAAAGCTGTTTATAGTGGGTGGGGAGAAGGCCAGGTCTCCCGTGAATAGTAGGAGTCTGCATCCTTCTTTTTTCTGGCTAAGAAAGACAAAACAGAAATGGCTTCATCAGGAACTGAACAATAATAGCTTTAGAAACAGATGTCAGACTAGTCAACAAGAGAATGAATCGCTATAGAATCGTGGGAATTTAACTCTTACCATAAACTATTTATAAGCATTAAAAACACATCGACCCATATGTATGACACACATTGTAGTTGTTAATAACTGAATTTGAGTAGATATGCTGACACTAGTTTATGAAACTTTTAAAAAGTGTTAATAAGGGATATAACAGAATGGTATTTATGTGTGGATTTCTCTTCCTCTCATATTTCTCTCCCACCCATATTTTGAGAAGAAAATAAAAATAATTTGGCTCACACAATCTCATCACTCTGTTTTTATAGTTTGAAATGTCAACCACCATTATTAGTAGAGGTTTCTGTCAATGGAGTGAGTTGTCCTTGCCAGAACAAATAAAGGGGAGAAGGAAAGCTGGCTAGTAGCTCCTAGCTGCAATGAAAGGGAGAGGAGAACTAGTTAGCACTTACTTCCCTAATCCATCTAGCTGATCCTCACCCCTTACTCTGTTCTATTAAAGAGCTTTCACACTTAACTTAGGCCCAACTTGACCTCTTGTGCCACTATAACCCTTGCTTGCATCAGACACTTTTACATGCACACATATATTTAACACACATACACACATACACTCAGATTTAAATGAATATATCTATGTACTTGTATGTATTTGTCTGTATATGTATATATGTGTCCACATATGTCAATATAGATAGATACCTGTGTATTTATATATCTATCTAGCTATATTTCTATGGTGCAGGTAGCCTTTTGGCAGATTTCTCACTCCTTCGGCTTGTAGGCCTCCCCTGGAAAAACTGGGAAAATGAATCCACAGTTCCTGCCATTCTGAAACTCAGTTTTCTATTTGCAAGCAGACAATTCATGAAGTTAATGAAGGAAAGTTTTATAGAAAGTTTGAAGAAAACAAAATGAAACTCCCAAGGTCACTCATGGGGAAAAAAAAAGACAGCCTTTATTTTGGAGAGCAGCATTCTCCCTAAAATGTGCATATATTCTCAGTGTGGTGGGAGCAATATCTTAACCCCTTCCTCCATGTGAGTTTGGTTTGCTTTTTCTTAAAAGGGATTGAAAATATCCTCGAGATTTGATTGGCTTAGGAGACTAAAGGCTTAGGCTGTTGATATCCCTTCTTGTTAGCCTGGATATAAAAGTATTCATGAGGAGCTCCAAGCACTGTTTAATGCTTGGTTGGTAGAAAATAATGGGCAACTCAAGGAAGCTTTGCTCAAATGAATCACCTCAAGGTATCCTCAGTGCTTATCCTTGTTGGATATCCTTCTTCTACTATGACTAAGTAAGTGTCCTTTTGTTAACTGTTGAATGAACTTCGAGTTTCTCATTTTGTTTCCATATCTAACCTAAACTACAGGAGGAATGGACTGTGTCAGGTTCAATCCAGAACACTCAGTCATTTACCATAAAAAAGAAGCAGGTTTCTTGTCTGCTGATCCCACTTCCTCAGTGGTCCTGGGCAGTTTAGGTATTGCCCTCCATCATGGTCTCCTCTATAAGTTTTGTGCATTGGGTGACCTCAAGTGTAGATCTCCAACACAATTCCTTCTATGGGGTCCTCTAGTTCTCAGCCTGTGTCTTCATTATTGTCCCTAGGAATGGCTAACCCCTCTGCTCAAATAAGTCTTTCTCTGTCATTGAGAGAAGTCTTTACTGACATAAAGGGGGAAGACCTCTGGAGTTTTCCTTGTCTGGCAAGGGATATGGATTTCCTTGTGTTATAGCTCTAGCAGAGCAGTGCAAGATAAAAAGGCCACCGTTTGTGAGGTTATTTCATCTTTTCCACTGTATTTGCTGACCTCTGGCCTCACAAAATCTTTACCAGGGAATGGGAAGGGCCCTACCCTCTCCATCTTCAAAGAATCATAGAATTACAGAATCTAAGAATTGGAAACACCTTAGAAAATATTTAGTACAAACAAGATCAAATCATGACCAAGAATTTTCTCTATAAAATAGATAACAATTGGTCATTCAGACTGTTCTTTAGGCCTTCCAGTAAGGGGGAATGGATGACCTCCAGAGGCATTTCATTATACTTTTGAATAGCTCTTCCCTCAAAGCCAAGAGAGGCTTAATTCTAACCACATAGACAACAATACATCCAGAAACAAAGGATGAGTGATGCCATGAGTGATACCATGAAATGGTTTCACTTAAGGATCTCTGTCCCTTTTATCTTAACCTCCTTACATTAATTTGCATGGGAGACCAAACAGAATCTCAGGGCTGAGAAAACTGGGCATGATGGTGAGTCATATCCAGATACACTTTTGGCATTTTTGTTAGAAACTCCTGAGATATTTCTGAAGGGGATGCAGTTTGGCAATCAGATTTTTAGTGGAAATTACTAGGACTTTCTAATCCTAAGTCAAATAGAGGCTTGGGACAGAGACACTGACTTTGATCAGGAAGTTACAGCTAATACTTAGACAATGCCTATGGGCCCTAATTAGTGGACTGGTTGTTCTGTGTTCCAAAAACATCCTTTTTCTTTGGAGGTAAGATTCTCCTTTTTGAGAGAAAAAGCTAACCATAGCCAAATCTATGAGAAAAGACATACTGTCTTATGAGGAAGAAAGCAGTTAATAGTTTTTCTTTAGCTTGATACTGGTTATATGAGGACTTTATCTTTCAAAATAGGTGAAGAGCAAGCTTCTTGACTCTAAGATAAACAAGATTTAGAAGTTGAGTACTTCACTTGGGAACTATTCTGTAATAATCATGGTCTGCTCCCTCCTTTTTTTCCTTAGACCTGCTTTGCTCTTTATTTAAAAAAAAATCTTACAGATCACCCACTGATTGCCTTTAACAAGGCCTATTTTGGCAGTTTCTGCTGTAGATGTGGAATATATACAGGAATGTAAGATTATGTAGCAGTCCCAAGGAGACTGGAGACTTTTAGACTTGGCAAAATACTTTTATTATTTTTCAAATTGTGAAACACATTTTGATACAAACATATTATTTTCCCTTTTTCAAGTAGATGAAAATTTAAAGGGCTTAATTTGTGGCTTCTTACAAGAACATTACTTTTGAACAGAATGGCTGTTTGGTGTCTTAGAATCCTTTATTAAAACTTTTAAAAATACTTTTGTAAGTGTGGGAGGTTCTATCTCCACCCCAGTTTAAGTAATCACAGAACACTCAGATATCTTGATTTAATCAATCAAAAATGTACAGAAGATGTGAATATAAGAGGATTGTTGGGTTTTGATCATTGCATAAAAGACACACAGGAAACCTCTTATGATTGGTTGAGAAGATCATGACATATCTCTTGGGCTACATATAAAAATGACAAGACAGTTCAAAGTTTTAGGGTCAAACAGTAGTGGTGGAAGAATTCCAGTTTGGAGGATTCCTTTTTGGGAGCTATAATTAAAGCCATGTAAAGGCTAATGGCAGGGAGGAGAGAATTTCTTTCTATCCTCTCACTTTCTCACCATTAATTATATCTTTGGAGAGACTTGTCTAACAGAAAAGTGTTTCCATCTGGGATCTGAGAGAATGGACCAGTAGGAGATAACATATCTATCCCAAAGCTAAAATCATTCAGTGAAAGGCAGCTTCAGGAAATGTCACTCTTCATGCTAGAGAGAAGTACTAGCTATAGACTTTACAAAGATATCAACTTCTAGGAGCCCAGCAGAGAGCTACACCTAAGGGGAACTTCATAAATACTACAGAAAGGGAGGGGGAACTTCTAGTAACCAAGAATTGTGAGTTACTCCTTGCAATGCATTCTTTACATATGTGTTTCATTACCTTTGTCCTTAAAATTTGTACCCACTCTCCCATTGGACCCCTGTGTGTATTTGTGGGACAGTATGTCCCAGATGTTTTTTGCAGGGGAGAAGGGGATATTTCTGTAATTATAGTTCTATAGTATCTCAGTAAAAAACTTTTGCCAAAAAGCCAATTAAGACTGACTGGTTATTAGTGGTAAGCACACTAATAGGGGCTTGTGAATGGCTAGAACCCCAGCTCTTCAGGGTTAACCCTAGAACCATGAGAGCAGAAACAAGTTGCCCACAGAGGACCCAGCTCACCAGCATGAATGGGAATTGAAGTAATAACCCAATTTTATGCTTTCTGGAGAGGTTATTTAGTTAAAATAGAAGGGAGTAGTAAGAAGACTATTAGAACTGGAGAATCTAGGGGGGAGTGGGGCAGAACCAAGATAGCAGAGTAAAAGCAGGGACTGGCTTGAGCTCTCTCCCAAAACCCCTCCAAATACCTGTAAAAATGACTCTAAACAAATTCTAGAGCAGCAGAACCCACAAAAAGACAGAGTGAAACAAATTTCCAGCCCAAGACAACCTGGATGGCTGACAGCAAAGGTCTGCTACTCCAGGTTGGGAGAGTAATGCAGTCTAGCATGGGCCATACTGGCACAGACCAGCCCCAGCAAACCTGGAGCAGGCCTCAGGGGATTGAATCACTGGCAACTGAAGCATCTTCCAGACTTCTCAACCCACAAATGCCAAAGACAACTTAGAAGGTCAGTGGGAAAGGTCTGTCAGACCTCGGTGAGAGAGGAGCATAGGCCAGTTCTGTCCCCAGCACAGGACAGCCCCAGGGCAGCAGCAGTAGCTACTTAGAGAGCTGTTAATCCACAGGCAGTAAGGGGATCGAGCAACCTATCAGAAGGAGATTATAGGGATCTCTTTGCTAGCACTGAGGCAGGATTCTGTTGCTTTGCCCATACTTGAATCTGGGTGGCAGTCCTGGGGCAAGGAGGAGCACTGGCATAGCCAAGCTGGTGGCAGCAGTGGAGAGGGAACCCTCCTCGCAGTTCTGGGGCAGAAAATAGTGCTTGTGGTCACTCACTGACCAGAGCACAGGCCAGGAGAAGAGTAAACACCTCTCCTTTGATCATACCACCTTGGAAAAACTGAAAATTTACAGATCCCTAGAAGTTTCTCTGAAAAAAGCTGCACTAAACCCCTGAGGCTTGGGATAGTACACCCTCAACATTGGAAGCAAAGCCCTATCTTAACAAAGAGTTAAAAAAAGTCAAGTAATTGGCTGGGAAAATGAGCAGAGGAAAAAAAATTGGACTACAGAATCTTACTTTGGTGACAGGGAAGATCAAAATATACAATCAGAAGGAGACAAGAAAGTCAAAGCCCCTTCATCCAAAGCCTCCAGGAAAAATGTGAATTGGTCTCAGGCCATGGAAGAGCTCAAAAAGGATTTAGAAAATCAAGTAAGAGAAGTAGAGGAAAAATTGGAAAGAGAAATGAGAGTGATGCAAGAAAATAATGAAAAATGAGTCAACAGCTTGCTAAGAGAGACCCAAACAAACACTGAAGAAAATAACACTTTAAGAAATTGACTAGACCAAATGGCAAAAGAGTCCAAAACGCCAATGAGAAGAATGTCTTAAGAAGCAGAATCAGCCAAATGGAAAAGGAGGTCCAAAAGCTCACCAAAGAAAACAAGTCCTTAAAAATTAGAGTGGAGCAAAGGGAGGCTAATGATTTTATGAGAAATCAAGAAATTATAAAACAAAACCAAAAGAATGAAAAATAGAAGACAATGTGAAATATCTCATTGGAAAAACAACTGACCTGGAAAATTGATCCAGGTGAGATAATTTAAAAATTATTCAACTACCTGAAAGCCACAATCAAAAAAAGAGCCTAGACATCATCTTTTAAGAAATTATCAAGGACAACGGCCCTGATATTCTAGAGCCAGAGGGTAAAATAGAAATTGAAAGAATCCACTGATCACCTCCTGAAAGAGATTCCAAAGGGAAGACTCCAGCAATATTATAGCCAAATTCCAGAGCTCCCATGTCAAGGAGAAAATATTGCAAGCAGCCAGAAAGAAATAATTCAAGTATTGTGAAAACACAATCAGGATAACCTGAGATTTAGCAGCTTCTACACCAAGGGATTGGAGGGCTTGGAGTATGATATTTTGGAGGTCAAAGGAGCTAGGATTAAAACCAAGAATCACCTACCCAGCAAAACTGAGTGTAATCAGTGAGGGAGAAAAATTGATATTCAATGATGTAAAGCAATTTAATGCATTCTTGAGAAGCCAGAGCTAAATAGAAAAATTGACTTTCAAATACAAGATTCAAGAGAAGCATGAAAAGGTAAACAAGAAAGAGAAATCATAAGGGATTTATTAAAGTTGAACTGTTTACATTCCTACATGGAAAGATGATTTGTAACTCAGTATTTGGAGGGAATATATATAGAAAGAAGGCACAGGGTGAGTTGAATATGAAGGGATGATATCTAAAAAATAAAATCAAGGGTTTGATAGAGGAATGTACTGGGAGAAGGAGAGAGGGAGATGTATAATGGGGTAAATTATCTCACATAAAAGAGTCAAGAAAAAGCTTTTACAGTGGAAGAAAAGAGGGGGGAGGTGAGAGGGAATGAGTAAACCTTACTCTCGTCAAATTTGACTTAAGGAAGGAATAACATATACACTCAATTGGGTATGGAAATCTATCTTATCCTATAGGAAAGTATCAGGGAAGGGGATAAGGGGGGGTGGGGTTCGGCAGGAATAGAAGGGAGGACAGATTGAGGGAAGGGGTAATCAGAATGCATGTCTGTCATGGGGTGGGTAGGGGGAGGGGAGAGATGGGGAGAAAATTTGAAACTCAAAATCTTGTGGAAGTGAATGTTACAAACTAAAGTAAATAAATAAATAGAAATGTTTAAAAAAAAACAACTTGAGAATCCTGAATAGGGATTAAAGACATAATAGACTACTTGGTCTGTCTATAGCAGTCTTGAGTATCTATGTTTGGTGTATATTTATCAATACCACCTCTGAGGATTATGTAGTCATGAAACCTAACTTTCCCAGTCCTAGAGAAAATTCATTTTAACAAACATTTGAGTGCCCACTATGTGCAAATCATTGGTCCATGCACTGTAGACACAAAGACTAAAATGAAAGTTTTTGCCCCCAACAAGATTTATTCTTCTGGGGGAAATGAGGAGGATGGAGCAAAGATAGTGTAGGAGTGGTTAGAGAAGCAGGGGGAGAAATGGAAGGGATTGTTTCTTTTTTTTTTAAACTTTTACTTGTGCTTAGCATATAGTAGATGCTTAATAAACGTAATGAATAAATAAGGTAACTAGGTGGTATAGAGGATAGAATGCTAGGACTGGAGTCAGGAAGATCTGAGTTCAAAATCAACCTCAGATACTGTGTGACCCTGAGCAAATCACTTAATCTCTGTCTGCCTTAGTTTGCTCAGCTATAAAATGGGGATAATGATGGAGCCTACCTCTCAGGGTTGTTGTGAGGATAAAATTATTTGTAAACTGCCTGGCACATAGTGGCACTTAATAAATGCTTATTTCCTTCCATGTTGATTAATCTACAGAATACGGATTTTCCAAAGCTACTATAGGAGAGAGTATATCAAAGGAGTGGGTGTTCAATTCTCTAAGGCCACAGATGGGTCAAGGGGGCTGGAACTGATTTAAAGACATTAGATTTGTCGATAAGGAACTCATTCATGATCTTTAACAAAGCATTGTACCTATACTTTAAGGATTACCTAAAAATTAAGTATATATTTTAAGGACGGAAACCAGATTCCAAGAGATTAAGAATGAATTCTCCTGGGACCTGGCAGTTTTTGTTCAGTAGTGTCTGATTCTTTGTGACCTTATTTGGGGTTTTCTTGGTAAAGATACCGGAATGATTTGCCACTTCCTTATCCAGATCATTTTATAGATGAGGAAACTGAGGCAAGCAAGGTTAAGTGACTTGCCCAGGGTCACACAGGGAGTAAGTGTATGAAGCCAGATCTTCCTGGTTCTAGGTCTGATGCTTTATCCACCAGGCCACCTACTGCCTTAAAAGCATCCTGGAATTAGATGATAATCTCACTGTATTGTCCTGATTAAATCATCTGTGAACTGTTGTGCTTGGTTCTGGGTGCTCCGTTTTATGAAGGTTGTTGGTAAACCAGGGCACGTTCAGAAGATGATCCTAATCCCAGCTGGTATCCTCTTCCAAGCTCTGAAATTCCTAGTGCTGAGCCTTTTACTGACTTGTTCTTTTATTCTAAGAGATGGAGCTGGAAGCACCAAAGGTATGTTGTTCTCTGAGTGAAGCTGGGAATTAGGAGCCACAGGTGGAAGTGGTAAAGAGGCAGGTTTAGGTTTGATGTCAGGGAAAAGCTTCCTAACAATTAGAGCTGACTCCCAAAGTGGACACGGCTGCCTTTGTAAGGAATGGATTCCCCCTCACTAGACCTCTTCAAAGAGGCTCGATGACTGATCACTTGTCAGGTACATTACTGGGGGGATTCTTGTTCAGGGCTGGTTAGAGTTCCCTTCTAACTCTGAAATCCTATGAGAGAAAAAGGTCCATTTTCTACTCTTCCCACCTTCAGTTCTCCTCCCCCACCTTCCCACCCATCTCCCTTATCAGAGTTGCTCCTCCTCTGAGGTGCCCTGCACTTTCCAGTCTCTCCATTTTCCCTCCATACCTTGGTTACCTGATGGTGAGGTTGTACGCACTGAGTGCTTCATCCACTTTCTTACTAGTACTTTCAGCATTGCTTTGCTTTTTTCCAGTGGTGTTGCCATCACTAAGGGAGAGGAGAAAATTAGGAAGGACACAGAAAAAGAAAGCTAGAGGGGCCAAAGAAAAACTTCATTTACTTCTCAGTTTTGTCCAGGGTTGCCTTGTTTGCCTCCAGCTGTTCAGGGACAAATGGAAGCTATGGGGAGAGGTATTTTTGCCCTGCATGGCTGCCTATGCATCCAGATACAGATGAGTAGGAATGCTGGAAACAGGAATGTTAAATCCATTATGGTTTTTTTCTTCCTTTCCAGAAATGGAAAGAATGTAATTTAGTGAAATGGTGATGAACAAAGGAAATTTCGGCTTATGCATTCTGACATGTTTTTAGGAATTTAACCAGCTTCTTTAGTCCAGAACTTTGCCATTCCTTTGTAGTGACAATTAGAATCATGATATTCAGGATATGCGAGCGATTTTGAGGCGTGTTCTGGAGGTAGCTTCAACCAGCTTGTAGAGCCTGATTGTTAAATTTACAATGTGAGTATTTATATACATATCAGAAATCAGCAAATGCTACAAAGCAAGGCTTGTTTGCTTGTTTTGCTGATTGTTTAGACCAAGAATGTGTTAATAATGCAGATAAAACTTGAAAGTGTGTACAATCATTGTCCTCCTTGTTAAACATTTACCAATCCATATCTGTATTGGTCTACAAACATTGCTTGAACTCAGCAGGAATACAGTAGAAGGTTAAGGAATGAAGTCCTCACCATACTGGAGACCTGCTGACTTTAGGCTGACAATAAATGATACAGATGATGATGATGATGATCACTGGCATTTGTGTTGAGCGAGGACAGGGGAAACTGCGGCCTTCTAAATCCTCAAGTATGGCCTTCAGACTGAATACAAATTTTACAGGACAAATCTTTGTTCTTTATTTTTATTCATTTTATCTTTATCACTTATTGTTAGCCTAAAGTCAGCAGGTCTCCAGTATGGTGAGAACTTCATTCCTTGACCTACTGCATTCCTGCTGAGTTCAAGCAATGTTTAGGAGGCCACACCGGGCCGGCCTTAAGGTCACAGGCTCCCCAATCCTGGTGTAGAGCCTTCAGGTTTACAAAGTGTTTAATGTGCATTAACTCATTAAGCCTCACAACACCTTTGTCTCTAAGTATAATAAAGGTAGGAGTTAACACCTTCTCCTCTTGGAATCCTTTCCCCCTCCTTGGATTTTTTTCTCATTGCCTGAGGGAGAAACTGAGATACTAAAAGGTGTGCTCAGTGTATTGGGAGTACAAGGTTGAAAACTCTTGCTTTTCCCCATTATGGTACTAAGTTCTCTTCCAGATGTACCACCAGGTGATGTTCTAGAAAATGTGGAGGATAGGACAAGTTTATGACCTGAGCCTGGAGAGCCTCCCCTAGTTTTCAGGTAAGGAAGTTGAATTCCACTCTTTAGTGGAATATGCAAATGCTCAGGAGAAAAAGTAGGGTCCGGTTCAATTCAACAAATATTTATTAGGTGACTATTACATATAAAGTAAGACTCAGCCTGATGTGGAGAACCGCCTCTGAGTCAGAAGACTAGGTTCAAATCCCACGCTACTGGCTGTTTGACTTTGGGCCTAAACTATGTGTTAGAGGACAAATGCTGATCTGAATTGGTAGAGAAAGTTTCTTCACTGGCAGTTCCCTGCTCAAAGTTACTGGTCTGAATTGGTAGAGAGAGTTTCTTCACTGGCAGTTCCCTGCTCCAGTGAAATCACAGCTCTGGATTTAAAAAAAATGTGCAAGTATAATGTAGGGGTCAACTTAATCAATCAATCTCTGCATCCCACTTGAAGTGATTATTTGAATTAGGTGAAGATGCCTTTATTGAGATAATTAAAGGTGTCAAACTAAGTACAAAAAGTCCTCAGTCATTTTGAAAGGAGTGGAAGCCATTGGATGAAATAAAATGATGCCTCATAGGAAGTGCGTGGAAATTGTCCTCAGTCATGGGGAATAAATGGCTAGCCAGTTCGAAACCAAAGTGTGTGAGTGGTGGGGCCAGCCTAGAGGAAATAGCAAGACAGTCATGCCTCTAACAGGGAGTATTTGGATGGAAAAGAGAGGAGCCTCTGCCACCATCCTTAACTGGAGTGACCTTATGAACTCTGAAAAATTTTGAAGACTTGCACTTACCACCCACATCCTAACAGTGTTCCTTGGACAGTATTGTCTGATAGCAGCATCTTCATAGACAGCTAAGGACAAACTGGACCTTGAGGAAAGACTCAACAAGGAACCTAGCAGATACTATGCTTAGGGAGGTAGGTGGCCCAGTGGATAGAACACTGGGTCTGGAGTCAGGAAGACCTGAGTTCTGATTCTGAGTTTTGAGACCAAATCTGGTCCCAGACACTAGCTCATTCGTGTGGTCCTGGGCAAGTCACTTAACCTCTGTCTCCCTCCCTTTCTTCAACTATACAATGAGCATCATAATAGCAGTTACCTCTCAGGGTTGTTGTGAGGATCTAATGAGATATTAGTAAAGTGCCTATCTGAGTGCCTGGAACATAGAAGACCCTTACTAAATGCTAATTTTCTTCCTTTTTTCCAAGAACATTGGGACTTTGTAAGTTGCTTGGACAGTATAGATCTGAGGTAAAGTATCTGTTCAGCAATCCCTCAAGTCTCCTGAGAGCATTTACCTACTAATATTACCCTATTGGTATTAAATCCTCCTTAGAAAATATGCTGGGTGTTGGGCTACTATAATGTGTTTTAGCATTTGTTAATATATGCTTATGAATGAATCTTTTGTGTGTTAATGCATTTCTTTAGTGGTGGAGGAAATAAATAGCTGTTTTAAACTTGGCATATAGTTTCTATATTGAGTTCCTTTTTTAGAAGGACTCTATTAATCCCTTAGGTGGTACATTAACTTTGTTTTGGAGATTTTCCCAGAACTCTGGGAACAGGGGCAATGAACCAGAGAGTTAAAGAAAAGCCCAATTCCCTTTTTTGGGGTAGGCTTCCCCAGCACAGAACCCAGTCTACATGAATCCAGAGCAGGAACCCTTTTCTGGGGGAGAAGAACCCTCTGGGCCATGGGTAACATAAAGAAAACGGCATAATTCTTATACTTTCTATCTCAGGAGAGTTGTGAGAAAAGAGCTTTGTAAATCTGAAGGTGTTAAATATGAGTGATTATTTTTATTTGTTAAGTGTGTTTGTACCTGTTCAAAGGAAAGCTAGAAGATAGTGGAGAGCAAATTGGGGGATGGGAAATTAGACTCAACCTATACTTTCATTGGTAAAAGGAACTCTTGATGAGGAAATGCCCTTCCAATGCAAACTGGCATCTATTCTTCAACTCAGGATTGGAGAGCTACTTGGGGCACTGAGCGGTTTAATGATTTGTCCAGTGTCACATGGTGTCAGAGAAGGGGCTGTTCTTATATCTTTCTGACTCTGAAGCCAGCTCCCTCTGGGGAAAAAAGAGGCACTTGTGATATTTCTTTTTTAAAGGAAGAAAAATAAGGAAGGACATTTTTTTTTAAATGAGGGGGCACCAGATATATTCTAAGAGGAGTTTAGTCTTCCTATTCTCAGCTTGAAAAAGATGATACTAAACACTCCCCTTTCCAACTGATTAGCATTTGGTCTTATAGGAGAAAAGTCCATGCTTTGGTAGATGAGGTTTACAGCACAACATATACCTTCAGACCGGGGGATGCCCACTCACCTGCATCATCTCTCTCTGTGGGTCAGGAGGCTTGGGGAAGCACTCTCCTCTCAGTGTTTTTTCCTCAGACCACTGTTATTCCCTCTGGAGCTGGGTAGGGTTATTCAAATTACTGGGGCTATTTTCTGAAACTTAGGGAAGGAATAGAGGGGGCACATATTCCTCTTGACACTGTGGCAAACAAGGATTGAAAAAAAATGTTTAGCCCCTACTATATATTGGTGAAATCTTTTCTTCCCCTAATTTCGTTAAAGACCTGTCGTTACAGAATCTCAGATTTGGGAAACACCTTGGATGTCTTATTTTTCCTCTTTATATACTGTACATTCTACTCAAGCTAGATGGAATGGTTCTTTTCTGAATTAGACATTACAGTATATCTTCTGCTTCTCTCCCTGGCCCTTTGCAGGTTCTGCCCCATGCCTGGCATGCATCCCCTCCTCCAACTCTGCTTTGTAGAATCCTAGCTTCTTTTAGGTCTCAGCTCTAATGCCACTTCATTAGGGATGCCTTCCTTGATTATCCCACTTGTTCATACCTGTCCTTCTCAAATTACCTTGTATTTATTCATCTATGTGCATCTTTACAGGCATATAATTAATTTGAGACAGAAACTATATAATTCTTATTTATTTGTTGATTACAAAATTTTTAAAAAGCATTTGACTTAGAAGATGCAGGTACAGATCGTACAATTCCTCTGTTTATTGTTTGTTCATTATAAAAATAGCATTTGACTCAGCCTTAAAGGCTCTTTTCCAAACAATGTCTCTAAAACATGTGTTAAAATCATGTAAGATTCCTTGATAAATGTAAACTTTTATCATCCGTTTACTTGCTACATAACCAAGCATATGCTAAACAAAGGTGTTCACCACTGTCATAAGGGATGTCTTGTTGTTTCTACCTTTACAACATCTCATATACATCTCCTTCTCTCCACTCAGGAAGATCTGAGTTAAATCTAGCCTCAGACACTAGCTGAATGACTCTGGGCAAGTATTTAACCTCTGCTTGCCTCAGTTTCCTCACTTGTAAAGTGAACATCACAATGGTACCTACCTCCTGGGGTTGTTGTGAAGATCAAATGAGATGATACATATATATATATATATATATCTGTATGTATGTATGTATATATATATATAAAAATAAAATATTTTAATTAGTCAATTAATTAATTTTTTTGCAGGGGGGAAGGCAGGTCAATTGGGGTTAAGTGACTTGCCCAAGGTCACACAGCTAGTAAATGTATCAAGTGTCTGAGGCTGCATTCAAACCCAGGTCCTCCTGATTTCAGGGCCAGTGCTCTACTCACTGAGCCACCTAGCTGCCCCGAGATGATATTTTTAAAGCATTTACCACAGTGCTTGGCACACAGTAGGAACATAATACAGGCTTGTTCTCTTCCTCCTTTCCTTCCACTGACATAGCCGCCATCTTGGTGCAGGCCCTTATCACCTCACCCCTGGACCCTTGGTTTGTTTCCCTGTCTCAGGTCTCTCAGCTCTATCAAGTCATCCTTTTCTTAGCTTCCAAAGCGATTTTCCTAAAGCCCAGACCTGATTATGTCATCCCTGTACTCAATAAAATTCAGTGGCTCCCAGTTACCTCTACGATCAAACATATAATCCCATATTTGGTTCTAAAGCCCTTACATTCTTCCCCCTTTCTTGTTTTCCAGTCTTCTTACTCTGTATTCTCCTCTATGTACTCTATGAACCAGCAATACTTACTTTCTTGCTGTTCCTCACCCATGATACTCTATCTGTCCCAGCTAGATGGGGCAGTGGATAGAGTTCTAGGCCTAGCATCAGGAAGACCTGAGTTCAAATCCAGATTCAGACACTTACTAGCAAGTCACTTAACCTCCTTCTGCCCCTGTTTCCTCAAATGTAAAATGGGGATAATAATAGCACCTTCCTACCAGGTTTGTAAAGTTATAACCACTGTGCTAGCACATAGTTGTGTGTGTTTGTCCTTCATTCTCGAAGAGGACCATGACATCAGGGAAATGGTGACATGACTTGAAGTTGACTTTGATTTGAGTGAAGGAGGGCTGTGCAAGGTCACCAGCCTCACTTTCTCCTCCAGAGCCATCTGGGTCCAGTGGCCTGATGTTCACCAGGACCACTGCAGATGACCCAGGATGAATTGAGAGACCCTGGCACATAGTAGGTGCTTAATAAATGCTTGTTCTCTTTCTTCTCATATCCTCATCCATTCCATGACTTTTTAGTAGTTGCCTCCACCCCCATACTCCCTGCCTCCTTTCTTCTAGGGCTTACTTCAAAATTCATCTCAGATTCTACTTTCTATAACAGACCTTTCCTGACTTTCTTTCCCTAACCCCCAGGAGCCTTTCCTATCAGATGACTTTTCTATTTGTGCATATCACATGTTGATTCCTCCATTGGAATGTGAGTTCCTTGAGAGCAGGGATCAGGTCTTTCTTTGCTTTTGTTTGTATCCCCAGCACTTACTACCAACCTGACACTTAGCAAGTACTTAATAAATGCTTGTTGCCTAATTGCCATGCATGAAGTCCAAATAAAGGAGGTCCTCCATCTGTCACTGTTTGTGAATGCTATTGTTCTGATAGTAGCAAGTCCCAGAACATTAAAGGGCCTCCTCCATCATGATTATTCACTAGAGATTGGCTGGATAACCTGCACAGGAAAAACTCGGTGACTGCAGGCACTGTAGGTGGACAGTAAGGCAGACATGGAAAAGAGGTTGAGTTGGATTGCATCCGGGAAATTATATTGTGCTTTTAATGATCCCAAGTTGTTTCCAGTACGAAGAACCCCCCCTTTTTTCTACACAAATGGTATCTCTATGAATATGAAATATTGGACCATCATACTATCCGGGGAATTAAAATTATGGGTAAGACAAAGAGCAAGGGAGAGACACATAATGGGTGTGAGTAAGTTGCAACATATTTCCAGCTATGATTTAACTCAGTAAGTGGCATAAAGGTAGGATATGACTGATGATTGGAAAAGGTGAAAAAGTGGCATAAAGATAAGATATGACTGATGATTGGAAAAGGTGAAGAAGTGGATGATTTGAAAAGGTGGTCATTTGGTGCAATGGAAAACCATCTCTTCCATTCGTACCCTGGAAGTGTATAAGCAGCCTTGGGGCCGCATGTTCTGTGAAGTTTGGATTCAGTCATAGGGCAGAACTTGAGGACCTGGAGGGCCACATGTGGCCTCAAGGCCAAAGATTCCCCAACCCTGGTAAAGTATATAAAGACCTTGGAGAACTCAAGCATTTAGGGTAGCTCTGCCATGGAGGAGCTATGGAAGAATATGGTCAAGAATGGTGACATCATCAGACGGTGCAAGACAGGCACAAGAAAAGCCTAGTATAAGAAGGCAAGCTTTGTTGGGGGAAATTCCCACACTTAGGAGTGTGGGATCCATTCAAGCATCTGCACGCTTTATCTTTCTAGAAGACTGTAAGTTCCTTGAGGGTAGAGACTATTGATTGTTTTTGTCTGTTTTGTCTGCTTTATAAATTGTAGGGACTTAATAAATGTTGCTGTCACTTAATCCAACCCTGTTTCCTGAAGGATGAGTTTTCTTTACCTATAACAGAAGGTTGACTGGAGGCAGAATTATGAAGAAGGTGAAGCCCACACCCTAAAGTGAACTTTTAGTGCTCTCTCCTTTGTTTCTACTTTCCTTCTTCAACCCCATCATAGGTGATTTCAAACTAACTTGGCTGCTAGTTGTGGTGTCCCACTATGGTCTATTTTTTCTAGCAAAGGGTAATAGAGTTAGAGTTTAGGTGGGGGACCTTAGAAGTGTTCCATATCCTATCTCCTTAAAACTTAGATCTCTTTGAATCATTTAGCAGTTGTTGTTTTTTTTTGATATTTGGCCTTTGTTCTCAAGGAGGACCATGACCTCTGGAAGGTGATGTCTCGACTTGCAAGTGAATTGGATTTAATTGAGAGAGGGCTGTGCAAAGTCACCAGCCTCACTTTCTCCTCTGGAGCCATCTAGGTCCAGTAGCAAGATATAGATCAGGATGACTGGAAATTGCCCAAGAAAGTAGGATGCTTTGGGGAGGGAGGGGGAGAAAGGGGGAAGAAAATCTGGAACTCAAAATTATGTCGAACCGAGTGTTGTAAACTAAAAATAAAAATCTTAAAGTTTGAAAAAAAAAAAAGGAAGTAGGATCCTAACAAATGATAGTGGTTTAATGTTCTAGGAACTGCCCATCCCCTCACATTTGCATTTTAGTTGGATACTCTTGGATACACAACTAGCCTGAAACTCTGAAGTAATGAATTGCTACGAGTAGAAATTGTAAGCACTATGGTAGGTCAGGGGTATAGTTAATTCTTGGTTGGAATAGGGGAACCGGCTTTCTGACACCATGACATTATGTTAACTATTCACTGTTGTTGTTTGGTCATGTTTGATTCTCTTTGTAACCCTGTAGACCAAAACATGCCAATACTATCAATCGGATTTCTTGGCAAAGATATTGAAGTGGTTTGCCATTTCCTTTTCCAGTGGATTAAGGCAAACTGAGTTTAAGGGAGTTGTGCAGGATCACACGCTAAGTATCTGAGGCCAAATTTGAACTCAGGTTTTCCTGACTCCAGGCCCCGAGTTCTATCCACTGAACCACCTAGCTACTCAAACTCATAAAATCAGCTCTACCATTCACCTGCTATCCTCATAGAGAAGTTTCAGTGAGGTATTTAATGTTTAAAAAGTCTCTTCAGTAACTTGGCTAAAATGAGATTTAATTTAGTTCAACAGTTATTAAATGCCTACTATTTACTAAGGATCTACTATGTAACTGCAAGGTGATATGCTGGGCATTGCAGATACAAAAATGAAACAGCTCCTGCCTGTTCTCAAGGAGGTTAAGTTCTACTAAGAGGATTCATCATATATACAAATGAGCTCAGTGCAAGAATAATTCAGGAAGGAGCTTACGCCAACAGTTGCGGGAACTGAGGAAAGTTTCTTGAACAAGGTGGCATGTAAGCTGAGATTTGAAGGAAGAAAAGAATTTTGAGATGTGGAAATGAAGGGGGAGCTCATTCTGTAAGTAAGAAATGATATGTGGAGGAAGGAGATGGAGTATCAAGGAATATACTTATGATTTATGTGAATCAATAGGAATTTCATCTTCAGCCACTTAAATGAAGAACTGGTTCTTGGTTAATGATAATTGGTGACATGTTGGTTCTTAACTTTTTTTGTGTGCCATGGACCTCTTTGGCATTCTAGTAAAGCCTATGCACCATTTCTCAGAATGTTTTAAAATGCATAAAATAAAATTCATAGGACTACAAAGGGAACCAACTATACTGAAATGTAGTTATCAAAATATTTTTAAAAGACCAAGTTCATAAATCCCAGCTTAAGAATCCCTCCTCTAGAAGTCAGGGGACATCCTCTGGAATGTGCTAGAAACTTTGTGTAATATAATTGTGTGTTTATAAAAATATTATAATTATAGTTATGCTATAATGCTTTTCTTTACCCACAAAAGAATCGTTGCTAAACTTAGGTGTTAAAAGCAGAAGGTCACAAAGTAAAATCAAAGTGTAACATCTTTCCTTTCACTGTATTTTTACTTTTTTATGGGGGAAGAGAGAGAGCGAGAGACAGACAGAGAGAGAGAGAGAGCGAGAGAGAGCGAGAGATCGAGAGATCTTAAAGGTGATAGGTAGGCAGGCAGGCACCTTAGACTTCTTGAGTCTCATGCTTTTATTTTTAGTGTTCAGGAGACAGTTCTGTTCCACTGGTTTATCCTGCAGGGCATTTAATAAATACTTTCCTTTTTTTGTGAAGCAGCTCTGGACTGAGCCAAATGGATGTAGCAAAGCCAACTGCATTAATCTAGCCTGACTGTTGAAGGGACCATTTGGAAGGCTGGTTTGTGTCATATGGTAAAGGCTGAGGGGATGGTCACCAGTCCAACACTTTGCTCCTGCCAAGCTGGGTCTCCAACAACTTCTAATCCATTCCAGCCCAATTGAAAACATGTGCTAAGTACATATTAAAAATATAGCCTCTAAAGGTTCAAAATTTCTTGTGATGCATTTTCCATACCATTTTGATTTAGACAGAAAGAATGATGCTATAGCCAACAAGCCTGTTTGTGTGGTTTTTTTTGTGTGTGTGTTCACATATAAACCTTCCAAGAATAAGAATTCTGAAGCAGACTTGAATTATATTGCTGAAAATAGAGGCAGGTGAGGAAGCACAGAAAAAAAAAGACTCAAAGCAATATATTGTGAGCACAAAATCATGGGCTATGCTTTTACCATTTATTATTAATCCCAAATGTTCCAAGTCCCGGTCTCCTTAGAAATGGTCTCTTGGTCTGCATTTGTTGTGTCTGTTGGAGTGGATCAAAGTGGTCCACACTGAACCTGGATTTCTCTGAGGCCTAGTTCCTGAGTGCGTCAGCCTGGCTTTGGGCCCATGGTCTGCCTTGACCATCAGTTTCTTTGTGATTCCTGCCTTCTGACTTTGGGTGGAAGAGGCAGCTGTAACTCTGTAAGGGGCATTGTAGTAAAAGAAGCATTAGATTTGGAGTTCAGCAGAGAAGTGGGTGTAGATTCCACCTCTATTAGCTCTGTATGATCATGGTCCAGTCACTTAACCACTCTGGGCTTCAGTATACTAATCTATAAAATAGAGATAATTACGCCTTTAGTAATTACATCACAAGGTTGTCCAGAGTCTGAAAGAAAACGTGTTTAAAGCACTTTGTAGGCCTTAAAGCACTACATACATATCAGCTGTGTGTGTGTTTTTTTTTTTCCTTCAGTTACAGGTGAGGTACTTATTTCCTACATACAAAAGAAATGCTGTACACAGAACACTCACAGATGTGTATTTGAACAGAATAAACTTAAACACACAGTAGTACTATCTTTATTCTCTTCTGGGAGATCAATGCTTAAAATTATCTAAACAGTTATCCACTGTTAGGATTATTCTCTTAGAGCTACTTCAGATACTTTTCCCCTGATAATTCTTTGAGGGCTGGGACTGTTTTATTTCTGGCTTTGTATGCCTAGCTGCTAGCACACTGCCTGGCACATGGTAGTGACTTATTAAATGCTTGTTGATTGATTTATTTCTCTCTTTGGTCCCACCTCGGACTAGGGTCAAGGGCAACACTGAATTGGACGCTGTTGCTGGCTTGGTAGGCTGGTCAGTGTGAGGCTGTTGCTAAGAGTTCTGATGGTGAGGGGCTAGACCCAGAGGGATGAATTAGGTCAAAGACTTGGGTATCACCAGACAGTAGATAGAAGAGGCCAGAAATACAAGAGCTGGACTGGCTAACAGGGGTGGGGAACCTGTGGCCTTGAGGCCATGTGTGGCCCTCTAGGTCCTCAAGGGCAGCCCTTTGACTGAATCCAACTTCATAGAACAAATCTCCTTAATAAAAGGATTTATTCTGTAAAACTTGGACTCAGTCAAAAGACTGCACTCAAGGACCTAGAAGGCCACATGTGGCCTCGAGGCCGCAGGTTCCCCACCCCTGTGCTATGTGGTATCACCAGGATCCAAAGAACAAAGGGGGCAAAGGTGTCCTGGAGTCAGGCAAGAATCTAAAGGATTCTGTCACC
The DNA here is from genome assembly GCF_011100635.1 of Trichosurus vulpecula. Classification (NCBI taxonomy): domain Eukaryota; kingdom Metazoa; phylum Chordata; class Mammalia; order Diprotodontia; family Phalangeridae; genus Trichosurus; species Trichosurus vulpecula. The sequence continues at coordinate 95,445,325 of NC_050579.1, forward strand.
CTGTATCTCTTCTTCCTTTTCCGGTTAAATTCCTTGAGAAGGCTATCTACAATCAAAGTCTCCACTTCCTTTTCTTTCACTGTCTTCTAAACTTTCTACAATCTGGCTTCTGACCTCATCATTCTATTGAAAAGGCTCTCTCCAAAGTTACCAATGATCTCTTGACTGCCAAATCTAGTGCTCTTTTCTCAATCCTCATATCTCTTGACCCCTTACCTGTTTTCTTTAGGTTTTCATGACACTGTTCTCTCCTGCTTCTCCTCCTACCTTTCTGACTTTTCCTTTTGCTGGATCTTCTCGCTATGTCTGCTAACCACGGGTATCCCCTAAGGCTCTCCCTCTATACTAGATTATTTGATAATCTCATTAGCTCCCATGGATTCAACTATCATTTCTATGCATATTATTCTCAGACATATTTGTCCAACCCTAACCTCTTGCCTGACCTCTAGTTTCACTTGCCTAGTGGACATCTTCAATTGGATGTTTCCCAGACATCTTAAACTCAACATGTCCAAAACTGAACTCATCTTTCCCTCCCAACTCTTCCCTTTTCCTAACATCCCTATTATTGTCAATGGTACCAATAACCTCTCAGTCATCCAGATTTGCAACCTAGGTGTTATCGCTGACTCTTCACTTCCCTTGCCTGCCATCTTCAATTTGTCACATCCTATCATTTTTACCTTTATAACATCTCTCCTATATGCCCCTTTCTCTTCTCTGACATTGCTACTACACTGGTACGGGCCCTCACTACCTCATACCTGGACTATTGTAATAGCCTTTATTCTTTCCCTACTCTAGTCCATCATTCACTCAGCTGTCAGCATGATCATCCTAAAGGACAAGTCTGACTATGTCACCCTCATTTAATCGACTCCAGTGGCTCCCCCTTGTTTCCAGGATCGTATGTAAAATCTTCTGTTTGTCTTTTACCCCCCTCTGGAAACTGGTCCCTTCCTACTTTTCCAGGCTTCTTGCACCTTATCTTTGTCCTCCCCCACCATCTACTGTGCAATCCAGTGACACTGGTCTCTTTGCTGTTCCTTGCACAAGATACTCTTATTTCCTGACTGGCCATTTTCACTGGCTCTTCTCCATACCTAGAACACTCTCTCTCCTTATCTCTGCCTCCTAACTTTCTTCAAGTTTCAGCTAACATTCTACCTTCTACAAGAAGTTTTCCCTGTCCTCTTAATCTTAGTCCCTTCCCTCTGAGATTATCTCCAATTTATTCTCTGGCTCAATTTACTCTAGTGACCTAGATTCAGGAAGATCTGAGTTCAAATTCAGCCTTGGCCACTTACTAGATGTGTGACCTTGTGACTTGTCAATTGACCACTGTTTGCCTCAGTTTCCTCATCTGTAAAATAAGGATAACAATCGTATCTACTTCCTAGAGTTATTGTGAGAATCCAATTGAGCTAATATAAAACATTTAGCGTAGTATCTGGCACATAGTAGGCACTACAAAAATGTTAGCTATTACGATTATTACATAGTTATTTCCCCTATTAGACTGAGCACCCTGAGAACAGAGGCTTTTTCTTTTCTTCTCTTTGTATCCCCAGTGCCTAGCACAGTCTTGGGCCCATAGTAGGTGCTTATCAAATGCTTGTTGGCTGACTGACTAACCTAACTCCCCTTGACTTTTTGCCAAAATCTAAACTGTGGTCAGGTCTCCACCGCTGCTGGCATCAACTACCTTGGAAACAATAATACTTGTGTGGTGGCATATACCTCACAGGGCCATTACAAGGATCAAAGGAGGTAATGCATATGGAAGTACTTTAAAGACTCTAAAATATACACAAATGTAAAATATGAAGTATTATGATGCTGGTCTATTTTCTTAGAGGAAACTTCTTTTATCACAGCATTTTAAAAACAATTAAAAAAATCTTGGAGCCCGTAATATTTTCACTGGCTTAAAATTTTTGGATTATGTGCCTTCCTCCTCTCCATCCCTGTGGTCCCATTTCCCAAAGTCACAAGGCAAGTACCAATTCAGTACTTTACTAAAGCGGCGATCTCCATGACGCAAGTATTCGCTCCACCGGTGCAGTTCGCAACTCACCATCTCACTTTGTGTGATTTGTGTCTATGTTCTCCCATCAAACGCTCTATAGGGGATCCATCCAATATGTCAGAGGCCTGCCTCCAGATCTTTTAACATTTATACCAGCTACCAGTGAGGCACTCACATCGTCCCTCTGTTCTTCCTGCCGTGTGATCAGAACCAGGTCAACTCCTTTTCTTCATTTCCTCAGCCATATCTTCAGGGATAATAAATATTGTCACATGATCCAGACTCAGAGCTGGAAAGGTCCTTAGTGATGGTCAAGTCCAACTCCCTCATTTACGACGTGAGTAAGCTGAGGACTAGAGAAGCTAATTGACTTATCACACAGTCAAATGTGATACGCTTATTACATTTGCCACATGGGCAGGAACTGTCAGAGTTAACCAAAGCACCATTATTATTACTTTGAGCCAAAGTAATTAATAATAATAATAGTAATAAAAATAATGATAGTTAGCATTTATATAGAACTTTAAGATTTGCAAACCTTAACAAATACCTCATTTCATCCTTACAAGGCTGGGAGTTAGGTGCTGTTAGCATTTCCATTTGGTAAATGAAGAAACTAAGATTAAACAATTTCCCCAGGTATTCGGCTGGTAGATATGTGAGGCAGGATTTGAATTCAGGTCTTTCTGACTCAATGTCCAGCATGCTAACACCTGTACCACCTAGCTAGTTCTTTGGCTCTAATTCCAGTTCTCTTTCCACTACATTAATTTCTCTGCAAGAATAAAAAACAACCTCCCCCCAAAACCAACCCCCCCAACAAAACCCCACCCAACTGTCTTCATGAAAGTTATTCAACACCCTCCCCCATTCTCTTTTTCCATAATTCTGACCCCTTTCCTCCACTCTCTCCTCCCTCAATTCAAAACAGGAAATATGGCACCAGTGCTTTGGGCGGATTTTTTGATTTTAAATAAGAGTTTTATTTGTTTACCATGTCATCTCCTTTAGATTTCTGGGTCTGTGGGCTGGTGCTAGTATTCACAACTGCCTTAATAGGTTAGAGGGAAAAGAAAAGAATTTAAAATTCTGGGTCAGCCTTGTATCCATATCACACCATATCAACAGGTTGGCAGGAGATCATAGCCCTTTTGGTATCTGATCTATGGTATTTAGTCAGAAGTAGGGAAAAACCACCTCTGAATATTATGGTGGCAAAACACAATTTTCTTTTATTTCTTGATATAATTTTAAGGCAGTTTGGCTGTGTGGGTTGGTGGCCATAGCAGTTCTTTACTAAGTCTCTAAATTAGCCAAGAAAACTGAATCCAGTTACTCTTCAGCATAGAATAGGCCGCCTCTGTTTTCCCTTTGAATCTTCCACGAAGAAGCCTCTAAAACAAATAGTGACAGACTAACAAAATCATGAAGAAGGTGGAGGTTCTTCAGTGCTGGATTGAAGAAGGCAGACAGCCAAAGGCAATATGGTAGAGTTGGAAGCATCTGTCTTGGTGGAGTTAGAAGACCTGAGTTTAAGTCTTGGGTCCATCACTTACTAGAGATGTGATGTTGGCCAAATATTTAACATCTCTGAGCCTCCATTTTCTCACCTGTAAAATGGTCTGCTTCATAGAATTAGGCAGCAGGGGTGGCACAGTAGAAAGAGTGTGGGGCCTGGAGTTGGGAAGTCTCATCTTCCTGAGTTCAAAATCTGGCCTCAGAAACTTACTAGCTGTGTGAACCCGGATAAGTCACTTCATCCTGTTTGCTTCAGTTTCTTCATCTGTAAAACGAGCCGGAGAAGGAAATGGCAAACCGCTCCAATATTTTTGCCAAGAAAACCCCAAATGGGGTCATTAAGAGTTGGATACGACTGAAAATGATTGAATAAACAACTTCATAGGATTGTTGTATGGATCAAACGAGATGTATACATTCACATGAGCACAAATTCACTTTGTAATCATAAGTACCATATACATGTAAGCACTATATAGATATAAATATAAGGTCAAATATAGATAAGTCAGAAGTTGGTGGCAGCAGCCTACAGCCAGGAGGCTGGTATCAGGTAGTCAGGGAGAACAGCAGAAATTGTTGTACCTGTGAAAACACTTTCAAACTGTGGCAAATCCTGCCTCTAACAGGAAGCCTTTTATACTCTTTTTGCCAAAGCTGGAACAAACAACTGACTTTCGGGGGCATAAAGAGCCAGGGAGTAGAAGTGCCTGTGACTATAGGACAACAACTTGCCCCACCTGGTACCAGTGATTTCATACCTGGCAGATGTAACTTTCTCCCTGACCCAGCAAGACCAGGGTATAGTAACAATCACATCAGGACAATACACTGAAGTAACTGAATTCTTAAGTATTATTGGGCCAGGATTACAGAGGAAGCTTCTCAAGTGATGATACCCCTAGCGCCTGCACTCATGGAGTCCTGGAGCGAGGATAAGGATTGGGTTTGGGGTGGGGTGCAAGAGCTGAAGGGAAGAATTTAGCAGTTGTTAGGGTATTTTCCACGAGCAGTTTCATAGCTAGAAACAGATGCTCTGGGCTGTCTTCTAGCCAATAGTATAATGTAAAAAACATTTAAAAATATCCTTCAAAGCATTTTTTGCTCTACTCCTCATTTCTCAGTAGCGTCTTTCTCATGCTTGAAAAATGGAGGAGAAATCAGTTTCCTTCCATCTCACCTTTGGGAGTTTTAAAGCAACTTTTGGTAAAGTCATCTTAGTATATGTTCTGGTTGGTCCATGGTGGATACTTTTTGTTTGTTTTGTGTCTTCTGTTGCAAAACCAATTCTTATAACTGTACAAAGGAGCTCAGAGAGCCTTGGCAGTTTCGTCTTGGTGACATACTGTAGAACTTGTCCACAGGAGTTAAAAGAATTGAATTATTTTCCAGTTGCCTTGTGATTGGAGTGGTGGCTTTAAAAAATGTATGTGGGGTACATGGGAAATTGGCATCTGTCATCTTCAGTCCAGGCAAGAGTGATTGGTTATTCTTGCAGGCATTGGATGTGTGGTTTTATAGGATCCAGAATTGGTATTTGATTCAGGAAGAAGAGAAATGGAGAACTATTGGCATTGGTGTGTTTTTTTTCTTTTCTAATTATTAAAGCTTGCCATATAAGACAAGTATATTTAGAATCATGGGATTTTAGAGAGAGGGCTAGAGATCATCTAATTCATGAAAGGGCAGCTATAGAATAGAGATGAATAAAGAGGCACAGAAGGGTTAAATGCCCAAGGTCACCCAGCTGAGGACTAGAACACTGCCTTCCTGCCTTTTTGTCCAGTTTCTTTTCCAGTGCTTCACCCTGCTCTCTTAACCCATCCTTCCTTCCGAATCACTGAAAAGAATGGGTTTAGTTGCCCTTTCCAGATGTTCTTTTCAACTACCTTAATAGGTTCAGCGTGCCAATCTCAGCTCTTTGTTTCTTAGTAGGTATTCCAAGGGCATTCATGGCAGGCCCTGGCTCCTCCTACTTCAAATTCCACTTTCTGTAACTTGGTACATACACGCTTTGCTTCCAACAAGTGCAGAAAGAATTTTGAAACTCAGTAGAATATGGTTTTAGAGGTTCCTGATTCTGGAAAATCTCAAGCTGAAAAATGGGAATGATTTAGAGAAAATCGGATATAAACCACAAAGACCCTCACTCTGCCAGATAGTAAAAACAAACCCATTTATCCTGTTATTTTAGCTGGAGTATGTTGTTTTGCACATGCTGCCCATGACTAGCAGATATCTCTTCCTATCTTCCTTTTCATTCCCTACCCCCATAAATATAACTAGTATTTCTCTTTCGGATTTAAAGAGGCAACATGGTTTACTGCAAAGAATTCTGGACTTGGGGTTAGATGACCTGAGTCTGAGTGCTGGCACTACTACTTAGTAGCTATGTGACCTCAAACAAATCACTTAACCTCTCTCTGTGTCGGCTTATTGATCTGTACAAGTTGATTGAATCCCACTGGGGTAGATTAGCACTAAAATGAGGACTAGGAGATCTCTAATGTTGCTTCTGCCTTTAACATTCTATGGTCCTTTATAGGAAAGGTGGGCTCACTAATAATAGCTAGCATTTACATAGTGTTTTAAGGTTTTTTAAAGCTCTTTATCAATATTATCTCATTTGATCCTCACAACAATCCTAGGAGGTAGGTTCAATTATTATTCCGATTTTACAGAAGAGGAAACTGAGGCACAGAGCAAGTAACTTGCTCAGGGTCACACAACTAGAAAGCACCTGAGGCCACATTTGAAACTGAGGTCTTCCTTACTCTAGGAATAGTGAACTATGCACTGCGCCACCTAGCTGCCCACTAGAGGCATATTTTGCCTCATTACCATTCCACTTCAATCCATTCTTCTATTGGGATGGAAATTCTCTACTGCTTTCATTCGTCATCTTAGCTGGGAGTGCCTTAATATTTCTTGGGAAAGTCAGTTTGAGTCTTCCTGTCAGGTATGGGACTTATCTGTGGGATTAAAGTCCTGTGGTTTCCATTGGTTTGGTTGTCCTTTTTTTTCTTTTAATGATTTATAGCTTTTTTTTTTTTTTTTTTACATTTTACATTATCCAAATATATCCCTCCCCACTTCTCCCAGAAAGCCATCACTTCTAACAAAGATTGAAAGAGAAAGAAGGAAAAAAAGAAAACTAAGACACACATCATTTGAATCTGACAGTCTCCTACCTTGGCAAAGAAGGCTGGGAAGTGCATTTTCTCATCTTTTACTTGTGGATAAGGTTGGACATTATTATTATATAGCATTCACTGTTGTCTTTTCTATTTACATCATTGTAGACACTTTATATAGTGTTTCCCTGGTTCTGCTTATTTCACTTTGCATCAGTTCATGTTCCTTTGTTTCTTTCTATTCCTAATTTTTTGTGGCAATGTAATATTCCATTAATTTGTGTACCACAGATGTTTAGTCATTTCCCGTTTGATGGCATTATTTTAGTTTCTTTGCCACTACGAATAATGCTGCCATAAATATTTTGGTGGATATTGGACCTCTCTTTCTATCTTTGGTCTCCTTTGAATATTTACCCAGCAGGGCAAATCCTTCAGTCAAAGGGTATAGACATTTTAGTTATTTTCTTAGCATAATTCCAAATCATTTTCCAGAATGGTTAAACAACACAATTTTACCTGCTAACACCATAATAGGGTGCCTGTCTTTCCACAACCTCTTCAAAATAGACTATCCCCAACTATGTTCATCCTTGGCAGTTGGCTTGGTTAGGAAGTAAAACCTGAGTTGTTTTAATTTGCATTTTCCTTATTATTACAGATTTGGAGCAATGTTTCACATGGTTGTTAATAGTATGCAACTCTTCTTTTGAGAACTGTCCATTTCTCCACTTGGGAATGGTTCTGACCCAACTATTTTACCACTGATCATCCTTGTCAGTCTTGTCTACTGTGTTCTGCCTTTTCTATGGTGGTCTTTTCCCTTGTTAAATAAGGGTATTTTTTAATGTATTCTTTGGTCATTGCTTTCGGTTTACTCTTGATCCAAGAACAATGGTCTGAAGTATGGAGAAAATGATACACCAGATAAGATTTGATTATTCCTTATTTATAGCCAAATTCATGGGTTTAAAAATTTTTGAGTAATGAAACCGGAAATAGAAGACTCCAACCACTGAGATCAAAACTTTGTCAGATACATAAAATAATCCAAGTCATCTGCTCAAATTGTCTGCTGTGCTTCTCTCAAGTTAAAAGCTAAAAATTTACCTCCAGATTTATTTTCCCCTCTCCTCTTTTGCTAATTTAAAGAAATACCTACATCTAGAGGTCCACATTCTATGTTTTGGAAAATTTATTCAACTTTTGCCACCAAAGAGTGTCATAGGCCTTCCTGGTCTGTCTTCTTATAAAAGGAACCCATACTTCTCCAAATGGCTTTGGGATATAGTTAGACCACACCAATAGAATCCTTGTTCTGATTGCCCCTGGAGTGGTGAGGATTAGGGGGAACTGATTTCTGCTTGTTTTGGAAAAGTGTTAGTAAGCACATGACTTTTTACTAATTTTGATTGATTCATGGACAGATTTTTTTTGTGGGGGCTAAATGAGTTTTATTGGTGCATTTTGCTTTTAAATTATAGCCCTTTCAGGCTGGGGCAGCTAGGTTGAACAGTGCATAGAACGCCAGGCCTGGAGTCAGGAAGACCTGAGTTCAAATGTGGCCTCAGACACTTGCTAGCTGTGTGACCTGGGCAAGTCACTCCATCCTGTTGCCTCAGTTTACTTACCTGTAAAATAAGCTGGAGAAGGAAATGGCAAACCACTCCAGTCTCTTTGCCAAGAAAACCTAAATGGGATCATGTAGAGTCAGATGCAGATGAAACAACTGAATAAGTAACAGATATGTTAGCAGGGATACTCTTTTTTGCCTATTACTTTGGAAACTAAGAATCAGTACTCTGAGATGAGTAGGCAGGAAGGAACAGACTGGAATATGGGGTAATAAAAGAAGAGAGCAGGCCTATGTAAGATTTTAAAGTAGGAGCATGTGGTGAGCGAAGCAAGGGCATGAAGATGCTAAGAAACTGGGTGATCTCTGAAAGGGTCAGTTTTGGGTCATTATGAAAAAACTGCTTATTTCATAATTTTGTCTGGAGATGTTGAACTTTTACTTTAAAATGATTTATTGGGATTTCCTGTCTCTGTACTTTTGTTCACACTGTTCCCCTAGCTTGAAATAAATTCCTTCTTCTTTACTGATCCAAATCTTACTTATCCCTCAAGACTCAATTCAAATTCCATCTCCTCTGTGAAATTTTTTCCATTTTATCCCATAGTGACTTTTTCTTCATCTGAATGGAAAGCACTTATCTCTTATTTGTCAACTAATCACATGCTGCCTTGGGAAGTTACTTCTATTTTTGTCATTTTTTTTTTCTGTTTTGGGTTCTATTATTATTTAGGGCAGCTAGGTGGTACAGTGGGTAGAGTGCCAGGCCTGGAATCAGGAAGTCTCCTCTTCCTGAGTTCAAATCTGGTCTCAGAAACTTATTACTAGTTATGTGACTGTGGGAAAGTCACTTAACCTTGTTCGCCTCAGTTTCCTCATTTGTAAAATGAGCTGGGGAAAGAAACAGCAAACCACTTCGGTATCATTGCCAAGAAAATGCCAAATGGAGTCATGAAGAGTCAGACATAACTGAAAAATGACTCAAAAACAATTATTATTTAACTTTTTGTATGTATGTCATCTTTTCTCCAGGTACACTATAAGTTTCTTGGAGGAGGGGTCTCTTATTTATTTGTATTCCTTAAGGCATCTGATAATACTTTGCCTATAATAAATGGATGCTCAATAAATATTTGTCAATAGATGATCTCTATATCTTATTTCTGCAAACAAAAAGGAAATTTTTGTTTTTTTTTCTGAATAGGAAAATAGAGGGCTAATTCAAATTGCTGATTATTTGGGTAACAAGAAGGAGACCAGAGGAAACTTGCCTTTTCCAGAGCATGTTGAAGTAGGCACAAGCTTGTCTGATTGGGAACTACATTTCCTATGATGCTTCAGACCCTAATTCAAGGCTGATGGCAGAAGGTTGAGACCTCAAATTCTTATTGAGTGCTATAGGCAAAGAGAAAAATTGTCACAATAAAGAAGGCGGAATAAAAGGGGAAAGCAGAAGTGGAGCGTATCGGGGACATATAGGAGCTGACCAGAACTAAGGCAAAGGCCTGATTAGATAAGCAGGCTGCCAGATGAGATAGAGGGGACATGCTAACAGAGTGGTCAAGGTATAGTGCTATTTTCCTGTTTGCAGGTGGAAATCTGGATAAAGGAGAATTTTCTGTCAAGACTATGTTAGGGAAAAGGAGAACGGAAATTTATTCATCTAGGGATGGTTCCTAAGAATATTTCTAATTTTTTTCTTGTTCCAAGTTAGTATTTTTATGATCGTATGGTAATGTTTGCCTGTTAGAAGGTTAAGCACTGAATATTTAGATCTGAGTTGACTTTCTCTCCAGAGTCACACTGGGGTGGAGATTTGAGCTATATGTGGTACATTTATAAGAAAATACCTACTGTGGACGTGAACCTAAGTATATAAGGAATTAGTGCTAGCTAGCCATTGGCAACACCTAAGACCAAATCTCAAATATTCGGAGACTTTATGAAGTAACAATTTAATTTCAAATAAAGTTAGAAGAAAATATTAGATAGAATGTGACAATTTTCACAGACTCCAAATAGTTAATCTGATTTGGCTCCTTTGTAGCAGTAAGTAGTAGTTGGTTACTTTATGTTTGAAAATATGCTCATTTTCAGCCACCCACAAAGACGGGAAAATCCTTTTTCTTTTCAGAATATCAACAGTTTACGTTCTAAAGCTGTAGAGTGGGTTTAACGTTATAAATTTAGACCTTAAATGGTACTCTAATCTCAGTAATTGACCATTGCTTTTGCCTCAGGGATTTCGCTTTATTCTCATCATGACAACTTTAAGCAATATTTCACCCCATGTCCGTAGCCTTTAGTTTCGTGTATCATTTTACTTCTGTGCCTTTATTTAGAGTTAACTGACTTCCTATCAGTAGCTGCTGCTAAAAGCTGCAGAATTCACCACAGGAGGGCTCTCAAATCCCACTAAAGTGCCCCTGGTTAAATGTCTCTGCTCACATTTTTTTTTTTCTTTTCAATTTTCACCATAGTGATCAAGGATGAGCAAAAAGGTTATTTTTCTTCTTTCTCAACCATTTTCAGAGTATGTGAAAACTCTGCGCTCGTTTGACTTCCCTGTTCTGTGGGAAGATCTCTGTAGGGAGTATTTTCACTCAGTTTGGTAATGCCTGCCCTTAGTCATCATTTAACGAAAATTGCTAATCCCAGCACTTTAGCACAATGCCTGGTAAATGGCACCATATAGTATAGTATAGTATGGCATGTAGGCCAGGCCAGCTTAGCATGAATTTCTCATATACTTGGGATCATGTTCATAGGGATGTATGTATATAACTATACATATTGAATCGTTGTTTAATAAATGTTGGTTGACTGACTAGTTGTGGAAAGATATCTGGTTAGCTTTGCTATAGAAATAATACTAAAATATGAAATTAGAGTACTTGGTTTTATAGTTTGAATCGTATCTGTACCACTTAATGCATGTGTGTGACTTGCGCCAAGTCTTTGGACCTGGGTGTCCTCATTTGTAGTATTTAAGGCATTGTATTGGATGATCTCAAAAATCTCTTCTAGTTCTCAATTATATGAGCAAGATTTCCTCCTGGAAGCCAGTATAAATTTAAAGTTGGAGTGTTTATAATGGCTAAAAAAAGGTCTTTGTCTCTTAAAAACCTCCCATTGAATTCTGTGCCAGAGAAAGGACATCATTTATCTAATTACTTATCCACTATCCATTATTTTCCCAATAACAAAAAAACCCTCTCATTTCCCAAAAGTTTCCTTTTAAAGTGACCTCATAGATCTTGATAGTCATAACAATAATGTTATTTTTTAGGAGGCAGTGGATATAGAACATTGAACCTGGAGTCAGAAAACCTGGTGTGTGTGTGTGTGTGTGTGTGTGTGTGCGTGCGCGTGTGTTTTTTTTCCCGCTAGTAAGTCTTTCAGCAATTGTTCATTTGGTGCTTACTATTTGACAGGCAGATAGATAAGTTCAAAAAAGAAAAGGTCCTACTTTTAAGGACCTGAATGTTAATGGGAGAGACACCATGTAAATACTATTTACAAGTTATGTGACCTCGAGCAAATCAGAAAGGGGTCTTATAAGCTACAGTTAATAATAGAACTAATAGCTAGTATGTAATAAGACATTAAGGTTGGTAATATGCTTTATAAATATGATTTAATTTTATCCTTAGAACAATGCTGGGAGGTAGGTACTGTTATTATTTCCATTTTATAGATGAGAAAATTGAGGCAGATGGAGGTTAAGGGGCTTGCTCAGAATCCCACAGCTAGTTAAGTGTCTGAGGTCAGATTTAAATTTGGTTCTTTCTTCAGATCCAGTCTAGCAATTTAGCGCAAGGTATACTCTAATAAGAATCCCTTCCACAATGGATTCATAAAGCAGTCTCTTATGCCTTGATTTGAAGAGCTCAAAGGAAGGGAAACACACTAGTCTTGGAGGTGGCTTACTCTATTTTTGAAGAGCTCTAATTGTGAAGTTTTCCTTTACATCAAACCTAAAATCCTACCTTCTATAGGAAGCCTTTCTCCATTGCTCTTTATTCTAGTATCCTCCCTCTATTGATTATTTCTAACTTATTCTATGTATAATGTGGTATCCAGAACTGAGCAGGTATTTCTGACGATACCTAAGTTAGAATAAAGTGGGTCTGTGAAGCCCTGAGTCCTGAACTCTGCCTCTTTTAACGAATCCCAAGATGGCATTGGCTTTCTTGGCTGTGATGTAACACTGATGAATCATTCTTCTCAAAGTCCCCAAAGCCTTTTTTGGATGAATTGATATCTTCCCCTCAGCCCCTCATACTTGTGAGGTTGCCATTTTGAATCCATTTTATCCCTTTTAAATGTCATCTTACTTGATCCAACCAAATGTTCTAGCCTGTTAAGATCTTTTTCAGCCCTGATTCTGTCATCTGGTGTTTGCCTATCTCTCCCAGATTTAAGTTATCCACATATTTGAGAAATATTTCATCTATAGCTTTATCTAAGACATTGATAAAAAATGTTAAGCACAGGGTAAGGCACGGCTGTGGGGCTATCCCTGGGACATCCTACTGGAGGCCTCTCTCCAAGAGGAGATGGAATTACTAATGACTTCTTTCTGGTTCTGTGTATTCAACCAATTGTGAATCCAAATTGAACTAAGAAAAGAAATGTTAACTATCTTCAAACATTTAAAGGACTCTTATGTGGAAGAAAGATTCAATTTATTTGACTTGGCCATAGTAGGGAGAAGTAGAACAAAAGGCGTAGGAGTCAAAAGAAGGAAGGCAGATTTCTTCTTGATATTAAAGCAATATCTAATTCAACAGGTACTCTGTATCTGTACAACAAGTATCTGCTGTGCAGAGCTGTTCAAAGGTAGAAGGTAATGTCATGGGTGGTAATGAACTTCCCAACTCTGGAGATCCAATGAGATCTATTTGTTGGATTTGTTGTATAGAAGATGGATTCCTTTCCAGTTATGCGGGGAATAGATGGCCTCTGAAGTCATATTGCTGTGAAGATCAAATGAAATAATAGATGTAAAAGTCTTTTGTAACTATACATTTCATATAAATATAAGTTGTTACCATTGGCATTAATTCTTAATCAATTAACCACCAACTATTTTATCAGTTATATATGTAGTTCATATAAGTAGTTCAGAAAGTCATATAAACATTTCTGAAAAAAGCTCCTCTCACCGCCCACTAACCATTTCCTACTTCCTCTGCTGTCTGAAGTGCCACAGGAGCTACTGTCTCTCTGTCTCTGTTTCTACCTCTATCTTCTTCCTCGATCTGGATCTTAATAGTCCCATGGGATTGTCTGTCTGTCTGTCTCTGTCTCTCTCTATTTATCTATCTACTATGTGTGTACATACACATACCATATATATGTATTCCCCATGGATATTACAATATACATACACATATGCACACATGCATATTGTTATGGTATGTTTACTACCTACAGTATATATACATACACATATATGTTTGTGTGTGTATCATATCAATTCTTCCACATCGATCTCACCAATCCCTTTTATTTACTTACACAGTTTCCACTCTAGCTCAAATCCTTATCACTTCTTGCCTAGACCATTGCAATAGTCTCTTAATTGGACTCCATGAAGTTTAGTTCCTTTCCTTTTCAGTTCCTCCTCCATATAGTTGTCAGATTCCTATTTTAAAAATAAACATATGACTATATTATTCCCCTAATGCAATTTCTACTCCAGTGTTTGCCTATTGCCTCTAGAACAAAATATGAAACCCCCAGGCTGGCATTTAAAGCCCTCTACAATCTGGTTCCCACTTACATTGGTCTTGTTGAATATCATTCCTCTTCCCCAAGCTGGTTTGCCACCTATTCCCTATGCACAATATTGCATCTTCTACCTCCATATCTTTGGCATAGGTGTCTGGAGCTAAAGAGTGGATAACTACATAGATGTTAGGGACCATTATATTGCCCCTAGGACTAAACATGATAATCAGTTTGATAGGGCATTACTCTGTGATCCAACGAATGCCCCTGTTGCCCTTTCTGTTGATAAGTCTTGTCATCTTTATCTTTGCACGTCTCTTGTATGAATCTCCCCTTCTCCAGGCACACGTTCATCTGAGTTCAAGCCCTGCTCACCTCTCCCCTGGACTATTGCAATACCCTTCTAAATGGTCACTCCTCCTCAAGTTTCTCCCCATTCCAATTCATGCTCTGCTCATCTATCAAAGTGATTTTCCTCAAGTGTAGGTCTACGTCAGTCACTTCCCTATTCAAACTCCAGTGGTTCCCCATTACCACTAGGATCAAATGTAAAAATTTTAAAGTCTTTTCCTAATTGGAACCTTCTTACCTTCCTAGGCTTCTTAGACTGACTATTTTAGGCACTTAGTTGTGTTTGCTCATGTACCCGATGGGGTAGAGAATGGGGGTGGTGGAGATTCTGTGTTTTGGCTAGGGACTATGACTGCTACATCCATTTCTAAACCTACCTTTGAAAAGGATCCACAAACCAATGACAGCTGAAATCTAGAGCCTTTCTCTTCCCCTGCTCAGGTGCTGCTAAATTGCCCCCTTGAAGCCCCCTCTCTCTTTTCTCTGGGCCCCATCATACAAGAGACATAATAACTGCCCATGGAGACTAAATTTCTGCTCTTGTGATAACAAAGATGGCAAAGAGTTTCAAGGAAAGAGTGACAATTTTGACACTTTATCTTATTCCTAGAGCAAGATTTACTACCCCAGGTAAAGGGCACAAGCCAAACATAAGCCTGGAAAATATAAAGTTAATGACTGTTGCTCCAGGCCTATTCCTTTCCCATTGGCTCAGGCAAATGAGCAGATGAGTCAGAAATTGCTACAAACATGGAGAAGATCTGAAAAGGGGTGGAAACAGACAGCAGCATCCTAAACAGCAAGGGTTTCTAAGGAGACTAGAGTCCCACTATTTCTAGCTTAGGAAAAGGGGTGTGTGTGTGTGTGTGTGTGTGTGTGTGTGTGTGTAAAAATCCCAACAACTAACATTTCTGAAGTTCAATGAGTTCCTCAGCCAGACTTTTTTTTTGCTAGATTTTTTCAATTTATCTGTTTTAGGTTTTTTTTTTACTCATTTGAAAGGGCAATAGCTTTCTGTGTCCTATCTGCTGTTAGCTGTCAAAAAACATATGCATTATCTATAATGAATATCACAGGTGAAGAGCAAATGTTTGAAATTTGTCATAAAAATTGATTTACTGCTTTACAACTAAGACATATTGATAAAAAGTATGAGAATTTTATTTTATCTAGGAACCCAATGGAGGTTAGGCTATAGAGTCTGTACATATAGATTGGTAGAAGCAGGTAGCTTAGTTTTCAGACAATATCTAGCACAATACTGGGCACACACAGTGGACACTCATAAATACTTAGTGATTAATTAACCACCACATGAAGTCTAGTCAGCCTTGCAGTTTCTAGACAAAACTGAGAAGGACAATAACTTTGGAAGAGACAACAGACTCTATCTTTGAGTAATTGACTTTTTTTCTGAGTGGTGGTGGTGATTTTTCAGGAGGATCTGATTTTATCAGGGTGGGAAGCTCCCTGGAGTATAAATTCCTTCTATTGACTCAGATTGGGAACTTATCTGTAATTTATCTTAGAAAGTGGCTTGACGGGAAAAGGACCCATATGTACAAGAATATTTATAGCGGCTCTCTTTGTGGTAGCCAAGAATTGGAAATCAAAGGGATGCCCATCAATTGGGGAATGGCTGAACAAACTGTGGTACATGAAGGTAATGGAATACTATTGTGCCATAAGAAATGGGGATGATGCAGACTTCATAACAACCTGGAAAAACCTACACGACATAATGCTGAGTGAGCGGAGCAGAGCCAGGAGAACGTTGTGCACAGCCACAGATATGTGGATTCCGTGAGGACCAACCCTGACAAACTGCGCTTTTCTCAGCAACCTAAGGGGCAAGGACAACTCCAGGAGACTCACGATGGAGAATGCTATCTTCATCGAGACAAAGAACTGCGAAGTTTGAATACAGACTGAGGCACACTACATGCTCGCCTTTTCTGCTTCTCTTTTGTTTTTGTTTTTGGGGTTTTTTTTTTTTTTTGGTTCTGTTTCTTCTTTCTCATGATTCATTCCATTGGTCAAAATTTTTCTCCACGACTTGACTAGTGCATAAATTAATTCAATGCGAAGTTATACATGGTAGTTATATGAGATTCCAGGCTGTCTTGGGGTGGGAGGGGGGAGGGAGGGGAGAAAAACTGGAACTCAAAACTATGTAGAACCGTGCGTGGTAAACTAAAAATAAATAAAGAAATTTATAAAAAAAAAAAAAAGAAAGTGGCTTGAGGTGCTGAGAGGTTTAATGACTTGTCTAGGGTGACAAAGCTAGTATTTGTCAGAGGTTGGACTTGTGCCTTTATCTTCCTGATTTCTAGGCCAGTCCTGCATCACGCTGCCTTTCAACAATTTTAAAAATTGTTGCTGACTGAAACCCAATTGGATTACAGGATTTAGAGATGGGAGAGATCTTGGAGATCATGTTTCTATCCTTTCTTTTTATAGATGAGATCCTTCTTTATGGATGAAGGGTGTATGGGGTGTTCAGGGAGGACTGGCACCTCTGATGTCAGGGCTTGCTCAAGGCTGCCTACCTTCAGTGTCCACCTGGCGCTCAGCTCCGCTCAGCTCAGCACAGCTCCAAGAAGCTGTGGCACACACAACGGCCACATCCTGGTAAAACCTTGGCAGGGCTAAACCAGGTTGAGGGTAACTGACAGGCTTCAAACCCCTTGATGAGTTAGGGGAATATCTATCCCAAGCATGTGAAGACTTCCCCTGAGTAGATGGATGAGAATAATTTGTTCCAACAGCTGTGGAGGCAGCTGAAGCTGATGCTGTGGAATGCTTAGAGCTTAATCAGACGTTGAAGATGCCAAGGTCTTCCGCTGCATCTGGGCCATCGCCAGTCGTCTTGACTTTTGTCTTGCCACTGGACTTCAGTGGGGGGCCATCTTCCAGTCATCCTGATTTATATCTTGCCACTGGACCCAGTTGGCTCTGGAGGAGGAAGTGAGGCTGGTGACCTAGCACAGTGCCCCCTCACTCAAATCAAATTCAACTGCAAGTCATGTCATCATCTTCCTGATGTTATGGTCCTCTTTGAGAATGAAGGACAAGCAACAACAACAATTTCCATGACTCTGGGAGAGAGAGTAAGGTTAATGACTTTGTGCTACTCTTTCTCACGTAAACCCAATTCATGTGTGAGTCAAGACATCACTCTGTGATATCATTGGTTCTCTTTAAAATGAATGAGGAACAACAATATATGAAGAAATTGAGGCCAACAGTTAGGAACCCGTACAAGGTCACATACCTAGTAATTGATGAAATTGGGAATCAAACCTGTTTTCCCTCACTCTAAATCCAGCATTCTAGCCACTATACTGTGATGTTCTGTGAGATTATAGAATATATTTTAATCATAGAATTTTTTTTGGAGGGGGGATGTCAGGGCAACTGGGATTAAGTGACTTACCCAAGGTCACACAGATAGTAAGCGTGTCAAGTGTCTGAGGCGGGATTTGAACTCAGGTCCTCCTGACTGCAGGGCTGGTGTTCTATTCACTGCTCCACCCAGCTGCCCCATCAGAATTTTAAAACTAGAGGGAACCTTGGAAACAGTTTAATCTGATCTCTTAGTTTTTTTACTTGCGGAAACTCATGTTCAGGGAGATAAAGTTATTTGCAAAAGTCATAGAAGTATCAGGATTTGAATTCATAGCTTCTGACTTGAATAGCTATAATTTTTATTTAATTTTAAAATAATTGACAAAAGAGATAGGACACTTGGTTGTACAAGAAAAAGTAGAAGGATTTGGAACAGAGTCAGTCTTGTTTTATTTATTTTTTATTTTTCTAGTTTTTTTACATTATTTTTTTTTAAATACTGAGTTTCAAATTCTCTCCTTCACTTCAGCCCCTCCCCACCATTGAAAAGGCAAGCAATATGATACTTGCTATATATGTAAACACAATAAACACAATAAACAAAAGCAATATGATACTTGCTAAATATGTAAACACATTTCCACATTAGGTATGTTACCAAAAAAAAGCAAGAAAAGTAAAAAAAATGAAAAGATATGCCTCAGCCTCAGAGTTCATCAGTTCGCCTTCTGAATATGGATAGCATTTTTCATCATGAGTCCTTTGGGATTGTGTTGGATAATTATATTGATCAGAGTAGCTAAGTCTTTCACAGTTGATTATCACTATCATATTGCTGTTACTGTATACAATGTTCTTCTGGTTCTGCTTACTTTATCTTCTATCAATTCATAAAAATTTTCTCAGGTTTTTCTGAAACCACTCCCTTTGTTATTTTTTTACAGTATAATAAATACTATTCAAATCTTCTTTTATTTAAAAAGAAACCCTAACCAAAAAAACCCCAATGACAGGATTTGTGGGTTGTGAACCCAAGTGACCGAAAGAATGGTGATTTCTTCATCCAAAATAAGGAAGTTCAGAAGAGAGCTGTTTTTTTTGGGTGGGGGGGGGGAGATGTGTAAGTCTGAAGCTAACAATAGAGAAGCACTGAATATATAGATTTGGGAATCATCTACCTAGAGGTGATAATTTAACCCATGGGCACTGATCAAATAGCCAGTTGAGAGAACATAGAAGAGAGACTTGAGGAATACCTTAGGATTTAACCAAATTAGGAGGTGTTATGTGGATGAAGAGCCAGTAAAGGAGAATCATCAGACAGGTAGAAGAAGACCAGGAAAAAGTAGTGTCATGAAAACTCAGATAAAAGAGTATCCAGGAAGAGAGGATGGTTAACGGTTTCATACATTGCAGAGATGTCAAGAAGGATGAGAAAAGACTCTTAGCTTTGTCAGTTAAGGGATCATTTGTAACTTTGGAGAGAGAAGTTTCAGTTGAGTGATGAGGTCAGAAGTCAGACTGCAAAAGGTTGAGAGGAAATGAGGTGAAGGCAATGAGTATAGACAGCTTTTCCTATGAAAATACTTTGAAGGGATGGTGAATCTACTGAAGGTTAGGGGAGACTTTGGCGTGTTTGAAATCAGTAGAGAAGGAACCATTAAATAGGGAAATAGCAAAGACTGGAGAAAGCAATGATGGTTATGTGTCTGATACACATCGATTTCCCAAATATTACTGTCTAAATGCTGGGATTAATACTGTTCAATACAGATGAGGTAGCTAGGTGGCGCAGTGGTTAGAGTGCCAGGCCTGGAGTCAGGAAGACTCATCTTCCTGAGTTCAAATCTGGCCTCAGACGCTTACTAGCTGTGTGAGCCTAGGCAAGTCACTTAACCCTGTTTGCCTTAGTTTCCTCATCTGTAAAATGAACTGGAGGGAGAAATGGCCAACCACTCCCAAATGGGGTCCTGAAAAGTCAACGTAACTGAACAACAACAACAACTACAGATGGGGACCTGGGAGCTAATAAATACAAGTGTTTTTCCCCCATTTCTAAAATGGTTCTCCATTTCTCTGTCCTTAAAAGGAGATGCAGAGAAAATTGATTTGTCATTAGTGACTTGGGATGTATGGATGTTGTTTCATGGTAATGAACTGTTCACGCTTTCTAGGTAGAATAAGACTTTCATTGAGTTTACAGTAGATTTCTTTTTGGTTTAATAGCCAAAGTAAGCAAGCAAGCAATTATGCAAGGGGAACTCTACTGAAAAGGAATTGGAACTGTTTCTTATTCTTTCCTGTCAAACAATACATCTTCCAAGAGTACAGCTTAATCAATGGAAAATGTCTCCAGCAGGGGATGAGTGTGCTGAGAGAAGGATGCTCTGCTTTCTGTTTCCATAAAAAGGGTTGTCAAGCAGGTACCAATCTGAGAAACAGCCAAGCTGATTCTGCTTGTATAGTACAGCTGCTCATGAGCTCATTTTAACGCAGGCCATGTATATCTTCTTTGCCAAAATGTTTGCCAATGTTAGTTGACTTGTCAAAATTAATTAGTCGACCAACAAGCATTTATTAAACACCTACTATGACACAACACTAGGTGGTAGAGATACAAATATAAAGAATGAAACAATCTTTAGCCACCAGGAGCGTATATTCTTATTTGTGTAAGGAAATCCATGAACTGGAGCATGGAACCATTTAGTTTAGGATCAATGGAGGGCTAAATAGTAGTAGTATCAAGGGGACAGTAGCTGTTTCCTCGACTGTAAATATTTGATCCAGTGATAGTGGTGGAACGGTAGAAGAAAAGGGTGGGAAGAAGTTATAAAATATGCTAGTTTTAGATGTTCTATGAACACTAGCTGAATGGTTATAGTGGATGAAGGCAGTGAGGAAAAGTTTATGAGATATGCCAATGACACATATTCTGTATCTGAATCATGGGCCCAAAAGGAACTCTAGAGGCTGGAATGATAGACTGAATCTAAGAAATGTAATAGTCTTACACGTGGGATCAAAAATAAATTGTGTAAGTGTAGGGGAAGGCATGGCTAGAAAACAGTTCATGTGATGAAGACATTGAGTTTTCAAGCTTGATACGGGTCACCAGTTTAACAAGGCACCCATAAAAGCTGACTTGACAGTCTGGAACTTTAGGGAATTCAGTGTTCACAACAAAGGAGGTAGAGATATTCTTTTTGTACTCAGTCTTGACCAGATCATGTGTAAATTCTTATTCTTTGTTATATTTTGGAAAAAGCATTGATTTTTTAGCTGTTTAGTGTCCATATGACTACCATGAGAACACTAGAGAAAATGCCATATGGAGATTGGTTGAGAGGAACATTTATCCTGAAGAAAAGAAGATGGGATTGGGAGTAGGGGTGGGAAATTATGGCTGCCATCAAGTATTTAAAGGGCTGTCCTGTGGAAGAGAGATTCAGCTCAGTTTCAGAGGTCAGAAATAGAAACAAAGGTAAAAGTTGTTGAGAGACACAGATATGAACACAGTATATGAAAAATCTCCTCAAAGGTGGAGTTGTCCTAAAGTCGAATAGATTACCACAGGAGTTAGTCAGTTTTCCATCTCCAGTCATCTTCAAGTGAAGACTGGAATGGTCACTTGTTAGGTAAGTTATGGCGAGTATTTTGTTTAGCTGTAGGTTGGCCCAATGGGTAGTGTTGGAGCTGGAATCAGGTTCAAATCTAGCCTCATTCCCTTACGCATCTGTAAAATATTTCTCAGGGTTTTTGTGAGGATAAAATGAGATGATATTTATAAAGTGGTTTGCAAAGATTAAAGTGCTATAGAAATTATCATCATCATCATCATCATCTGAGGACCCTTCAGACTCTGAATTCTACAGTTCTTTGAATGATGGCAACCATGAGATTACTTATTCCTCTTATTTCATGTCATTCTCTAGTCCCAGATATTTGGTGATGTTTATCATGTGGAATCTATATTCAGTAGGTGAGAGAATCTTTGGATGTACTTCTTTGATGATCTCAGAGTAAAAGAAAACAAATCTGTTGGGGTGGGGAAGAAGAGAATTTTCTTTGGGGGGTGGGGAGTCTGAGTCTCTGATTTTATTGATATT
Organism: Trichosurus vulpecula; assembly: GCF_011100635.1. Taxonomy (NCBI): domain Eukaryota; kingdom Metazoa; phylum Chordata; class Mammalia; order Diprotodontia; family Phalangeridae; genus Trichosurus; species Trichosurus vulpecula. The sequence continues at coordinate 95,467,129 of NC_050579.1, forward strand.
GGAAACTTCCAGCATAGAAACGCTTTCCTTTGCTACAGATCAGCAACTTGTTGCCTGGCACATTGAAAAGTTCAGAGACTTGTCCAGGGTTATGTGGCCAGCATGCATCAGAGAGCAGGACATGCTTTACATCTGCCTGGCTTTCTATCATGACACATTGACTCTTTATTTTTGGTAATACTTTTATGCTTTAATTGGGAGAAAGATTTAGTGCATTAAAGAAATGTCCCAGACAGAAAGGAGACAGCATGCACAGCTGAAACTCAGACTATTCCTTTATTCTCCAAAAGCCTGAAGTAACTGTATTTGAAAACTAAAAAGGTTGATTGTGTAGTAAGAATGAGAGAAAGCTCAGGGGGTATTCAAGAAACAATTTAAAAAACAAACAAGAGAAAGTCTTTAATATATTGGATTTTTTCAAGTAATAACCATTGATTGTCTTTCCTTCTTGTTTTTTTTTTTTTTTTGCTTTTTGGCAGGGCAGTTGGGGTTAAGTGACTTGCCCAAGGTCACACAGCTAGTACAAGTGTCAAGTGTCTGAGGTCTTTCCTTCTTAATGAGCTGCCTTCCCCTACCCTCCAAGAAAAATAAAGACAAAACTCTTGTAACCAATATGCAAAACAAATTCCCACATTGACCATGTCCAAAAATGCATGTTACACTCTGCATCTTGAATCCATCACCTCTCTGTCGGGAGGTGGCTAACACAGATTATCGTGAATCCTGTGAAATTGTGGTTGGTCACTATACAGATCAGAGAGTCCTTGTCTTTCAAAGTTATCTTTATGATGTTGTTAGTGTGTAAATTATTTACTGGTTATTCTCACTTCATTCTGAATGTGTTCATATAAGTCTCCTTAGGGTTCACTAAGCCCATTTTTGTAATTTCTTATTGCACAATAGTTTTCCATTACATCCACACACCAGAATTTGTTCAGCCATTTCCGGATTGATGAGCACCCTCCTAATACCCAATTTTTGCTATTACAAAAGAGCTGTTGCATATATACACATATGCATATGTGCATATATATGTATATATAGGTATATGTTAGCACCTGTTTTCTTTCTTTGACTTCTTTGGGGTATAGGCCTAGTAAAAATATCTTTGGATCAAAGGGTATGCATAGTTCGGCAATTTTTGGGGAGACATAGCTTCATATTGTTTTTGAGAATGGCTGTTCACATCCCCACCAATAGCCAATAGTGCATTAATACTCCTGTTTTTATGTAGCCCCTCCAACGTTGTCATTTTCTTCTTTTTTGTCATCTTTGCCAATATAATGGGCATGAAATGGAACCTTACTGTTGTCTGAGTTTTCATTTCTCTAATTATTAGTGATTTGGACCACTTTTTTTCCATATGGATCTTGATAGCTTGTATCTTTCTTTGAGAACTGCCTGTTCACATCCTTTGACCATTTATTAGTTGGGGAATCAATTGAATGGATTCTCTGGGAAATATTTATGGAAAAAACAAGAGAAAAAAGTTTTTGGTGCTTTGTCATCTACTATTTTTTGCTTTTAAAAAGGTGTGAGATTTTTTCCTACTTCTTTGTATCTTTCCCTTCTGAAGATACCTTACATTTCTCCAAACACTCACCATTGTGTTGCTTCCAGTACAAATCTCTTCTATGTACACTTGGTTCAATCTCGTTGCTTTCGTTTTCTTTGTTCCCTTTATTGCCGTTTCTGCCTCCCTGATAAGCATATCCAAGACTGTGATATTAGGTTCCAAGTGTGGCACTTCCACTATCCTTGATGATGAAAATTACTAAGATATTTTCAGTTAAGTATTACACTTCCAAACACTTAAATATCCTTGGGATGACTTTGTTTAGTTGATCTATTGTCAAGCTTTTAAAACTGTTTTTATTCTCCTTTGGTTCTGCTTTATGAGATACTACTGCTAATAGTTATCCATGATCCTTCTTTGTAAGATTTTACGAACTATTTAATATTCTGAACTGACACTGCCTTTGGCCACCATCTTCCTCCAATTGGCAAATAGGTCTAATGTTTGCTGATAATGGTGCCTTTTGGGTTCTTTTGGTCTTCTCATTATGGTAATTAATTTATTTTAGTTAACCTTTGTTATAAAATCATAATTAGTATTGATTTCATTTCTGTTGCACACTTTCCATTTGTGAATGTTAATTCTTTATGTAAATAATGTAGGATTGAATTGTTTCACTTGTATGCTGTATCTTTTTCTCATTATAATTCTTCTTGCTTTTTATTCTAATCTTCGCTCTAACAAGTTGATGGCAGACTGTATACAGATAGCTGATTTGGATATAATTCTCACATAAATGACAAGTCTTTTCTTGCCTGTTAAAATATAACCAGTTTTATTTTTGGTGTTCACCATGTCCAAAACCTACAAGTCTTTTCTTGAAGATGTCAATGATACAAAGACATGAGGTTTCTGTGTCCTTTACAAGTCTCTAGTCTTTCTCATTCTATTTTTTCTTGGACCATGCTTTCATATCTATTGTTCCTAACCTCACCTTTTCCCACATTTCCATAGAAGTCACTAAGTATCAGAATATATTTTGATTAGATTTGGAAAATCTTTTTGAGTTCTCAGAATTTTTTACCTCTTCATCCTCAGAAACTGAGGTTGGTGAGTAAGCTGTAATTATTTTCATGGCAGTTTTTTTGCAAACACTTTTAATAAGTATTATAAAATGATCAAATATCCCATAAAATTATATTTTTGTTGCTTTTGGGTACATGATTAAAAACAATTCCAACTATCTCTTTTCTTTGCCTCTCCAAGGAGAACTTGTCAGCCACCCTTCTATTTAGCTTTAATTTCCTTCCTTCTTCTGGTTTGATTGGTTGCAAGAATGTCAATATTTATAAGATTCAGTTTATCCAGACATATGTTCACTCAATGGTCAGTGAAAGAGGATCTGACATTTGAAGTGCCAATGATCAAATTAAAGTTTAAAGAAAGTCTAAATTTTTTTCTGTCCCCTTTCCTGCTACTATGCCAACATCATTGCTGATGCAGTGTGGGCTGAATCAACCTTAGATACATTTATATTTTTCTCTGTTTCATGGATTGCCATGGTCAATGAATTTATCATTGAGGGTCCAATCTACTGGTAATGAGCCTCTCCTACTTAGCTAGAATAGTTCTCAGAAAGTAGACCTAGTCTATCACTAGGTCATTCTCAAAGCCTTTGCATGTTATAGAACCTGCCAGAGCTTGAACTCTGTTGGCATAGATCTGTGAACATGTCATATTCTCCTCTCCTACCCCATCCCCATTTATCCTCTTGTAGATGTAAGCTCTTTGAGGGTAGTGACTTTCATTTTTATTTTTGAAGACTTGAATTGGAGGAAGTATCTACACCAGTGAGATCAGAGATCTACCAAATTAGGTAAGGAAGTACATCTAGGGATGTACAACTCAACTATTAAGCTAAAATGAACAAGGAAACTATTACTTGATTTGATGAGACTTTTGTTGCTTGTTTAAACAATTGTGGTGCTTGGCTCCCAACCCATTTGTCTTGAAGTTCAGGGAAGACCTAGCAGGAGATGTTGAGACTCTCAAACTGGACTTTAGAATGGGCCCCTAACAATGAAACCAAAACCGATCATACCAATTTGAAATAAGGAGCCTCTTTCGGGTTGCATTGAGACACAGTCAAAGTTTATACTCAATGAACACTTGGCAACTGGCTAAATAGCATATTCTCTAGGATATGAAACATATCCTTTTATTCATGCAGATATCAATAAATTGTGCCTTCATGCTGAACATAGCAAAATTCAGAAATGCCTGAAATTCTAGCAGCACCTTATGAAGGTTTTACATTAGTTTGAACATGTGTTCTATTCTGTCATTTCTTTTCAGATTTGTGCCGTTGGTCCCAAAATTTCATTAGGAATGTCTGACACCACCATCTTTGCTGTGATCAGAACTATGCTATGATCGGTTTCTGTTACGGGTTGAAATGTTAGGGGAAAATTTTAGGTCTGCAATTCTCTGTATCCAAATAAACCAAGGGAGATGATATATAAGACAACTTCATTAATGGTATTAGACAGGAAATACCAGTCTAAGTCTTGCATTGTCAAACATCCTTTGGCTATTCCAGATAGAGTTGGCTCAGGTATTTTTAATAAGTTTTGATTGCCTAAATTCTAAGAGAGTTATTTCTCATCTTCTACATCTTCCCCTTCCCCCTGACTGCCACCAGTAAGATGAAAAATTCAGGATGTTTATCTCGGTCAAGAGGTATCTCTGCTTAGAACGAAAATACTAAGCACCATAGAGTTGTAGTTGGAAGGGATTTGTGAGATCATTTAGTCCAATCCCATCATTTTGCAGATAAAGAAACTGAGGGCCAGAAAGATTAAATGATTTGCCCCAAATCATATAAGTAGTAAGTGGTATGTTCAGAATTTGAACCCAATTTCTCTGATTCAAATGTAGTATACTTTCAACTATATCATGGAAGGGATCAATTTCAATGAGTTCCACCTCAAATCATAGCGGTTAATTGGGGAGGGGGAGGCCTTCTTTTATATGGGCCATTATAAGTGAAGCTTTTTCCTATAATGTATCCCCCAAAGTGGTCTGGGCATGCAGGCAGAAGCAGGCACTGGTCACCTCAACAAGGACAGTATTTTAAATGGGACAATAGAATCTGCAACTTCAAACTGCAGTAGATTTACTTTAGATATGTGTTTTTCCATTTTCTTTCTGGTAAGTTTGCTCTGAATTAGAATCAGCTGAAAAAGCAAGGCCGGCTGGGCTTGCTCAGGGTCTGTCTGCTCTGTGGAGGCATCTGGAGACATAGGACTCCTCCAGAGAGTACTTAAAATTCTTCATCATCACCAACCACTTTTTTTTTAAAGGAAATTCTGGCCAGGGATTGCTTTTCCCCTACTGATTCTTGCAGTTTGTGGAAGAATCCTTTTTTCATTAGATAACGAAGCCCTCCATATATTCCTATTCTTCTGTTTAGTTAACTTCCCTTGCAAGTGAGGAGATTCTTTCACAGAGCATGCTGTAGCAAATGAGGACACATGTCCAACAAGAGTGGCATGTTTATAGTGGCATCAGCCCTGTGGAAGATTCAGATAGTTTCCACAGGGTGAGAGTAGACAGCCAGTCATATTGCCCTTCAAGCTGCCAAAACCATATTCTATAGCTCAAGAAAGGACTTGGCTTTTTAAGCCAGTTACTTTGTATGCTCTGTCCCAAATGACTTCATGTGGGTCGTAAGAACAGTTGGGAATAACAAACAACACCTTAGCAAAAGACCTCTATGCTTTTGTTTGTCTTATAGGCTGTAAGAAAGGAAAAGAGGGGAGGGAGAGTTTGCTGTGGAGCTTGTACTTTTCAAATTGCAAAAGCATTAGGGAATTAATTTTTTTTAATTTCAAATTTTCTCTTGTGATATTTGACACTGATCATGGGCAGATGGAGCAATCTAACCCAGGAGTTCTTAACTTTTTTGTGTCACAGATCCCTTTGGCAATCTAGTGAAACTTATATGTCTTTAAATGCATAAAATAAAATACATAGGATTACAAAGGATACTAATCATATTGAAATATTTACATATTTGGTAGATGCATATGCACAACATGCATATTTCAATATACCTTGACAGTATACTTTTCAGGGATGTATACATTGATAATGAGGTTGACATACATATTGCCAGAGCTAGCTTAGTGTTTGCAAGGTTCAAAAGGAAAGTGTGGGAGAGGAGGTATTAGGCTGCCTACTAACCTGAAGGCCTAAAGAACCATTGTGCTGACCTCATTATTATACACCCGTGAAACCTGGACAGTATACCAGCACCATGCCAGGAAATGGAATCACTTCCATTTGAATTGTCTTAGGAAGATTCTGAAGATCACCTGGCAGGATAACATACCGGACACTGAGGTCTTTTCCCCAACTAAACTGCCAAGCATTCAAATTCTACTGCAGAGCTCAACTCTGATGGGCTGGCCTCATTGTTCCAATGCCAAATGTATGCTTGCCTAAAAGACTATGCTCACATAGTGGTCAGAAGAAGTTATATAAGGCCACTGTCAAAGTTTCTCTAAGAACTTTGGAATTGATTGTGTGACATGGCAGATGATGGCAAAGGACTGCCCAGTATGGCGGCATACCCACATCAAAGAAGGTGCTATACTTCATGAGCAAATCAGAATTGAAGTAGCTCAAAAGAAATTCTAGATGCACAAATTTAGAGAATCCACCCAAATGTTCATACGGACTATTTGTGGCCAACCAGTGGTAGAGTATTCCAAGTTTGTGTTGGTCTGATCAACCACGGTCGGACACACTGTAACTTGACTCTGATGTAGTGAGGTCATTTGGATCCTTTTCGAGAACAAAAGACAACAACCAACTAATGTTTCAATATAATTAGTATGCATATATATATTTATGGATATATGTATGTGTATCTAAGTTCATAGATCCCTATCTTAACAAATCCTGAGATCTTTTCCATCCAAAGACTTGGGGAGACTTATGGTCCTGATAAAGGAAGATCTATAAGTTCTGTAAGTAATCTTTCTGGGTGTGGTGTTGTGCCTCCGAAGTGACACAAATTCAGACAGTTCTTAGCTTTACATATCTCTGAGTAGGTTACTCAGTTTTTAAAAAAAATCTCTATGCATACTAGAGAAAAGTGGTGTTGATGGACAGTCATTAAAAAATCAAAGTGAATATCTGGCCTGTTCATCTGAATTTTGGAGTGAAATCAGAGGCTTGTTTTTGAGAGGATATTGGCTTTTGTCATAGGACCATAGGGATTAGAAGATCTGTCTTAGAAACCACCTAATCAAAATACAGAAGCTGAAGGTTTGAGAATTTAAATGACTTTCCTAAGAGTACAAAAAAACAAGATCAGCTTCCCTTGGATCACTGCCCAAGATGCTAGCCCAGGGGCAGACACACAAACTCACGAAGAGCGATGTTGAGTGAAGCACTAGATATTGCCAAGGTGGCATTTTTGGGGCATACCAAACCCCACGAATGCCTTTCTCCCTTGATAAGTGCACAGAGTACCCATCTGAAGTAATGTCTGAGTAGTCTGGTCAGAAAGCAACCAGGCTGCCAGCATTATACTTTTCTGTGATGCTGATTGATACAGCTCTAATCTGTGTTCCAGGTGATGGTGGCAATTAACGTGCATTGATTGAATTGTGCTTTGTGTGATTGCTTCCACCCTACCATGTACCTGTGGGACAACAGCCTTTGGAGCCACTGACAGATGCTGATTGTCAGGAATGACACTCGTCAATCCATATATTTGATTCTTTTCATCTTGCAAAGCCCTGGAACTTAAGAGTTCCTGGACGTCTCTGCTCAGGGCTGCCCCCCATTTTCAACCGTTCAATCCCCTGAGCTGCTGACAGTTTATTTTTGAAGGAAGTTTACTTCCACAATAATTATACAATCAAGCACAAGATGGTTGTACTGTCCCTGTGTTTTCATGACAACCCTCAGCTCCACATTGTTGAACCCAGTCACTCTTATTGCTACACTCTTGAACCCTACAAAGGTGACCAAAACCATATTTTTGGGGGGCCTAGTCCTTTGTCTGGGACTGAGCTGAACTTGAATTCCAAGCATCCATATCAACTCTACTATGTAAAGATTTTATTGCCAAAATTGTTCTCCCAGCCAAAAATGAAGGGAAAATTTTGTTCTCTTAGATAACTCCATACAGTCTGTTTAAAAAAAAAAGCACCCTCCACCCTGACTCAAAGAGCATACTTCCCTCAGAAAATTGAATGCTTTTATCTACACTTTGTTTATGTACTTACCTAATAATGTCCAGAGAAATGCACAGACTTCAGGAATGAGAGCAGAAGATATAGCTGGCATTTCTTCCCTGCTCCTCAGCTAAAGGGCAATCTTGGATTGTTGTTGTGGGTCAATTAAAAACCTGCTCTTTCTTCCAATGCTATTTTGCTTATGCAAGCAATGAGTCCCCCAAATCCAGTGTCACTATATATGGAAGAGAGAGGGAGAGGGAGACGGAGGGAGGGAGAGAGAGAGGCACATGATAATATTATTCATATACAGAATTTAACATTTTACTTTAACCTAAAGATATTGGATTATTTAGATAGGAGCTGTAATTGTCCTCATTTTTCCTTATCAAAAAACCCCAACCCCCTTGTAAGTTTATCAAAATCTGAGAAGATAGCATAATAAACCAATACCATGGTTCCTACATAAATTAGAAATGCAAGCTCTCTACAACTGAGTTCCAGCCTGCTTTTCCCAACTTATTTCATATTACTTCATCATCATTCACTCAATCTTTCAGCCAAATTGTCCTCTTAGCTTTTTGCTTTACTGAACATGCTGCCTGGGGTGCATTGTACCTGCTGTCTCTTCATCTTGCCCTTTTAAAATCCCCAGCTTCCCTTAAGGCTTAACTCAGGTGCCACAACCTATAGGAAGTCTTTTCTTATCCATCCCTTACCCCCCAAATATTACAGCTCTTTTTTCCACCTGAAATTACTTTCTATGCAAGAGCCATCTCCAGTCATCCTGATCTATATCTTGCCACTGGACCCAGACAGCTCTGGAGGAGAGAGTGAGGCTGGTGACTTTGCACAGCCCTCCATCACTTAAATCTATTTCGTTTGCAAGTTATGGCATCACCTTTCTGTCATGGTCCTCTTCAAAAATGAAAGACAAACAACAATTTTCTATGTACTTATTTGTTGTACACCCAAGTAGGTATACTTCATTTTTGTTTTCATATGCCCAGTGTCTAGCACAATACCTTGCATATAGAAGGTGCTTAATGTTTGTTGAATTTAACTGGATGCAAGGATATGAGCATATGTACCGGCTTCTGAAGTTACAAAATGAATTTCAGCAAATCCTTGAAGTGAATGTCAACATTCCTTTGTAAAGTTTGCAGTCCAAGAATTTGGGGTGCTTTCTCCCACTAAGGGTCTCTGTTTCTGGACTCACACAGACTGGGTTCATACTGGGGAAGCCAGTCTCTAAAAAGAGGAGTCATGCTCTTTTCATACTCTTTGTCTCATTATGCTCCAGCCCTGGAGCCCCAGGGAAAATAGGTCTGGAATGTCCCTAAAATGATTTAACAGGTTCCCTTCTAGAAAGGCACTGACTGTACAAAGTAGATCAGGTACAGCATTGACAAATAGTTAAGTCATGAAACAACAACTTAGAATTCCACAATGAGATGATTATGCCAAATTGCCCTGGAGAGTAAATTATCTGCTCACAGTAATTATCTAGCATGGCTGGCTTTCTGTTTGATACCTTTAATATTGTGTTCAGTTCATTTGTTTTTCGGTCATGTCCAGCTCTTCATAACCCCATTTTTGGAGAGTTTTCTTGGCAAAGATACTGGAGTGGTTTGCCGTTTCCTTCTTCAGATCATTTTACAGATGAGGAAACTGAGGCAAACAGGATTAAGTGACTTGCCCAGGCTCACACAGCCAGTGAGTATCAGAGGCCATATTTGAACTTACCAAGAGGAACCTTCCTGACCCCAGACATGGTACTCTATCCGCTATGGGGCGCCATCTTACTTCCCTGTAATATTGCATAGCTCCATAAAAACGAAGTTATTATTGGTCATGGGAGCATAGATTTTGACCTTGGAGAGGGTCGTTGAGCTCAACTAGTTCAGTCCCCTCATTTTAGAGATGAGAAAACTGAGACCCAGAAAGATTAAGTGAGCTGTCCAGAGTTACACAGTATCAAGGGACAGAGCTGAAATTTAAATCCAGGTCCTCTGACTTTAAATCCGGCAGATTTTTTTTATTCCCCCCCTTTCCCCAATATCATTGGGTCAATCCACTGTTAAAATACAAATACCCCAGGGAACAATCTCTAATATTATTGGGCACATCATTCTTATTCTTTATTATCACTGCAATCCTCTTTCCCTGTTAATGCTACCAGTAATATTTTCATTCTTTGTGACTTTGACTTAACTGTTTATTTGGAGTTCCTAGTATCCCATCTCTATCAAGTTACCTAATAGATGAATATTTTCTCTCATCTAGGGCCATTTCCTGGTGAAATTTCTGTGCAGACCTTACCCACCCGCCTTCCAGGATAACTCATACAGTCCAGGCCAAATAGGAAACAAATAGGAAAGTCTTTCTTAGTTGTGTTAGACCTCTGACAGGTGACCATGTAGCATAGCAACCTTGTGGTGCCAGTTTCAGGTGTGAGGTATTTTCCTTCCAGTCCCAGTCCCAGGGGTCACAGTTTTTCCACTGCCAGTATTTTCTCTTTAACTTAACTATATGCCCCTAGTAGCTTGTTAGTTGCTTCCAATAGCCTCTATTTGTATCTGAAGCCTTTTGAGGCTTCATCTGGTACTCAGAAAAAGCTACTGAGACTTGAACTATCTTTAAAACTATCAGAAATTGATATTCATAAAGCATTTTTAGACTTGTGGAGATCATTGCAAATGAAATGGGAAAAGAGATGGGGGAAACTAGATTTCTACCCTCATTCTGCATAGATATCAAGAAAGATGTCCCTTAAGGGTTAGGCAGGGATGCACTCCCTAAAACCACCCCATATTATTAGTTACCAGTCATTTCAAGTATTCTCCTTAGAGAAACTGCAGCTTATCATACAACATTCCTTTAACTAATAATTATTTTTAAAATCCATCCTCTTCATGTTACCTTGAGCTGACATAGAAAGGAGACCTTTATGCTCTCAGGTCAAGTTCAGTCTCAAATGCCCAGGAGTCTTCCAACAATCCCACTTCCTTTTTATGTGCCCCCTCTTCCCCTATTGCATAGGAGATCCATGCAAATTTTGCTGCTGGAAGAACCCTGGGTTGCACTGTAGTTTATCTTGTTGAGTCAATTTATATTAACAGCTTTAAAATGACATTAATGGTACATTTTGGAATAATGGGAGGATTCTATGTCATCCAAGATTTAAATCAACATATTTAAATCCTGATTTATATTACGTGGTGAGTCTACATCTGTGTTGAAAAATCCATGTTGGCTGGAGAATTCTGTGTCTAGAATGTATGCTCTTCTCATAGGCAAAATATTCGTTCCTTAAGTGCCTAAGAAATAAACAGTTAAAGGTTATTGATGTTATTTCTCAGTAGTTCAGTTTACAGCTAATATCGCAATATAGTCTTTTCATTCCTTTCTTGATCCTCTCAGCTATTGATAATCTCCTTTTGAAATCGCTTCATAATTACATGTTGTATTATCCAGATAATGGTATATATACATATGTATATGTATAGACATATATATGTATGTATGTATATACATCCCCGATGCTTAAAACAATGCCTTATACATAGTAGGTGCTTTCCTTCAAATCCCAACTAAAATTTCCATCTTTTACAGGAAGACTTTTTCAACTTGTCTTACTTCTAATGCCTTTCCTCTGATAATTATTTTTTTTTGTTTATCTTATCTATAGCTTGTAGTATATATTTGTTTGCATGTTGTCTCCCCCATTAGACTGTAAGCTCCTTGAGGGCAGGGATCATATTTTGCCTCTTTTTTGCGTCCCTAGCACTTAGCATGTTGCCTTGCACATAGGAGGCACTTAATGTTTATTGATTGCTCAATTAATAAAAAAATTATTGAATCGAATTCATTTAAGTGAAAATCAGTTAATCAACAGGTGTTTATTTTTTAGCCTTGCTAGGCACTGGAGACAAAAAATGAAACAATTTCTCCCTTTGGGGTGCTTGTATTTTATCAAATAACTTGTATTCAACTATATAGATATAACACCTACAATGACATAGATACAAAATATATAGGTACAACTAAATAGATACAACAAAACAGCTAAAAAAAACATCGATACAGAATATAGATACGAACTGAATATAAGGTTTTCTCGGTGATGGGTAGGGGGAGGGGAGGCACTAGCAGCTCAGGATTCAGAAAAGGCCTCTCATAGGACAGGGTGCTTGAGCTTAGAATGGAAAGATGCTAGGAATTGTAAGAAGCAGACCTAAGGAAGAAGTACATTCCATGCACATAGATGGGAGATAGAATGCAGTGTATGAGAAATCGTAAGAAGCCAGCTTGGTGGAACCAAGAGTACATGAAGAGTGGTCAGTTGATGAACGGGAGTAGAATGAAAAGTTTTGAAGGTTAAATACTGGAGTTAGCATTTGATCCTAGAGGTCATTGAGAGCCACTAGAGTTTATTGAGCTGGGAGTTGACATGGCCAGAGCTGTGCTTTAGGAATATCACAGGCAGCGGGGTGAAGGGTGAATCAGGGAGAAGAGAGACTTGACAGGGTAGGATATAAGAGTTTTAAAGCATTTGTCAAATAAATAGAGGCAACTGATTGAGTAGAATGTTGGTTTGGGAGTACAGAAAATGGGAAATGAAAAATATTTTGTAAAAACTAACAACAAAGAAATGATGCTAAAACAGTTAAAGAGATGCTAGAGTTTATAGAGGATAAGTTGTCATATTATATGAGGATTCAGGACTGTGAGTGAAAGGCAAGTATCTATGGACAGGGTTGCCTTTATATCTAAGCAGAATTGGGATACCACCCACCTTGCAAGGTAAATTTGGGGCAGCGTGTGCCAGTGAGCATTTAACCAATAGCTCTCAGGAAAAAAAGTATGTACAAATAATTTTTTATTAGGCAATCAGGGTTTAAGTGACTTGCCTAGGGTCACACAGCTAGGAAGTGTCTGAGGTTGGATTTGAACTCAGGTCCTCCTGACTCCAGTGCTGGGAATCTATCCACTTCACCACCTAGCTGCCCCACAAAAGTCTTTTAAATTTAATTTGCACTATTAACACTTTCTCCATCACTTTCTTAAGTCTAGATAATGAGCAAAACAAATGTTGTTGTTGAGTTGTATCTGACTCTTTATGATCCCATTTAAGGGTTTCTTGGCAAAGATACTGGAGTGGTTTTCCATTTCCTTGTCCAGCTCATTTTACAGATGAAGAAGCTGAGGCAAACAGGGTTAAGTGACTTTCCCAGGGTCACATGGCTAGCAAGTGTCCGATTTCAGATTTGAACCCAGGTCTTCCTGACTCCAGGCCAGGTGCTCTATCCACTGTGCCACCTAGCTGCTGAGGTGTAAATACTCACACTGAAAATTTAACATTTAGATCAGTTGACCTTTAGAACTTGCTCCAGCACCCTTCTGGTTTGAGGGGACCTGAGAGAGGGCTTCTGGCTAAAAATATCTTTCACATGCAAGTGTTACAGTCAGAAGTAGCTTTTTTTTTTTTAGGGAATCATATCATTGTATTCATTCATGTATCCATTCACTGAATATTTATTGTGCCTACTATTTGCAAAGCATTTTGTTTGGTACTGGAAGATGCCACGAAAAGATAAATGTATGTGTTTGATACCTATGGCTCTGTCAGGCAATCACCTGTTAGAATGCAAATACCCCAGGAGAAAATTAATAGATAGGTTCTATAGCTAGCAGGATAATTAGTCATCTAGGTTAATTCCCTGATTTTACAGAGTGGGGACATGGAGGCTATGAGAAGTTAAATCACTTGACCCAGGTCACGCAGGTAGAGAAGGGAATTGAAACCAAGTGTTCTGATCCCAAACCCAGCACTCTTCTAACTATAGTATAGATTCATTAACATTACAGGACAATTTCAGTAAATCCACAGGAAAGCCAAGGCAGACAACTGGCTGACAGCAAGATCTTGACAATGGAAGATACCCTCTGGTAGGGACAGGTTCAGTCAAAGAACTTTGCTCCAGAAGGTAGGACTAGGTTGTGGTGTCACCATAGTAAGGTCTCTAGGCACTGATGAATAAGCAACTGAATACTGGGGGAAAGGGGAAAAAGTCTTAGGGTGGTACTGAAGACAATTGCTGAATCAACTTCATAAGTTTGCCTAGATCTGCCCGTAGGGGATAGCAAGATTCATTAAAAGGAGAAGGAAATCTGGGAATCGTATAAAGCCTTCACGTGGCTGCCAAACTGATATCCCTAAAGCAGAAGTCTATGTCATTTACCTGCTCAAGAAACTTCAGTGGTTCCCTCTTGCCTCTTGCATTAAATACACATTTCTCTGTTTCATGTTGAAAGCCCTCAAATTTGGTCCTGGCTTGTCTATCAAAACTCTTTTTATAACTCTTCACCTCATTCATTACTATTTTCCATCTAGACCTGCCTATTTGGTATCCCCTACACACATTATTGCATCTCTCACCTCTGTGCACATGCTATTCCTAGGTTCTTTTTTCATCTTCACTTCTTGGAAACCATAGCTCCATTGAAGACAGTTCAAGTGCTTATGTCCCATTTGAGGACTTTCCCAATCCTCCAGTTATTTGTATTCTTCCCTCTCTTCTCTATCCCTCAGTTATTAGTTTTCACCTCAGAAAAAATCTATAAATTCATTTTACATAAATTCTATACTTCTCTGGGTGCATGTTGTTTCTCTTTTTTATTTTTGGAGAGAGGAAGGCAAGGCAATTGGGGATAAGTGACTTGCCCAAGGTCACACGGCTAGTAAATGTCAAATGTCTGAGGCCAGATTTGAACTTAGGTCCTCCTGACTCCATACCCAGTGCTCTATTCACTGTGCCACCTAACTACCCCACGTTGTTTTTCTCAAATGCTTTTCTAAGGGGTAGGCAAAGGCCCAAGAGGACATTTTATTTTTGTCTGTATCTTAGCACCCAACATAGTGCCAGGCATGTGGTGGGTAATTAATAAATGTTTCCTGAATTATTTGTCACACCAATAAACAACATGATAAGAATGTGAGCATTTTCTGAAAACAGGGCTCCAGGAGTATATAGACTTTCACCCAGATAGACAGGATGGGAGTCAGAGCCTAGGGATATATATTGAAAACAGTACATCAAACCTCATTTACTCATTCATGGGGCCTGTCCAAGATGAGATCAGTAAGAGAGCATGAGGTAAGTGAGGAATTTGCTCCAGAGCAACAGATGGACTTCTTCCCCTGTGGAGGGACTCTCAACATTCTTCCAGTGACAGGCCCTGTACAGGCTCAAGCAGTGGTCGGGAAGTACTACCATTTCCCCTTATTTCTTTTTCCATTTCATTTGCATTGATCTGTATAAGTTTTTAACTGATTATGCATATCGACTTCTGGGGTTTTTTAATGTAACTGAAATATTCTTATTTTATTTTTCTTTTCTCCTTCCCTCTGCTTCCCAATGCAACTCCCATCTAGAACTTTTGCTCTTTCTTTCTTCCACCCTTCAGTGCTCTATTTGTCAAATGTTCACTAAAAATGACATTTCAGAAAATGAATTAGAAGAGTCAGGGCCCAGAAAGCTTGGGCGGCCTAGTGGAAAGGGCATTGGATGAGGAGTCAGGAGCCCTGGATTCACATCTGAGCTCTATAACCATGGTCTGTGTGACTTTGAGCCAACAACTTCTCAGCCTCAAAGGGTCTTCATCTGTTAAATACGGGGTGGGAATGATCTCCATTCGCACTAATATTTCATGATTGTGTTCCTTGCAGCTCTGATATTGTTATTCTATGAGTTCTTTTAAATAGTTCTTTTTAAAATTGTGAATTTAAACATCAATAAATGTGCACATTTCAATTTACAAAGAACAGAAAAGAGGATTTTATATGACACTAAATTTCTATTATGTACAATTTTTGAGAGTATATTAATTTGTCTTGCCTCCATGAAGGTGCTCAGATTCAATGTAGCTCGTATTCAAACTGGCCTGCTTGTCAACACAAGTGTCACCAATGTTCAGGCTCCTTAAGAGTCTACCCAATATGGCAAATCTTTAATAAACTTTAACTTTGGCTCCCCAAAAAAGAATATATTAATTTAACTGGATAGCATCAGACCTTCGTGACTTCTCTGTGTCTTCTTTTAAATTTTCTTCTCCTCTCTTCTGTGTATTTCTGAGTGTTTCATCAACATTCTTTTCTTTCCTTTGTTTTTTTACAAGATCACCCCAATATATTCGCCTCTACATCATCTCGCCACCCCGCCCCCACCAAAAAGAAAAATCATGCATTACAACAAATAAGTATAATTAGGGAAAACCAATTCACACATTGATGATGTCTGAAAATGTATTTCTCATTTTAAACTTCTAGGCCATCATCATTGACCTTCTGGAGTCATGATTGGTCAATTGCATTTGTTGTATTTTTAAAGCTTTTTTTGGAAGTTGTTTTATTTTACATTATTATAATCATTGTCTAAACTGTTTTCATTGTACTATATGTATCAATTCATGCAAGTCTTCCCAGGTTTCTCTGTATCTGTTCCTTCTGTCATTTCTTATGGTGCATGCAATGTAATATTAATATGCCACTAGAAATCATGAGAAAGATGGATTCAGCAAAACACATTGGGTTTTTCTTTTCTTCTCTCATTAACTTACTGAGACACTGGGAATAAATTTCTGTTATGTACAAAGCACTGTGTCAGGACCTGGGGCAACAAAGACTAATAAGAAAAAGTGGGTGAGATAGATTGCTGGGGGGCTTTGAATAAATGCCAGGATCAAGAATTTTTACTTATGTAGACAGTAGTGATAAATTGAGAATGTTTGAGTGGAGCAGTGCATTAGGAAGATTACTCAAGCAGCAGTGTGAATTATGGATTGGAGAGGGAATACATTGGAGCCAGGAAATCAAGTTAAGTTGCTATTACAACCATCCATCCAGGTGAGAAGAGATGAGAGTTTGAACAGATACTTACAGTGCATGTTGATAGGAGAGGATAGCTATTAGTGATATTGCAGAGCAAGAAAAGACATGATTTGGTAACTCTGTGGTGAGGGAATAGAAAGAGTCAAAGAGGACTCCACGTCTATGACTTTGGGTTACTAGTTTGTACCATCATAGAAACAGAGGAATTATGGGAAGAGATTGGTTTTTTGGGAAAGATGATGAATTAAATTTTATACATATTGTCATTGGATTGTTGGTGGTGTATCCACATGGAGGTAGTCAGTGAATATATAACTGGACCTCTGGGGAAGGTTGGGATTGGTATAGAGATTTGATAGTCATCTACATAGGGGTGATAATTAGTGCCATGGGAATAGGTGAAATCACTAAGGGAGAGAGTATAGAAAGAGAAGACAAGATGGTCAAGGATAGGACTTTGGGGGATACTCAAGTTTAAGGGTTGGAAGATAGATGAGGAGTCCATAAAAGAGACAGAAATGTATTTAGAAAGAGGATGGTGAGAGTATAGCATCACAGAATTCAAGGGAAGGGGAAGGACAGGGTAGTCAATGGTGTCAAATTTTACAGAGAGATCAAGGAGAATGGTTTGTTAAAAAGTTCATTGTACATAGTGATATAGTGATATAGTGATAAAGAAGTCTCTAGCAACCATGGAGAGAACTGTTCCTATAGATTTGTGGGGAAAGAAACTTTGTCAACAAGCATTTATTAAGAACTTACTATTTGCCAGGTTGAGGGTAACCTCAACCCTGTAGACCTCACACCCATTGGTGGTTTAGGGGGATGTCCACCCCAAGCATGTGAAGACTTCCCTTAATGGAATGGGAGGATGAGAACAATTGGTTTCAACAGCCACGAGTGTGGCTGAGGCAGGTGCTGTGGAGTGCTTAGAGCTTGCTCAGATATCAAAGATGCCAAGGTCATCCACTGCAGCCTGGACCATCACCAGTCATTCTGATTTTTGTCTTGCCACTGTGTTTAGATGATTCAGGAAGAGAAGAGTGAGGTTGCTGACTTGGTGCAACTTTATTTCACTTAAATCCAATTCACAAACAAGTCAAGATATTCCCTAGTGATGTCACTGGTCTTCTTTGAAAACAAAGGACCAACAACAACAGCTATTGGCCTGGTACTGTGTTGAGTGCTGAGTATACAAAGAAAGGAAAAAAAACAGGGCTTGTCATTTAGGAACTTGCATTCTAATGGAGGAGACAACATACAGAAAAGTGTGCTTATGAGATACATACAGTGTAAATGGAAGATAATCTCAGTGGGAAGGGACTGGGGAGAAAGGAGACTAGGAAAGATCATCTTTGCAGGAGGTGGGGTTTTAGCTGTAACCTGAAGGAAGCCAGTGAAACCAGGAGGCAGAGATTAAGAGGGAGAGAATTCCAGGCATGGGAGATAGCCAGTAAAAATGCACAGTTAGGAAGTGGAATGGCCTATTCGAGGAGGTCAGTGTTACTGGATCACAGAGTATGTGGAGGGGAGTAAGGTTTAAGAAGATTGGAAAGGTAGGAAGAATCTGGGTTGTGAAGAGATCTAAAAGTCAAACAGAGAGTTTTATATTTGATCCTGAAGGCAATGGGGAGCCCCTCGTGTTTATTGATTAGTGGGGTGACATGGTCGGACCTTGCTTTAAGGAGAAGCATTTTGGCAGCTTAGTGGAGTGGGGAGAGACTTCAGGCAGGGAGACTAACCAGTAGGCTATTGTAATAGTCCAGGTGTGAGGTGATATGCACCTGCATCAGGTCGGCAGCTTTGAGAATGGAGAGGGATCGTATTGGAGAGATATCACATGACAAGGAGTGAGTAATTTGTATTATAATTGTTCTTATGTTTGTTTTATCTTTCCCTACTAGGCTGTATATTCCTTGAAAGTACTAGTTGTGTCTTGTTTCATCTTTATATTTCCAGGGCCTATGAGTTGTACATGGTATAAACTTAACAGATGTTTGCTGGATTAAATCGATTGGTGAATTAGTAGCAAAAAGTTTCTAGATTCTTTTTGCCGTATTAGAAAAAACACTTTTTAGTCTTGATTGACTCCGCCTTTGAACAATATTTTGGCTGCTCCTCTAAGCAGTTGCTTTAACACGAATTGGATTACTGCTGGGCTTTCTTGAGTCCACAGTCAGAAACTGAATTAAGCACATGTTTATAAAACTATGTTGACTGATGTGGTGGTTCAGAAAAACCTCTGTTTCTTTGGACCAAGACTTTCTTGGAAAGGCTATGTCCATTCTAGATATTCTCTTTTTCCTTGCCAGGACTCTCTACCTTTTTCCTTTTCTTACCTCTCCTTCTCCCCAATATCTGGCTGGAAATTCCAGCGTTCCATAACATCTTGTTATGGCATCTCTCGTCCTGTGATTGATGAGAACCCAAATCAGATATGCCTGAGTGTGACCCTACCCTTTTCCTCTAAAAGACCTTTCTTCTGTATCCCTGAACATCTACCTCACAGGTTTTTGTGAAGGCCAAATGAAGTTAAGTGTTTTACAAAGCTTAAAATCCTACGTAAATGCTACTATAAGACCACTTTGTCTGAGGTTCAAAGGTATAACCTGCCCCTCTAGAGCCTTTGTTGGTTTTTGTTTTTTGTTTTTTTTTCCACATTTTTACACCAGTTATATTGCATAGAAGAATTATAACGAATGGGAGAAACCACAAGAAAGAAAAATGTGTCCTTGTTTCTCTGGTGACTATAATCCAAATTGATTCTTGCTTCTACCCTTTTATCCCAGACACCTCTAGCTATCTTAAGTTAAGCCACACGCCTTCTCCTAAATGTGTTAAAAATGTACCAAACAAAGACCTGTTGTTTTTAGAACATCATTGGCCATCTTCTGTGGAAATCTCTTAAAGCAGTTGTAATGGACTGACACAGATGGCTTTAAAGATAATATACATTATTGATCTTATGTATAGACTTCTTAACTATCAGAGAGGAGCAGTGGTGTGGATAATGGATGGTACCAAATGCAAAGAATTAAAAAATCATCACAATTTACTTGGGAATAATAACTCACTTTTATATAGCACTTTCAAGTGTACAAAGCTGAATATATTGTATATAATAATGCACACTTTGGTTCCCATCATATGCTTTCATCAAGGATGCTCTCCACATAAACTATTTTGGTGAGGATTTCATCAACCTGAAAAAAATAGACATTGTGTTGGCAGTTATTTATATTTCTCATCTACCTTTTCCTAGGAAGCAATAAGTTCTGTTTAAAAGATTGGTATCCTCCCTTTTTCCAAATATTTTGAAAACTAATCCTTTAATACCCTCAAAATTATGTTGCTTGGAACATGTGTATACTTGGTCTGGTCCAGCTACTCTTGGCTTCTTTCATACCGTTTCTACTTTTTCATAGTAGTAGAAACATAGGTTGGGGCCTGTAATATTGGAGCCCCAGTGTGATGATGCCGTTATTGATAAAGAAAACAGTTTTCTTCACAAATGATATTCTGCAGCAGACCATATTTTTATCCACAAATGACTGAAAGGTCCAAAGAATACAAGATTCTACTGTTCATTTTGATTGTTGGCTATAAAAAGTTGACAAATTTGAGTTGGTAGAGCAAAATGGAGCTTTCAAGGCGGTCCTCCAAACCTAAGATGATAAGATTATAAAAGATTCTTTAATAGATACAAGAGATATCTTTGTCAAGCCTCTGATTATTAATACCATTTGAGACATAAAACAGGAAGGTGTATGTTAACCATAGCTGTTTGCATTGTCATGGAGGACACCCAGCAGAGAATGCAAATGGAGCTATACATGGTGTTGTTCTGCAGATGCTTTTGACTGTGGATGACATTGTGTCAATTGCATTAAGTCCCACAAAACACTACCTGAACCTCAGTAATAAAATAGGTAAAACCAAGTGAATGAAGAATGCCTATTGTTTAGACTGTGACATTAGTTGGATAAATTAGTACATTATATACAGTGAATTAGCACTTTTAATCTTGGGCAGTTAGCTGTTAGCTCTATAATGGATATCTCTATAAGTATATATGCTAATACACTATATGCTATATCTGTAATATTATCTATTTGTAATAGATGGTGAGCAGGACCTAAAACTGAAAAGGAAGCAGAGAGTGGGCTGGATTTCATTTAGGAAATTCTATAGTGTTTTCAATGACCTCAAACTACTACCTAAACTAGAACCCCATCCCTTTAACATCAATATTTTTCCAGTGATGTTATATGACTAAAAATTATGGAATGCTACAGTTTTCAAAGAATCAAAATTACGGGTTGCCCAAAGGGCAGTGGAGGGAAATATAATCGGTTATAAATAGGGAACATATAACCAATGACAAATTGTTCTCAAAAAGTGGTATAAAAAACATCATTTAAGAGATATACAACTGAAAGGGTCAGTCATATAGCAGGAGATGACCAAAGTATAGCCTATGATGGATTAAATTTCCCAGAACATTGGATGAACCTCTGTGCAGTTATAGAGAAGAACATGACAAGAATCAGACAGGATGAGAAGGTATAGATCTGCACTGTTGGAAAGAGTAACCACTTGGATGGTTATAAGATTTAGAGCTAGAAGCAAAAGTGTTGTGAAGTTCAAATGAGATAATGAATATAAGGCAATTTGCAAACCTTAAAGTGCCTTATAAATGACAATTTTTGTTATTATTATCATCCTATAATGACCAGGCCTCCAGTCTGGTTATGTCTTCATGCCTGGAACCTTCTACTGCCCTTCTATTGAGCTCAGGCAATCTTTATAGAACAATGCTGCCATGTGCTGGTAAATGTTTAACAACCAGGATCTCCTGGGGGAAAACTGTATGCGCATGTGCACACATACATACTTTTTTTTTTTTTTGGCAGGGCAGTTGGGGTTAAATGGCTTGCTCAAGGTCACACAGCTAGTACATGTGTCAAGTGTCTGAGGCTGGATTTGAACTCAGGTCCTCCTCACTCCTGGGCAGGTGCTCTACTTACTGCACCACCTAGCTGCCCCAACACACATACTTTTAAGTTTAATCTGCCTTATTAACATTTCCTAAGTCTAGACAATTAACAAAACAATAAAGCCTTGATTTTTAATGTTGTGATATCTGAGGTATAAATAAATACTCACACTGAACATTTAACAAAATAATTAGAGCTGGCTCTTGGCACACTCTGGGTAGAAGGGGTCACAGAGGCCATCTGGTCTAAGTTCCTTATTTTACTTATGTGGAAACTGAGGCTCAAGGAGGTTAAGTGACTTGCCCAAGGTCTTACAGGTAGTACGTGAGAGAGGAAGAATTTGGACCTACAAACTTTGATGTTAGAGCTAATGTGCATTTCACTGTGCCAGGTACAGATCCATTGGGTGCTGAAATCTAAAAAATATATAATACAGTTTTATAAGCATGTATCAGAAGGTTTTGCTTGAATTAATATTAAAATACTGCAAATTATATAAGCACCCATGGCTTGGATATAGGAGAGAAATAGTCCTGGGACAAGGGAGAAAAAGACAGGGAAACATATTCGCTTTCAATATGCTATGAAGTACATTGTCCATAGCTGGTTAATTAAGAGTTGATGGTATACCTGTTTCAGATGCAGCCTGCATTGGCAGAGGCCTTTTCCAGCTTGGCCGGCTCAACTCACCAGGGTCTGAAATAAATCTCAATAACTGATAACATAAACATCTCTTTAAAATAGCAAAGTGTCCTCCCCTCCATGTAAGATGTCATGAAGCATATGGCTCACAGGGCAGGAGATCAGAGAAAGTGCTATAAATTATCCAGCAATAAGAATGATAGTTTCCTGGGGCTGTTTTTCATCCACAATGCAGATGTTGGTCCCTGCTGTTGTTGGTTGTAGCTGAAGCATTGTAATCATTGTAATGTGTGTGTATGGGGGATGATTTCTCAATGTTGTGTCACCAGTTGGTGCTGTTACCTTGGGGATGCCATCAACCCTTCAGACCCAAGTGAGATGCATGGACAGATTTATGGCTGTCCTGTTCAGTCACGTTGCATGCAATTCTGACAAGACCACACCCTCAGCTCAAGTACGCAGCACAAGGGAGAATGGGGACTATCAGAACTTGAAAAGCCAAAATGAATCACTGTGAGACTCTTGAGTCTCTCCCATATCCCTTGTCTCTCTAAGGAAGATATGAAGCCCCTATCACATAGAAGATTATATATACACATGTGTATATATAATATATGTCTTATATGTGGGAGCTTTTTTTTTTAGAAAATTATATATATATATAGATACATATATATACATGTATAGGTATGTGTACAGTTTATCATGTTGTACTTGATCAAGGACATGCCTCTAATTGATCCCTCTTGGATAAGAATATACAGGATCACTAAGTGTGGTAGCATAATTCCTGAAATTGGTAGGTCACTTGAGCTCAGAGAGGTTCAGAGGTTCAGGGGGACTGAAGCTAATTGGCTGCCTGCACTAAGACTGGCATCAATATAGTAAACCCTTGGGGGTTTCTGAGAGGTGCCTGCTAATAGAGAAATCTTTGAATAAAAGTCAATCAACTTTAAGAAGCAGGGTGCCACCAGGCTGCTTAAGGAGGGGTGAACTAGCCAGGGTCAGAAATGGAGTGGGCCAATGCTTCCATCTGTCCGTGCATCTCACTTGGGTCTGAAGGGTTGATGGTATCCCCAAGGTAACAGCACCAACTGGTGACACAACACTGAGAAATCATTGATCAGCAGTAGGATTGGGCCTTGAGTGGCCTCTGGTCTTCTAGCCTATGTGACAAAGGGAGACCAAACGTAAAAAGAAATCCATAGGATCCCCTTACCACTATTGAGGAAATACTTTCTAGTGATCCCTGCCAATAGGGAAATCTATGAATAATAATCAGACAGTTAACTTTCAGGTAGTGCTTTGTGATTTACAAAGTTCTTAGCTCACAACCACCCTGCAAAATGAGGGTCATAGCACTTTATTACCTAACTTACAGTTGGTTGTGAGAAAAGTACTTTGAAAGTGCACAATTCAAACATAAGCTGTTTTTCCAATGATCGATCAATCAATCTTTAAACATCTATTAAGCATCTACTATGTGCTGGGTAAAAGAATCAAAATTGTAAGTGACCTAAAGGGCCATGGAAAGAAAGACACCAGGTGGGTGTGAAGCTGTAGCACATTCTCAAGGATTAAGAAATAATGTGAATGATATAATCAAAGAAAAAGAGGGCAAGCTAGTTTCTTAGGATTCAGTTCAATTCGATAAACATTTATTAAGCACCTACTATGTACCAGGCACTATACTAAATGTCAGGAACACAAATAAGAAAAGAGATGGTCCCTTCCCTCAAAGAGCTTATAATCTAATGGGTGAGCACAACTCACAAAAGGAGGCTAGAAAGCAGGTGGGGGAGGGACATAACACTTGGGTTGTCCCGGCATGGGGGGCTTTTTGTTTCACGGAGTTGAAACCAGGCAAAGCAGCAGATGAAAAGTGGAGTGAACAGAGAGAGTCTAGTTTCTACCTTCTACAAAGGAAGGTTTGGGGAGGAGTTTGGTACTTTGCCCTTCATCCCTCTACTCAGAGGGGAGAAGAGGCTGAGGGAGGTGGTGTCAATCAAGGCTTGAGCTGGCAGCATGATGATGAGGTCAGGAGTCATGAGCTTATCCTGGGTGGGGGGCAGGGGGCATTTTGCAGCTCCACCTAGTTTCAATTTCGTAGATAGAGATATAGGATTAGACCTGTGATTTTATTGGATGATGAAACTCCCTCTATCAATGCAGGTTTGTTTTTTTTTTCCTCTGCAATTCATAGTCTTAGAGAGTATCCTGGAGTACATTGAGAGACTGAATGACTGTCCCAGGGTTATAAAGCCAGTATGCAATAGAATCAGGATTTGAGCTCAAGTATTCTTGCCTCTTGAGACCTGCTCTCTATTCATTATAACACACCACCTCTCATGTATGATAATGAGGTATAACAGAAAGCCCAAGTATTGTAGAGGTGCCTAGAAGTATAATATTATCTTAGGACATGGTATCTGAAGACCAGGTGGATTCTTTAACACAGAGGTCCCTGGAGCCTGTGTTTGGCACCCCAGGGTCAGACACAGCTCTATTTATTATATCCTATAGTGCCCCTCTGTACCACACTTCACCCAAGTCCACAAAGGATTAAAAAAATTCCATAATATTCAAAGTGTCAAGAGTAAGACCTTCAGATTTTTTTCACAGAGGATTTACAAAATGCCACCAACAGTAAAGACAAGGTGAAGAGAGGCTGTGATCTGCACCAGTGAAATCACAGAGTCATCTAGGTCTCTGAATAAGAAAAGAGGAAAGTAGAGGTACATGTCCTCACCTTAATGTTTCAATGCCATTCTTTTCCAAGAAATCTAAGTATTAGTTGGACATCTTAAGGCCTCCTTTAAATACCAAATAAAGCTTTTGAACTTTCAAATAATCCTCCCCCCCCATAGTACTGAAAGCCCCCACAGTATTGAAATTCATTCATTCAACAGATCCATTGCATACTTTCTCTTTAGGAAGCACCATAGAAGATGAAATGAAGTGTAAGAGTTTGGTCCCTGACCTCTAATAGAAAAGTTGAGGTTTAGTTATCTTACTGTTTCTCAGAGGAGATTTTTGAGTTTTCCTTTTGGCCGTAAAAACCATGACTGTCAATTGAAGTTGGGCTGGAAATTAGCGAAGGTGGGCCTTTGGATTGAATCCTCTTCATATATATGTCTCTATTATTTTAGCAATAAAAAGGCAGGCTGGTGAATCTCTTTCATTTGGTTGAATACTCAAGGGCCTGAGGGATCCTTCTAGCCTTGGCTCATGAGTCATATCTTCTTCAACAATTCCAAAAATCTGTATGGGTATAAAGAAGGGCTGATAAAGATTTAACAACTGACTTTCTGAGAAAAAAATATATACCCACGACACACTTTCAAGTTTAATCTGCATTATTAACATCTTTATCATTTTCTTAAGCCAACAATCAGCAAACCAAAAAAATCAGGCCCTAATTTATGTTTGCCAGTTTCTGAGATGTAAATGCTTCCACTGAAAATTTAACAATCAGCTTTCTGAGGCCAGTATGAATTGGCATTAGCATACCCCTGGTACTCTCTCTACCGCTGCAAGTTCCATCTCCTCCATGGTTCTTCATGAACAAATCTCTTACCAACCTTTTGGAGAGCTAGGCTAGTCCTTGGATGACAGACATAATGTTTATTGCCACATTGGGTAAAAAGAACCATTTCCTTTTCATTTTTCTTTACCTGTGACTTAGGAAAAGCAACAATTAATACTAATAATTGACATTTAAAAAAACACTTTAAAGCTTTAAAAGCATATCTATGTATATATATGTATATATTATGTGATTATATATTCACATTATATAAATTTATAACGCATATGTTATATGCTGTAATATATATGCATATATATATAAAATCTTATTTAAACTTCGCAACAACCCTATGAGGTAGAGATATTATAATGATGCCCATTTTATAGAGGAGGAAACGGAGTCCCAGAGAGGTTAAATGACTTGCTCCAGGCTTATACAGCTAGTAAATAACCTGAAGTGAGATTTGAATCTAGGTTATCCTGACTCCATGTGTAGTACTGTAACTTTATCTTCTCCCAAGATTTAAATTCAATTTAAATGAACATGTTGAAAATTGACTGACTGACTTAAACAACTTAGATGTTCGTATGAATGGGTAAGAATATTAAAAAGAACATTTTTTTCCCCAAATTCCTTGGCAGAGCAAAAATCACATATCTTTGGTTAAATTCAAGAAAATTCTTCATATGAATAGTGCTCTCTGTTTTGGGGAATGCGTCATGTGGCCTGCCAGTGGCTGCTATACCTGTGACAGTTTATTACCTACCCAGTTCCTGTCTTGGTTTCCCTGATGAGCTTACAGCATGTGTCACTGTAACTTATGAGAGGAGGTGAGTGGAAAAGCTCTTCAAAAATGAGTCATTATGAGTATTTGATTTTCCAAGATTTTAAACTCCAGGCTGTTAAATACTCAAGGGGCCAAGAAAGAGAGAGAAAAAAGATTTATGCCAGGCTGATGGAAAGATCATGTGAACGGCAGTGGCAGTCCAATGGTTTGTTCTGGAAAATGAATTAAGCTTAATGTTCACTCAAGTATATGCTATTTGTAGCTTAATCAAAGTGGGACTAATGAGATGTTCTTCCAAAACAACCTGATGGCCATTAAAAGTGGGACAAGATAAAGAGGAGATGCTACCTTCAAAGCAATGTGGTGTCATGAATAGAAAGATTATTGGACCATGAGTCAGGAGACCTGGAGACGAGTCTTGGATTTCTCCCACTAATTACCTGTGCAATCTTGGGCAAGTTACTTTACTTCTCTATTTCTCAGTCTCCTGGTCTGTAAAATAAAAGGCTTGGCCTAGGTGACTTGTAAGGTCTCTTCCAGCTTTAATGTTCTGTGAGCAAATCCAGGTAAAGGAGAGAAGTCTGTGCAGGCAATTTTCCCCCCATTGCCACATTTCAAGAAAGAATTCAGGGACAAGCCCAATCCAGGAATCCTCTGGTTCAGAGGTCCTGAATTTTTAATTCTACAGAGGCCCCTCCCTTTGACATCAGATTAAATTTTATAGGCTTTAAAAAATGTTTTTCAGTGTGAAAACTTTCCTTCTCTATATGCCCCACAGCCAAGGTATGGAACCTGAGATGAGCTGGGGAGGATGAGGGATTCCTAGGCAATTGCAAAGATATTATTGAAAACCTTCAGGGGCCCCTGGCCCTTATTCAGGAAGCCCTGAGCTGGAATGTTGGTAGCAGAATCAAGGGAGGAAAGAGACCTTTTGCCACGTAACCCACTAGAAACTTGAATCCAACTGCCTAATTTCACTTCCCAAAATTGCAGGAAGGCTTCTATGCTGTTAGAACCAACCCTTCTCTGACCTTGGCCAGGCTGATAAAATGGGCTTAAATGTTCGGAGAAAATATCTCTTCAGGTAGTTGCTTGGTTCTAAGTGGCCCTTAAGTATTGGTAGGTTTATGTGCTAAAGTTCAGACACTGGCTAGATTCTGAGCAGAGATTGCGATCATTAAGGGACAGAACTGCTCCAGACCAGTCGGGGATGATGTTTGCCAGGAACAGGAGTAGCCTTGGGAAAGATAGCTTATATTTATGTGATCCAAGAGTCACAGCAATTTTAAGTAGTCAATCAATAAGCATTTATTAAGGACCTACTGTGTGTTAAGGCATTATATTAGGTGCTGGAGATAGGAACACAAAGAATGAAGCAATTTCTACTCCCATTTCCCCAATCTTCTTAAACCCTCTGACCTGTGCTTTTCACTGTACCTTAGCCACACAAGAGATCTAGCCATTGCACACAAGTAACCCTAATTAGAAACTTTGACATTGCTCTATCTGACCATCATTTCCTATCATCATTCCACTTCTCCCTGTGCCTTGACCTTTCTAAACCTAGTCTTTGCCTTTATTGAGACCTCCATCCTTAACTGACTTCACTTTTTTTTGAGGGTGGAAGGTAGGGCAATTGGGGTTAAGTGACTTACCCAAGGTCACACAGCCAGTAAGTGTGTCAATTTTCTGAGTTCAGATTTGAACTTAGGTCTTCCTGACTCCAGGGCTAGTGCTCTACTCACTGCGCCACCTAGCTGCCCCTGACTTCACTTTCTTCTCCAATTTTAATCCCTAATTGGCCATTTCAACTTTTTATGCTGTTCTCTGCTCTTGAAATCTTGCCCCTCTTCCCAACCACACTCGCCTCTTGCCAAACCTCAACTCCATACTATTCCCACCACCTGCCTCCTGTGTTCCAATCACAAGCTTCTAAATGCAGCTAGGTCAAGTCTGGGTACCTTACAAATTCATGTGATCCAACCTCAACTGTCCCTTTAGTGCAAAGTCCTTTTATCCCACCCTAATTGATTCCCTCTAACCCTTCTCTTCCCTACCTAACGCATTGGGGGAGGAATCTTCATACAGATAGTCAAAATTAAAATCCAGCTCAGATACTAGCTGTACTACCTTGGGCAAACCACTTAATCTCTGTTTGCCTCAGTTTTCCCAACTATGTTATGGGGATAATAATAGCACCTACCTCCCAAAAGGTTGTTTTGAGGGTCCAATGAGGTAATATTTTTAAAGCGCTTAGCACAGTTCCTGGCACAGAGGTGCTATGTAAATGCTAGTTGTTATTCTAATTTCCCTTTTTGATGAAGTCAAAGGTCTGGATCAAACAAAACATAACAAACAAACCAAAACGTAACAAAAAGAAGAAAAAACCCACTCTCAAACCTCAGACCAAAAACACTTCCAAATCTTAGTTCTTAGCACAGTGCCTTGAGCAGAGGATCATAGCTTTTGAATTGGAAGGGTTCTCAGAGTTCAACCTAGTCCAATGTCCTAATTTTACAGATGGGGAAATTGGTGCCTAGTGAAGTTACACGACTTACCCAAGGTCAACAGGTAGTGAGCCTTGGAATTGCGATTTGGATCTAAGTCCTCTGTCTTCAGAGCCAATGTTCTTTCCATTTTAATATGCTGATATAATAGATGTTTAATTAATGCTTGTGGAATTGAATTAAGTTGAGATATGGTAGAAGATGAAGGATGGATTTGCACCCGGTGATAACTCAGGACAGGAAGAGAAGGAAAAGACCAGTGGAACCCAAGGCAGTACCCTTACAATTGATTAGGCAATCAGAATAACCATCTGATGTGCCTTTTCTTTCAAACTCTTAGATTGGTCTGAAATAAATTTTGAGTATCCCTTTGGGCACTATATTTAGTGATATGGTCTTTCTTACAGCACAGAGCAGCTCCATATGGAAGAAGTACTTTGCTCCCTGAATCACCTGCTCCATACTACTTTTTGTGACCTGGATTAATATATTGCAGTGAAATGACTTAACATTGCATTATTGGTACTTGGATACAAAAGAGGATTGCTCAGTTAGGGACATAATGTAATGTTAAGTTATCAAGGCTGGAAGGAATTTATGGCATTAACAAAGATGAGAAAAGAAAAATGCTTTAAGTCCCCTGTTCCTCTTAAGAAGTTGTAAATGGTTACTTTTACAGGACCCAAATATTTACAGCACACACGAAGGAACCATAACAATGATGCACTCCAAGCTGGAGTTTATATATTTTATATGTCTTGTGAAGACCTTAGGGTGATGGGAATGGAGGGAGGGGGACATTTAATTTCAAATAAAGAGACTTTCTGCTTTCAGTTACATATTTTAGAGGCTCTTCTCATGGACTTGGACAGTAGTGCTGAAAAATGAAATGGGGGAAAAAGAGATCAAATCGATGACATCAACTGCTTAGAATAAACCTGTAGTCACTGCTGCCTGGAGCTCTCCTAGTGACATACAAGTGTATTTTTGAATTGTTAGTTCTGTTTGTCATATATCAAAATGACTTAAGCCTACTTGGTTTCTACAATAACAAATAAATTAAGTATTCTAAATCCACGATTCTATGTTCAAGGCTCTGTTCACACATTATCACTCACAATACCAAATTCAGCAACAACAAACTTGGAGGGGAAGTTCAAGTGGACAATGAGCATATTCCTTTGTAAGGAGGAGTAATTATGGTTCAAACAGTTAAATGGTGTTTCAGTAATTACCGAACAGATCCTAGAATGGAGGGTACTTCTCTCCTTTGCTTGTAGGTTTAACAGTATTTGAAAGAAAAGTTAGAAGTACTATGACTGGAGTTTCTAGAGGCTGTCCTACACTCATAAAATGAAGGGGAGAATGGGGTCATTTATTTTGATGATTTGAAGTAAAAATATACTTGAATTATTGATATAATTGCTTGAATATTCCATTTGACTGAGCGTACTGATTTAGTCTGAGAGAGAAAAGAACCGGACTTGAGTCTCCATATTTGTATTTTGTGCTCAGTGTTTTGCTTACCCCTCCCAGAAAGCCATCCCTTATAGCAAAGATTTAAATAAATGAGAACATAGTTCAGCAAAACTGTCAACATGCAGTGTTCCACACCTGTGGATCTCCTACCTTCGTATGGGAGTTGGGGTAGGTGTCTTCTTGTGTCTCTTCTTTGGGACCAAAGCTTATTCTTCGTTAAGTCTGACATTCATTTCTGTTTGTTCCATTTAAATTGTTACCTTCTCACAACTTCAGTTTTCTCTTCTGTAAAATGTGATAATAATAGCTTTCTCTCACCCATCCAAAAAAAATTAAGTATAGGTTGGCTAGATAGTGTGGTGGAGAGTGCCAGATCTGGAGTCAGGAAGACTCCTCTTCCTGAGTTCAAATTTGGCCTAACTAGCTGTGTGACCCCAAGGTCACTTAACCCTGTTTGCCTCAGTTTCCTCATCTGTAAAATGAACTGGAGAAGGAAATGGCAAATCACTCCAGTATCTCTGCCAAGAAAACCCAACACAGGATCACAAAGAGTTGGATATGGCTGGAAAAAATGACAAGAAGTTAAATGCAAGGTAGTTTGTGAGGGAGAGTACATCAGTTGGGAAGAAAGAGAAAGCTCCATGCAGAAGATAATGTTTGAGCTGCATCTTAAAGGAAAAGAAGGATTCTATGACATGAAGGTAAGGAATGAATATATTCTAGACATAGGTGACCATGAGGGCAAAGGCACAGAGATCAGAGAAGAAGTTATTTTTTTCTTGTGTGCAGAACGCAGAGATGACCAGTTTGGCTAGATCACAGCGCGTGAGAGCAGAAGTATTGTGCAATCATGCTGAAAAGATAAAGTGAGGCCAGGTTACATAGGGGTTTAAAAACTACATGGAGAAGTTTATATTTGATCCTAAAGGCAATAGGAAGTTATTGATATTAATTCACATGATCAGAGCTGTGCTTAATGAAAATTTACTTTGGCAGCCGTGTGTAGCCCAGGGAACAGAATGACAAATATAAATGTCTATATCTAAACATTTTGGATGAGAAAAATGGCATAGGCAATGATCTGGCACTCATTAAAATGGCAGATTCAGCCATGTTAAACAAGTCAAGCTCATGTGCCCATTTCCCCCGTCTGGTAATGTCTCTTGGATTTGTACTTGTTTGGCTAATGACTGGAAATGACTAGAAAGGTATACTATTTGTGCAGACAATTAATGGTCACATAAATCTGCCATTTAAACACCTTAGCATGCTCCTCCCAAACTCTAACAACTTATTCAGTGGCCAGGGGAGGATTACTGAATCCACTGTTTCTAGCATGTAGAAGGGTCCACCCCTGGAAACCTCAGTTGCTCATAAAAAGGTCTACTAATGCCATGCAAACAGATTGCCCATCACAGTCTAAATGCTCACTAAAATGTCTTCTATTAGAGACTTTTAGATAGCTAACAGCCACATCTGTCAACTTTAGATAGCTAATAGCCATATTTGTCAAAGTGCAATAGAGATGTTTACCATATAATAATATATTCAATTACATTCATTTTCAATCACCCAAAGAACCAAGAATTTTGAAAGTTTTTTGTGGATGTCCTATTACCGTATAAGAATATAGCATGAGGCTGCACGGAGGCTAGGTAGAGATGCCTGATATTCAGTTTTTCCATTACATTCAGCCTTGGAAAATGATTTCTTTCTGTGACTTGTGTGATAATATTTGAGGGTTTGGCCATGTACCGTGTCATAAGATGGTAGAGACATGAATGGAGAGAGTATTTGGGAAGCGAAACTGACCTTTCTTAGGTCTAGAGAAAACCTCATTCAGACTGTGGCCAATGCAGTTTTCCTAAGTTCTTTCAACAATAAACTTTTCCCTCTATTCCTCACCTCACCAGGTAAGGAAATATAGAGAGGAATGCTTAGGCAGCCTCAGGCTGACTTTGGGAATTTAAAGAGGACGCCAGTTTCACTTGGTTCCAAAAGGATCACTCGCTTTTTATGAGAAAGGGGGTGGGGATCATTTCCATGGGAATTAGTTTTTTGGCTCTGTCCATAGATATCATAAAGCATTCCTGAAATTATGATTTCTATTTTAGGCTATGTTCCAAAGGCTTAACTGCTGACTCCTGAGATGGATGACATCTACTTGAGTGGCCTAATCAAATATAATCCATATGACTCGATTAAAAGCAATGTGTTCATCTGAAGGCCAAAATATCATTTTATTTATTTTATCCTAACGTTATTTTTTTTGTATTTTTATATAGTATATACATAATATATACTATATATTATATAATTTAGTATATATTTAGTATATATAATATATAGTATAGTATACATAATATATATAGTATATATAATAGTATATTTTATCCTAACATTATGCTCATTTTAAAAAGGCCTGTCCTGTAAATCTGCATATTCATAGGTGTATGAGTGTACTTTGTCTGATGGGCGATTAACTTTTGGATTATGAGAACTCATTAAACTGTCTACTGAGGGATGGAGATTTTGAGATCTACACTATTGGAGGGAATGCTCACATGGATAAAATTATGGGTCCTCAAATCATGAACTGATTCTGTATGTATATGTTCTCCAAATAATAGGATTTTAGGTCTGGTAGTTATTTTAGAGATGATTCAGTTTAGCAACCCCATTTTACAGATGGGGAATTGGTGACCCAGAAAAGTCACATAAATTTTGATTAAGGTTATTTAGATGACAGAGATGAGATTTGAACTGGGATCTTTTGACTCCAAATCCATTTCACTTTCCACACCATAAGCATATACAGGAGGTCTTTATTTTCAAAAGTCAGCTGGCACCTGAAAAAGACCAACATTTCATTGTAAATACTGAAAAATGATTTGGTTGAGATTTTATCCTGAAAAATAAAACTGAAAATTATTAAAATAAATTTTATTTTATATTTAACAAAATTGAGTTACAATTGCAGCAATGCATCAGTCCTTAGACTGAAAAAATATTGAATCAATTGTTGATTTGGGGAAGGTATGATTTTTACAGAGAAATTATATGATATCATGAGATAATATCTTCACTTTCCATTTGGCTTTTATTATCATCAAGAGGGTCATTGTTGTAAAAATAATACAGAGCTTCATCAATTTTCCTAACAGTTTCTCTTGATCTTTTGATATTAAAATAATTCTCTTTTGAAACACCTATGTACAATCAGTGGGAGACTGACTCATAAAGTTGTAGACCTTGACAGATGGGTGGAGATGGATACTAGTGTTAAGTGGTAAAGGATGTTTTAATGGGGCCTAAATTTATAAAAAGTCAATTTATTAGTGAGTACTTTCCTGTTGTAAAGACTTTTTCTTCCTTATGCAACCTTGTAAGGAAGCAGTATGGTATGCTTTATAGAGAATAGGCCTCAGAGCCAGTGTTCAAGTCCTGCCTCTGACAAATACTGACTGTATGATTCTGGACAAGACCCTTAACCTCTCAGTACCCCACACAAATCTCTGTCTACAAATTGCAGACAATTACAGGGTTGCACAGGACTTTGAAAAGGTCCAGACCAAAGCAAAGTGCAGCCTGGTAACTATGGGGACTCTGTGTGTGTGTATATACAAACATATATACAGCTTCTGCATAAAGTAGAGCTCAAACTGTAGAATTTTAACATTTGGTGAGAATTTTAACTTTACATTAGCCAGAGAGGTTTCTCTTGGTCTACATATTTTATGGATGAAGACCAAAGAGAAGTTATTATCTTCCACACATAAGCACCTACGTGTTAATGAATTAGAGTTCTGTTTATTGCCTTATTTTAAAGAACAATCCTTTGTTGATTTAAATAAAACTCTATAGCTTCATTATGTAAAAACATTTTTGCCAGAATTCGATCTCGATGAAATTCTAACCTATCTGTACATCTTCCAATGTATTTTCCTCCATTGGCAGGTATCCATGATTATAATGAGGATTGTAGACTTTATTTCAAACAAACAAATGATTAGAATTGATTATAGAAGTTAAACATGGCCCTAATCAGTGTATTCATTAACTGATCTTTCCTTCTTGGGGGAGCAGAAGGAAGTAGCCATTGCTTGAGAGATTAGAGATTGAATGTGTAATATGGTTGAAACATGGCCCTAATCAATATGCTCCTTAATTGATCTTTCCTTCCTGAGGGAGCAAAAGGGAGTAACCATCGTTTGAAAGATTGAATGTGTAATATGGAGATGGTGAAGAATCTAGAGATTGAGAAGAGAATGAAAGAAGCTACACATTTGACTACAGAGCAGAGGTAGTCTGGGAAGAAATAAAATAAAAAATTGAATGCAAAAGACTAAGGAGAACCAGGAGAAGACTTTGGGGAAGAAAAAATTCACTCAGTACAATGTCAGAACAGTTCCAAGGATAAGACAGATTTCCTTTTTTGTAGAATATTGAGCAGGCTTTCTGTTGTGTTTCCTTTAATGGACTCCTGAGATTTCTCTAGTGCAAACCAATGGACATAATTCAATTTTAAAACATAGCTGTTAATCTGTGATTTCTGAGTAGGGCAGTAGGTAAGGGTTCAAAGACATTTCAAAAAATTGAGGCATTCATTGTTACAGCCACTGAGACTGTCCATGGTACTGAAGTTAAAAACCAAGTTGGTTTGGGGCTACATCATTGTGATAATTTAACCTTCAGTGAAAAACTAAGTGTATTTCCCTCCTCTAATCTTATTTTACAAAACACTAATAACTCATTAAATAAGAAAGGATTGGCTATAGCATCCTTATTTTATAGATACAGAAAATAAGGCCCTGGGCTAATGACATCTAATTTGGTAACATGCATACATAATTATATATTTTACATATTTCATGCATTTCTATATATTTTACAGCAAAACCTCTTCATTAATTCTACCTCAGATCTATAAAGAGAAGCTGCATTTTAAAGGAAGACTTCCTTGATGGAATTTGTCAAGCAATATGAACTTTATAATTGAAAAATATGAAGCAATTTTATGACAAATATAAAGCTTTTTTTAAAAAAAGAGTATATTTTGCCATTGTAGATGCATGGATTATAAATCATAAATTTCCACATTTTGACATCCACAAAAACTTCCAAAATTCTTGTTTTTTTGGGTGATTGAAAGTGAATGTAAGTTCTTTAAAGTCAGAGATTGAGAGAAAATGCTCTGTAGTGGTTAGAGAGCCAGCTTCAGGAAGACCTGGGTTCAGGTTCTGCCTATGATCCATATATTGACTGTGTGACTCTGAAAAAATAACAACTTAGTTCCCCAAACAACTGTCTAAGATTCTAGGAATATTGGGGAACTCTACAGCAGTTGTTGATCTGTATTGGTAGGAGGAATTTCCTCACCTGCAGCTTCCTACACCAATGAGATCATAGGCATAGTCCAAAAAAAAAAAAACCCCTTTCACGGTATCTGGTGGATAGTAGGTATTTAATAAAGACTTGTTGAAATGAAATGGAATTCAAGGAATTATGATAAAATTAAAAATGAGAGTTCTCAGCAAGGAAATTTAGCATGTAAACTGCAACATGTCAATATGGAAGACATGTTAGAAACTATTGGCCTTCACAGACATAGCAAATTGTATTTAGGTAATTAAAAATAAGTAAAGGAGAGATTAGAGGATCTGGAGAGAGATGTCTGGGAATTATCTGTATAGCTATAATTTGTGTTCAAGCTTGGAGCCAAGTTAAGAGAGACATTTTTGCTGAGTTTGCTTTTGTCTTCAGTCCAGATAAATGTTAATGATACTTTTGACACATGAGGTGGTCTGTTTTTCTGGTATGAATCAAGACTCATCTGCTATTGATCATATAGCCTCAAATGCAGCAGTGACTACAGAGGTTTTCTAAATTTATTTTCTCTTGATCTCTAACTGGGTAGTAAATGCTTGCTTG
Organism: Trichosurus vulpecula; assembly: GCF_011100635.1. Lineage (NCBI taxonomy): Eukaryota > Metazoa > Chordata > Mammalia > Diprotodontia > Phalangeridae > Trichosurus > Trichosurus vulpecula. The sequence goes on from NC_050579.1 coordinate 95,503,661, forward strand.
GTGTCCTTAAATAACTCATTGCGCATTTCTCTCTGAAAATATCCATCTCGGCCTCTCCACAATTGGGACCAGTTTACAAATTCCACTAAGGACATTGCCAACTACAGGCTTAATGTTCCATGTCTTTTCTTTCTGAACTTGTTCTCGAATCAGAACAGTGAGGATTTTGACATTTGCCTTTCCCCCCCACTGTTAGCCTTCAGAGATATTTCCAGTAGCTCAACCTACAGCTACTGTTACAGCCTCCTCCCTTACTGACTGCCTCTTGTCATGTTCATTTGAGACTTCAGGGTAGCCCAGTTGGAGCAAGCCCCAATAATAACAATAACTAGCATTTAGAAAAAACTTCAAGGTTTGCAAAGCACTTTACAAATGCTATTTCATTTTGTCCTCACAGCAACCTGGAAGGTAGGTGCTATTATTATCATTCTCACTTTACAGATGAAGAAACTGAGGTAGACAGAGGTTAAATGACTTGCCCAGGACCACACCGCTAGTAGGTGTCAGAGGCTAGTTTTGAACTAAGGTCTTGACTCCAGGTCTAGTGTTCTATCCACTTTACCAAAAACTGCCTCTAATAGAGGCAGAATGATAACATAATCTTGAATAGGAATGGTCTTATAATATATCCCACATCCTCCCCTCCCCACTTTATTTCTGATACCATTAACTGTCAAAATAGAGGTTTTTATTACCACACTCTGGTACTCTTTTAATAGCCTCTTAATAGTTATTCCAACCTCTTCTTTCTTCCCACTCCAATCTACCCTTCACACCACTAATAAACCAATTTTCTTTGTATATAGTCGAATCATGTTATTCCAATGATCAAAAATCTTTAGTGACTATTGCCTTATTATTAAATAAGGTTTAAAATATTTTGAGTTTAAGGCTCTCTGCAATCTGGTAACACCTTACCTTTCCAGTTTTGTCTCATACTCTTTGCCATATTCGCTATACTGATTCCAAACAAAATTCACTTTTTGTTCCATAAACGTGCCTTGCATTTTCCTACTTCTATGTCTGTGCTTATGTCATTTCCCCATATGTGGATTATTCTCCTACCCCTCTTTACCTGTGAATTCCTACTTACCCATCTTTTAAAATATAATCCATATGATCCCTCCTTCATGAAGTCTTCTCCAATTCCTGTTAATAACATTTTCCTTTGAAACACATATTATACTTTGTCTTATTTCTCTTTAGGGTATTTATCAAGTACTATTTGTATTTATGTATGTCCCCTACTGGATCAAAAACTTCTTAGAGGGGCAAGGACTACATTCAAATTTTGACTCTTCCTTATCGCTTTACATAGTACTCTGTATACCTTTGGAGAATAATTAATATTTGTTGAATTAATTTTTGAAACATGACCATGTGTAGGATAAGCCTACAAGAGGTGGGTCTTGCCATTGATCCGACTGACCATTAGGTCAGTTGATCCAACTGCTATTGATGCAACTGATCTGCAAATGATTGGTGTTTATCTGAATGAAGGGCTCAAGGCGGCAGTCTACTTGTCTGTCCAATTTCACAGTTTTCAGTTATTGTGATGGCAGAAATATAGTGCTAGCTAATACTTACCTAATGCTTTAAGGATTGCAAAGAGCTTTATATATACTTCCTTATTTGGCCTGAGAAAAGAGCTTATATATATTGCTCTGAATATCTGTCCTACAGATGAATTCTCCTACATGTGCCACCTCTCCTAACTAGAATGTGAGCTTTTTTTTAAGATTTTTTTTTTTTTTGCAGAGGGAAAGGCAAGCGACTAGCCCAAGGTCACATAGCTAGTAAGTGTGTCAAGCGTCTGAGTCTGGATTTGAACTCAGGTCCTCCTGACTCCAGGGTGGGTGCTCTACTCACTGCACCACCTAGCTGCCCTAGAATGTGAGCTTTTTGACAATAGACTGTCTTGATTTTCTATTTGCTTCCCTGGTGCTTTCCATCTTTGCAACATCTCTCATATAAGCCCCTTCTCTGCCTTGACACTGCCATTGCCCTGATGTAGGGCCTCATCACCTCATACTAAAACTTTTGCAATAGCCTGCTGCTTGGTTTCCTTGCCTCAAGTCTCTCCCCACTCCAATCCATCCTTTATTCATCTGTCAAATTGGTCATACTTAAACATCAGTCTGACCATAACACCTCTCCTCATTTCCACCTCCTAGGTTCCCTTGATTCCTCCAAGTCTCAACCGATGTCTTACTTTTGGCAAGAAGCAACCTTTCCTAATCTTCCTTAATTTTAGTGTATTTCTTCTGAGACTACTCCTAGTTTATTTTATATATATATGTACACACACATATGTATCTGTTAGAACATTGTTATTTGCATGTTGTCTTCCATAATAGACTATGAGCTCCTTGAAAGCAGGGACTGTTGGTTTTTTGTTTTCTTTATATCTCTAGGTCTTAGCACAAAGCCTGACACACAGCAAGATGCTTAATAAATGCTAGTTGACTGATTGACTTAGCATAATGGCTGGTACAAAGTAAGCACTCAGTAGATACTTTTCCATTCCATTATGATATGTGCTATACTTATAAAAGAAGATCTCCCTGAAGGAGAAAAATGTATGTAGGTATACCTGAAAAATAGCTACGTAAAACTATCATTCAAAGAGATTTTATTCATTTTTATCATCACCATTCATCTTTGTCACTTTAATTGTCATTCAGTGTGTCATTTAATTGTCAATAAATTGTCATTTAATTGTCATTCAATATATACTATGCTATTTAGTATATATTATTCAGTGTTTTCTTTGACCAGGAGAATGCTCTTTGGACTGGGATAGATAGAACAAAAACAAGCCACTAGGAATTGAAACCCAGGATAAGTGAGGTGGGTATGAGCAGATAAGTGGGCATATATAAGATCAGATTTACCCTCCCACAGTTAGTTCAATTTATTAGGCCTGAATTACATCCTATGATTCTGAAAGTGTATTGATCCACCATTTGTGATCTTTGCTAAATCCTGGAGATTGGGAGAGGTGTTACTGGTCTAGAGAAAGGAAAATGAATGTAGTTCTGATTTTCCGGAAAGGCATAGAAACCAAGTTAGCAAAGAATAAGTCAGTGACTTGACTTTAATTCTTGATAATATAAAAGGATGGTTTGTGAATTCTCAGGGAAGCAATAACCAGTAAAAGCCAAGACAGCTTCACCAAAAACAGAGCATAACAAATAAACCTCATATTCTCCTTTTTTTAAGCATTTATTTATTTTTTAATTTATGGAATAAAACAAGCATCTTATAAGTATAATAATAATAAATATAATAACAATCTTACAAGTATAATAAAATATGATTGCCCATGAAACTGCAAATCTATTATGTATACCTTGCTATTCCTTTTAAATACATAATAAAGTAATTATGTACATTTCTTTTTCTCTCCTCTCCCTCTACCCCACCCTAGAGATGACTACCATTAGACACAAGTAGGTTATTTTATACAAATTTCTACCTATCAGTTCTTTCTCTGTACGCAGATGGCATCTTTCTTCATATGTCCTTTGTAGTTAATTTGGATATTTATAGTCTATTGTCCTTTGACAAAGTAATTAGATTATCAGGTTAGGGGAATACTATAATAATAATAGCTAGCATTTATATAGTACCAACTACAAACATTGTCTCATCTGATCCTCACAACAACCCTGGGAGATAGGATCCCCCTTTTACAATCGAGGAAACTGACTTGTGTCACACATCTATTAAGTGTTTGGGATCAGATCTGAACTTAGATCTTCCTGACTCCAGGTCCCATGCTTTATCCACTGCACCACCTAGCTCAGATACCTGGATTTAAGTGAAACTGCTGACAAAAATTTGTCATGCTATCCTTGTGGACAAGGCTAGATCATGGCTCAGGTAGATTTGGAACTGGTTGAATAACCAGATCCATTAATAAGTGACTGACTACTAGGAGCAAGGTCCCATCTTATTGTTGTACTGTTCAACACTTATCCATACTTTGGATAAAGTCATAAAAGTCAAATCATCAAGAATTTACGAAGTGCTTACTATATGCCAGGCGTTGTGCTGAGCTCTGCCAGAGGTAAAGGACACTGTTCCTGTGAACATGATAGTGGTAGGACCTTCATGAGATTCTAGAGGATTCACTGAAGCATCCCATGGCATCATCTGAGGCATCCTTCAGATTCCCACCACCAGCACCCCTGCACTCTGACCTCAGCTGGTCATCCTGGAAAAAGAATGAAGACATGATTGGTCTGGGCCTCCTCCTTAAAACAGTGGTTCAGCCAATCAGAGGGAAAGACTGCAGGGGTGGGAGGTCACTTTTAATGTGAGAAGTAGCTCACAGGTGGAAAGGGCTTCTGTGATAGGGAAGAGAAACTCCTGTGGTGATGAGTCAGTAGTGCATCCTAGACACAAACGAAGCTGGGAAGGATGTCCAAACATTGATTGGGTGACAGAGTCAGGCTCCAAAAAGATCTCCAAATAGACTAGAACAATAGACTGAACCTCATAAAATAAAAGTTGACAGAGATAAATGCAAAGTTCTACATTTGAATTAAAAAATTCCATCACAGCTTAGGAGAAGCATATTTAGATACCACTTTTTGCAAAAAAATCTCAAAGTTTTAATGAATGGCAAACTTGATATGAGTCAATAGTGTGACTAGATGACCACAAATCCTGATCTGATTCTAAGTTGCAATTGGAGGTGTAGCTTGATCAGAGTATACCTTGAGAACCAGATCAGTGTTGGGAGCCCAATTTTAGAGAGGTGATGCACTACCTGGAGTATATTCAGAGGAGGGTGACAAAAATGGTGAGAGGGTTGGAGGACATGTGATAGGTTATTAGTTGAAGGAACTGACTAGAAGAAGAGAAACAGTGTAGGAACAGGATGGCTGTTTTCGAGTATTCAAAGGAGGATTAAATTGGATTTTCTTGGCCTTAGAGGATACAACCATCAGCAAATTAGAGGAAATTATACAGAGGCATACATAGGCCTAAGGACAAGAAATACTTCCTAACAATTAGAGCTATCTCAAAGTGAAATGGGCTGCCTTGGGAGTTAGTTGGTTCTTTTTTTCCTGGAAGTATTCAAGTAGAAGCTAGATGACCACTTAGTACATTGCAGGTGGATATAGTTTGGATTAAATGGCCTCTGAAGTCCCTCCAACTCATAGGTTCGGTAATTTTGGGATAATATTTAACATATATAATTATGTAGTACTTATAGGATAAGGTTTAATACAAACCAGATCTAGGGGAAGGGTGCATATTATATAAAATTACATTATTATATTATACAGAATATTATGTATTGTATAATATATTTATTATATATATTGTATTTATATAATTATATATATGTAAAATTGGTAGCATTGGTCACCTAGGTGGTGCAATGAATAGAGTGTTGGGCCTGTAGTCAGGAAGACTCATCTTACTGAGTTCAAATCTGGTCTCAGACACTTACTAGCTGTGTGATCCTGGGCAAGTCACTTAACTTTTTTTGCCTCAGTTTCCTCATCTGTAAAACGAGTAGGAGAAGGAAATAGCAAACCATTCTAGTATCTCTGCCAAGAAAATCCCAAATAGGGTCATGGAGAGTCGGACATGACTGAACAATGACTTAATGAAAGCATTGCATTTATGTGGCATAATGGATAGAAAGCTAAATTAGGAGTCAGGAAGACTTGAGTTCAAGTTCCTTCTCTGATATATACTGGCTGTATGACCTTAAGTGCGTCACTTTCAGTATTCACTAGGAGTATAAATTACGAAACAGGTGCAGATCTATAGGGTGTTCCTAAAGTCTGGACACTTAGGCAAAAATGCGTATTTTCAGGAAATTTTCAACAACATTTTATTTAACAAATAACATCTTCAATATGATTTACATTGTTTGTGATGCAAAGGTTGATGTGCTTTGCAAGATACATGTGAACTCAATGCAATAACTCCACATTTCCTATGTGTCCAGACTTTAGGAACACCCTGTACATTGATAGAAGGAGTTTCTTCAGTGGGAGTTAGTTCCCTATACCAGTGAAATCACAGGTCTGGTAAAAAAAAGATAGTAGTCAGTTAGTCTTGCTTGCATTTTTGAAGGCACAGCATTGCTTTTCCTTCTATTAAGCAGTAGGAAATATTTTAACTGTGGTTTAAGAAACAACCCCTTGTAGGAATTTATCTCCAGCATAGCGCTGCTCAGAGCTCTGATTTGACCCTAGTATATGTGTGATGGATCTCTCGGAGGTACTGGGGGTCATCTAGAGATGGGCCAGGGCATAGGAAAAATTGGAGAAAAATGTGACCTTGTATTTCACCTTTCAACCTTACAACAGTCCTTCTGTAAAACAACTTTCAAGTTCAGTTGTGTGGGTAGTAGGATGTAAATGAGGGAGAGGTGTAGGGGTGCTGGTGGTGGGAACCCGAAAGATGCCATGGGATGCTTCAGTGAATCCTCTGGAATCTCATGAATGTCCTACCACTATTGCATTCACAGGAATGATGTTCTTTACCTCTGGCAGCATTCTGGCCCCCATCTTCGTGCTGAATTCCAATCCTCAGACTAGGACAACTTGAACCTAAATTTTGATGGATGCTGAGATGCCTCAGAGACAGCTTGGCCTGGCAGGCTTGGCTCTCTGCTGTAGACATTTTCATCCTTCTTCTGGAAACCAGGTTTGATTTATAGTTCATGCATGCCATTGAGTCAGTGCATTCTCCAGTGACTGTGCTACGGTTGTTATTACTGCTAGTATTAATAACTCTTTTGTAAGTTGTGATCATTTTATTATGATGTCTCATCTTTAATAACCTTTATTGAGTGCTTTCACTTTGCTACAGGAAGTCTGGGTTTTATTCCAGGAAGTCTAAGGGGAGAAATTCATCCAATTGCCATTTTCCATAGATGACATTCTGTGTCTTGCCTCCAGACTCTCTCACATGACTGGAATGCTGTCCCTCCTCACTTCTGCCTCTTGCATTCCCTGGACTTATTCAAGGCTCGGCTTCAGAGCTGCCTTCAACTTTCCTGAATCCCCCCCTTAGTGTTTGACCCATCCTGAAATTACTTTTTATATGGTGACCTCCCTGGCTTCCTTTAAGTACCAGCTAAAATCTCATCTTCTACAGGAAGCCTTCTCTAACCGTCTTAATTCTAGTGTCTTCCCTGCGTTAATTATTTTCCCTTTATCCTATCTATACCTTGCTTTGTATATATTTGTTTGTATGTTGTCTCCCTCATTAGATGGTAAGCTCTTGGAGGGCAGGGACTTTCTTTCATTTCTTTATGAATCCCCAGTGCTTAGCACAGTACCTGGCACATAGTAGGCATTTAATGAACATTTATTGATTGATATACATTATAATATACATTATAGAGACAAAATAGCCTAGTGGATACAGACCCTGGAGTCCATAAGATCTGAGTTTAAGTCCCACCTCTGACACATCTTGGCCATATGACCCTGACAATCCTTAAACCTCTCAGTGCTATAGACATTGAGCTCAGGAAAGTCCTTCCATCAATGAAGATCTTTGTACCTGCTCTGCAACAGAGGGGTACCTGGGGAGGAACTGAGAATGATATTTCTAAGGTTACAGGGTCAGCACATGTTTGGAGCAGAATTTGAGCCCAAGTCTTCCTGAATCCTCCCCTAAGAGTATGAATTACACTACAGTTATTGATCTTTATTGGTGGATAGAGTTTCCATAGTAGGTGTTCCCTGGACCAAAGGTGTCAAATTATTGATAGTGAAAACTACTGAGTATAGCTTGAACTATAGTAAAATATAATTAGGAAAGATTTAACAAAATAAACAAAAATACAATATAGATAATGTTAATTTGTGGTTTTCTAAGTCATACAGGGATCTGTGTCTGTTTGACACCACTGCTTATGAGGAGGCTGACTTCCACCTGTAAAAATGAGAGCCCTGCCAAAATCTAAATCTGCCCAGTAGCAGGGGGCTCTACCTGTTAACAAGACACAGCTGCTTCCTTTTTCCTTTCCCTGTGGTGAAAAGTACACAACATGCCTGCTTCCCTTTCACTGTGGTTAACTGCCCACGCAGGAGCATACCCCACTTCTGGCTGAGTGCCCAAGATTTATGTATAAAAGCAAGCTCCTGTCCTTTTCTGAGTTGCTGGTGCCCCTAAGGACTAGCCTGCTGCTTTTGCATCAATAAAGCCCTCTTGACTAGGAGAATATCTGCTTCTTGAATTCTTTCTGGACAACCCTACTCTTGAACCTCATCATCCTCTTCACTTACATCAGTGAAATTATAGGTTCACCCTTCTTCCACCTGGCCTTCTGAATTTGTCTCACTCAATTCTGACTGACCTGTCTTGAGGCACACATGAGCTCATCTATGTAAAGCACTCTACAAATATAAGACGTTATATAAATACTGATTATTGTTATTGGGCCCAACCTGTGATTTCATTGGTGAAGGGAGCTCCTCCAGTGAGGAAACTTCCTTCTACATCACAAATTGGCAATTGTCCTGTCATTTATTGCCATGCTAAGTTCAGAGGAGTCAAAGAAAGGCAAAAACCAAAATCCAAACCCCATTCCTGTTCTAAAAAGAGCTTGCAACCTAATGGGAGAGACAATATGTGAACTATTATGTATATATGAGATAGAAACAGGATAAATTGGAGATAATTAATAGACAGGAGGTACTATCATTAAGGGAGGTCCAGAAAAACTGCTTGTAGAAGGTGGGATTTTTGCTGTGACTTGATAGAAGTTGGTAGATAGAGATAAAGAAGAAGTCTAGGCATGGGGGACACCCAGTGAAAAAGCCCTTAGTGTTGAAAGTTGTCTCCTGCATTAGACTGTGATCTCCTTGAGAGCAAGGAGTATTTTTGCCCTTCTTTGGACATTGTAGGTGCTTAATAAATGCTTGTTGACTTGACTGAAGGAATTCATAAAGATTAACAAGATGTGATCTTTGCTCTTAAGTAATTCTTGACATACTGACTATTCAATGCTCGAAAAGGCATCATCTGAAAGAAATTAATCAAGCTGCTGGAGGAGATTTTGGCCCAGCCTGGATAATCAGACTTCATATGACAGTACTTAGATGTAACTGTCTTTTAAGCTGGGGTGGGGAAGAGATAGGTTTAGTGGGCTGAGTGAAAGGGAAGTTTCCTTACATAAGCTTTGGCCAACATGAGCTCAAAGCCAGGGTCAGTGAAATAAACCAAGAAGATTGTTGGTGATTAAAATAGGGAAGGGGTGGAATGAATTTGTAAATACAAATGAAAACACAGCCTTGGTAACTAAGCAATTTGGCTGCAGTCACAGTGACCATTCCTTTTCTAGAGAGGGAATTTCCCCTTTGAAAATAAGAATAATAACACCTGGCAATGTCCCATACAGTTGTGATTTCAGGGAAGTTTTGGGCTGTTGTCTTAGGGGGACAGTGCCTTTTATGTATGTTTCATAGAGAAGGTTGTCAAACACCAAGACGTATAGAGTTTAGATAGAATCTATGTTCCTCATCCTGGCATTCAAGTTCATATACAATCTAGTTCTAATTTACCTTTCCAGTCCTCTCTTGTGCAGCACTCTTTATGTATTTCTCATTCCTTGACTCTACTTTTTTCCCATTTCTTGTCCCTCTCACATCTCTATGCCTTTTTCCTGAGTGCTTGGAATAGTCTTTCATACTTATCTCTCAATTTCTACCTATAAAAGTCCTTCCCTTCTTTTTTTTGAGGGAGGAAAGCAAGGCAGTTGGAGTTAAGTGACTTGCCCAGGGTCACACAGCTACTAAAGTGTCTGAGGCTGGATTTAAACTTAGGTCCTCCTGACTCCAGGGCCTGTGCTCCATTCACTGCATCACCTAGCTGCTCCCCTTCTCTTCTTTTAAGACCCAACTCAGGAATTGCAATATAGAAGGATAATTATCCATATATAATTCTCTATTTTACAGATGGATAATTGAGGCAAAGAAAGGTTGTGAATTGTTCAAAGTCAAATAGATTGAAGATAACAGAGCTAAGATTTGAATCCAGGTCTTCTGAATCCAATTCCAGTTCTTTTTGCATGACACCATGTTGCCCTTTATCTTGAAGCAATCCCTTATAAGCTCATCCCTCTCCCTACATGTTTCTCTTCCCCTACCAGTCCTCCCTTCTCCCCTTCAAACTGGATGCCTGGACTTTGCACCTATCATACTCTTTCTTGCTTCATAATTATTTGCCTTTTCTCCCCATTAGATTATAACCTCTCTGGGAACAGAATCTACCTCATCTCTACCTTTGTTTCCTCAATCAGTGCCTAGTACAGGACCTTGCATATCTTGCTGTTTAGTCATTTTCAGTTATATTTGACTCTTCCCTTTGGGGTTTTCTCGGCAAAGATACTGGAGTGGTTTGCCATTTCCTTTGCTAGCTCATTTTACAGATGAAGAAACCGAGGCAAACAGGGCTAAGCGACTTGCCCAGGGTCACCCAACTAGTAAGTGTCTGAGGCCGGATTTGAACTCAGGAAGATGAGTTTTCTTGACTCCAGGACCAGCACTCTATCTATTGCTATTGTTGTTTAGTTACTTCAGTCATGTCTGACTCTTTGTGATCCCAGTTAGGGTTTTCTTGGCAAAGATACTGGATGTTTTGCTATTTCCTTCCCCAGCTCGTTTTACAGATGAAGAAACTGAGGCAAACAGGGCTAAGCGACTTGCACATAGTAGGGATTTAATAAACACTTAATAAGAGCTGAATTCAAATCCCCATGATCCAATCAGGTTAACAACCATGTATATAAATTGAATGAAACTGAAGTAAGGGCCTTAAAGGAGAGCTCCAAACTTACAGTATAGGGGAGCTGGGCAAGGTACTTTATAACAACCATAGGAGAGAGATTCCTGACTGGGTGAATCATTGGTCTGTTTCAGTAGGAAAGTTGAAATAGCTGTATAATCGGCTCCTGCTAAAAGTGTACTTACACCCTGAATTTTCAGTAATGCATCCATTATTAGCTATGTTTTCATAAATTAAATCTAAGTATACAGCTGATATATTCTATATATTTGGGTGTGTTCCCCAAAGGATAAAGAAATCGTAGAATCTTTGAGGTTATCTCATTTAAGCCATACCTGAACAGGGGTGTGTGTGTGTGTGTGTGTGTGTGTGTGTGTGTGTGTGTGTGTATTTTTTACACAAGTGGTCATTTTGTCCCCACTTGAAGTCTTAAGTGAGGGCAAACCTACTGTCTGCCAAGGCAGTACATTTCACTTTGGGATAACTCTGTCATTAAGCTTTTCCTTACTGTGAGACCAAATATCCCTGTCTGCTATTTCCATTCTTTGCTCCTAGTTGGGCCTTCTGAGGCCAAGCAGAATTTGTTTAATCTCTCTTTCAGGATAGCTCTTCAAACAATTACAGGCAGCATCATATACTCCCTAAGTTTTTTCTTCTCCAGGCTCAATATCCCTGGTTTCTTCAACTTCCTTGTATGGCTTCACCTCCCATCTCCTCAGCATCCTGGCTGCCCACCTCCAGACATATGCCAGCTTGTCAATGTCCTTCCTAGAATATGATGCCAACAATTGAACACAGTCCTCCAGAAATGGACAGTCCAGGACAATCACCTCCTTTATTTGGGATTGCATACTTCAATTAAGTGGAATATAGTTGGGAGAAGGAGTGCTCTCTCATTCCTGCCTGGGTGGGGCAATGGAATCTTAGACTTCTCAATTACCTAAACTGGCATGTATTTAGTCCTATCTCACCTTCCAATTTTCTCTTAAAGATCAGGACTATGGTTCTTTGGCCCTTCATCTCTGCTTCTCACATGGAGATAGCCCTAGTTCTTTTGGGGGGGGGTGGTGGCGGTAGAATACAAGTTCTTCCTGGTACACAATCTTCCTCATTTCTCCCAAGAGAGACCACTTCTTCATTAGAATGTTCTGTTTGTACTTCTTCTTTTTCTACAAATAGATTTCCTCCTTCTTAGATTGTCATCACTAGTCATAAATTGACCTCCATAAACTTGAATCACTCACCCCTTGGGCCTAATTCCTGGAACCTACTGAATGGGCCAGATAGAATATTGAGTACTTCACAAACAATAGCCCTCACTGCCTTTGAAGCAGAAAACACCTCATAAGCAATTCACCCAAAATGTTTATGTTTGTTTCTGGTGAGATATATCTGAGATCATGTTGGACAGCGTTTTGATGTTGGGAAACTTATTTTCAATTCAACTGAGTGACTTGGGGTTCCCAGAACAACTACTTTGTTCTGTTTATTTTAGAGCTTATTTTAGAGATTGTTTCTTTTCCCAAATAACTGATATTATCTGGGGTTTTGTATTTTATCTACCTTGAAACAAGCCTGTCTGGAGGTTGTTAGAATCTTTAGATTTATCTCTTTCTTGGTCTAAGAGTTTAGGGTCCTTGAGCAAGACTGTCTTGTTTGGGTTGCTCTCCTTTGTTGAGTAGGGTTGGGTCACCTCCAAATCTAAATTCATATTCAACAGACATTTCTTAAGTACCCATTGTGTATAAAGCACTGTGATAGTCACTAAACATTTAGAAAGAAAAATGAAACAATTCCTGCTCTCAAAAGGCTTATATATATATATATATATAGGTAATATAATACATACACAAAAGTGGGGAAGGAGATGAAAGAGAGAAGAGAGAGAAGAAAGGAAAGGAGAGGGAGGGGAAGAGAGAGAGAGAGAGAGAGAGAGAGAGAGAGAGAACAGGAGAGGAGAGGCAGAGAGGAGAGGAGAGGCAGGGAGGCAGCAAGGCAGACAGACATGCACGGAGAGTAGAGATATAGAACATTAACAACTGAGCAGATTCAGGAAGGTTTTTGGGAGGAGGTGGCCCTTAAGCTAAGGATTATGAAAGGTGAGGATTAGTATATTTCGAGCAATGGACAGAGGCAAGAAATGAAATACTGAATTAGGGGAACAACCAAGTAGTCCATTTTGATTGCAACACAGAGTACATGAAGTAATAAGAAATAATATTGGAACATAACTGGAAATAATACTGCAAATAACACTGACTGGAGCCAGATTGTGGAGGGCTTTAAAAGTCAGGCTGATGAGTTTGTAGTGTTTTTTCTAGAGTCAATAGGAAGCCACTGAAGGTTTTTGAGCAGGGGAATGACCCGGCCAGACTTATGCCTGAGAAAGATTATTTTAGCATTTGTGTTGAGGGTGAATTGGAGAGAGATGAAGTGAAGAGTCTGGTGACCAAACAGGAGACTATTAGAATAGTCCTGGGAAAAGGAGATGAGAGTTTGAACTAGAGTAGTGACTATGGGAATGGAGAGAAGGAGATAGATACAATAGATTTGTAGATTTTGTGCAGCGAAGAGGAATAGGACTTATGTGTATGTGTTTGTGTGTGTGTGTGTGTGTGTGTGTGTGTGTGTATGCATGTGTGTGTTGGCATGAGAGGTGAGAGCTGTAGCAGGGATGAAGAAGAAAGAGTCAAAGATGAGTCTTTGGGATACGCTTCACAAAATTGACCAAATTTCTTGGCAGACTTTCCAAGGGTAGTAGGTTCTGGTTGCTGTCTCCTCCACTTTATAAAATTGTAACAAGTGTAGTTCACCCTACAGGCCACTAGACAAATATTTGATTGCCCTGGGGGCTCGTTCATCCCTGCCAGTGGGTTGACCTGAAGTAACACGGCTTTTGCTTTCCTCATTTGTGTTGGTCTCTGTTCATTGAGAAGGTAGTAACAGCAATAGCAGCAGCTTATATTTTGATGTGCGGCTTTAAGGTTACTTAACTTCCCTGGGCCTCAGTTTCTTCATTTAAAAATGAATAGAGTTGGGCTAGATGGTTTCTGAGGTCCCTTTATAGCTTTGGAAATAATTCTGTGATCACTGGTCATTTTGTTTAACTCATTCAGTAATTCACAGTTTAGAAGACTCTGGTCATTGTTCAATTGTGTCCAACTCTTTTTTAAAAGAGTATTTTATTTTTTCCCAATTATTTGTCAAGACTATTTTTAGAATTAATTTTTACATGATTTTTAGTTCCAAATTTTCTTCCTCCCTCCTTTCCCCTCTCCTCTTTCTAAAATGGCAGGCAATTTGATATGGGTTATATATGTGCAATTATGTAAAACATATTTCCATATTAGTCACAGTTTTGAAAGAAGAAACAGACCAAAAGGGAAAAAAACCACGAGAAAAATAAAGTGACTGAAAAGAGATGTTTCGATCAGCTTTCAGAGTCCATCAGTTCTTTATCTGGATGTGGATAGCATTTACCATCACCAGTTCTTTGTATTGTCTTGGACCATTGTGTTGCTGAGAAGAGTTAAGTCATTCAAAGTTGATCATCACACAATGTTGCTGATACTGTGTACAGTGTCTTCCTGGTACTTCTCATTTTACTTTGCATCAGTTTGTATACCTCTTTCCAGGTTTTTCTGAGATCTACCTGCTCATCATTTCTTATTGCACAATATTATTTCATTACATTCAGATACCACAACTTATTCAGTCGTTCCCCAATAGTGGGTCATCTCCTCAATTTCCAATATTTTGCCATCACGAAAAGGGCTGCTAAAAGTATTTTTGCAGATGTAGGTCCTTTCCCCTTTTTAATGATCTCTTTGGGATATAGATCTAGTAATTGTATTGCTAGGTCAAAGAGTATGCACTATCCGAATTGCTCTCCAGGACAGTTGGATCAGTTCATAAGTCCACCAACAGTGCATTAGTGTCCCAATTTTCCCGCATCCTCCCAACATTTATCATTTTCCTTTTTTTGTCATATTAGCCAATCTGGTAGGTGTGAGGTGGTACCTCAGAGTTGTTTTAATTTGCATTTCTCTAATCAAAAGTGATTTAGACCACTTCTTCATATGACTATAGATAGCTTTGATTTCTTCATCTAAAAACTGCCTGTTCATGTCCTTTGACCATTTATCAATTGGGGAATGGCTAATTTTCTTATAAATTTGACTTAGTTCTCTATATGTTTTAGAAATGAGGCATTTATCAGAGATACTTGCTATAAAGATTGTTTCCCAGCTTTCTGCTTTCCTTCTAATCTTGGTTGCATTGGTTTTGTTTGTGAAAAAGCTTTTTAATTTAATATAATCAAAATTATCCATTTCACATTTTGTAATACCAATGCCCTCTATCTTTTGTTTAGTCATGAATTTCTCCCTTCTCCAAAGATCTGACAGGTAGACTATTCCTTGCTGTTCTAATTTTCTTATGGTGTCATGTTTAAATCATGTTTAAATGTTTAAATCATGTACCCATTTTGACCTTATCTTGGTAGATGGTGTGAGATGTTGGTCTACACCTAGTTTTTGTACCCTATTGTTTTCCAGTTTTTATGTACAACTCTTTGTGCTCCCACTTGGGGTTTTCTTGGCAAAGATATTAGAGTGGTTTGCTGTTTCCTTCTCCAGCTCATTTTACAGATGAGGAAACTGAGGCAAGCAGGATGAAGTGACTTGCCAAGGATCATACAGCTAGTAAGTATATGAAGCCAGATTTGAACTCAGGTCTTCCTGACTCCAGGTCTCACACTCTATCCACTGTGCCATCTAGCTGCCCCATTAGAGAACTTACTAAATGTGTATTGAATTTAATTTAAATTCCAGGTAGAGGGTAAAAGCAATGGTTTTATAATACAAGGTACCATTTGATAATTGTTATGAGAGTGGTACTGTTAGCATAAAGGAAAATAGTGCAAGGAGAGAAGGCACACAGAGAAAGTAATTGGGAAAGTAATTCACTAGGCCATTAATGCCCACATTCCAAAGGAAAGGGTCAGCAAAAAGAATGTCTTTTCCCATTTGGTTCTACTTTCTACTTCAACCTGTATCAGATAGGCATAGAAGCCTGCAACAGGATCATAGATTTAGAGCTAGAAGATATCTTGGAGGCCAATTCATCCAAGCCTCTTATTTTATAGATGAACAAGCTAAAGCTGTGACTAAGTGACTTGTCTAAGGTCACACAGTAAGTGAATTCAGGATGTCATGTCCAGAAAATGCACGGTCACTTTCTCCTGAAAAACAAATATACTCTGGCCATTCCTCTCCAGACTGCCATGGCTCTCCAAATGCAGAGCCTTCCTATCCAGAGTCCTAACTTGGTACCACTACCATGTTACAGCACTATGCATAAAACTTATGGAGAAATGTTGTCTAGAGAATTTCCCCCAATAAAGGGGGCTTACTTGACCCCAAGCATCATGGGAAATGGAGTACATGGATACATCATTTAAAAAACAAATGGAGTATATGTTTCCTAAGTTGTTTTTATGATAGTTGTTTGGGCAATTCCAGAGTTTGGACATGATACTACAAAAAAAGGATGGAGCCAAGTTATGATGAAGCTATGTTCCTGATACAAGCTTAGGTCCTTGCATCTGATTTTATGGGTGTAACTCTCTTCCTTCTCACTGGAAAAAGTGTCTGACCTTGTGGATACCAGGTCACAAATAGTCTAAACAAAATGATTTCGTGTTTGGAGGAGGAATGCAACACATGGTTGGGGAACCAAATCCTTCTTCTTACTTTAACTCAAAACTCACTTCCTGTATTGAACTGTATCACCCACACTTTTAATTTTTCTTTTGCCTCATAGTTTGTACAAAATGTCGGGGGCAGGGTTCTGTCTCTTCAAATTTAACATAGCGTTTTGGACCTTTCCAGTATACATCTAACTTTCTGCCTTGTATTATAGTTACTTGTTGATATATCAAATATCCTCTCTAGAATGTAAGCCCTTTGAGGGCAGGACAGGATCTTATTTATTAGTTACATCTCAAGGTTTCACATGGTGTGTTGCATATAACTAATGCCTAACCAGCATTTGTCTAATTCAGTTGAGCAGGAAGGAAAGAAATTTAACAAAAAGAAATAAATATGATCAAAAGGACATGTGCTGTCATTTATTAAGCTACTTGTTAACACATTAGTCATTGATGAATGAAGGGAAGATGGTCATTAATTGAAGGCCGATACACACACACATATAATATACATATATATGCACATATGTACATACATATATATAGCCTGACAGGCTAATTAATTACTGCATTTTTCAAAATGGTGTAATTTTTTTCTCTAAGGTGGTTCTTCCATTTTTTGGTTTTGTTTATATAGGTAGAAGAAACTCAAAAGCCACATACTCTAATGTGTTATGAGAGTATAATTTTAATCTTATTACGGCGGTCAAAGTAATTCTTCTTCTAAATATCCATGATTTCATTGGTGTGACCACTTTGGCCACTGATCCAGACTCCAACTCTTGTAACACTTAAGAAGATAGATTTTATTTACTTTAATTCAATTCCATAAGCATTTGTTATGTGCCTGGTACTGTGTTAGGTACTGGGTACATAAGACGAAAAGGAAGAAGATCCCTGACCTTGAGAAGCTTAATGGGGCATATAACAAATCAGTCAATGAGCATTTATTAGGTGCTTACTATGTGCCAGGCTCTATACTAAATTCTGGGGATACAAGAAAAGAAGGAAACAAATTTTTATTAAGTACCTACTATGTTCCAGGCACAGTGCTAAATGCTTTACAAATATTATCTTATTTGATCCTAATAATAATAATAATAATAATAATGATGATGATGATGATGATGATGATGATGATGATGATGATAGCTGACATTTATATAGTGCTTGCTATGTGCTAGGCTCTGTGCTAAGTGCTCCATAATGAGGCATTGGAGTAGAAATTTAGTAGAGGTGTAAAGTCACGGGTGTAAGTGGAATCTTTCATTGAACAGATGTACAGCTGAATTTTAAGTGGTCTAGTCCTAAAACGTCATAGTCAGGTGGGGTGGTATGCTACAATCCCTCCTACTGCGGGAGGCTAAAACTGGTGGTTTGAACTCAAGCTTTGGAATTCTGAGCCACAGCGGGCAAAACCAACCAGGTGTCTTCACTCAGTCTTGCAGCAGTTTGCTGAATCTCTGAGAGCAGAAAGCAAGCAGACAGAGTAAGCAGAGCTGAACCAGTTGAACACAAAGCTCCTGTGCCAATTAGCAGTGGGATTGGGTCCATAAGTGGCCTATGAACTTCTAGTCTGGATGAGGTAGAGAGACCCAGTCTCAAAATCCAACCCAAAATGTTGGCATAAGACAATTGGATTGTCTGTCCTAAGAAATGGATTGTTGTCCTAAGTTCTTGTGTGTGAGGAGGAGAACTGCATCTGACCCAAAGTCTGGAAACCCCAACGTGACTAGCACAGCCTCTGTCCTTGATGACACTCAATGGGTGTTTATTGATGCAGTGGCAAGATCAGACGGCAGGTGAGGATCTTGATGAAGAGAAAATTTATCTCTGGATGCGAGGCCATGCTGGGAGTGCTCAAGGATGAATTCCTATGTCTGTTAGTCACTCTAGAGGTGCAGTGTAAATTTCTTAACAGATGCTCTACAGTACAGCTGGTATATCTTGACTCACATGGAAGATAGTGTTTATGTCCTCACCTTTCTTGAATAAAAAAAGAGAAAGAAAAAAAAATTCCACTCCCCCAAACAAAAAACAGCTTTTCAAATTAGAAACATTGGCTGACCCCATCTGAAAGGATGTAAGATTTCCTACAGGTCTTAATTTTATCCATGTATTAGAATTAAGGAGGACAAGAGATTAGAACAATCTCTGAAAACATGGGAATTCAAAAAGACTCCATCAAAAGGAAAATATGGTTGAGCATCAAGGCCAAATGTAGCTCTTCCTTGTGTAGATGATTGCTCTTGTTGTAGGCATGGGAGCCATGTGTGCCTTATTGCAAGAAGAGATGAGATCAGCTCCATAAAAATCAAAGTCAGTGAGACTGAAAGCCTGAAGCAAGATGTAAATTTCTTATGAAGAAGTAAGTTGTCAAGTGATTGGTGGTCTAGAAGCTGGCTGGATCATGGAATCATACAGTGGGATAGGGGGAATAGTGGGAAGGGAATCAGCATTCCCACAACTCCTACTATGTACCAGGTACTTTACAAATATTATTTGATCCTTACAGCAGTGTGTGAACTTATCCTCTTTTACAGTTGAAGAAACTGAGGCAAACAGAATTTAAGTGACTTGCTCATGGTCATGCAGCATGTGTCTGAGGCCAGATTTAAACTCAGGTCTTCCTGGAGTCCCAGGTGCAGTGCTCCATCCACTGTGCTATGTAGCTGCCTCTATTGCAGAGAAGAGATTGAATGAAATGTATTAAGTTGGGCTTTCAGTCAACTTTGGAACCTCAGACTTTGTGTTTGGAGTACTAGCTGTTCCCACATCTCATCCTACCCTCTGTCATTTCTGTGCATGTACACAGGCCCTGGCCCAGACCTTGAATTAAGTCCCCCTAAATCCTTGTGTGTTAAAATTGGTGGTGCAGTGAGCAGAGCACCGGCCTGGGAGTCGGGAGGACCTGAGTTCATATCCGGCCTCAGACACTTGACACACTTACTAGCTGTACGACCTTGGGAAAGTCACTTAACCCCAATTGCCTTGCCATTCCCCCCTCCAAAAAAAAAAACAACTTAAAAAATTCTATTCTTCCTTCAAGGTCCAGGTCATGTACAAATTCTTCCATGAACTTTCATTCCCTTCAAGTTAAAAGTGATTTCTCCCTCCTCAAATTCTTTGGTCTTTCTGTTAGGGCTGACTGCTGAAGTCTTTCCATCACTCCTAACTATTGCTAAACTTTCCATATGTCTATATCTTTCTATCTGATATTTTAAGGTCTGAGAGACATTTGTTGTCGTCATTCGGTTGTTTCAGTTGTGTCTGACTCTTAATGACCCCATTTGGGGTTTTCTTGCCAAAAATACGGGAGTGGTTTGCCATTTCGTTCTCCAGCTCATTTTACAGATGAAGAAACTGAGGATTAAGGATTAAGGGACTTGCCCAGGGTCACACAGCTATTAAGTGTCTGAGGCTACATTTAAACTCAGGAAGATGAGCCTTCCTAACTTCAGACCCAGCATTCTCTCCACTGTGCCACCTACCCGCTCCAAACTGGCATAAAAAAACAAGAAGACTTGGGATCAGGTCCTACTTCTGACACATACTGGCGGTTTGACCCTAGGCATGTCATTTAACTTCTCAGTGCTCTGGGCTATTCTTGAAGATTATGAACTGCAGAGGATGTACAAACTTGCATAGTCAAAAGGATTTTCCTCATCTGGGAATGCCCTATTCCAGTGAAATTACAAGTAGAGTCCCTATCTCAGTCCCCATCTCTATTCCTTTAAGCTTTAAAACATAATGTTTTTAAAAAGTTATCAAAAATCTATTTTTCTCTTTCCTACCTCTTCCCATACCCATTGAAAAGAGAAAAAAACCCACACTAAAACCCTTGTAACAACTATGCGTAGACAAGCAAGACAAATCCCCACATTGGCCTTCTCCAAAAAAGTGTGTCTTCTCCTGCACCCTGCATCCATCATCTCTGTGTCATAAGCCAGGTAGCATGCTTCATCACTCGACCTCTGGAATCATGACTGATCATTGCATTGACCAGCATATTTATAGCTTTCAGAGTTGTTTGTCTTGTTCTCCTGATTCTTCTCACTTCACTGCATCAGTTCATGTAAGTCTTCCCAGGTACAAAATACTTTACTTGTAGCAACCTTGTGATGTGGGAGTATAAGGATCATTATCGTTGGGTCATTAAGTAATTTTCTTATTAGCATATAGTGTTATGATCAAAGTTAAGGTAAACAGAGGCACAAAGTTCTGAGCACATTGTTTATTGGAAAGGCTAGCAATTAACAATTAAAAGGGTGTTCAGCTGCTCAGCAAGCAAAAAGACCTCCAATGTATGCAAACATCAGTTTTATGGACAAAAGGAAGAGCATCCAAATACTAGAAGGCAGTATCATAGATGTGAAAACAATATGATTGGTTACAAAGCCTGTAGCATTATAGATAGGAAAACAATATGATTTTCTGGAAGTTTGGAATGCAGGGCTAGCAACAACCCCTCCTTCCATCTTGTCACTATAGAAAGCTCATTGGTGGTATCCACCTGCATGGCTAGTTAGGGTCACAGTGATGACAGACCAGACTTTCTTGGATAACAGTGTTACGGAGATAACAGACCAGACTCTGGCATCCACCAGCACCCTTCAGGGATAACAGATTTCCTTGACACAAGAATAGAACAGTGATTAACAGGAAAATTGAACTTTTAAACTTAATTAACTCAGGGAGGAAATATGAACTTCTGAACTTAAATCAGAGACAAAGAAATGTGAATTAATATACAAAAATATTGGCAGCGGTACAAAATGAAATCAAGTACAGGATAAAATTAATTTGATTTTCTTAATTTTCAATAGTGTCAGAACCAGAATTTGAACTCAGGTATTCTGACTCCAAGTCTACTCCTTTTTCCATCCCATAATAGTGTACTCTGAATAGGCTTTATTGAAGTAAAAGAGTCCATGCGTAGATAGAAGACTACCTGAAACATTGTAGTTTCCACGTAGTAACTGTGAAGTCTCCTTCACACTCTTCTGTGACCTAAATTTTCCAGGTGCTGCTTGTGTTTGATTTACAAAAATCTTTGTCCAGTTTTAAATCATTTTAAAGTTAAATAGTTTAATACTATGTTTTGGTCCTCACCCTGAATCTTATACAGGCAGTTAGGTAGGTGATACAGTGGATGGAAAATTCAGGAAAGCATAAGTTAGAATCTTGCCTCAGACACTAACTAGCTTTGCGACCCTGGGCAAAATAGCACCTACCTTCCAGGGTTGTTGGTAGGATCAAATGAACTAATATTTGCAAAGCACTTTGCAAATCCTTAAAGTGCTATATAATGCTAGCTATGATTATTATGCCTTATCACTGCAGATATCTGAACTCAGTTCAAAATGATGGTCACTTTATAGTAGGATTAATCTTAATTTGGACTTAGTTCCAGATTCTTTCCTGGATATTTATGTCATAGTTACATTAATGATTGAGAGAGATGCATGCTAGTATTTCAGGACAAAATGTTATATTAGAAGCAAATAGTTCTGACTATTGAAGTGTAGAAGATAATTTTGAAGAAAGCTCCCACTTTGGTTTTAGTTGAGTTATCAAATCTTTATTTTTCTAAAATCTTACTTTGATACCTCATTGTGGTGTAGAGGTGACCCTCAGTTTTTGAAGACTATGTCAGCAGAGGACAGATTCTTTGAGTCAGAAAATCTTTGTATATGGCCAAGCAATACACAAGATGATTAAAGTTCAAGGACAGCTAAGTTTGGATGGGCTAATCATTGGAAGTTTGGCCACTAGCTGATGAATTTTTTACTGCATCTGCTAAGGCAGGGAGGAATTACAGTTTCAATCAGTGAAGGGAGTAACCAGAGATTAAATAATGAAGTTGAAATATACATTTGACTAGTTGAGTTGCAATTTAATGCAATTTAACTGTCTTTTTCTTAACTATGTGGAACAGCCTAGGACTGGCTGGGTCTGCTACATTCATTTAAATAAATACAATATATGGCAGATCTCTGTCATATCACCTCAGCCAGGCAATGTGAAGTGAGGAAGGCTAGAACATTCCCCAACTGATAAATAATCAAAGAATATAAATGGAAAGTTTTCAGAGGAAGAAGTCTAAACTTTCAATGATCATGTGAAAAAATGTTCTAAGGCTAATGCTTCAGTGTCATCTCATCTTGATGGAAGGAAATGGAAGGAAAAAAAAACTAATTGCCGCCCTCTTGAGCCTTTACCATTCCTGGTATTCACTCTTACTTTCCTATGCAGAAATTATTGGCCATTGAAATCTCACCATTATGAGGCGCTCGAAAGCATATAGAATGAGGGAAAGAGGAGATAGTCTTGAGGTTTTCTATCTTGGTCAGGTCATAATTGGAGGATTCTCTTCAGAGCTGAGTTCCACATTTTAGGGAGGACGTTGAAAAGCTTAGGTGAGCTAAGAGATGGGCAGCTAGGTGAGGGGATTAGAAACCATGTCTTATGGGGATTCTTTAATGGAACTTGGAACATTTGTAGCTATAGAAGAAAAAAACATACATGAAGTCTGTCTTCCAGTATGTGGAGGTATTTCATGTGGCAGAGAGAATATACTCATTCTGCCCATGCCCTCAGGTAGAAATAGGGGCAATAGACTGAAGCTGCAGAAAGGTAGATTTCGTCTTGATGTAAGGAAATACTTGCAATTGGAGCTATCCCAAAGCGGAACAAGTTGCCTTGGAAGTTAGTGGGCTCTCCATCCCTGGAGGTCTTCAGTTAAAGATTGGAAGACTATTTCTCAAGGACCTTGTAGAAGAGATTGTTGTCCGAATATGGGTTGAGTTAAACTTCTGAGATACCTTCTAATAATCAGAATCATAATAACTAGCATTTTAAGAGTGCTTTAAAGTTTGAACAGACAGTTACATATTATCTCATTTGAGTCTCTATTATCCCCATTTTACAGATGAGGAAATTGAAGTTGGGAAAGGTAAGGGACTTACTCAGGGTCATATAGCTAATAAGTATCTAAGGTAGGATTTGAACACAGGTCTTCTTGACTTCAAATCCAACACTCTATTCTCTGTACCACCTCAATGTGGTAACTAATTCTGAAGGACTTTCAAATTTCCCCTAATTTGTTGCGCTCCCTGCTCCAATCTATCTGGGGCTCTCCAATTTGTTATGATTTCTTAAGACTCTCTCTAGATATCCTATGGGACGGCTGGCAGATTTTCCTTGTTCTTGTCTTCTGTACCCCTTTAATTTGGTTCTAGAGTTATCCAGGGGTAGGGAACCTGTGGCCTTAAGACCACATGTGGCTCTCTAGTTTCTCGAGTGCAGCTCATTGACTGAATCCAAACTTCCCAGAACAAATTCCCTTAATAAAAGGATTTGTCCTGTAAAACTGGGGCTCAATCAAAAGACTGCACCCGAGGACCTAGAGGGCCTCATGTGGCCTCGAGGCCACAGGTTCCCCACCCCTGATTAGACAGTATGGACATAAGACTGTGAGCCCTTGTGATAGGACCCAGGTGTTCTGTCTTTTTATTGTCACAAAACTCACTTGAGACAGAACCAAGAACAATACTTCCCATCTACCTAGAGCCCGCAGCGCCTTCATCTGCACACTCTAGTATTATCTCTGCCATGTCATTATCTCCTTTGCATATTTCCTTGCCTCTCCTTTCTCCTAGTTTTCATTTCAGTATTTGTCTTTCTCTTCATATTCCTCTTCTTCTCCTCTTTCCCCCACATTAATTCAAGTAACAGAGAAATGGGCCTTTTCCTGCAATTAACAACAAAAAAGTGCCAAGAATTTCCCAGGGGAAGTAGAGTGAGAAGTCGTATATGCTTATTTACCAACGACTTATGGGCTTGTGGGACAGCACAGAACATAGGAGAATGTGACAGGAGGGAAAAGAAACAGGAGGAAGAAACTGGCACAGTTAACTTGCTCTGTCTCCTAAGACTAGAAGCTTCTTATCAGGATTTTCTTGATGATGAGTCCTCTATCATGTTAGCCAACCATCCATGCTTACGAGGAAAATATGTGCTGACAAAGAAGAAAGGCAGCTGTGTTGTTCTGGAAAGAATGATAAATTTAGAGTTAAGGGACTTGGATTTTGAATTTCAGCTCTGCTACTTACTAACTCCATAACATTGGATAGGGAGATTCCATTTTTTGGAATCTCAGTTTCCTCATCTGTAAAATGAGAAGGTTGGACAAATGAGGACTCATCCAACTCTAAATGCTATCATTCTATTTCCAAACCGACTGTACTATAGGGATTTATTTTGCTAGAATCTGGTTACAGGATCGTTTTGGGCTGGGGATCAGGCCCCAGGGACTGGAGAATTGAGGAACCCGTTCACCATTTAGACATCTGGTCCCGTCTCTGTCTCTAATTCTTTTGTTCTGGCGGTCCCATTGTTAGGAACCATTTCGATACAATGAGAAGAATACTAAAGTTGGAGTGAGCAACTTGGGTTCAAATCTGTGTTTCCACACTTAATATCACAGATTCTTTTACTTCAATATGACTTATTCATACTTACTGGCTGAACAAGTTACTTTACTTCTGAGTCTCAATTTCTTCTAGTGCTTGCGTTATCTTCCACAGAAGGCCATTATAAAGAAAGAAACTTCGTAAACCTAAAAGCACTACAGAAAGATAATGGGGTTTAATAAGGATGAGTCTCGTTTGTTGTGTCATGGTGGAAAATGACAGCCGACAGCTTTGTACCCTGCCCTCTGGTGTTTCTAGGGCCTAGAAACTGGGCCTAGTCACCAGAAAAGAATGACATGAATGGGAAGACTGACTGAAAAATAGTGAGGATGTTTGTCCTTTACTCCAAAAGACTTAGTGGGAAGCCACAGTGGAGATTTGCTACCTACACACAGAGGTAAATGGAATTTGGTTGCTTCTAACCTGGTTGTGAAAGAGGGTTGTGGACCATTGATCACCCCATATGGGATCTTGACCCACAGCTTAAGAAGCGCTGAAGGGGTCATGAGTGGAAAAAGTTTGAAAAGTCTTGAATTAGAGGACCAAGTAAACCAGTGTTCAGAAAGGTCTTTAGGTCTGCCTAAAATACTTTTTGTGTTCAGGTTGAGGCCATTTCTAACCAAAGAGCTAGAAATGTGTGAACTAGTTCCAGCTGTCTCATTCTGTTATTGTTCAGTCATTTCTAGTCATGTCTGATTCTTAATCCCAGGGATAGGGATGGATATGGGAGCTGTTCTAGTCTTTTTAGGCCTAAGGATGACTCAAGGCCTGTCTATATTCCCAGGGCCACAGTGGGAATAGAATCCAATGAATGCCCTGAGGGCTCTTCCAATATGAACATGGACCCTTGAGTTTCAGCCAGAGCCACATTACGCTTGAAATTAGAAAGTCATCTAATTTAAATAAAGCAGACACCAGGAGCTCAGCATTAAGCTGTTTCTTTGGTACGTTTTGCTACTTCTGATGCATATGTGCATACATATGGAAAGTGGGATAGCTAAAACATACTTGAACATATAGGAAAAGGACAAGTTCAAAGGGCTGGAGATGAGACATGCCACCCACCTGCTGTGAGAGAGGCGATGGAATTAAAATGCAGATGTGGCCAATCAAGGAATTTGTTTTGCTTGACTATACATATTTGTCATGAGGATTCTTTTTCTTTTTTAATTGTTTAATGGAAGAAGGAAGGGCTGGAAAGGGGAGATAATAGATGTTTGTAAAAATAGATAAATTTAAAAAATGAAAAACATAAAAGATGTGAAGATGTCATTTATACATAGTATTTAATGACATTATCACTGATGATAGTAATTTAAAAAACAATACAATTTTTTTGAGGCAATTGGGGTTAAGTGATTTGCCCAGGGTCATGTAGCTAGTAAGTGTCTGAGGCTGGATTTGAACTCTGGGCTGGTACTCTATCCACTGTACCACCCAACTGCCTCAACAATGCAGTTTTTAAAAGAACCTTAGATTTTTTTCTAAATAGGCAAAAATTATTTCCTGAAACCCATTATTTTTTTCAAGGCAAGAGTTAAATTTTTAGTTGTCTACAACTGCTTTTGGTATTTCTTTAGGAAATAGTTTTTAAAGTTCATTTGAACTCCTAACCCTTAGTCTCATGCTTTAGCCTCATCTCAGGTGTCCTACCATTAATTACAAGTTCATTATTTTTTATTTCTTTTCACTTCTGGGCACCGAATGCCTGAATCGTGCTGCTTACAGTATTTGCCACGGGCACAAAAATTCTTCATTATACCTCTTCCAGAGCAACTTCTGGGAATGGAATCACTAGAAACAGCAAGGAACAAATAGACAAAGGGAAATGTTCGGACAAGTACTGAATTGACAACTGGCTAATAGGATCCCGCTGGCCATGCACCAGCAGGATTTAAATGGCTTTTTATCCTGAAATCGATGTTAAATCTTGGGCTTCCCCCTAAAGCTAGTGCTTAACACTAAACAAGAAGACAGGACCACCAACAATGAGGTCCTAGGGCACAGCCAATTAGCCTACAGAGAAGTGACACATTCTTTGCTACAGCTCCACTGGCCAAGATGTGTTCAGATGTGGAATAAGAATGGTGTCTCGATCCAAATCTCTTATGGGAAGCTAAAGTGGGAGCAGCTACAGGTAGGATGGGTCCAATCACTGCAGGAAAGAACTATGGAATCTTGAGGAAAACCGCTAGCAGACAGTCCAACAGTGATCAGACGTTGGGAAAGTCTTTTTCATTAGTGGCATCCATGTGAGCCATGAGGTGAGAACCACCTTCTTATGGCTGAATATCTTTTTTTAAATTTATTTATTTGTTTTTAGTTTATGACATTCAGTTGCACAAGCTTTTGAGTTCCATATTTTTCTCCCGCTCTCTCCCCTCCCCAAGGCAGCATGCAATCTGATATAGGCTCTGCATATACATTCACATTAAACATATTTTCACATTAGTCATGTTGCAAAGAAGAATTATAACCAATGGAAGGAACCATGAGAAAGAAGAAACAAAAGAGAGAGAGCAAATAGTATGCTTCAATTTGCATTCAGACTCTGTAATTCTTTCTCTGGATATGGATAGCATTTTCTATTATGAGCCTTTTGGACTTGTCTTAGAACCTTGCATTGCTGAGAAGAGTCAAGTCTATCAAAGTTAGTCATCGCACAATGTGGTTGTAACTGTGTACAATGTTCTCCTGGTTCTGCTCCTCTCACTCAGCACCAGTTCATGTAAATTTTTCCAGGTTTTTCTGAAGTCTGCCTGCTCATTATTTCTTATAGGATGATAGTATTCCATTACATTCATATACCATGACTTGTTCAGTTTCCAGTTCTTTGCCATCACAAAAAGAGCTGCTATAAATGTTTCTGTACATGTGGGTTCTTTTCCCATTTATATGATTTTTTTGGGACATAGCCTTAGAAGTGGTATTGCTGGGTCAAAGGGTATGCACAGTTTTATAGCCCTTTGGGCATAGTTCCAAAATGCTCTCTGAAATGGTTGGATTAGTTCACAACTCCACCAACAATGCATTAGTGTTCCAATTTTCCCACATCTTCTCCAACATTTATCATTTTCCTGTTTTGTCATGTTAGCCAATCTGACAGGTGTGATGTGGTACCTAAGAGTTGTTTTTATTTGCACTTCTCTAGTCAATATTGATTTAGAGCATTTTTTCATATGAGTATAGAGAGCTTTAATTTCTAATTTCTTCCTCTGAAAACTGCCTGTTCATATCCTTTGATTATTTATCAATTGGGGAATGACTTGTATTCCTATACATTCTACTTAGTTCTCTATATGTTTTAGAAATGAGGCCTTTATCAGAGATACTGGTTGTAAAAATTCTTTCCCAGTTTTCTGCTTCCCTTCTAATCTTGGTTGCATTGGCTTTGTTTGTACAAAAACTTTTCAATTTAACGTAATCAAAATTATCCATTTTGAATTTCATAATGTTCTCTATCTCTTGTTTGGCCATAAATTCTTCCACTCTCCATAAATCTGACAGGTAAACTGTTCCTTGTGCTCCCAGTTTGCTTATAGTATCAGCCTTTATATCTAAATCATGTACCCATTTTGACTTTATTTTGGTATACGGTGTGCAATATTGGTCTATGCCCAGTTTCTGCCATACTATTTCCAGTTTTCCCAACAGTTTTTGTCAAATAGTGAGTTCTTATCCCAGAAGCTGGATTTTTTGGGTTTGTCAAACAGTAGATTGCCATAGTCGTTGACTACCACGTCTTGTGTACCTAATCTATTCCACTGACCCACCCCTCTATTTCTTAGCCAATACCAAGTAGGTTTGATGATTGCTGCTTTGTAATACTATTTGAGATCTGATATGGCAAGGTCACCTTCCCTAGCATTTCTTTTCATTAATTCCCTTGATGTTCTGGACCTTTTGTTCTTCCAGATGAATTTTGTTATTATTTTTTCTAGCTCCATGAAATAATTTTTTTTGGTTATGGCTGAATGTCTTAAGGTACACATGTGTTGTTCAGTCATCTCAGTCATGTCAAACTCTTCATGATGCCATTTGGGGTTTTCCTGGCAAAGATGCTGGAATGATTTGCCATTTCCTTCTCCCATTCATTTTATAGATGAGGAATTTGAGGCAAACAGGGTTAAGTACTCAGGGGCACACAGCTACTAAATGTCTGAGGTCAAATTTGAACTCAGCTCTTCCTGACCCCAGGCTGGGAGCTCTACCCACTGCACCATCTAGCTTCCCCTAAGGTACACAAACAGTAAAAACAATTCAGATGATAAAATTTCACTGTTTCTTAACTCAGTGAGAACTTCAATTTCATTTGTTTGATTCAATTAAAAACTGACTTTTGATTAAACCCAATTGAAGTTTCAAAATGAATTTTGTAGATGTTTAAATCTTTTTTGACCAAATTTCTGATTTTAAAAATTAAATTATTAATGAATCAATACAATTAATATTATATTAATCATACTTACTATAAATTATACTTAATAAATAATTATTAAATTATTGTTTGTATGGCGCTTCCTGTGAGGAATCTTCTTTCACCCATGCCGATCTTCACCTCATCAACAATTTATAAGCTTGATGAGTTACCAGAGACACTGACAGGTTAAGTAACTAATCTAGGGGTCACATGATCAGCATATGTTAGAAAGAGGGAATTGAACCTGCATCTTCCTGACTCTGGGACCAGCTCTCTATCTATTATGTCCTTGCTATTCTCTGATTTTTAGAGATTTTTAAACACCAAATGAATTTTTTCTTTGCAGGTGGGCAAAATCTAGTCAGCTGAATTACAAATAGGCCAGTTTTTGCACATGGGCCTTGGTACTATTCCTATACCTATGGCCTAACATATCCCCATACCCATCCCTTGCCTATAATCATAGCTACACCTGCATCTTGTTGTTTAACATGGGGTGGGTAATTGTATTATATTTTGGCCTAGTGCTTTGGTCCAGAAAAATTATACTTGTAGAGGTCATCTGACCTTGTCTTTAGCAAATGGCATGCATGTTTTTCTTGATTCTTGATGGTTTGGTCTGGAGAAGAGGATACTTAGGGCATGCTTGACATTGGTCTTCAAGTATCTGAAGGATTACTATGTGGTAAGAGGTATTGAGGTGGTTTTACTTGATCTTGGAGAATAGAACTAGAAGCAATGGGAGAGAGAGAGAGAGAGAGAGAGAGAGAGAAAGAGAGAGAGACAGAGAGAGATAGAGAGAGACAGAGAGACAGAGAGATTGATTTATGTTTGATATAAGGAAACAATATGTAATGATTAGAGTAGTCCCAAAGCAAACTGAGCTACCTAAAATGATAGTTCCCCCCACTGGAGTCTTTAAGCAATGCCACTTATCAGGATTCCTATAGAGGGGATTCATGGTTAGATATGTGTAGGATAAGAATAATCATAGGATTATCAACTACCTTTTATCATCTACCTCTAGGTAGAAGAGACCTTTGAGATCATCTAATTCATTCCCTCATTTTACAGATGGGACCAACTGAGGCCTACAGAGGTTCAGTAAATTGTCCAAGGCTGTATAGGTAATAAGTGGCAGAACTGGGATTTGAACCCGAGTCCTCTGACTCCAGGGGGTAGTTAGGTAGTGCAGTGGATAGAGTGCTGGGTCTGGAGTCAGGAAGACTCATCTTCCTGAGTTCAAATCCAGCCTCAGACACTTACCAGCTGTATGACCCTGAGCAAATCACTTAACCTCTTTGCCTCAGTTTCCTTATCTGTAAAATGAGCTGGAGAAGGGAATGGCAAACCACTCCAGTGTTTTTGCCAAGAAAACCCCAAATGGGGTCACAAAGAGTCAGACACAACTAAAAAATGGCTGAACAACAATCTCTGACTCCAAAGCCAACATTATTTCCAATATATACTGTTTCTTGATGTCCTTTTAAACTATTTAAATATCTTTTCTCTTGAAAGCTGTAGAACTCATTGAAAGGTAAGACTTTTGTTCTGTGTAATGTGAGAAGTCTCCTGAAATTTGCTTATATCCATGAGAATCACCAGCCACAACAGTGTTGAGCAAAAAAGTCAGATACCACCTGCGTCCAAATATTCTTGGGTTCTAAGATTATGGTCTATATTAATATATTGCAAAGAGGTAAATCTAGCTCATCTAGCCTACCTTTCTCTTTACTTATGATCAATTTATTTATTTTGAATAATTTTTTCCCCAATTACATGTAAAAACAAATTTTAACATTCATTTTTTAAAAATTTGAGTTCCAAATTCTCTTCCTCCCCTCCCCCTTCCCTGAAACTGTAGGCAATTTGATATATGTTATGCATGTGCAACCATGCAAAAAAAATCTCCATATTAGTCATGTTGGAAAAGAAAACACAGACCAAAAAAAACCCCACAAAAAGTGAAAAATAATAGCACCTCTCTCCCAGAGCTGTTGTGAGGATTAATTAAGATAATAATTATAAAGCACTTAGCCCAGTACCTGGCACATGGTAAGCACTATATAAATGCTGTGATAATGTACTATGTAAATGATAGATATTATTGTTAAATAAATGGCTCTCGGAGGCGATGATAACCTTTAGTTTTCAACCCCCACTAGTCCCATGTCCTAAGTTTTTTTGTGTTTTCTTTCCCTACAGTAGTTGGATCTGGAGTGAGGAAGACCCGAATTCAAATCCAGTCTCAGACACTTAACAGCTGTGTGATCTTGGACCAATCACTTAACCGCTCTCTGCCTCAGTCTCCTCAACTATAAAACGGGGATAATAATATCAGGGGATAGCAACTACTTCCCAGGGTTGTTGTCAGGCTAAAATGAGATAGCATTTATAAAGCACTTAGCACATTTCATGGCACACAGGAGATGCTTAATAAATGCTCGTTTCCTTCTTACTCTTGGGGGAAAAAATGGAAATCTCTTCACCACAGCAAGCTCTTTACTTGCTGCTGTTTCCTTCAGACAATGTGGGGCGACGGCCTCATCCAAGTGCATGATGTCATTTTTCCAGAGGCAGCTGTTATAAACCGGTCACTCAGAGCCAAGGTTCGTGAAACAGTGGACCTCGTCAGCCCCTGTGGGTCAGGTTTCGGCTTTCTGATATATATTTCACGAGGAGTATTTGGAAGGAAAACGTCCCCCGTACACAAGGCCTTTCTGTGATGTGCACGTGTCCAGAAAG
Organism: Trichosurus vulpecula; assembly: GCF_011100635.1. NCBI lineage: Eukaryota > Metazoa > Chordata > Mammalia > Diprotodontia > Phalangeridae > Trichosurus > Trichosurus vulpecula. The sequence continues at coordinate 95,535,780 of NC_050579.1, forward strand.
GGCTGTCTCTTGAAAATACACGGGCAGACAGATGGGGTTTCCACAGGAAAGCCGTGATATGCAGTCTCAGGGTCCTGCTTGGGGCTTGGGGCTGGTGTGAGGTATTGTCTGGTGGGAAGTTAAGTAAACAGGCAGCTCACCTTGGACAGTTAGGTCATCACTTGTCGATGACTTTGCAGCAACATCAATGGATCTGCCAGGAACACATATTTTTGGTAGTGCCTAATCCCAGGATGCCACTGTAAAAGAACAACCTTGCCAAGGGACCCGGAGGAGTGCTCGTATCATCTGTAAAGTGCAGAAAAGGCTATCCCCCCTCACAGGATGATTACAAGGAATCCAGGTCCTAGACTTGTCAAGCATCGGGAGGACTTCTTGAGATGATAGAGCTAGAAGTGAGAGAGATCCCAAAGGGCAGCTAATCCGATCTCCTCATTTTGAAGGAATATAATAATTAATAATAATAATAGCTTGCATTTATAGAGCTCTTTGAGGTCTGCAAGGCACCTTATAAATATTATCACATTTTATTCTCACACCAACCTCTGGAGGTATATGCTTTCATCATCTCTATTTCAGAGATGAGGAAACTTGAGGCAGACAGAGATCAAGTGATGTTCCCAAAGTAACATAACTGATAAGTATTTGAGGCTGAATTTGAATTCAGGTCTTTCCCCCATTGCACCACAAAAGCATCAGCTCTGGGAATGGGTTATTGTTCAGTTACTGCAGGGTTTGAGTCCCAGTCCTTAAATCCACAAGTCAATAAGTATGTATAAAACACTTACTGCATATCTGGCACCGGGCTAAGACCTAGGAATACAAATTCAAACAAAAAGAAAGTCAGTCCCTACCCTCAAGGAGCTTACATTCTAATGGGGTAAGACAGTACATAAAACGGACCTCAAAAATAGGGCGAAGATGTGTGAGGGAGGGAGGGAGGGAGGGAAGGAGGGGGGGGTGGAGAGAGAGAGAGAGAGAGAGAGAGAGAGAGGGGAGACGGGAAAAAGAGGGAGGGAGAGAGAGAGAGAAGAGACAAGAAGAAGAAGAGAGAGAAGAGAAGGGAAAAGAGGTGATGAGCAGAAGAATTGGTGGCAAAATCTGTAGAGTTAGGGGGGAGCCAGGAGAGGATCATATCTACACTGATGAAAACACTTATCCTCGAAGTATTAGTTGATGTATTAAAGTGACCATGGGCAAATTCCCTAACCTCTTTGAGCCTCAGTTTTCTTTTCATGAAAATGAGAATGAAAGGCAGCATGGAAGTGTGGTGGGTGGGAAATTACCTTTGGAATACGAGAGTTGGGCTTGAATCACTTCTGTGACTGTTGGTCAATCGGTTAATCAATTGTTCATCCTTTCTCCTTTGTTCTTGAAGAGGACCAATTAATTAAACATTTATTAAGTGCCTCCTATGTTCCCAAACCCAGAACTAAGCTCTGAGAATACAAAAGGAGGCAGAAGACGGTCCCTGCCCTCAGAGAGTTCATGATCTAATCTAATCACAACTCAGTGTGTCAGATACCTAAGACTATAAAGTGCAGAGAAGGTCCCTATCTGCATGGGTAGAGAGGGTATGTCCTCATTTATGCCAGTGAAATCATAGCTTCAAGCCCATCTCATCCCATGCACAACTGGGAGATCAGTATTGTCACCTCTTACTTTAGAAGCTTGTTGTGAAGAAATCACTATGTAAACCATGTAGTACCATATAAATGTACCATATTATCATCTTTATTTAGTTCAGATTTGTGATTTTGTTGGGTTAAGTGATACCAATGGGCAACTGACCTATACCGTAGAGTCTTAGAGACTTGTGGGGCTCTAAAAGCTTGAATAACTTGCACAGGGTCACACAGATGACGACATCAAAGATCCAGTCCCATCTCATGCCATCCCATCCCACATAAAGTTGGATGTTACTATTTGCACCACCTATCTTATGCTTACTGTGAAGAGCACTTTGTAAACCACAAAGTAACGTATCATCATTATCCTAGTGCAGAGGCAGTCTTGAACTCAGGACTTCCTAACTTTAAGGTTGTACCTCTATTCACTTCACCTAGTACCTTGCACAAAGTTAAGTAATAAACAAATACTGCGTAGACGTTCCAGATAATGATAATGGTGATGGAAGATTGGAAAACATCCTAATTCTGATAGTCATGAGCCATGGAGTTGGCTAATGTCAGAGATGACTCTGAGCCATGTTAGGAAAACACCAGGCTGCATAAGGATCCCCCAACAGGCAGGAGGAGGGGCTCCATACAGCCTTAACTGGGGTCCACTTTAAAATCTTTCTCTTTTTGCTTCCAGGCCTTTAATTTATTTTGTGTCTCTCTGGCAATGCCATTTGATGCATAGTGTGAGAGTATTTGAGGATGAGGTAACGGTCAGACAGCCAGAACCTGTAATTAGCTGGCCATGGGCTTAGATGTGGATAAAGCAAGAGCTCGCATGAGTTTCACTTATTCCAGGAGGACTTTTTTTTTCTTTAAAGGAAAAAGAATAACTCAAGTGAATCTGGCACCATTTTGAATGTCTTTTATGGGCTCCTTTCTGATGGGGAACCCTGGCTCCCAGCCCTTGATTTCAGCATGGGGCCAAGAAGGCCAGAAAAGAAAAAAAGGATTGGGAGGATTACAGATTGTTCAGACAGCTTTCAGAAACATTTCCTTGTACATTTGCCCCCTGTGTGTCCTACAGCTGGATGTCCCCAAACAGCTCCTGTTGTGTTGAGTCAGCCAATCTAAATCTCTTCATTTTTTCAATGCTCCTGCTCTCCCCTGGTAATGGGTCAAGGCCAGGTTGAGCGGGGCATCCTCCATTACAGAAAGGAAGTGTTTGAAGTCTTTGTTTACCCGGATACCTAAACTACATTCCCATCCTCAGAACACTGAGGGTGACAGCTGGCCTGGCAGGCGTGTTCCCAGATTTTGGTGCTGCTGGGAATTCAGTTGAGTTTATGTCATTTGTTGGCAGGAACACCCTGACCCCAGGAATAACATGAACTAGGAGATACTATTGCCGTTCACTCTGATTGGGTTCTTCTTCTGCGGGGTTGATTTTTCTCAACAACTTTCAAGTGTGCTGTGGTGGTCTGGGTTTTCCATATCTTGCTAGAGATGCTTCCAGGCTTAGAAAAAAGGAGGAACGCCAGGATCCACATTATGCTCCTTGAAAGATGACTTTGGCTAGAGGTGAAGGCCTTGGTGGAGTGTTATATCCTTTAGATACATAAATGATTCCAAAGTAGAGTTATAACTTCCTTGAAGAGGTTGATACATAAATGATCCCAAAGTAGATCCCAAAACTAGCCGGAAGAGATTGATTTTTTAAAAACTATTTTTGAGGTGGCTAGGTGGTACAGTGGATGGAGTATTAAACTTGGAAGTCAGGAAGAACTGAGTTTGAATTCCGCATTAGATACTCACTGCTATATGACCCTGAGTGAGACAGTTTATGCTTCAGTTTCTTCATCTGTCAAACGAAGCAGTTGAACTCGATGGCCTCTGAGCTTCTTTCCAGCTCTAAATCTATGACACTATGAGGTAGGTAGGAGCTATTATGATCCCCAATTTGTAAATAAGGAAACTGAGGAAGACAGTAGTTAAGTGACTTGCCCAGGGTCACATAGCTAGTGAGTATCTGAGGACACATTTGAACTCAGATCTTCTTGACTCCAGGTTCAGCACTCTTTTTGCTGTGTCATCCAGCTGGCAATCTAGTTACAAAATTCTTTTCCTCCTCCTTGTTGTTGTTTTTTGATCGTTTTCAGTCATATCTTATTCTTCATGTCCCCATTTAGAGTTTTCTTGGCAGACATACCGGAGTGGTTTGCCGTTTCCTTCTCTGACCCATTTTACAGATGAGTAAATTGAGGCAAACATGGTTAAATGACTTGCCCAGGATCACACAGCTAGTGTCTGAGACCAGATTTGAACTCAGGAAGATGAATTTTCCTGACTTCAGGCCCAGCACTCTATCCACTGTGCTATCTAGTTGCCCCCCTTTCCTACTTTATCTTTGTATCTTAGAAATCCTCACCCTCTTCGAAACTCAGCTCAAGTGCCAGACCCGGCATGAGGCCTTTTCCAACTCCTTCATCTTTTAATAACTTGCTCCCCCTGCCAAAATTACCTCTTCTTTATTTTTACCTATTTTACTTGCCTGTGTACATGTTATTTGCCCCAAGTAGAATGTAAACTCCTTGAGAGCAAGAATTGTTTCGTTTTTGTCTTTGTATGTCCAGTGCCAAGGACTGAAGTTCAGGCGCAGAAGGGCTATGACGTGAGGGGTTAGGGACCATCTGGAAAGGTAGCACTGAGCCCTGAAAATCTGCAATGCTTCATCAAGAACAAGTCATGCCTTTTTTTTGGAAAGGTTTGCCAGACTGTTATGTTTGTCTTTGTATCCATAGCACTGAGCACACAACATGTATTTAATAAATGCTTGTTGATTTGAATTGAATTAATGTATCTATATTTCAATTTCTTGATCTGTGAAATGAGAATAATATCACACGGCTGTTGTGAACCACTTTATAAATGTAAGTTATTCTGATTTAAAATAGTGAACGTCTATCAAATCTGTTTTGTGCTGTGTCCATCACAGAGGGTTTATATGGTGTGATCTGAGAGGCACCCAACTTTTGGGTCCCACCCTGATGCCATAGTAGCACTACCATTAGGAACCTATTTGTCCTCCCAATCAATCAATCAAACAATCATTTATAAAATGCTGAGTATGTGGCAGGTCCTGAAGTAAACAGCAGGGATACGATAATGAAATAAATAATGAAACAATTCCTACACACAATGAGCTTACATCCTAATGGAGACTACAAGCACATATAAAATATATATAGCATGAATACCCATAAATACAAATTATACAAAGTAGTTAAATATAAGGTGGTTTGGGAAGGAGGGGGCTAACAATTGGAGCACTGTTCCTTTTCTTCAAATAAGTACTCCTGGGAAGACATAAGGAATTAAATTACTCACGATGATCTACTATTAATTCATCAGATAACTTTACCATTGTAACAGCAAGCACCCTGACACACCCAGCATGGCCTGCTAGTACAAGTTCTTTGATCTGCTTTACTTGAAGGAAAGCAACTTTAAAGGGGTCAACAATCTTACTTTATTACATTCACTAGTTCAGGGGAAAGGTCAGCACCTTGAATGTGGAGAAAATACAAGCAGAGAAATTAGCACAAAGATCAACAGACAGAGCTCTATTTGTCCGAACAAAGCGATACCGCTACACACCTTACATATATCACTGGATTGAGAGAGTGTTTACATCTGAGTAGTTGGGGGGGTTCTGAACAAATGGCTACCCAGAATCTAGACTAGGAAATCAAAAAGTCCTCCTTGTGAGCGAACCCCCAAAACAAAATCTCACCTCAGAATATATATATATATACATATAGTTTTGGCTAATAGGCTCAGAGCCAGAAGGCATCACAACCCTCGTGACTCAGTACCTAATTAGTTTAGTACCAAAAGGTGTAAAAGCCTTCCTACAATCAAGCCTTCCCTAAGCAAGCTTCCCTAAAATTTAGGCAAGTTCCTCCCCCAATGGACTCTATGTGACTCAGGATGTATCACAGCTGGGCACATAGGCCTATTAATGGATGGGGAAGATCTTCCTATTCCATTAACATGACAACCATCAGCCCTTCCAATATATAGATACTTGAGTTAGTTTTGTTGTTGTATATTTGATACCCAGAATTGAGTTGGAAGGTAGAAGCCATCTAGTACAACCCACATGGGGTTGACAACATTTTCAACATTTCCAAAAGTGTTTGTTCATCTTTGGCTTACAGACACCAAGTAAGGAGAAACCATTACCTCCCAAAGCAGTTCATTTTACTTTTGGCCAATTCTAATTGTTTAGGAAGTTTCCCCCTTATTTTGAGTCCAAATCAGCCTCCCTGAAACTTCCAACATTGTTTAGCCTATTCCTGGCTCCAAGCAGAACAGTCCTAAGTAATCCCTTATTCTCATGACAGCCCTTGAAGAGAACTATTATGATTCCCCAAAGTCTTCTCTTCTCCATGCTAACCATTCCTAGGTCCTTCAGGGCATAGTCTCCACAACATTCTCACTTTCCTGGTTATCTTCTGGGTGTACATCCGATTATCAATGACTTTCTTAGAATGTGCAGACCAATACTGTTTCTCACTTTCTTTTTTTTTTGTTTCGTCTTCTTGTACAAAATGAATAATATGGAAATGTTTTACATGATTGCACATGTATTGGATTGCTTACTGTTGGGATGGGGAGAGCAGGGAGGGATATAATTTGGAACTCAAAACTTAAAAAAAAACCCCAAGTTTAAAACAACCCAAGTTGTTTTAAAATGCAATTGGTGAAAAAAGTAAAATATTATTTTTAAAATGCAGCCCAGAACTGAGTATGGTGCTCCTTATGTGGTTTTACTATGGTAGAGTTGAGTGGATCTATGACATTTGGGCACACCATTTCTTTTAATGCAGCTTATATAACATTAGCTGCTTAGGTTGCCAATCAGAAGTATAGGCTTTGGCTTTGCTATTTCTGACTTAAATGAACTTGGGCCAATTGCTTAAGCCTTCTGGGCTTCAGTTTCCCCATCTATAAGGTGAAGGATTGAATTATATGACCCTTAAAGTCCTTTCTACTTCTAAATCCTATGATCCTGTTATTCCAGATTGGCACTTTCATGAGATGGTGGTTGTGAGCAGTTGCTAAATAGGGCACAAGTAAATGGGAGGGCAATGAAGACAAGCTTTGCCTATTTTTTTACTCCCTTGGCTCCTGCACAAATGTCCTGGTTCTCTACTTGTTAGTCTGCAATCCTTATCTGGGCTCCATTTCTGATTCTACTTTTCTCTCATTCCCTAAATATGAGAATGCTCTGAGACCTGGTCCTCATCTCAGGGATTTTCTCACTCTATGATCTCTCACCAGAAAACCCATCCGCTTTTATGGTGTCGGCTATATGGATGACTCTTACATTGTACCTCTTAACACTAACCCTTTTTCTGAGCTGTAGCCTGACATTGGGCTCTGACCTTAAACCTAGCCAACCTAAAATAAAACATAAAATGATGTTTTCCTCTACCAAGCCAGTTCCCCCCCTCTATTGTTCGATATTTCTGTTAATGGTACCACCAATTTCCCAGGCTTCCAGTCTTGAAAGGATAACATTATTGGATTCAGATAGCCAGACATTTTGGTACCTCCAGTAATTCTCTTGGGGGCCACCTGGGACTTTGCCTTCTTGGAGGAATGTAGTGGCAAAACCCCTGGACTGCTCCTCTACTCTGCTGGAGAACCTGTGGCAGGAGAGAGGAATAGGGCAAGTGAACTGAGGAGGAGATCACCTGGTGTGTGGCCATGGCAGACAGGAAACTGGACATCTTATAGCATCCTATTTTAATGAATTATTCTTGCTAACTACATAAAAGTTACCTAGGTAGGTTGTTTCTACGCTGGAGAACGAAAGCAAATACCATGAACACTCTCTAAATTTCATTACCGTAGACAAAGCTGTGATCACCCTACCTTTGTTGCTGCTGTGCAGAAAAGGGTTAGTCGAGATGGCCTCTGAGGTCCTTTGCAATTCTAAGAAATTTTGTGATTGACTTTTCCCTCTGCCTCTCCCAATGTCCAGTAACTCGTTAAATCCTTTCAATTCTTCCTTCATAAAGTCTCTGGCTTCTGTTCCCTCCTTCTCATTTGCACTGCCAACATCCTAGTTCAGATCTTATTATCTCATGCCCAAACTATTACAGTAGCTTTCTAACTAGTCTTTCTGTCTCCAGTCTCCCTTGATGTTAATCCATTCTACACACTGCAGCCAGATTAATCTTCCTAAATATTGCCTTCACTATGCCATTTCCCTGGTCAAAAACCTTCAATAGACTCCACTGTTCATAGAACAAACTTCCAGCTCTTTTAACAAGGCCTACAAAAATTCAGTCCTTTCTACTTCTAAATCTTATGATCCTGTTATTCTAGATTGGCGCTTTCAAGAGTGGTGGACGGGAGTGGTTGCTAAATAGGGTACAAGTAAATGGGAGGGCAGTGAGGATAACCTTTGTCCATTTTTTCCTGACCATTTTATTTTCTACTGCTCACCTTTAAAAACTTTTTAGTCTACTTTCTGTCTCCCAAACACGCTTTTGGCCTTCCTTATTTCTATACCATTCTTCATCTAGAGCGCTCTTTCTCTTCCTTTTCTCTTATCAGAATTATATTCATTCTTTAAGGCTCCCCACAAATTTTACTACTGCTGTGAAGCTGTTCCTGATTACTCTATCTGGAATTGATTTTTTATCTCTTTTGAACTTCAATAATACTTATACTCATCAGTGACCATATACTACTACCTTATAATATGTGTAATTATATTAAATATCGATAATAGATAATGTTATTTAATATATTATGATATAATTATCACATATTACATGTAACTTAATTTTATATAATATATTATTTAATATATAATATATATGTATATAAGTACATATAATATATAACAGAATATATACATATATATAATTGCATAGTTACATAGTGTTATTTCTTCCAACTATATTATAAATCAAAGGCAGAATCAATGCATATTTTAAGACTTTCATCCCCCTCAGTGCCTAGTACTTTGCACATAACAGGTACTCAGTTCTTAATGCTATCTAAGGTTAGTTCCCCCCCACCTCAGTTGAATAATTATTATTAGATTCATTACATGTTAGATTATTATATCTATTTTATATATCATTAATGAATAATATTAAGTAAAAGCTGGTGCTGTTTCTCTCTGTCCCAACCCTGGGCCAGTCCTGAGACCTGACATAGACTTGGGTTGAGGAGTTTCTCATCTATGGTTCAGGCAACAAGAGAAAACCAAAGCTAAAATGTTTCCACTTGGAGCCAGAGGCTTCATAAAAACACCTGAGATTGACGGGAGATCATAAGGGAGCAGAGTCAGAAGGGAGTGTCCTGACCATAGAATTACAGCCTCCTAAAACTTACAGCTAGAAGGGACCCGAGAGATCTAGACCAATTCTTCATTTTACAGATTAAGAAACTAAGACCTCAAGGGATTAAATGATTTACCCAAAGCCACAATCTAGTAAAGTAGAAGAGCTAGAATTTGAACCCAAGTTTTCTTTTTTTTTTTGAGGCAATTAGTGTTAAGTGACTTGCCCAGGGTCACACATACAGTAAGTGTCTGAGGCTGGATTTTGAACTCAAGTCCTCCCAACTCCAGAACTGGTGATCTAGCCGTTGCACCACCTAGTTGCCCCCAAATCCAAGTCTTTTTGAATAATATCAAGGATTCTTTTGACTCCATGCCAAGGACCAAGATCAAACTGAGTCCAAAGAGTAAGCAAAGATGACAGTGTCTGACATGAGATTTAGGGGTTCCATATTAGAATCGCAGAAAGAGTCTGGGTTCTTTTCAGAGTTTGTATTATTTGTGGCACCAAATCTTTCTTTAAGCAAACTTTATATGTTTTTATGCTTGTACAAGTTAGTCCAGCGTCTCCTCTCTGCAGTTAGTTACCCAGTGGTAGGGTAGTGCAATGGAAAGACTTCTGGATTTGGAATCAGAAGACCTGAGTTGGAATTTCATCTTTATTACCTACAAGTTACATGACCTCAGTTGAGTCATTTGACCTCTTTGGACCTTAGTTTCTTCTCTGTAAAATTAGGGGACTGGGCACTTTCCAAAGAATGACTAGCTCTAAGGGATGGTGGATCTTACATATTCAACATGTTGAATAAAAAAGGTATTTCTTTGCCCTCCAGAAAATAGTTAGCAAGTTTATGTTTTCTTCCTGACTCCATGCCTCACCTCTCTCCTGTCCAAACCATCTGCCTCTTTTTTTTACCTCTAGGGAATGCTCGGGGGAAGAACTGACCACATGGACGGACTTATGTTCTCTTTGGTTTGAGCTCTCTCTCCACCAGTGAAGATTATACCTCCTCCATGCGCTTGGGTGATCCCTCCTGTAAAACTCCTTTCAGTGTCCCATAAACTGTCTTTATAGGATCCACTCAATGCTCTGGAAGCCTTATTCTCTTTCCCCTAATATCACAAGGATACCATTGTAATACTCAGATTGCCCATCATTGCATGAGCTGCCCATTTCACTCCTGGTCATACATGTTTATAATTCAACAAATCCAATGAAGATTTATTATGTGCCTACTGTATGCAAGGCACATTTCATTGGTACTATACTTCAGTCTAACTACAATTAATCTATAAACACTTACTAAATGTCTATCATAAACCATTTCCTCGGTTTATGCAGAAATGACCCACACAATGAATTTGCAAAGATGAAAGTAGGTATATTAGTTTATGTTTTCTCAGTTTCTTTTTATTGGAATTATTTAGGTTCAATATTTTTCTACATCTTCAATATGTTTCCCTCTTTTACATACCTCGCATATAGATGCCTCAGAGCTTCCACCATAGTGTCTTCTCCAGCACAAATCTCTACTATATGCATTTGATTCAGTCTGACTATTTTCCCCACTTTTATTCTCTTTAATACTATAAATATTTCTCCTATAAATACATTCAGGGCTGTCTTGTTAGGTTCCAAGTGTGGTGCTTCCACTGTCATTGGAACGTAGGATAATGGATTTGGAGACAGAGGGACATTAGAGATCATTAAATCCAACCCCTTCATTTTACAGATGAAAAAACTAAGGCCAAGATAACTTAAGCGATGTGTTCAGTGTTAGATAGAAAATTAATGTCTGAGTCGGACTTGAATTTGAAGTGCTCAGTACAGGGCCTGGCACATAATACGTACTACATAAATGCGTATTCCCCTTTTCCTCCCTTCTCCTTTGGGTAGCAGTTCAAATATGATATTTAACAGAGAACCTTGGAGAGTTTATTTTTTATGTGTGAGCATAATATAGATTAGGATCATAGATTCTGTAGAACTAGGAGGCTACCTGGCTACCTAACCCTTTCATTTTATAGATGAGATAACTAAGACCTAGGTTATTTAAGTGACTTGCCCAAGGTCACAAAGGTAGCCAAATGTCAGAGATGGGATTTGACCTCAAATCTGGTGTTCTTCCCCTTATACCACATTGTCTCCGAGGTATCCAGAATCTGAGGTAGTCTATGTGGAGGGCATATGCTATTAAGAAGCCTATTTTTCCCAAGCTAATTGGGGATTTGCTTCAGGCTAGAAGAACAGATGCAGTAATCTTGAACTGCATATAATCTTTTATGCTTACTTTGGTACTTCACACCTGGTTCAAGAGTGTAGCTATTCCCTGGTACAGACTTTGAAGCCCCTCCAATGAATCTCCTGATGGTTAACTCTCTGGTAATGAACCTCTTCGGACTTCTGGTTCTCAGACAACAGCCAAGTCCACACCCTTGTATTACTAGCCTTTCCAGCTTAGGGCCCATAGCAAGCACATAATAAATGCTTGTTATCTACCTGCCTACCTAGATAGAACTTTCCTGAGCTTGTGTTCACTGGCATAGCCTTGGAGGAGCCAGGGCCAGCTCCTTGCCCCGATAAGGCAACACAGGTGGTTCAAAATGGCAGGGAGAGATCAGACTTCATGTGTTGGCACAAAACAGATTTTTTTTGACTTTTCTTAATCTTGGGGAAAACATTTTCTCTAAAGACTTCTCCAGAGAAGCATTCTTCAGATTTGACATCATGTATGGCCACTGTTTTATTAGTTATTGTCCATTACCATTTTAATCCTCGGTTTTTGATGAATTTCACAGGATTATGAACTCATAGATTTCTAAAGGAAAGGGACTTCGGAGGTCATCTAGTCCAAACTCCTCATTTTACAGATAAACCCTGGAATGGTTAAGTGATTTGCCCCAGGATACACAAGGAGTGTGCATATGGTGAAGGCAGGATTCTAACCTAAACCCTCTGACTGCAAATCCATTGCTCAATTTTCTGCACTATAGTGCTCGCTGTCTAGCAACACTTGACACCATGGTTGGCTTTTTCTCTTTTACATTATTGCAGTTACTGCGTATCTTCTTCCTCCACCCCACCCCGCTTCTGTCCTTTCTCCTTTCCTCCACACAGCTGCCAAAATAATCTTAAAACACAGATATGACCATGATAACTCCCTGCTCAGGAAGCTACAGTGGGTCCTATTGCCTCTCGGAGATAATGCAACTCCTTTGCTCAACATTTATAGCCCGTCACAATCTGGCTTCAGCCTACCTTTCCAGAATTCCATATTATTCTCTTCCATGAATTTTGTGTTCTAGCTAATTTTGACTATCCCCACATGACACATGGCACATGGCATTCCATGTCCTACCTCTATATCTTTGGGGCTTTTTGTTTTTGAAATTGCAAATTTTAAAAATAGCCTTAAAAGGAAATAATGAAAAATGGAGCCTTCCTAGAACCTCTAACACCGTGAAGAAAATAAAATTGTGCTTTGTTTATCGCATGTGACTCTCTCCATTGCTTCTTCAGAGGCAGAAATAGTTGATCCCTTTCTCCCATCCTGTGTTTTTCCATGTAGACTTAACTTCTTTATTCTCTTCATAAATTTGAATGTAGTAGGAAGGACATAAAACAAATGGTGACCATCAGAGATAGACAAAAAATATGGATTTCAAACGAATCTATGCTTTTGCCCAAGTTGTTTTCTGAAATCCTTTTTCTCCTGACTTTAAAGCTCCATTGATCTACTATCTCCTACTTTAGGTCTTCATGGAACTATACAGTTTTTAGTATTCTCCCTCCTGCCCCCATGAAGTTACTTTTTTATTGTCAGTCAACAAGAACTTATTAAAGCACCTACTATGTGTCAGGCACTGTGCAGAGCATTGGGCATATAAAGAAAAGCAAAAAATATAGTCTCTGTTCTCAAGGAGCTCACATACTAATGGGGGAAACCACATGTAAAAAGGAAACAAACAAACCTTTGTAAAAATAAGATATAGACATCATAAATTAGAGATAATCAATTGAGGGAAAACATTTAGGGGGTTCAGGAAAGACAGAAGGTGAAGCTTGAAAGCCCCTTCAAATACTAAAGTTCTGAGTACCTAGGAACAAAGCCTACAACAGACATTTAGTAAGTCCTCAAAGAGATAGGAGTACCAGATCATCTTTCTTGTCTCCTGAGGAGCCTGTTTGGGGGCCAAGAAAGCAACAGTTAGAACCAAACGTGAAACAACTGATTGGTTTAAGACTGGAAAATGAGTATGACAAAACTCTATGTTGTCTCCTTATTTAACTTATGTGCAGAGTACATCATGAAAATTGCCAGGCTGGATGAATCAAAAGTTGCAATTAAGGTTGCTGGGAGAAATATCAACCATCTCAGATATGCAGATGATACAACTTTGATTGCAGAAAGTGAAGAGGAATTAAGAAGTCTCTTGATGAGAGTTAAAGAGGAGTGTGTAAAAGCTGGCTTGAAGCTTAACATAAAAATAAAACTAGGCTCTTGGCAACTGGTCCCATCAATCCTGGCAAACAGAGGGAGAAGAAATGGAAGCAGTATCAGATTTTATATTCTTGGACTCAAAGATCACTGCAGATGGTAACTGCAGCCATGAAATTAAAAGATGCTCCTTGGAAGGGAAAGTTAGGGCAAATCTGGACAGCATACTAAAATGCAGAGACATCACCTTGCCAACAAAGGTCTGTATAGTCAAAGCTTTGTTTTTTTTTTCCAGTAGCAATTTATGGCTATGACCGTTGGACTATAAGGAAATATGAGTGCCACACAATTGATACTTTTGAATTGTAGTGTAGGAGAAGATTTTTGAGAATCCCTTGGACAGCAAGGAAATCAAATCAGTCAACACTTAAAGAAATTAATTTACCAGAAGGTGAAATACTGAAGTTGAAGCTTAAATGCTATGGCCACATAATGAGAAGATGGGACTCTTTGGGAAAAAATCCTGATGTTGGGAAAGTTTGAAGTCAAAAAGAAAAAGGATGAAGCAAAGCAAAGGATGAAATGGATATAGTATCATGAAACAAAAAACATGAACGTGGACAGATTTCAAGAGATAGTGGAGGACAGAAGGACCTGGTGTGCTATAGTCTGTGGGATCACAGTCAGAAATTATTCAAAAACAACGACAACTCAGTAAGGCAATGTGCTAGAAGGTAGGAGAGGAATAAGGCACTCGACCTGTGATTTTTCTACAGTAGAGAATTCCCTGGATGAGCATATCCCCTCTACCAAAAGCAGGTTAGCACATTCTCTGCAATTTATAGTTGTCTCAGAGCCCTGATAAGTTAAGTGACCTCTCCAAGGTCACAGCCAGTATTTGTCAGAGGCAAGACTCAAAGCCGAGTCTTCCTGGTCAGTTTTCTGTCCTCCAGTAGAACATAATCTCCTTGAGGTCAGGGATTGCTTCATTTTTTCCTTTGTACTCTAGCATCAAGCAGAGTACCTTGCATGAAATAGTCACTTAATACATGCTTGTTAAGTTGAATGGCTCACCACATTGCTCCTAGCTTGGCTTGCATTAAGCACTTTTTATTGCTTCTGGCAATCATCCTTGGGCTCCAGTCTTTTAGTTTCTCCTGGCTCTTTATTTTATTGGCTTTATGACCTTTGGACAGTCCTCTCAACCACCAGACCCTCAGTTTCCTCACCTGTAAAATAGGAATAGTAATACTTCTACTACTTATCTCAAGAATGATTTGAGGAAAGTACTTGGTAAGCTGCAAAATGTGATAACGTTGATAATGTGACAAATATGATAAAATTATCTGGCACCTGTCACACTCATTGTAGGGACCATTAAAAAATAAGATGCTACTGAACATTAAAGGCTTAATGTGTTGTCAATGCAAAGTAATGTTTCCATTTTAACAAAGGGATGAACTCTTCGATGGATCAGTGCATCTTCTCAGTGTGTGCCCTCCCTCCAGTGGTTCCAATCACAGCCCTCTTGTGTAACTTTTGCTCCTCTTGTCCACCGATCTTCCCCAGGGAGTCTTCTCAATATGGCTGGGACATTTTAGTTGACACTGTATGCATATTAACGGAGCACAGAAGCTGGCTCTTGCTCTTAGCACATGACTGATTTGTTTCTGGTCATACATCTCTTTGATGACATCTCTTACACCACTTCTCTCCAGCAATTCTTGCTCAATGACGGTTTTTTTTTTTGGTTCCCTCATGCCCACCCCTATACCTCTCTATTGCTCTTTGGGTGACCCTCAGTCTCAATGCTTTGGCAACTATGGTATTCCATGACTGACAGCTACATGATATTACTGGAAGAACATTGTTGTTAAAAAAATGGACTTCTGTTTTGAGGAGAAGCTGGGGGTCGTTCGAAGCACTCTGCAATTTCCCAAAGGCAATCCGGCTCATTCTCCTCCTCCTCCTGTGCAGTTCTGAGCCCAGCTTATTCATTGTCCATACAGAATGCCGGTCTAAAATCTGAAGGGATAGACCAACCCTATGGGTGTGACTAAGGGAGTGACCAAAGGAGAGAGTTTTTAGGACAATGGCGTTAAAGTAGAGGATATATTTGGGGGCAGACAGTGGCCACTGTTTTGTGCCTCAGCTCAGTGCTGCCACCTCCTTCTGGATTAAGCTGAGCAGGGAGAGGGCAGTAAGGAGGAGTCTAAAGAGAGAAATTAGTTCATGATAGGATAGCATTTTATGAAATGACTTGAAAATCTATTTTTTTGAGTCCTTTATTCTAATTCCTCCAGATTACTAACTTGCCATTGATTTCTGTGTGTGTGTGTGTGTGTGTGTGTGTGTATGTGTGTGTGTGTGTGTATGTCTGCCCAGGCGCTGAGCACTCATGAGCCAAGAATGAGTAATCGGGTATTCAGGCTGCTTTTGTCCTTCCAATAAGTCATAAGTTTGTCATTTTTAATTTTTTTTTAACAAATGGAATACTGTTGGCCACAAATTTGAGGGTTTTTGGTCAAAGAGTTATTTATTCTCCTTTGAAAGGAAATAATTGCTTTCTGTGGTCATTAGTGAGATTTAGGGCAGCTAATTTTGGAGACTTTTTTTTAAATTAAGGAATGTAGGGATTGAATTTTGAGTTTTTCTTTAATAAATTCAGTTTTATTGGATTTGAGTCTTTTTTTTAAAGAGAGTAGTCTTGCTTCTTCTTTGGGATTCCTTTCTTTCTTAAGAATGAAGTTCAGGGATAATGCCCAAGGAAGAAGGACCTGAGGTGCTTAGGTCATCATGGCAGAGTAGAGAGAGCACCACAGTAGGAAGAGAAGACTTGGGGCTAGTCCATTCCCTGCCGAGAACCTTATGCCTTTGGGCAAGTCCATCTACTTTCCTGGGTCCCAGGTTTCTAATTTGTCAAATGAGAGGATTTGCATTCTGCTACCCTTCAAAGTCCTTTCTAGATCTAATATCTTGTACTTTCAGAGTGTAATGCTATCTCCAATCCATGGAGGATGTGAAGAGCTGCAGTGGTTATTGAAGGGAAAAAAGTGAAAGGAAGGTCGAGAAGCAATTATTTCCAGAGTAAACTGCTAACCAATTAAGTATGTTGTATCCATCAATTAACAAATATTTATTAAGCACCAGGCACAGTGCTAGGTGCTAGGGACATAAAGGCAGAAATGAAACAGTTCCTGATCTCAAGGAGTATACATTCTATTGGAGGAGACAGGGAGGATCAATATCTCTGTCTCTGTCTCTGTCTCTATCTCTATATGCAGACACACGCATTTTTACCCACACGTGTGTGTA
The DNA here is from genome assembly GCF_011100635.1 of Trichosurus vulpecula. Taxonomy (NCBI): domain Eukaryota; kingdom Metazoa; phylum Chordata; class Mammalia; order Diprotodontia; family Phalangeridae; genus Trichosurus; species Trichosurus vulpecula. Next base: position 95,552,519 of record NC_050579.1, read on the forward strand.
TAATACATAGGCATATGTATACACATAGGTATATATAGATGCAAATACCTGTAACGTGCATACACATGCAATGTATACTTACAGTACGTGCACAGGAGTACAATATGCACATCTATCCATACGTGTACAAGTACACACTGCATATGCCTACATCCATGTATCTGCATATGTATATAACATCATACATGCATGCACATATGTATATATGTGTCATAATACAAATTTACACTCTAGAGTATAATGTCTGTAGCCCAGAATCATACCCTGGAATATATGCTCTCTTTCTGTCCACAAACACATATGTATGTAAGTGTAATGCAGTATATATTACATGTATTCTATACATGTGTATACATGTATAGATCCAGACATGAACACATACATAGATGTACACAAGTATGTATGTATGTGTCTATATGTATATACACATTTTTAGCCAGGCACAACATGCCTCAACAAAAGAACTTGAAGGTCATTTGACTATTATTATTTTAAACTTGGAAAGATCATTCCATCTAAGCAGTACTTCCTCTTGCATGTGCTCTGGAGGGCCTCCCAGTTATTGTCATTATGATGCATCACTCATCCTGTTTCCTTCTCTGAGGACACTCTTAGTCCACAGTGATTAAAGTACTTTGCTGAGAGGATGGAAATAGCTGTCACTTGAATGAGCACAGAGATAAAACACTTTTGATCTTGTTTTCAGTTTAACACATGAAAAGATTAGGATGAACTCAAAAGCTATTGAGAAGATGGATTGTTTTAGAAAGGGTAGTGTATAAATATAGGATGGCACACAGCTTTTTTTTGTTTCTTTCTACATGTGGTTCAATTTGATTCAGCATTCTTTCATTTTTTCCTCTTCTCTCTCTCCCTTTTCTCTTAAAGGGTGATCTTTGCACTGGTCACCCCCCTTCCCCAAACTGGATTGTACTCCCTCCTCATCTCTGCTTTGCATGGGCTCTCTCTTCTTTCAAGTGCAACTTTCTACATGAAGCCTTTCCTGATCCCCTCAATGACTACTGCCCTCCCTCTCAAAATGCCTTATATTTAACAACTTTGTATTAATTTGAATGTATACTCTGTCTTTATCTTCTATATACACTTATATATGTGCATATAATGTGCGTACATTATATGTGTATACACACATATATGTATATTTGTCTTCCCCATTAAAATGTAAACTCCTTGTGAGTAACGATTCTTTCATTCTTTGTATTTGATTCCTAGAGCTGAACAGTGCCTGGCTGAATGATTAAAAAGTACAATCCCCGCTATTAAAAGGACATTCACATACCATCTCTAACCTACCTTTCCAGGCTTATCTTACACTATACTCCTCTTCATGAATGAATGAATGAAAAAAAAAACATTTATCAAGCATCTAGAATGTGCAAAGCATGATGCTAAGTGCAGGGGATGCAAATAGAATATAGCCAGACAGTCCCTGATCTCAAGGGGCTTACATTCTGATTGGGAAGACAACACAGAGGTGGTTTTAACTGTGAGTCAGATAGAAAACCCCAGTGGTCCTTAGGGTATGGTGACAAAGCAGATGGTAATGCATATTTAATACTATTTCCCTTGAAAAAGTTGTATCTTTTTCTGATGTTGCACCTTTTTATGATGCCAAGGACTTTGGCAGAGAGAAGATATTTTTTCCTGATCTTTCTCAGCTGTAGCTGCTAAGGAGACAGGGGCTGCAGGATCTGCAGAAGCGATTGTTAGGTCAAATCTTCATGTGGGTTGCTCCCTTGGATGGTGGAGCTGGGGCCCCCTGCTTTTCCTAGGGTGCTTGGACTTGGGGTCCTCGAAGGTCTGAGGGGAGGTGGTAGCTGAGGTGGAAGTCTGATCCATCTGATGCATGCTACTTCCTGTCTCTTCCTCCTGAAATCTCGCTGCTTTAACCAGGCAGACTTATCTCCTCCATTTATGGCAGATGGTGGTGATGGGGATTGTGGTCTTCTTCACAGGATTTGCTCCCCTGAATGATGACAACTGGAGGCAGGATTGGTGGTCTGGGAGGGGGTGCTCTTCTCTGCTCCAGCTAAACATCTAACTCTGTACTGCCCCCTTTCCCTTCTAAGTCTTGCTCACACCATCCTCTATACCTAGAAAGCTGTAGATGCTATGCACTATGCTAGGCGATATGAGGGATGCAAAGACGAATAAGAAATCGTCCCTTGGAAGTCAACACGATGCAATGGAAAGAGTTAGAGGACCTAGATTCAAATCCTGCCTCTGATACTTAGTACCTGTGTGATGTTGGTCAAGTCATTTACCCTTTATGAGCTTCAGCTCACTTTCCTGTAAAACAAGAAGGTCTTTAAGGTCCCTTCAAGTTCTAAATCTATGATCGAATGGCTTGAGTTCAAATTCTACCTATTCCACTCATTGCTTATATGAACTCAGTCAAATTGTGTGGCTTCTTCCTCGGTAAACAGAGGGACTTGATGACTTCTAATTCAGGTTCTTCCCAGTTCTAAATCTATGATCCTATACTTTGCCCTTGGGAGGTTACAGTCTAGTGGGAGAGGTGTGACTTGTATTCACAAGAATAATATGATGTATGATGTGATAAATAGAATGTAAGCCCCTTGAGGCCGAGAGCTGTTTTTCAATTTTATTTTTTTGTCATCATCACCGAGAGCAGTCATGCACAACATCGTAAGTGCTTCATATTTAAGAACATGAGAGAGGCACAAATTCCTAAAAAATTCCTATAAATATAACTATAAAGAGAGATTTCTCTTTTCTGTCTTGAGGATTAGAAGGCATTCATGTGAAAGTGACACCAAGGTAAATAAAGCCCTCTAGGCAGAGAGAATGGCTTGAGAAAAAACAAGGAGATGAAAAAGTTCAATGTGAGTTCAGGGTAAGATGAGGTAATATTTTTGTCCAAAGCAGAGAATTTGTGAAGAGGAATAGTGTGGAAGCTGAAAAGGTAGGTTGGAATCAGGTTGTGAATGACCTTGAATGCCAAGCAAAGGAGCTTAGGCTTTGTTTAGCAGGCAGTAGGGCACCATATTAGCGAGAGATGGAGGAGAGGGAAAAGAGAGCAAAGGAAAAATGAAAGACTTCAGTCTATTAAATCTGATGTGGCCGATAATAGAAAGAGAGTGGGATTATTGGACAGCTAGTAGGCACAGGGAGAGAATGATTCAAATCCTGCCTCAGACACGTCCCAGTTGTGTGGCCCCGGGCAAGTCGTGTAAGCACTTAGTCTTAGTTTTTTCATCTACAAAGTGTGGATAATAATAGCATCTACCTTCCACAGTTGTTGTGGGGACCTAATGAGATACTATTTGCAAAGTACTTTGCAAACCTTAAAGTGCAACAGAAATATGACCTCCTCTTTTTTTTTCCTGCTCCTTCTTTTTCTCCTCCTCCTCCTATTATGAATGAGTAAAATACCAATTGTAGTGATAAACCTGGGCTTCATCTGCTTCCAGGATCTTCCCATGGCCCTCTTCTCTTTTCTCTCTATATTGTCTCCCTTGGTGATTTCATCTAAAGCCACAGCCTCAATGACCAACTTTATGCCCTTCTCTCTACTCAAAGCTTATCTCTAGAACTGAGGCTCAAATCCCCAAGTGCTTGCTTGGTAGTTCCACTGGTATGCATTTGGTTATCTCAGTTTAACTTGCCCAAAACTGAGCCCATCATCTCTGTCTCCTCATCACCACCACCCCAACCTGAATCTCTTTCTGACTTCTCTAATTGTGTTGATAATGCCACCATTCCCCTAGTCACTCAAGTTGATAACTTTGGACTCAGAATTACAGAATTTTAAAGTTGGGGCAGCTAAGTGGCCCAGTGAATAGAGTGCTGGGCCTAGAGTCAGGAGGATCTGAGGTCAATTCTGGCCTTAGGCACTTACTGGTTGTGCGACCTTGGGCAAGTCACGTAAGCCTATTTCCCTCAGTTTTCTCATCTGTAAAATGACTGTAAAATGTAAAATGAGGAGAAGGACCTGGCAAACCATTCTAATATCTTTGCCAAGAGAACCTCGCCTGAGGTCATGAAAAATTGGACATGACCAAACAACTGACCAATAAGAGTTGGAAGCAATATTGGTATCTAATTAATCTAACCTGTACCCAAATGGAGTTACCACTATACGATTCCCAGCCTCTATATGAAGACTTCGACTGAAGTACCCATCTCCTCTTGAGGCATCTCATTCTATTCTTGGACAGCTCAAATGATTGTTTTCCTGACTAAATTTGCCTCTTTGCAATTTCTAACTGTTAACTTTGGTTCTGCCCTCTGGGGTCAAATGGAGTAGATTTAATCCTTCTTTTACACGATGGCCCTTAAAATACAACTATCATGTGTCCTCCTTCCCTTAGTCTTCTCTGGGTTAAACGTCCCTATTTCTTTCAGTGAGTTCTCATATCACATGGATTCAATTTCTTGAAATCCCTGGCTTACCTACATAATTCATAAATGGCGATGACCAGAACTGAACACAGTAATCCAGATGGGTTCTGACCAGGACAGAATATAGAGGGGCTATCACTTCCTTACTCATAAAAGCATTATCTTGTAACTAAGATCTCTAATCAGAGGATGGGAAGTTCCTGAGAAGCAACAACTTTGGGGTTTGCCTGTCTAATAAACTCAGTCCTAGATTTCTGTAATCTAGCCTTGCAGTGAGAGAAAGGGGAATTCCTAAGCAGTATGATCTTGGAATCCAGGTTTCTAGAAAGAGAAAGGGGATAGCCTGTGTAGTGCTAGCTTTAGGAGCTGACAATCTAGAAAAATCAAATTCCAGAACCCCAGAATCTAGTCTTCTAGCAAGAAAAAGAAAATTACTCAGGTAGTAGCAGTCTCTTGGAGGAGAAGGAGAAGAATCACTTTTGTGACCCCTTGAAACTGGAGGAGTAGTAAGGGACTACAGTCATGTCACAGGAGGGCAATTGACCTGGACTTTTCCATTTACTATTTAATTAGTATTTGGATGCTGTGGTCTGATGGGAAAGAGGACTGCTTATCTGGTGGCCCTAAGATCATTTCCCTTCTGAAGATAGTCCAAATAGGTTGGACATTTGTGTAGGTCTCTCTGGTGAAGTGATACTCATTGGGATTTCTGGGGAAGGGGGATTATACTGCTAGGAACCCTAAGTTCACTCTCTTCCAACAGGAATCCAGGCTACAGAGTAGTGCTATGAGTATGAAGGAAGTTAAAACTTTAGGGAAAGGTAGGATCAGCTGGTGATGGAAGAGAATGGAGTACATTGTTTAAAAGCTACTCCGAGTCCTTTATTTGTTCTTTATATGCCAGTACAGTACCTAACACATATTATATACTTAATAAATGCATTTGCCATGGGAGAGACTAATGACTTCTCTATATTTGATATGTGCATTTGTTGCCTTAAGTACTAGTGTAGGATTTGGGAACACATTAACCCACATCTAACCTGCACCCGTACAGGACATCAAAAGTTTTTGATGTATATTTCCCAGGGTCAAGGCAATATAAACTACAGAGAGAGAAGAAATTAGTTTTGACATAACCACCAAATTGGATGAGGTCTATGTAAGTCCAGAGTATGGGCTACTGGGCCATGAACTATATAAAATAGGAAAGGAAAAGAATTATCAGGAAATTAATAGGACAAATCAAATTAGAGTGTTTGAGGGAATAGATGGGTTATAGATTTAGATTGCAAGCTCTTTAAAGCAGGGAATGTGTTCTATTTATTCTTAATATTCTCAGGAATTTGTATTTGATAAAATAGTACTTGATAAATTTTTTTAAACTCAGATCACAGAATTGGAAGAAACTTTGAGATCATCTAGTCCAATCTATACCTGAACAAGGATTGCCTATGCAACATTCCCACAGACCATTCTCCAGCCTTTACTTGAAGACCTCTGTCAGATGTCACCAGCATGGTACCATGGAAAGGATTTAGAGTGAGAGCATCTGGTTATACCTGCTGTCTCTGCCACTTACTACTTGTGTGACCTTGGGCAAATCACTTAACTTCTCTGGACCTCAGTTTCCTCATGTGTAAAATGAAGTGGTTGGATTGGATGAGCTCCGAGGTAATTGCTATGCTTAAATCTCTAATCTTATGAACCCTTAATATAGGGGTAGCTAGGTGACCTAGTGAAGAAGGAAGTTCAAATTCAGCTTCAGACACTTACCAGCTGTGTGATCCTGGGTAGGTCTCTTAACTTCTCCCTTCCTCAGTTTCCTCAGCTGTAAAATGGGGATAATAATAGCATCTACCTCACAGGATTACTGTGAAGATCAAATGAGATAATGAAGTTCTTAACACAGTGCCTGGCACATTGTACGTGCTCAATAAATGTTTTTTCCCTTCCTCCCCCTCCCCCTCTATCTGTGATTCGATGCTATATGAGAGCCTTGGACACAAGGGTGATACCTGTTACCTCCATTTACATCCAAAGTCAGGATTCCACATACTAACAAACAAATCTTGATGGCATCTAGTAGCTCTCTGTGAATCCAAATGGTTTGTGCTATGCTGCCTCTCAGAGATTCCATGGCATCATAGTATCATAGATTTAGAGCTGGCAAGGACTTAAGGGGCTATCTAGTTCAATGGCAACTTGCCCAAATTTGCAAAGGTTGTAAGCTACAGAGTCATGGCTCCAACCCAGGTCCTTTCCCAACAAATCCAACATGGTGCCATGCTGCCTCTCATGGTGCACATTTCTATGGTGCTTTTCAACTTAAAGTACTTTGTTATGTCATTTCATCCTAATAAAGAGCCTGTGATGCAGGCAGTGAAGGGATTTTCCTCATTTTGTTAATGAGGGAACTATGTCTCAGAGAGCATAATAATACTAATGGCTAGTTAATAAATGCTTTAAGGTTTGCAAAGCAAGCACTTTACATTTTGTCTCATTTGAGACTCACAACAACCCTGTGAGGTAGATGCTACTGTTAACATCATTTTACAGGTGAGTAAACTGAGGCTGATGGAGGTAGTGACTTTCCCAGGGTCACGCGGCAAGTATCTGAGGCTGTATTTTAATTTCTGACTTTATCCACTATGTCACCAGCTGCCTTTGTCAGAGGCTGAATGACATACCCAGGGTCAATAAACTTCTGAGACAGGATTTGAACTCAAATCACTGCTTCTATCCACTGCATCACTTAGTTGCTTCAAGAGCAAATAGGTAACAAATGGCAGAACCAGGGCTTTGATGCAAATCTTCCTATCCCTACTTCATTACTCTTTCCACTTCAGTATGTTCTCCCTCACACTGTGTCTCTAATTTTTTTATTTTTATTTTTAAATGGTATTTTATTTTTTCCAAATACACATAAAGACAATTTTTAGCATAAAGTTTTGAAAAATTTTGAGTTCTAAATTTTTCCCTCCCTCTCCTCTCCCTCCCTAATATGATAAGCAATGATATAGATTATATATGTGAAATCATAGAAAATATATTTCCACACTAGCCATGTTGTGAAAGAAGAAACAGTGTGTCTCTTATTTTATAGAAAAGTGAACAGAGGAACTCAATAAGTTTCTCAATATTACACAGTAAGTCAGTGAAAGGATGTGAAGAAAAAATGAGAAATGGAGAAACCTACACCAATGAGATTCTGGCTGGCGATGGAAGAAGCCAAACCATAAGGGCTGTAGTGACTCGATATCAAAGTCTATAAGACTATGCAGTTATCATTGCTACTTGCTTTGATCTCAGGCATGAGCCACTGGACTTGGTACATTCAGAGGAACAAACTAATAGCAGAGGTGAACTGTACCGGGCTTTGAGGGAGGCTAGGCCACATGGTGAAAAGGATATGGTTTCTCAAAAGGCCTTTGGGCCAGTTCAGCTACATATCCCTCTCACAGTAAGGAACTGTCTTTCTACCTAATTAGATTTGCCCATCTTTCCAGGGTTATTGTGCTTTGGTTTATCTTTGTGTCCTGGCATAAGGCAGTTCATGAGACACCAAAAAGTAGGTTGGCTCTCTGGCAACATCTTGGTGATAAGGTGACTAGACTAGATGGTACTAATGAGAGTGTCTCCACATGCCCACTGCTGTCTTTGATTCCAATATCTTCCCGATAGGAGTCAGCCAACCACCGTACCATCTTATGATGGCTACAGATAGTTCCCCTGCCCCAATGAACTTTGAGAGCCAGGGCTCTGCTTGCTATGACTAACAGCATTCAGAAGTCCAATTCACTTCTATCGGTCTGTTCCATTACTTGTAGTATACTTCTGCTCTGATTGCATATTTCTAGGAAGAGGATTTTAACATAAGCGCATCATTATTTTCTCAATCATTTTTCCTATGACTTTTTATTTATTGCACAAAGATGATGAAGTGGATGCTTAAAAGAGATTATAAGGGAACAAAAGAATACATTTCCAGGAGTACCATAATCGATGTAGCCCAAGAGATCCAAGAGATGTTTAAATCAGTGAGGGCCAGTTTACATGTCAGACTGGTATTTCTAAATCCCAGTCCTCTCCTGTAACATATCATAATTGAAAGATGCCCAAACAGATGTTTTCTGTTATATGGTTTCAGTTCCAAAGTTTTCTTCATGTGAAGCTCATAGACAAATAATCCCCTAAGAACTACATGGGCCAATAATGTTAGTGTTTGTTATTGCATGTGAAAATATTTTGAGTTGCTTCAGTGAGATTCATTTGGTTTCTAAACAGATTTTTTAAAAATTGGATTCTCTCACTTTGCCTTTACAGATGTAATTATAAATCCTTTTACCTCTGGTTAAAGGTTTTTTTTTTGCTTATGCCGGAAAATTCTACTTATCCCCCACTGTGATTTGGGAGAATAGAGTTGCCATAGCTAACTCCTATGTCTGAACCACCCAAATGGCCATATGCCACCCAAATGGCCAATGCATGCATTCTCTTAAGAAAGACACTCAGGTGGTCTCCAACATGTGTTTGAGTGTATTTTTTCAATTAATGTCGCAATGTACTCCCAGATTGATAGATGTAGAGCCGGAAGGATCTTAGAAATCCAACTTTCCCATTTTAAGGAGATAAAACTTAGGCCCAGAGAGGTTAAATAATTTTACCTAGCTTTATGGGGATAATAAGTAGTAGAGACAGGGTTTGAATCCAGGGCTTGTGACTCCGAGTCTAGGTTGCTCTATTTACTATGTTATGCTTTCTCCTTCCCGTTTGATTGTCCCCAAAAGGGAATATTTGAAGAAAAAAAGGGTGGAAAGCTTGCTCTCACCAACAAGGCTGTAAAAAACATTGTATAGTAAGACCTTCTACTTAATTTTTCCTCAAATCCTTCTTGCTTGAAAATCATTACTCTGATGTTAAAGCTCATCATGAGTTTGGAACACATAATCGATCTTCCCCAGAGATCTTATGCTTAACTCCAAAGAATAAAAAGAGAGAGGACCCTCTCCAAATGAGAGAGACTAAGAACAATCCCGGTGCATAAGGGACCCCTGAACACAACAGAACAGACAGCTACAAAGACTGCCAACTAAGCCCTACATATATGGAATCAGGAAAGAATGTAAGGTTTTCTGCTCCAAAGCACACAAACTTCAACTGAGCGAAAGGAAAATCTTGTTGGCCCTGAGTGGAATTAAGAAGCACATTTTTCATAGCAAAGCCAGTAGAGGACAACATAATCACAAACATCAGGTCAGATCCAGCGTGGAGAAGCCAATAACTTGAGCTTGACTGGAGTTCAGAGGAGACTTGTAAAGGGATCCATTCAAATGTAGAAGGGATTACTTTTATGGCAGCTCAGTAGAGACAGGGAGGAAAAGTTGTGCCCTTAGACCTATATGTCTTCAGCCTCCTCTCTCTATTTCTTTTTTCCCCTCCTAAGAAGGCCTGTTCTCAGAAAAGGGGCCATTGTCATTAATTTGTACCCTAGTGAGAATCTAATTTGATTTTCTCCTCTTAGGGATGCTTCTACTTATGGATCAAATTCTGTTTTCTGTTGAGGGAAATCAAGGAAAAGGGAACAAGCATTTATATAGTGCCTACCATGTGCCAGACACTGTGCTAAGCATTTAACAAATATTATCCCACCTGATTCTCACAACAAACTACCTGGGAGATAGGTGCTATTATTATCCCCACTTTACAAATAAGGAAACTGAGGTAGAGAGAGGTTACATGATCAGCCTGTGGTGACACAGTAAGTGTCCAAGGCTAGGCTTGAACTCAGGCAGCTGGGTGGCGCAGTGTATGAGAATGCCAGACCTAGAGAAAGGAAGACCTAAGTTCAAATCTGGCCTCAGACACTAGTTGTATGACCCTGGGCAAGTCACTTAACCCTGTTTGCTTCAGTTTCTTCATCTGTAAAATAATCTGGAGAAGGAAATGGCAGACCATTCCAGTATCTTTGCCTAGAAAACCTCAAATGGGGTCACAAAGAATTCAATGCAACTGAACAACAATAACCATGTCATTGCTGTGATTTTCTGTTTTATCTTAGAACCAGTAGAGAACCAATACAATTTCATGAGCATGAGAGTGATATACATATATAATATATACGTAAATACCCATTTTAAATATATATGCATATGTATGCAAATGGTCTGAATTATAATAATTTATAATTTATATACATACACACATACATATGTTTTTAGATGTATGTATATATGTATATATGTGTGTATATATGTATATAAATATGTTGAAGGTGAAAGGTGATAAAAACTTGAACTAGGGTGGCGGAATTTGAGCAAATAGAAGAGGATGAGTGTGAAGAATATTAAGGAGGTAGAATTGATAGGACCTGGCAGCTGATTGGAGGTTAGGAGTGAGAACAAAGGAAGAATCACGATGAATCAATGATGAATTGAAGAATCAAGAGATCTTAAGGAGGTAGAATTGATGAGACTTGGCGGCTCATTGGAGGATATGATTGAAGGCAAAGGAAGGATCATAGAGCAATTGAGGCTTTCCAGCTTGGGGTTGGCTCTTTTCTTGCCCTCTCTCCCAACTGCCAATCAGCTGCCAAGTCTTATTGATTCTACCTCCTCAACGTCTCTCACACTCATCCTCTTCTCTTCACCCAAATTCCACCAGCCTAGTTCAGGTCCTCATCCCCTCTCACCTGGACTTTTATAATAACCTCCTATTCAACCTCCCTGCCTCTAATCTCTCCCCTCTCCAATCCAATCTTCACACAGCTACCAAGATAATATTCCTAAGGCACAAATCTGACCATCCTATTCCTTAGTTTTAAAAAAATTCCTTAGCTTCTGATGGGGGAAAAATGATCTTCTGAGCCTAATGTTTATGCCCTTCCATAATCTGGCTCCTACCTAACTTTCCAGCCTCATTTCATATTATTCTCCTTGACATATACTGTGTTCCAACTGAAATGAACTATAAGCTATTTTCTGAACTTTACATGCCTTCTCCCACCTCTGTGCATTCAGACAGGTCATCGCCCATGCCTGGCATGTACTTCTTTCAGAATTTTTATCATCCCTCAAGGCGTGTGTACCACCTCCTTCATGAAGTCTTCCCTAATCTTCCTAAGGGAGTTCTTTCTTCTCTAAATTTTCCTAAACTAGTTCTGTCTGGATTTCTCCTTTGCCCAAATTATCCTCTACTTTGTATTATGCTTCTCTAGGGGACAGCTGGATGGTGCAGTAGATAAGAGTGTCAGGAAGATGAATTCAAATGTGGCCTCAGAAACTAGCTGTGTGATCCTAGGCAAGTCTGCCTCAGTTTCCTTGTCTGTGAAATGGGGATAATGGTAGCACCTCCCTCCCTGGGTTGTCGTGAAGATCAAATGAGATATTGGTAAAGCACTTAGCGCAGTACCTGGCGCATGGTAGGTGTTCTAGAAGTGTTTGCCGTTATTGGGATTACTATTACTATTATCTAAGTGCCTGATGCTTCCTTTGTAGAATATAAGCTTGTTTGGAGCAGGGACTATGTGCCAAGTTTTTGTCTAGTTCAGTTCCTGTATGAGGGCTTTTGTGTTGATAACAGATTTGACCTACTGGCGTATTTTGCTTGGCCCTAGAAGACTGAGCTAGGAATGGTGGATGAAAGGTGCAACAAAGCCATATTTAGAGTCAATATAGTTGTTATTCAGTCATTTTTCAGTCCTGTCTGACTCTTCCTGATCCCATTTGGGGTTTTCTTGGCAAAGATACAGGAGTGGTCTGCCGTTTCCTTCTCCAGTTCATTTTACAGATGAGGAAACTGAGGCAAACAGTGTGAAGTGACTTGCCCAGGGTCGCACAGCTAGTAAATGTCTGAAGCTGGATTTGAACTCAGGACTTCCTGACTCCAGGCCTGACATTCTATCCACTATGCCATCAATATTTAGAGTCAATATATTTAGGATGTATTTAAGATCAATCTATGGAAACACCTCTTAATGCTGAGGGATGTTTGAAAGTTGAATGGGCTATGTGGTGGAGGAGGTAGTGCGTTCTTGGTTAATGAAAGCTTTCATATTGATACTGGATGACTGCTTTTCAGGGATGTTGTCAATGATCATAGAAGGAACCTCACAGATGATCTGCTTCAATGCTCTCGTTTTTCATGTGAGGAAACTGGGGACCAGAGAGTGTCAGTGATTTGTCCAGTGTCACACAGGTTCTATGGTTCTTTGGCAGGATTTGAATCCAGGTCCTTAGATTCTGGACCTGTTTCTTAGAACACTCTGGGCAATGAAGAGGAGGAGAAGAATAGAGTAATAGCTTGAGTGAGTAATGGGTAAAAGCGGATCATGGCCGATCACTTAGCTGATCAGCATTCTTAAAGTTTTGCAAAATCGTTATTTGTTTTCCATAATATTGGTACCCTAGTACAAATTGTTCTGGTTTTGCTCACTTCATGTTGCATCGGTTAATTCAAGTCCTTCTAGGCCTCTCTGAAATGACCTTTTTCTTACAGCACAGTAGTAGTCCATTACATTCGTGTACTGCAATGTGTGGTATATGATTGTGGTATATAAATTGTGTTGCTTCCATTTAAAGAGGACACCCAGGCCAGTCGTCTCTTCATTTCCCATCCTTTACATCCTGGACTTCCCCATCATGCCTCTGGACCAGGGACCTTCCAGGCACCTTCCACCCCCTCCACTGGCTTTCTTTTATGTGTCTTCTCTTTCCATTAGAATGTAAGCGCTTTGAAGGGAGGGACTTTCTTTTGCCTTCCTTTATGTTCCCAGGGCTTAGCACAGTGCCTGACATATGGTAGGCCCTTAAAATGTGTGTGTATGTGTGTATATACTATCTTCTATAATTTTTAATTTTTCAGACACTTTTCAAAGTGCTATTCCTAATAAATGTGTCATCTTGCTAGGATTAAAATACTATGCCATATAAATAAATTATAATGAAGATTGTGGGAAATACAAATCTCTCCTAGATATGTAGGATTTCACCATTGCACTGATTTAACCAGACCCATCCTCTGTAGGCAGTAGCCCATACTCCAGACTTTTTCCTTCTCACCGCTTATTCTTTCAGGGACTTACTCAGCACTAAGTGAGAACTAGCTAATCTGATACTAATTCTAGCTAACATGTCAACAGAAATGTAGGGTGTCCCAAAAGTCTTAGTGCAGTTTAAAGCTATTACAATTAAAAATGTAATACAACTTAAGTTATTAAAGCTTGTAACTGCACTAAGACTTTTGGGATATCCTGTATAGCAGAAATATATCTCATTCAGGTAAAGAAATAGCTAATTATGCCTCTATTAAAAACAAACAGAAAAAGCCTCCTTTAAAATGACTGGTCCCTAAAGAACCACCAGATAGTGCTTGTTCCCTTCTTAGCTGCAAAGTACCTTTCTCATCTTGAGGATGTTATATTTCTGTCTCTGACCTTTATTTACACCAAGTAGTCTCCCAGGATGCAAAACAGTAACAAATAGGGAAGCAAAGCCTTGGCTGCTTTACAGACTGGTCATTCCACTCGAGGGAAGTTAATAGGCAGACAATTTATAGGGAAGTTAAAAGCAGACAATTTATAAAAGACTTTTCCAAAGAAGAGTTCAATTATGAGAGAAGTTGATTTTTCTGTTCCCTCCTCTCCATCCTGTTATGAACAGTGTTCCAGAAATGGATCCTGTTCCCAGACAGCAATTCTCAGGACCTTTTAATCATGTAGTTAATAGAGCTTTGTGTTGGGTACTGAATCTTACTCACTAAAATAGACACAATTCTTCATCACTCTGTTAGCAATGGTCATAGGGGTGAGGGTGGGGAAGGCATGGGAGTGATGGTTACCACATTTGGACTATTAAGCACATAGACTCTTCTAGCTAAATACAAACATGAACATCTATCAAAAATGTTTATAAGTTGAGAATATAATACTTAATAATAACCCTAGTGACATGAACACACAAAAACTCCTTCAAGGGGATGGAATGAAATTATAAACTAGTAGTTCTCCAAGGCATCCATCGAACTTAGTTGACACAGGGTCATGGTGTTTGAGTGTGTGTGTGTGTGTGTGTGTGTGTGTGTGTTTTGACAGATAAAGGAAGAGAGAAAGAAAGAGAAGGATAAAAGAAAGAGGAAAAAAACTGAGAGATGCTTAGAGGGAAGGAGAGAGGGTAGAAGGAAGAAAAGTAGGAAGAAAGGGAGACAGAGACTGTCTGGCTGTTCCAGCTGCAATTTAACTCACTCCTCTTGACTCTCTGATAGAGGTGGTGGAGTAGTTCTTCAATGCCACTTCCAGGTTCTCCTGCTACCTTGATCACTCAGTAACTTCTCTTCCTTTGAAAGTCATGCAATTCATATCTACCACTCAATGGAAATCCTGATAGCTTTTCTCTACAGACTCCAGATCATTTCCTTTCCTAACTCAATGGCTCACATATTTTTCTCTTCCCTAACTCCTGCTCTTCTACATGGGGACTTCAACACATACACATATGTATGTATATATACGTGTGTGTATGCATATATACAAATATAAATATATATGAAATATGTGTGTATATACGCATAGATATAGATATAGACTCTCTTTCAGATGCTCTAACAATTCAGTTCCTCAGTCTATTCACTTTCCATTGCCTGCTTCTTTATCCTGCCCAAACCATACACAAAGAATGGTCATACCCTTGATCTTGCCTTTACCCACAAATATAACATCTTCTTGTTCAAAGATTCTGAAATCCACTTATCTGACCATAATCTATTAGCTTTGTACTTCTCTCTCTGCCTTCCCTTATCAAAAATTAATTCATACCTCTCTAATCCTCAGTTCTCTCTCAGGCACTAGGCATTCTCTTCTCTTTTCCCCATCTTGACCTCTTAGTGAACCAGTTCAACTCTACACTGTTTTCTTCTCTAGAGTTTCTGCCCCCTTATCATATCACCAATTGCTGCCTACCAAGCCTTCACTGCTGCTAGACAATCCTGCTATGCCTCCCAAGTCAAATTACTATCCCACTCTCTACAACAGCTCCTCCAAACCTTTTTATATCTCTTCCTCCCTCTCCCCTCTCAGCTGAGAACTTTCTCTCATATTTTACAGAAAAATTGAGGTCATTCACTGTGAGTTCTCTCATTTCCTCTTCCGCATCTCTTATCATTCATATGCCTTCTACCATTATCTCCTCCTTTACTCCTGTCTCGAAGGAGGTGACCTTATTCCTTACCTTACTTATTCCTTACCCTCTACCTATGCAAGTGATCCCATTCCACCCCATCTCCTTCAAAAAATTGTTCCTTCTGTCATCCCAATTCTATCACTTATTTCCAGTCTCTACCTGTCTATTGGCTCCTTTCCTATTGCCTACAAATACAGCCATGTCACCCTCATCCTCAGCCCTTGTTTGATAATTCCATTCCTGCTAACTATTGTCCTTATATCTCTTCTACTCAACTCCTTGAAAAGGCCATTTACATTAGGTGCCTCCACTTTCTCTTCTCTCACTCTCTTAATCCTTTACAGTCTGGCTTCTGACCTCATCATTCCACCCAAACTCCTTTCTAAAGTTATCAATGATCTCTTAACCACCAAATCCAATGTCCTTTTTAAAACCCTTGTTCTCCGCAACTTCTCTGCAATCTGACACTGATGGTCAACCTCTTCTCTTTGATAATCTTTTCTGTCTACATTTCTGGGACATCATTTTCTCATGGTTCTCCTCCTACTCATCTGACTACTTCTCAGTCTCCTTTTCTGGATCCTCATCTATATCATGCCCTCTAACCATAGGTGTCCCACAGGGTTATATACTGGGCTCTTTTCTCTTCTCCCTCTAAATTACTTCACTTGGTGATTGGATTTAATTATCATCTCTATGCTGATGATTCTCAAATCTACCTATTCTGCCCTAACCTCTCTGCTAACCTTCAATCTCACCTCTTTCCAACTGCCTTTCAGACATCTCAAACTGGATGTCCAGTAGTCATCTTAGACTCAACATGCTCAGAATAGAACTCATTATCTTTCCCCCTAAATCTTCCTCCACTCCTACCTCCCCTATTAATGTAGAGGACAACACCATTTTTTCCCAGGTACTTAGACTTGCAGTCTAGGTATTGTCTTTAACTCCTGACTCTCTCTTACCCCCCCCTTCCCATTTCCAATCTGTTGTCAATGCTTATCAATTTCACTTTTTCAACATCTCTCAAATATGCCTTCTCTCCTCTGACATTGCCACAATTTTCGTGCAGGACATCATCACCACATGCCTGAACTATTATAATAACCTGTTGGTGGGTCTGCTTGCCTCAAGTCTCTCCCCCTCCAATCTACCCTCTATTCAGCCACCAAAGTGATTTTCCTGAAATGCAGGTCTGACCATGTTACCCCCCTACTCAATAAATGCCAGTAGCTTTTCTCTAGTTCTCTTTTCTCTGTTTCATATTTAAAGTCCTTCATAACCTAGCCCCTTCCTACAGTTCCATTCTTCTTACACCTTACTCCTCACCAAATACTCTTCATTCAGTTTCACTGACCTCCTGGCTGTTTCCTAAACAAGACATGCCATCTCATGGCATTATTTTGGGCATTTTCTCTGGCTGACTCCCACCTGGAATGCTCTTCCTTCTCTTCTTCTTCTCCTCTTGCTTCCTTTAAGTCCCAACTAAAATCCCATCTTCCACAGGAAGCATTTTCCAGTCCTTAATTCTAGCGCCTTCCCTCTTTTAATTATTTTCTGTTTATCGCATATACAGCTTGTTTGTACATGCTTGCTTGCTTATTTCTCCTGTTAGATTGCAAACTACTTCAGAACAAGAACTGTCTTTTGCATCTCTTTGTATCCTTAGCACTTAGCACAGTACCCTGTGTATAGTAGGTCCTTAATAAATGTTTATTGACTGCCTGTCTGCCTGACTCTAGCCATAGCTGACCTCTCCCTTCTCTGGCCTTCTCTTGCACTTAGAGTCAAAATCATACAGTTCAACACTTAATAATTCTCTAAATGTTTCACATGTATTATTCTCGTTCCCTCAGTTTCTGCTCCCTAAGCATGGAGTCCCTCCAAGACTCTGTCCTTGGCTTTCTTCTCTTCTATATTCTTTCCTTGGTGATCTCATTTACTCCTGAGGCTCTAATAATCAAATCTATGATTTATACATCCATCTGTTCTCTCTTCTGAGTTTTGGTTCTACATTTCCATCTGCATCCTGTATATCTCCACCTTTACATCCTTCTGGTACCTCAAATTTCATGTTCATTATTCCTGCCCCCCCGCAAACCTGTCACTCTTCCCAACTTTCTAATTGATGTTGACGGCACCACCATGTTCTATCACACAGGCTCAACGTATATTCTTTCCTCTCTCTTATTTGACCATATCCAATCAATTGACAAGTTCTGTTGGTTCTGCTTTGTCTGTATCTCTTCAATCCATCCTCTCCTTTTTCAACTCACACAGCCACCTCTACCACTGAAGCCCTTGTTACTATTTGCCTAGGCTATGATAATAGCCTCTTAACTAGTTTCCCTGTCTCCAGGCTATCGCAAGGTTGCCAAAATAATCTTCCTAATTCACAGATATGATTATGTCATATCCCTAGTTCTGAACCTTCTTCATTGGTACTCCATTACATTTAGGATAAAATACAAACTCCTAAATATAGCCTTCAAAGCCTTCTACCATCTGTTTCTAGCCTACTTATCCCATATTATTACATTCTGCTTCTCCGTATGTATTCTTCAGTATATTCTGGTTAAACTGGACAATTGAATTTTCTCTAGTTCCCTTGTCCCTCCTTTTCTACTGACATCTCTTCATCATGCATTTCCTCCACCACTCTGCCTGTGGAATCAATCTCCTTTGTCAATGCCCAGCTGAAATATTACTTCTTTCATAGAATATTTACTCTTCAATTTAGGAGGGAAAATTCTCTCTCTTCTCAAAATTGTTACAGCATTTTGTCTGAATATCTCTTTTGTCTTTATCATCATATCTTATATCAACTTATCTGTGAATATGTAATAACCTATCCCTTCAACAACAAATACCTTAAAGGTAGAGACTGATTACATAGTTTTTCTCTTTCCTTCCTTCGTTCCTTCGTCCCTTCCTTACCTCTTTCATTCTTTCTTTCTTTCCTTTCTTCTTTTCTTCTTTCTTTCCTCTTTTTTCTTTCCTTCCTTCCTTCTTTCTCTTTTCTTCCTTCCTTCCTTCCTTTCTTCCTGCATTGCATACAGTTGTCATTTAACAATTTTTTTCCCTGAATTTAATTTAATTGATTCAAGAGCAGGAATCATGGCTTATACTTTTGTTTGTTCCATAGCACTTAGCCTACCGTAATACTAGGTACACAGTAGATTCTTAATAAAGACTGATTGATTAAATGAAAGAAGGGGAACTTAAAACAGCTTTCTGATGAAAAATAAACCTTTTAATTAATCTCATCCCTTGTAACACACTTCTTTAAGTATTAAAGAACAGGTGGCAAAGATCACATTGCAGGCTTATTTTTCTAAGGGTAATTCCAGAAAACACAAAGTAAATACAGCAATATGTATCCAATGACAACCTTTAAACAAAGGTGTAAGCTTCTCAGAGAATGGTCCCAGCTAATGCCCATGATGTCTTAGCATCAGAGGGTTTTGGAGCTAAGAAGAAAGTGGGGGATGCCTAATCCAGACCTCTTATTCCAAAGAGAAGGAAACTAAGACCCAAAGAGATGCCAAGAGACAACTTGCCTCTTGCAGCCCATGATCTACCAAAAGTGCTTAAGTTGTCTTTTTCAGAATGCAAGGAGTGAGTAGTGAATTGAATCTGCTACTTTTAAATGTTAAAGAAGAAATTGCTCTGCTGCCCCCAAATCTGCCCACATCCTTCTCTGATAAACCCAGAATCCTCAGGAAGATGAGGTGTTAAGTCGGGTGAGGTAGGACAGATGTTTAAATGGGCATGCCGGGCTCTTAGAAAATGCAACATACAATTATCTGAACTTACCAATCGGATTAGCGAAAGTGTGCTTATTTGTATTGTGGAAAGATTCTTGGCTTTAATAAAGAATTTATTGTGAAGTTCCTTTAAAGAAGAAGTTTCCTGAGTATTCTTAGATACTTGGTTTAAAAAAAAAAGATTGATGCAGAACTTTTCCAAAGCACATTTGTACAAAGGCAAGTCTACCATGTTATTATAATTTTTACTGTTAGTAATTAATAATAATAATAATAAATACAGAGCTTTACAACCTAGGAGTCATCCTGGATTCCTCCATCACTCCCCATATCCAATCTGTTGCCAAGGTTTGTTAATTTCACTTTTGTAACATCTTTTAAATATACCCCCTTCTCTCCTGTAGCACTACCACCATATTAATGCAGGCCCTCATCACCTCATACCTGGGTTACTGTAATAGTCAGCTGGCAGATATGTCTGCCTCAGTTTTCCCATTCCAATCTATCCTTCATTCAGCCATCAAAGTGATTTTCCTAAGCATAGGTCTGATCACGTCACCCCCACCTTCCCGTTTAGTAAACTCCAATGGCTTCCTATTGTTTCCAGAATCAAATATAAAATGTTCTGTTTGGTGTTCAAAGCCTTTATAACTCAAACCCCTCCTACCTTTCCAGTTGTCTTGTACCTTATTCCCGACGCTAACTCTTCAATTCAATGACACTGGCCTTCTTACTCTTCCATGAACAATACACTTCAACTCTATCTCTTGGTTCTAGGCATTCTCTCTAGCTGTCCCCCATGCCTGGAATTCTCTCCCTCCTCCTCTCTGACCACTGATCTTCCTGGCTTAATCTAAAACCCCACCTTCTACAGAAAGCCTTTCCCAACCTCTCTTAATTCTAGCACCTTCCTTGTATTGATTATTTCTTATTTATTCTGTATATAACTTATTTGTATGTATGTTTGTTGTCTCACCCACTAGATTCTGAGCTTCTTGAGCATAGGGATTGTCTTTTGTCTCCATTTGTAACCCCAGTGCTTAGCACAAAGTCTGGCATATAGTAGGCCTTTAATAAAAGTTTATTGATTGATCCATTGAGAGGCAAGATGGTAAGGTATGAAGAGTTGTATTTGGAGTCAGAGGATTCAGGTTTTGCTCCTGTCTCTGTTACATATTACCTGTGATCTTTGGAAGGTAATTTAGCCTCTCTGGGTCTCGGTTTCCTCATTTACAAAATGAAGGGATTGCATTAAATGACCTTTAAGGTCAGGCCTCTTCTAGCTGTAAAGCTGTGATCATATGATAATAACTCTAATACAATCATCATTATCCCATTAATAGTTACATAATTTTTATCACTTTTTTTTTAGTTTTCAAAGCATTTGCTCATGTTATCTTTTTTAAGGATTATTTTTCTTGATATCTTTTGTTTTTCTGTAACCTATATTTTCTACTGAATTCTTCTTCCTAACTCTTTCTTGGGAGTTTTATGATAATTTTTTTAAAAAGGAAGAAAGAAAAAAACTCCATACAACTGACCAATATATTAAAAAAACCTTCGTTATGTACATAATTCCATACCCATGGACACTCTCCTCTCCTCCTCCCTTCCCATTTCTGCAAAGAAGTTAAGGATGTTATGAGATTTTTTGGATTTCTTTGTATTAAATTTTATTATGCCATTCCTTCTAGAACACTTTGTTAACTAAAGACTGTTTCTTGTTAATAATAACTTTACCTGGGTAAAATTTAAATAATGGAATGATAACATTAAGGAAGATTTCTTCCTGAAATAAGAAACCAAGAGAAAGAGAAGAAGAGAATACAGCATCTACAATAATTTTGGAATCCTTCCAAAGTGATTTAGCTAACTCTGTGGAAGACTTTCCCTAACACTTAAACCTTTGATTATCCTCATGGTATGTAAATATCTTCACCTCAATTACTCATTTGACTTCTTTGAAATGTGACCTTGTAGTTTCATAAGGTTGTTGTTGAGCCGTTTCAGTTATATCTGACTCTTTGTGACCCCCTTTTGGGGTTTTCTTGGTAAAGATACTGGAGTGGTTTGCCATTTCCTTCTTCAGTTCATTTTACAGATGAGGAAACTGAGGCAAATAGGGCTAAATGACTTGCCAACAGTCATAGAGCTAGTATCTGAGGCTGGATTTGAACCTAGGTCTTTCTGACTCTCAGCCTGGTGCTTTATTCACTGTGCCACCAGGGCTTATATGTCTATATCTATATCTATCTATATCATCTGTATCTATATATCTCTACATCTCTATATATCTATATATGATGCATTCATATATGTTATAATATATGTACTATATAGCATATTACATATACATAAATATGTATATATATACTTATCTCTTCAATGTAGAAGACAAGCTGCTTGATAGCGAATACTAATTTTCCTTTTATTTTTGCATCCTTTAGTGTCTTGCACAGAATAGGTGGTTAAAACTTGCTTACTAGATTGTAATCTACTATTATGATGATGCTTTCCACCATCTAGATTAATGGTTTTCTCAAAATACTTTGCTCTAAAGGAGTGAATCCAAAACTGATAGAGGAACAGAATACTGGCCTATACATTGCAAATGTGTCACTGGTCTGCTGGTGTTCTATTTTATTTGCTTCTGTCCACAGTTACTCTGGTTCTATTCACCTTATAATAAGAAGCCAATGAGCTTGACTTTGATTTCTGGGAAAATTCTAAAATGAATCATTAAAGAGATGGCTGGTGATCGTCTAGAAATGGAAGCAGTGATTACAAGGAGCAGGTCATAGGAGACTAGCCTCATTTCCTTTTTAAAATAAGATTACTGAATTAGTAGATGAGGGGAATATATATTTGTAGTAAATTTAGTAAAGTTTTGATAAAGTGCCTCATACTATATTCTTGTCAGGAAAATTGAAAGATATGGATTAGATGACAATACAATCAAATGGATTAAGAACTAATTGGGTAGCTAGACTCAAATAATAGTTGCTAAATGTTCATATCAATGTGGCAGGAGGTCTCCAATGGAGTACCCTAGGGTTCTGTGCTTAGTTCTGTGCTGTTTGACATCCTTATCAATGACTTGGATAAAGACAGAGATGGTATGCTCATCAAATTTTCAGTTGACATAAAGCTGGGATGAATCACTAATACACTATATGATACAGTTGAGATATTAAAGCACCTTGACAGGCTAGAATGTTGGGCTGAATCTAATAAGATTCAATTCAATGGAGGTAAATGTAAAGTCTTGCACTTGGGTACAAAAAATCAACTTCACAGTACAGGGAAATCATGGGTAGATAGCAATTGTTTGAAAAAAGATATGGAGGTTTTAGTGGACTGAAAGCTCACTAGGGATCAGCAGTGTGATGCAACAGCCCCCCAAAAGTGACTATGATCTTGGGCTGCATTAAGAGCAGCATGACTTCTGGGAATAGCTGTTGTAGTCCCACTGTACTCTTCCCTAATCAAAACTCATCTTGAACAATGTGTTAAGGGGGCCATGGTTTAAGAAGAACATACATAAGATGGAGAGTGTCCAGAGGAGGGTAATCAGGACTGTGAAGGGTCTTGATTTCATGGCATATAAGGATAAGTTAAAGAGACTAGACACATTTACTTCAGAGAAGCAAAGACTCAAGGGATACAGGATAGATGTCTTCAAGGTTTGAGGTCTAAGGATTAGACTTATTCTGTTTGGCCCCAGAGAGTAGAACCAAGAGCAATGGGTAGAAGTAGCATAGAAGTAATTTAGGCTTCATTTAAGGAAGATATTTCTAACAATTAGAGCTTTCCAAAAGTGGCATGGGCTTGAGGGATATCTTCTCCTTATATGTCTTAAAGTAGAATTCTGTGATTGTGTGATTTTAAGAATGATGACCCAAAGAACAGTGAAAGGCACAGGGTGGTTGGAAATAGGCTACAGCAATATAGCCAACGATGACTTACTTATAAGCAGTGGCATAAAACATGGTATCCTGAAAATTGTACGATTGGTACATGAGGCAAGCCAATTGTACAATGAGAGCAAGGAATAATAGAGATGAACAGACAAAATGCTCTGCTGGTACCTATGGAATGTTAAAAATCCTAGAACACATCTACTTCACTGGAGAGATCCTTTAGGGAGGTTTTGTTGAAGAACATGGACATGTCCTTCTTATCTCAGAAGATGGGGCAATGTGGATGGGTTCTAATCTGTACTATTGGAAAGGAGGATCCACTTGAAGGAGATGATGACGCCACTGAAATATTGAAGTATAAGTGTAGAACTTTATATTTCTCTTTAATAAATTGAAATATAGAGGTAATGTGCAAAGTGAATAGAGTATTAGGCTTGAAGTCCTAGAAATCTGGGTTCAAATACCACCTCTGATATTTCCTAGATCTGTAATCCTGGGCAAGTCATTTAAGCCTCTCTGAAAGAAAAGAAACAAGCATTTATTAAGCACTTATTATGGGTCAGGGAATGTGCTACTGGTACAAATACAAGCAAAAGGAAAGATGGTCTTTGCCCTCAAGGAGCTTACATTCTAATGAAGGAAAAACTCTACATGCCTCAGACGACTCTCTAGGACTCAGCCAGTCATAGATTGATTCTAATTTGAATTGGTAGAGGGAATTCCCATTTTAGGAGTTCCTCTAATGATGACATCACATATTCTTCTCATAGTTTCATGAATTGAAAGGTAGATAACACACATGAATCATCTCTTAATATTATTTTTCAGAACAATAATAATTTCCTTTTACTCAGAACTCAAAATGCTAATCCACTCTGTGGAGAGCATAAAAAGTGATTTATGCTTGGTTATTTATATCAGTAAGGCAAGATTCATGACCTAAGGATGACCATGAACATGCCTGAATGGTTTGGAATCGCGAAGTATAAGAAATTCTCTAAGTAGAAGGCAGAGGAAGTATAACATTTATTTAGACATGAGAGAACCCAATCCCAGGACCGGTAATTCCAATTCCATATAGTAGCAATAACATTCCAAAGCCAGTAAGCCCACCTCAATGTAGCAACAAGGAAATTCTAACACAATATTACAGCAAGGAGCCAAGCCATCCTGTAACGTTCCCCGCTGCTAGCACCTTCCTGTAAACAATCACTCATGAATCCTTACTCTCCACTCAGCACTCTCTTCTGCAGCTCTGTAGACTCTGAGTTCCTGCTCCTTCTTGGGCTGAATTCTGATTCCTGTAGCTCTCACTGCCTCAGTGTCCTCTTGATATCTGCTTCTGAATCCTGCTGCTCTCAGTTCTGCTGCTCTCAGGTCTGGGCTCTCTTTTTATACAGTCCTAGCCCATGTCTGATTGACTAGAACTCAGTGCACATACCATTGGCTCTGGTCTTAGCAACTACCCTTAAGGCCCTGAGGGCTTCATGCCCACATAGGTTTAACTAGCAAAAGAGTGTGGGCCTAGGGCCTCACATCTAGTTAGTGAAAGGGTGTGGGCCTGCCTCTGATCAGGCCTCGCTTTGCTGGCCCCACCTGAGGCCTATTCAATGAGCAGGGAAAGATCTTTCACTTACTGATTGGCCTTACATTATTCTGACGTGGGATGATTATTATATTCTCTAATAATAATTAACAATCACTTTTGTATAGATACTTTGGGCTTCCACACACCTTATCTGATTTATTCCTTACAACACCTCTATAAAATAGAGTAGGTGTTACGATGCACTTTAACGATGAGGAAATGGAAGTTTTAAGAAGTGAAGTGATTTAAGGTCACATGGTTAACAAATGGCAGAGCCAGAACTCTTAATCCAAGTCTTCTGATTCTGAGTCATCCGACCATGGGATCACAAATCTAGGGCTGGAAATGCCCCTACAGGCCATCTTGTCCAATTCCCTCCCTTTATAGATAATGAAATTGAAACTCAGAAGAGGATAAGTGATTTTCCTAAGGTAACCCAGATCCTAAGTGGCAGAAATAGGATCCCCATGGTCTTTCAACTATTCTTCCTCAAGAAACACGTATGTAATACACTGTCTCTCTTTTTATCTTATTGCTTAAAACTGCATTCCATTCTCTTTAACTGCATTGTGCTGTTTAAATTTCAAATTCTCTCCATACAACTGAGTTGTTCAAGAAATAATCTGAAAATATGTCATAGCTTCCTTCTCATGGAGGATGGGTGACATCATTCATTTTCCTGTAAAAGCCGTTGTGAACTTGTGGAATTCTATTGGAAATATTCAGTGCTCTTAATATCGGTATTGCCTGAATGTTCCCCTTTTGGAAAGAAGAAAAATAGATAGTCAACTTGTTTAAACTCTTTGTTCTCTTCACTTGTTTTTCACTCATGTCTGACTCCTTGTGAACCCACTTGGGGTTTTCTTGGCAAAGATATTGGAGTGGTTTGCAATTTCCTTCTCCATTTTTACAAATGAGGAAACTGAGGCAAACAGTAACCATGCGGTTTTCCCAGGGTCACACATCTAGTGTCTGAGGCTGGATTTGAACTCATGAAGACTCTTACTGACTCTTGGCTCAGCACTCTTTCCACTCCGCCTAGTTGCCCTTGTTAAATCCTATCATCACCTAAAACTTAAAAAGTCTTAAGAACTCCTTGGCAGCTATTGATACAAACTGGTGCATTCTTTTAGGGAAAATGAGTGTATTAGGTCGCTTTTTGGGGGAGAGGGGTTGGGGTAGCAACTGATTGTATCTTGACGGGAATGCCTGGTAAGGAAACTTCATCTCTCAGTACATGTCATCTAAATTATTCTGCAACTTAAGGTCTTATGGAAAAATCTGGGGCACAAAAATATTAAGTGACTTGCCAAGAGTCACACGGACTGTGTCAGAGGTCCCAGCTGGGATTTGAAGTTGTCTCCCTGATTCTGAAACTGGCTCTCTGTTCACTGTGGCTATGCTTGCCTTTAGGTCACTTTATAATAGTTAACATTTATGTAACACCTACTAAATGCTTCTGCTAAGCACATTACAATTATTAATTCATTTGATTCTCAAAACGACCCTGTGAGATAGATGCTATTATTACCCCCACTTTACAGATAAGGAAACTGAGGCAAATGGAGGTTAATTGACTTGCCCAGGGACACACAGCTAGTGAGTATTTGAGGCTAGATTTGAACAAGTCTTCCTGATTCCAGGTCCAGTACTCCATAGAGTGCTGCCTATCTGTACCACCTAGCTGCTTCAGCTTCAATTGATTCTGAGTCATCAGATGATGGGATCACAAATCTAGGGTTGGAAATGACCTTACAAGCCATGTTGTCCAATTCCCTCCCTTCATAGATGATGAAATTGAAACTCAAGAGAGGATAAGTGATTTACCTAAGGTGACCCAGATCCTAGAGAAGATAATCATCATTATATGCTAAAAGAAAAATCTTATCCTTACTCAAATCCTCTTCCCCAGCGCACATAGTAGGTGCTTAGTAAATGTTTACTGATTGATTGACTTGGCCTTTCGTTGTATCCCCCAATGCTTCAGGTGTTTAATGAATCCCTGCTGACTGAATGACTGACCATAAGGGAAAACCTTTGTGAGTGTAAAACCTGTAAATGTCAGTTGTGATTATCAGGGTGATACCTACAGCCGCTTTGAAAACCCTTTATTACATGGAATACCTATGGCAAGTATCCATCATTCTCTGTGAAAGGAACAAGAGCAAAGATTTATAGTGTAGTTGGTGAGGATGACTTCCCTTGTGTGAAACCTCCCTACCCTCAAGAAGAAAAAAAGGGATAAGTCTGGTGATTAATTGTATCTGGAGAGTGAAGTGATGGAGTAATAATTTACTCATTCTGCTTAGGGTAGAAATCAGTCCTTGAGTCTTTCGAGCTCCATGACTTCATGTGATTAATACAGTCTGCATTATCCTTTGCTTCCAAGAGGTGGTGCTTCTTGGCCTGACTTTGATCTTCCCTGACTCATTTTCTCATCTTCTCCTATGGGCAAGCCCACCTCACACCATCAGGTCAGTCTGCAGGGGGGAGGCCCAGAGGCCCACTTAGAAAATGAGACAGTGTTTGTGTTCCTTTGTTTAATTGTGTTTGCTTAGCAACTGAGGAAGCTGGACCGAGTATTCTGCCTCTGCAGAAAATCCAAGTGTGGGAAAGACTGAGCAAGAATGATGAGTGCAGTCGGCCCCAGGCCATGTGTTTAAAATACACTATCAGATGTGAGAACACATTTCTGAGGAGGTCTCCAGCGGCAACTTGGAAAACAAGCTAAGCCCAGCACGTTATATTTGAACATGGGATAAAGGATCAAGAAGATGCCATTTTGAAACCTTGCTCCCAGCTGCCTTTCCATGGAGAGGGAAGTTGCTTTGAGGTCGAGGTCCTTCCTGCAATGTCATCCTTGGGCTGGGTTCAGGAACCATCCTGAAGTTCATGACTTACTCGGTCTGTCTGTTTCATTTTCTGTCCATTTGCCAATTTTATGCTATAATGTGAAGGTGAGGCTAGCACAATCTTAGACAAGGTGAGAAGAGGTGATTGAAGTTTGTATTTAGTAAGGAACATTATTCATCAGAACATTTTAAAATAGGAAGGGAAGAACCTGAAAAAAATCATGTTGACCAATCCTCTCATTTTACAGATGACGACATTGAGGCTTATTTGGGAGAAGAAATTCCCCCGAAGGGAATGACCTGTCCAAATCATACAGGTAGGTAGTGGGAGAGCCAGCAATAGAACCTAGGCCTCCTGAATGCCAGACCAGTGTTCTTTCTACCACATCGTACCCGTACTGCCTTCCATTTACCCATTATCAAATTCTGCCCTGGGATAGGAACATAGAGCAATGAAAGGTCAATGGAATCTTAGAACCAAGGTCCAGACCTGATTTTTGTCAACCTTAATAATCCATTTTGAATGACTTCCCTCAACTACCCCATTTCTGTCAGTCTTCCAGGCTAGAATGCAATTAAACAAACATTTATTAAATACCTGCTATGTGCCAGGTGCTGCAAGGTGTTAGGGATGCAAAGATGGTTAAAATAGTCCCATTTTCAAGTAGTTTATATGCTAAGGGGACATAATTAAACATGACCTGAAGATGGAGAGAGCATTAATGACTGAGGAAATCAGGGAAGACTTCATGAAAGAAACTTTGAAATTTCACTTAATTTAATGAACATTTATTAAGTCTACTATGTACAGAACACTGTCCTAGATTATAATAATAACTAGCATTTATAAAGTACCTTGCATATAACTCATTTGATCCTCTCAATGACCCTGGGAAGTGGGTCCTATTACTATCCCCATTTTACAGATAAACAGAAGCAGATAGAGGTCAAGTGACTGCCCAAGGTCACACAGCTAGTAAGTGTCTGAGGCTGGATTTGAACTCAGGTCTTCCTGACTCCAGATTCAGCATTCTATACACATTACCATCTAGCCGCTACATGGATATAAACACAGTTCTTTCCTTTAAGGAGCTTACAGTCTAGGAGGGGGTAAGACACAATTATACTCAGATTGTATGATAAACGCCCTGGAAGACCACAAAAATCCTCTGTGAGTCTTAAGGAAGATGATTACTGATTACTGATCATGGAAGATTTCATGTAGGAGTGGCGACAGGATATGAGTTGGCTTTTAATGGGTTGTTTTTGGTCTAGAACTGTGATTTCATTAGTACAGGGAGCTCCCAGTGGGGAAACTCCTTCTATCAATGCAGATCCTCAGTCTTAGAAAGTTGCCTGGGAACACCAAGAGACTAAGTTACTTACCCAGGGTCTTTCAACCTGTATATATCAGAGGTGGGTCTTGATCCCAGTTCTTCCCTACTCCAAGGTTGGCTTCAGACATTTAAAAGTTGGTTATAAATTCAATAGCTGGAAGAGAGGGACTTTTTAAGAATTGGGAATAGTAAAGTTTGAGTAAAGGTATGGAGCCAGGAAAAGACAAGGTATGTTCATGGAGAGCAGAGTGGAATCCCATAAGGTTGGAGCATGGATGATGTGCTCTGGGGATCATTATGAGGGAAAGTGGGAAAGTTGCAAAATAATTGGAGGACCTTGTATGTCAGACAGTAGAGTATGAGGTTTATTCGGTGGAATAAAAAGGAACTCCAGCAGATTCTTAACAAAGGCTTGCCATGACTAAGCTTGTTCATAAGGGCTATTATTCTAGAAGTGGTAGGAAGGCTGGATTGGAGGGGAGGAGCATGGTGAACCTTGAAGCAGAGAAGACTTGTAAGGAGGCTAGGACAATAGCCTAGGCAGATGGCGACAAACACCTCCACTAGGTTCTGAATGTGGGAGTATGCCTGAATGGTGGTGTAACAAAAATAGTGGAGATATCTTGGACTTTTCCTTCATGCCTTATATATAATCTGTCGCCATGAGCTGTCATTTCTCCCTTTAAACTGTCTCTCAATTTGACCTTTCCTAGCTCCTGCTTTAGTGTGGGCTGTCATCATCTCATACCTGGGATTACTGAACAACATCTCCATGGCTTCCATCTCTCCCTACTTAAAGATATCACACACATTTGTCCCAGATCAAACTGACTAAGACACAACTTTCATCACATCACTCCTTTGTGGTCTGTTTCGTCCATTCCGAAATCCTTTGTCTGGTTTCCAAAGTTCTCTGTAATCTTGTTTTATGCTAAATGCACAGCTTTACTTATCACATTACTTCTGAACACAAGCCTGATACTGAAATGAGGCCAGTTTCTTCACATCCTCTCACATATGCCACATGCTTTACCCAATCTGTGTTTTTTTTGCCTGCTCTGGCAAATGAATGTATGAAAAGACATTTATAAAATCCTTACTGTGTGCCAAGCATTCTGCTAAGCATTGAGGATACAGATACAAAAGTTGAAACAATCCCTGTGCACAAGTAGCTTACATTCTAATAGAGGTAGACAACCTATATGGGAGAGAGTGACAGGGGAAGTCACAGAGATGGTGAGTGTAGCCACAGGGCAATAGATTGACACACCCCTTTCAGAGTCAGTGGAAGCACCGATTTTATTGCAGTTCTCAGAAGGAGAAGAAGAAAAAGAGGGTTGTAGTTAGGCAGGGTGGAAAATGACCCAGGTGAAGATGAGTTTGCCTGGTGACAGGGAATTCATAGTTGAGTGGTTTACCTCCTCCCAGGCATGACCTGTGGTTGTCTGGCTTAGAGGAACAGCAGAAACAGGGTAGAAAATGACTGTGGCGAAGATGGGGTAGCAAAGCCCCAGGGATAGATTTCCCTTTGTCTTGAATACTCTTCCCATCCCTCTCTCCTCATCCAAAAGCTGTCTCTCTTTCTCAATTCCTTATTTCTGTCAATAGCAACATCATTCTCCCAGCCACCCAAGCTTGAAACCTCAAATATTTGTTTCTCTTCTCTCCCTCATTTCCCAAAGCCAATCATCAGCAACATCCTGTCAATTCTATCTTCTGAAACCTTAACATCTGTTTCCCCCTTTCCACTCATACAAACATTACTGTAGTTCAGGGACTCATTACTTTTTATCTGGACTATTTTAATAGCCTCCTAATTTGTCCATATGCTGCCAGTCTCTTCTCCCATCAATATATTCTTCTGCTGGTGCTAAAACATCTTTCTAATGTACAAGTCTGATCATATCCTTCCTTTGCAAAAACAAAACCTAGCCAAAACAAAACAAAAATATCTTCAATGACTTCCTGTTGCCCAGGAAATATATGAACTCTTTTGTATGCTATTTGAGGCCCTTTATTATCTGGCTAACCTACATTTCCAATCTTACCTCCACTCGACTCAACACACTTTATTCTCTGGTCAAATCGAGCTATTAGCTCTTCCTTAATCTTATCCTCTTTTCTCCTGCTTCTGAATTTTCCCATGCAATGATCTATTCTTAGGTTGTATGCCCTCTATATAACTTCCATTTAAACTCCTTCCTTTCCAAGAAAGGCCAGCTCAAATGTCACTTCCTTCGTGGCCTTCCCTGATTCCCCTAGCTTGAAAGGATACTTCCCTCTTCAAATCTCATATGTGTAGAAGACCACTCTTGGATCAGGCTAGTCTGATAGTTCAGGTTTGAGATTGGAATAAGATAAGAACCTCATAGTCCATCTTATGTTTCTCAAAAAAGAGGTTACTTTTCTATAATATGAAAAGTATAATTAGAGCAGGGAAAGGATATTCAGTAAGAATGCGGAATTGATTCATTTGTACATAGGTTCTCTGGCTCTGTGTTACCCATGATGGCCCACTGGTTAGAAGCTGGTGGATTGTGATCTTAGTTTTTGTTGTTGTTGTTGTTATATCTAGGGAACCAGGTAAATATGTCAATGACCAGAGCCTTAGTTCCTTAGTTCATTACATCTTGAGGATGGTTCAAATTTCCTTTTAAGGAAAAACTAGCCTAGCTTGCAAGGAGTGAGACTAGAGGATATTATTGCTCCTACCACAACATGCCCCTGTGTTTGACTTTTCCTATGTACTTGACATAGCATAATTTTGATGCCTCAATACTTAATTTGTATCACTCTTATTGCAATTAAGGATTGTACTAGCATGGTGGTGGGGCACAGTGCTTAATGTGAAGTCAGAAACCTAGATTTGGATCCTAGCTTTGCTATTTACTTATTCAATGATCCAGTTTTCTCATCTGCAAAATGGGTATAATCATACTTCCACAAAATGTCCTTTCCCAGGGTTTTTGTAAGGAAAATGCTTTGCAAAGGGCTATATAAATGTGAGTTGTTGTTATTATTATCTTGTACTAATTGTTTCTCCTGCAATTGCTTTGTCTTTCCAACTAAATTGTAAGATACTAAAGGACATATATTATGCCTTATGTTTATTTGCATCCTCCCAGAGCCTAGCATTTGCTGGGCAAAGCTGGGCATTTAAATACTTGTGATTAATAGATTCAGTCTATCAACAAATGTTAAATATGTGCTATGCAGTAAACTATGTGTCAAACACTGTGCCAGGTATTAGGGAGAAAAAGTAAAAAAAGATCCTTTGAGGATCTTATACTCTGTCCTGGGGAGACAACATGTAGATATTGTATAGGGGGTGGGAGAAAGAAGGCTATCTTAATTATTGTAATTCCAGTAAGTCTAGATAACTCAACTGAATCAAGAAACCAACCAAGAGAGTAGTAGGTGTTAAGAAAAATTTCCATAAATCCACAGTAAATGTAATCACTGAAGATTTAATGTGTCAACAAGACTGGCTCTATGAAGGAAGAAAGGACTTTCAAATACCAGGAATTCTGAGTTATCCCTTTGCCATACATATTTTCAATATATGTATATGTCCAACATTGTATCAAGTTTGTGTGTACTCTTTCCATGGGTGTTGGGTATATTTGTAAGATAATACACCTTAGATTTTTAGGAAGAACATTTGATCAATTGTTTTTACTGTATCATTTTAATAAATGCCCTTACTAAAATCAGATTAAGTATATTGCCTGATTGTTAATGGGAGGCACCTCTGGGGGCTCAGAAGTTAGTACTAGAAGTATAGCAACCAACAGAGTTGTCCTTAGAACCAAAAGTAATAGTAGTCACTGACCTCTGTGTATGTGACCTGTGAGTGTGTGTGAGTTGGGGAATTTCCAGAGGGAGTGTTACCTAAGTATAAGCAGAAGTATGTGAAATAAATATATAAATGCAAGATAAGAAATCACTAGCACCTGGGAGGAATCAGAGATGACCTCATAACCAGTGATGGTTAGTTGAACTTTGAAAGAAAAAAATAGAGATTCTAAAAGGTGGAGGTGAAACTTTAAGTGTCAAATAAAGGTGTTTGGATTTGACCCCAAAAGTAATGAGTAGCCACTGGAATTTGTTGAGTAGGGGAATGTCATGATTAGACTTGTACTTTTAAGAAAATATTTTTGGCAGCTGGATGAAGGATAGACTGGAATGGAAAAAGACTGGATTCTGGGGGATCAATTAGAGAGGATTGCAATTGCCAAGGAAAGAGGTAGCAATACTAAGAGGCGCATGGCTACTGTACTCATTTATCTTTGTTCCTCATTCATTTCTTTTGAAAGGTCACTGAAATTTTCTTTTAGAGGTGTTGCCCTTGCCTATGGATGATTAATCTTTTGTTCAGGCTAAGGGGAAGTTTTGACAAAGATATTTTGGACCTTGTCAAAATTTCCCCTTTAGCCTAAACAAAAGATTCTGGGAAGATGTTTCTACATATTGTTCCAGAGAGAAGGAGGTAGCATAAAACAGTGAAGAGAATGCTAGATTTGGAGTTAGGGGACCTAAGCTCTGCCACTTAGCCATCTGCATGATCTTGGGCAGGCAACTTGTACTAGAAGTATAGCAGACAACAGGGTTAGGGTTGCCCTTAGAATCAGTCTCTGTGCCCTGTGAATATGTGTCAGTTGGGGGAGTATTCCAGCAGGAGTACTACATAGCCATGCAGAAGTATAGGAAATAAATATATAAATGCAAGATAAGAAGCCACTAGCATCTGGGGGGAAATTGGGAACCGTGTCACATAGAAAGTGATGTTTCATTTGGGTTTTGAAGGAAAATAAGGATTCTAAAAGGTGGAGGTGAGTACCCTTTGGATCTCCTTTCCCTAGTTAGAAAACAAAGGGGCTGGACTAGATGGCTTCTCTGATCCTTTCCAGCTCTAAATGGAAAAGCTCTATGAGCCCTTAGTTATAATCTTCCAAGGGAAGGAATTGTGTAGATGGTTATTTGTCTATTGCCTAAGAGCTTATCATTAGCCTCAGATGTGCAGGAATCATCCACAAATATTTGTAGAGGTGGCAAGAAAATGCAGGCTGTTGTCTAATGAGCTGAAAGTCTGTGATATTTCTCTGGCTTTGGATGGATTCTTGGCTTTTCCTCCCATGGCCTATTCCCAGGACTTAGTTCTTTGCTGTATAGCTTTCCCTGGATGCCAGATGCTCTCACTGGGCTTTGAGGCCTCAGGGGATAACCTCTGGTTCTTGCTGAGGAGGCCCTAGGAGTGACTGAGAAAAACAGGACTGAACTTGTGGATCTACAGTTTCCTCTTTGAAAATTCTGGGTGCCTTCTGCCAGGGTTCCTCTCAATTCCCATAGGTCTCCATCAATGCCTTTGGCTTCCTGGAATTCCCCCTCTCCCCCCAGTACTAGTTGCTGCTGGGTTGTGAAGGAAACTGTTTTCTCCATTATGATTGGAAAGTAGTGCTAGCCAACAAGGTGTCAAAAGAAACCATAATTATGAAAAACACTCCGATACAGGGGAACAATCCTGTCTATCACCACTTCCTGCTGATTTGTCCTCTGCTATACCTTAAAGCTCTGCCTATTTCCACAACTACAGACTTGTCTAGAACCTAATTCCCAAGAGTCAAGACTACTGTAATAGGCTCTTGGCCAGCTTTTTTGTCCTCTTGTCTGGTGGTGCCCCTACGATTTTAACCATATATCCCTATCAGCAAAAAATTATATTTATATTTATAAATTATTTACATGTCCTGCATTATATAAATATAATGTTATTTTCATGTATTAATATATAATTACAAAAGATACACAAAAGAAATTTTAAAAGGTGAGATAAAGATAAAATAAACAATTTTTGAATTAATGGTACAAAAACCCTTTCAGAGAATATGCCTATGTCCTGGGGGATGTGGCAGACTTAGAGATAATAACTGTTAGTTAATTTGAGCCATGAAGCTAGCCAAGGAGGCACATTTTTTCCTTTTTTTTTTAAAGATCCTTTTTTTTGGGTGGGGGGGGGAGGAGAAGAACCCAATGCAGCAAGGAAGTTATAGGGTCAGCTAGGTGGTGCAGTGTAAGTAGAGCACTGGGCCTGGAGTCAGGAAGATCTGTGTTCAAATCTGGCCTCAGATACTTATTAGCTAGGTGAGTCTAGGCAAGTTGTTTAATCTATTTAACTCAGTTTCCTCACCTGTAAAATGGGGATAACAATAGTGTCTACCAGGGTTGTTGTGAAGATCAAATGAGATAATATTTGTAAAGTGCTTAGCACAGTATCTGGTACATAGCAAGCACTGGATAAACGTTAGCTATTATTATTATTATTATTATTATTAATAGGTCACAACAGTCGGTGAATGTAATAGTATTTTCGGTAGGTGTCATGTTTCTTTGTGTATAGATATTCACCACTCACAATGCAAAAACCATAGGCAAAAGTGAATTCTCTCTGATTCAATTTAGCAGAAAGTTATCAGCGTAAATCCATTCGTTTATACGATTTTGCTTAATGAATGAGATTGTACCTTAATTTGTGTTTAGATCGTTCAGTTGTGCTTTTGTATGAATGAAAAGAACAACATGAAGGTCAACCTGACTGGACTGGAGAATGCAAGAAAGAATTGCTGTGGTTGTCGTTGAGTCGTTTTTCAGTCATGTCCCACTCTTTGTGACCCATTTGGGCTTTTCTCAGTGGAGATACCGCAGTGGTTTCCCATTTCCTTCTCCAGACCATTTTACAGATGAGGAAAATGAGACAAATAGGATTACGTGACTTACCTGGGGTCACACAGCTACTAAGTGTCTGAGGTTAGATTTCAACTTAAGAAGATGAGTCTTTTTGGTTCCAGGTCTGGAATTCTATATATTTCCCAGCAGAAAAGGGAGGAAGGTACAATTAGTCTGGAAAGGTAGAATAGGGTCAGGTTGTGAAGGACTTTAAATACTAGAGAGACTTATATTTGATTCTAAAGTAATAGAGAGCCACTGGAGTTTATTGAGTAACAGTTAGATCTGTGCTTTAGGAAAACCTCTTTGGTGGTCTTATTGAGATTGGATTGGAACAGGGAGAGACTTGAGACAGGGAGACTGATTAGGAAGTTATTGAAATATTGGGTGGGGGGCAAGGCAGGAGGGAGAAAAAATTTGGAACTTAAAATCTTATAAAAGTGACTGTTGAAAACTAAAACTAAAATAAAATAAAATAAAAACAAAAAACCAGAATGAACATTTCCAAAGAAGCTATGAGCCAAAGTATCTTTAATCAATCGACGTTTGCATGTTGTTTCCTCCATTAGATTATAAGCTCCTTGAGGGTAGGGACCTTATTTTGCCTCTTTTTGTATCCCCAGCACTTTGCACAGTGATCTCTGGTACATAGCCATTGGTTAACAAATGTTTATTGATTGGTTGATTTAAAAAACGGTAAGCTATTGCAATAGTCCAGGCAGGAAGTAATGAGAGCCTTATCACAGCAGAGAGAAGGGGATGGATGTGAGAAATGTCACAGATGTAGAAAGGACAAGATGGGGCAATTGCTTGGGTATTTGGAGTGAGGAAGAATTGGGGAGTTGAGGATGGCACTGAAGCTGCAAAACTGGGTGACTGAAAAACTGGATTGGAAGAGGAGTAGGTTGGCAAGAGAGAAGGGAAGAAAATGAGATCTACACCTAAGACTGAAACTTCCCCATGTCTGCCTATTCTGTTCGACTTACTCAGTTCGATACAAAATGAAAATGGACAGCACAGGGCTCTTATTCACCAGTCACTGCCCTGGAACACAGAGCCCACTCTTCATGGGGCTATTTCTGAACCTAGGAGATATCTGTTGGACAGGAGGTGTTTACTCTGGGCATGGGGAGTGAGAGGATTTTCTGTCCAGTTGCTTCTGTCTGGTTAGATTATAGCTGCATATCTTGCCTTTATTATTTTTCCATAAAACTTTAAAAAATACTTAAGAGCAGACATTTTCACACACACACACACACACACACACACACGTCAGTGCTACACACATTTACTGGGTACTAACTCTGTGTAAGGCACTATGGTAGTCTGGAGGCACAATGGTGAATAAGATATAGCCATATAAATGACAGCTACAGAAGGGGGAAGGCTAAGAGATTGTAAAGGGGCCCAAGGGGATGGAGCAAAAGGGCACTGGGCTACAATGAGTGAAAAGTATGTTTTGTGTTGAATAACCCAACTGGCTCTAAGGGGAGGATGGGATGTGACCCATGTTCCTGTGGTTGATTACTCACTTTTTGGGGCTATGCTGAAGTACCTGCTTTTGAGACCGTTGTTCTAGCCTCTTCTCTCTGTCCTATCTCTTCTTTCTTGTGTAGATCAGAAATCCAGCCTCTTAATCATGACAACCCCATACCAATTGGTCCCAAGTTAACTTGAGGTTCTCTTCTGCTGGGCCTTGGATTTTACTCTAGGCTTTCTAACTCTTACATAGGGAGGCTAGGTGGCACACTGGCCTTGGAACCTTCCTGAATTCAAATCCTGCCTCAGATACTTGCTAGCTATGTGACCTTGGGCAAGTCACTTAACCCTGTTTGCCTCAGTTTCTCATCTGTAAAATGAACTGGAGAAGGAAATAGCAAATCACTCCAGTATCTTTGCCAAGAAAACTCCAAATGGGGTCATGAACTGAAGAGACTGAAGAACAACAAATTCTAACTCTTAAATAACTTGTGCTTCTGGCCGTGGTTCTCAAAGTGTGATCTGAGGATTCCTGGGGGTCTCCAATTCTCTTTCATGAGTTCGTTGAGGTTAAAAACTATTTTGTAATAATATTAGGTTATTTTAATTTATAATACAGTAATATAGATAGATATATCCCATATAAACCAAAGTAGATATAGCCCATATAAACAAAAGTTCTTGGGGGGGAGGGGTTCTTAACTAATTTTTAAGAGTGTTCTGACACCATATAGTTTGAAAACCACTGGCATCTTCCTCTGAACCTTCAAGCAGCATGAAATTTCTCTCTCCATAACCAAACTGTGTTCCTCCCCTCTCTCCAAAGTGTCCTGTTTTTTGAGCACTCCCATTTGACCCCATCTTGCCTACCTGCTTAAATTCCCTCACCCCAACACTCAGTGGTATCTGCATACCTTAGCTTTATGCAGCTGTAATTTGTTGGATATTGACTTGTGTTAAGCCTTCCTTTAAAATCTCAGAGCACTTTGGTTGAGTCTCTCTTAGGCACTTTTGTACTCTAATTTCAACTGTATTTATTTGTAAAAATGTTATATCTGGCTGTTCCATGAACAAGGCACTCTATCTTTCCACTCTGGGTATTTTCTCTGATTGTCCTCCAGACCTGGAATACGTTCCCTCCTCCATTCCAATTTCTGACACCTCTGGCTTCTTCAACTAAAATCCTATCTTTTGTCAGAAGCCTTCCTCAACCCCACTGAATTCTTGTGCCTTCCCTCTATTAATTATTTCTTATTTATCCTTTGTATGGCTTATTTGTATATATTTGTCTATATGTAGTGTCCCAATATTAGCTTGTAAGCTTCTGAGGGCAGGGATTTTTTGCCTCTTTTTGTATATCCAGCATTTAGCACAGTGCCTGGCACGTAGTAGGTGTTTAATAAATATTTATTAATTGCTTGTTAGATTGTTAGCTCTTTGAGGGCAGGAGCCATATCTTATTTATCTTTGTTCCTCCAGATTACCATAGTGCCTTGCATAGAGTTAGTGCTGAGTAAATGTGTGTAGAACTGTTTTGCGTGTGTGTGTGTGTGTGTGTGTGTGTGTGTGTGTGTGTGTGTGTGTGTGTGAAAGATGTCTGGTCTTAAGTATTTTTAAAAGTTTTATGGAAAATAATGAAGGCAAGATATGCAAACTTTCTCCTGAAATGCATTTTATTTTTAAAATTTTGCTTTCTTTTTTTAACATCACCTACATTTCCCAATCTATTTTTCCTTATAACAAAGAATGAAAAAAAGATGGGAAAAACAGTTTAGCAAAACTAACCAACAAGATGCGTAGACTTTTAAGCATGCTAATATGTATTTAACTTGCATGGCTTCAGTGAAAGGGGTCTTCCTTAGATAGTTTTGGGATCTCAAATCACTTCCATAAAAACAGAGTCACCCCCACCTCTAATATTCCCAAGGGATGTATTGATAGTGTTCATACCTCCAGTGGGACATTCACCGACAAAAAAAAGAGACGAGGAGAGTTATGCTTCTCCCTCATCATCACCCTTGAGTTTTGGTGGGAAATGTACTAGTTCTGAGAAAAGAAGGCTGAAATATAACCAGCCTGCAGTAATCTGTAGCAACTTAGGTTAGATAAGTAAAGTATTTCACAGAAAAGGGAAGGGTAGATAAAGACATAAAAAGGGAGTTGGAACCTTGTACAAGTGCACCAGTCTGGGTCAAGCAGGTCCCAGGCACCTCCAAATACACAAATAATGAGTTGGCTAAATGAGATTAAATATCGAATAGGTAGAATTCCTTTGGTGTCAAGGATTGTACTCCTGGATTCTTCAGTCATTCTTGTTTCTGTGTACCTTCTCCCTTCCTCCCTCTCTTTGGGGGTAAATAGCCCAATCTAACCAGCCGGCACCACCCCTTAAGAAGGAATCTTTAGGCCTGGCTAGATGGGCTAATCACATGATGATGGTGGTGTTTTTTAAGAGTTCTTTAAGAGTTAAGAATTTAAATGCAATTCTGGATTCAGAAAGGAGTTTGAGAGAATGTGGAATAGCTTCCTAGAGGGTGAGGGGCTGAGGGAAAAGCCTGAAATGGAAGCACACTAAACCTAACCCTAATTGTTCAGCTCTAAAAGGCAAAAAGTAAAATGGGAGCTACTTGGGTGGGGGTGGGGGTAGCAACCAGAAAGTGCTGATGGGGATATGACCTGTAGCCTAAGGAAACTGAGGGGCAGTGAGGTGTAGGGGAAAGATGACTAGATTTGGAATGGGGAGGGGGTTTCAAATTCTTTTTCTGCTACCATTATCCCATGATATTGGTCAATAATAACAATTAATAATGATAAAGTTATTAATGATAGCTAACATTTATATAACGTTTATTACATGCCCACCACTGTGCTAAGTGCTTCACAATTTTATAACTCATTCGATCCTCACAACAATTCTGAGAGATAGGTAAAATTATCCCCATTTTATAGATGAGAAAACTGAAGCAAACAGGGGTAAAGTGACTTGCCCAAGGTCACACAGCTAGTAAATGTCTAAGGCTAGCTTTGAATTCAGGTCTGCTTAACTGCAGGCCTAGCACTCCATCCACTGCATCATCTAACTGCCTTGGTATCTCCTTTAATTCTCTGGGCTTGTTTCCTTATCTCAATCAATCAATAAACATTTATTAAGCACCTACTATGTGCCAGATACCATGCTAAGCACTGAGGATGCAAAAAGAGGCCAAAGATAGTCCCTGTCCTCATGGAGCTTCTATTCTAATGGGGGGAAAGGGAAGACAACATGCAAACAAATATATACAAAGCAGACCATATACAGAATAAATAGGAGATAATTAATAGAAGGTATTGGAATTATGGGGGGGTCGGGGAAGTCATTCTGTAGAAAGCGAGATTTTGGTTGAGACTTAAAGGAAGCCAAAGAAGTCAGTAGTTGGAACTGAGGAGTGTTCCAGGCCTGGGAGACAGAGAGAATATTGAGCGTCAAGAGATGGAGCATCTTGTTTGCTGACAGCCAGGAGAGCAGCATCACTGGATCAAAGAGTATTTGTCAGAGAGTAATATGGGAGATGGACAGGTTGGAGATAATATCTCAGGTTCCTTTCTATTCTAAATCCTATAATCTCATGAGTAATTGAATGTCTATAACCAGGAAGAAAAAAAAACTAGATAGATTTCACATGGGCAGAGCTCAGGGGACATAGGCTGAGGACTGTGTAGCAATGACTGACAGGACAGAAGCAGCTGGGTGGCACAGTGAATAAAGTGCTGGGCCTGGAGTCAGGAAGACCTGAATTCAAATTCTGTCTCAGATACTAGCTATGTGACTTTGGGCAAGTCACGTAACCTCTGTTTGCCCATTTCCTCTTCTGCAAAATGGAGATAATCATATCACTCACCTCCCAGGGCTGTTGTGAGGGTCAAATGAGATAATATTTGTAAAGCGCTTAGCACAGTGCCTGGCACATAATGAATGTCAAATAAATATTAGGTATTATTATTGTTAATTATTGTATCTACTTGAAGCCGGAGTGGGTGAGAGTTAGATATGTGGTCATGGCCCCATTTTTCCAGAGATCCAAAGAATGAAAAGAGAGAGCTTTGCCCCGTCTGAGGTTAGAAGGAGAATAGACTAAAACAAATTGTAAACCCTAAGGAGGAATCCAGAGGAGCATTTTACCCAAGAGTAATGGCAACAGGGATAAATGAATTAATGAATCAATGAATAGGCATTTGTAAACACTGACTATGTGCCAAGCATGGTTCCTTGAGCCCTGGCATCTCTTGGAAGGGACTTTAAACTTATGTCCATATCACAATTAAGTGTAGAAACTCCTTCAAAAGAAATGTAAGTCAAAGTTGAACTTAACCTTCATTGGTCATGGACCCCATTGGCCTTCTGTTGAAGCCTATGGTTCTCTTCTCAGAAAAATACTTTTAAGTGCACAAAATGAAATGCAGAGGATAACAAGGGAGACCATTTTATTGAAATGCAGTTAGGAAAATATTTTTAAAATAAGTTCGTGGACCACAAGTTAAGAACCTCTGCTCTAAAGAGATCTCCCATGCTGGGTGGTTTAAACTCAGGACAAGACATAGCTGTTAAGTCTGAGGTATGCCTCCATCTAAGACTGGGTGATCCAATGCTTTTGAAACTGCATCAAACAATCCTTTTTAATTCTAGTTCTTTAGTTGTAAACTCAAAGAATTCTAGAATTTTAGGACAATGAGGCATTTTGGTGATTCAGTAGAATACCCTGGATAGATTAAAGTCCCCACATGATGAGAGAAAGGCAGTGAGGTCTTGCATTGGATAGAGCTGCTGGCTTGTAGTCAGGAAGACTTAAGTGCAAATCCAGCCTCAGACACTAGTTGTGTGACCCTGGGCAAGTCACTTAACCCTGTTTGCCTCAGTTTCCTCATCTGTAAAATGAGCTGGAGAAGCAAAGAGCAAACCACTCCAGCATCTTTGCCAACAAAACCCAAATGGGGTCATGAAGAGTCAGACTGAAAACGACCACAACAACACAAAGGGTGGGAGAAAAGGCATGCACAAAGAGGCCCATCAATTTTTTTTAAGCACAACCCATTCATGACAGAAGTGGAAATGTTCTCTGGCTTTGTCTTG
This sequence comes from Trichosurus vulpecula, assembly GCF_011100635.1. Taxonomy (NCBI): domain Eukaryota; kingdom Metazoa; phylum Chordata; class Mammalia; order Diprotodontia; family Phalangeridae; genus Trichosurus; species Trichosurus vulpecula. Next base: position 95,594,852 of record NC_050579.1, read on the forward strand.
TATTCAGATGTTCATGGAACATTGGACTAATCCCTTATGACTCTATTTTCTGAGCTGAGTTTCAATGGGGCAGACCCCAAACATTGTCCTAACAAAAATTGGGGAGAGAGGTCCTTTAAAATGCAAAGCAGAGTGCAAATTTTCTATTTCATAAACCATTCTCATCAGTATGATGCTTTCTACCTGTGGCAAATCTGATTGAATCACCTAGGCAAATTCAGAGGCTATGGCCTCTTTCTTTAGACTCTGCCATTAAGTGGAAATGAACCATCTATGGAAGCAAAACAGGAACCTTTTTTATTATCTCTCACCGAACTGAAATAGCAATTAACCTCCTTCCTTCCCTCTCTCTCTTTCCCATCCACAAAAGCATCCACACAAGGGTTTTGCCTTCAGAAACAATTTATTGTTCAATCAATGCCTATTTACATGTAAAGCACTGAAGGGGATGTAAAGTCCTCGTCCCCAGCGAGCTGCCCCGGAGCCTTTAACTAGTACCCCTTGTGATGAGAGAACTGACCCTGTTTACATTTTTGGCAGTGACTGTTAGTTTGAGGCACTTGATGAAAGTGTGCTTGATTTCCTTATTTATTTCCAACAGTTCCTCATGCATAAATAAGTCTAAAATAAGGCCTGGGTAATGCCAACCATATGCTAGAGAAATCAGTAAATCCAGGGAAGTCCATGCACACCCTCACAGGTCCCACAGCAGATCAGTCTGGCCTAATGTTTGGGCTTTGCAGCATGTTGCAACTTCATAGATGAAACAGAATAACAGAAAGTCCACTTGTCAGTTCAAAGTTCCATCCACAAACTCAAATGGGCTCAGTGAAACTAATGAAGTTACTATTACTGATAATTGGGCCATTTAGTGAAAACAGAAATATTCCCTGCATCAGAATAATAGTTTTCATTTATACAATACTAGGTAGCATTTATACAGATTGAAAGTTTGCAAAACACTTTACAAATATTTCTCTTTATCATAACCATTGTGGGAGGTAGGTCCTATTATCCTTCCCATTTTACAGATAGGGAAACTGAGGCAACAGAGATTAAGTGACTTGGCCAGGGTTGCACAGAGAGTATCTGAAGCTAGATATGAATGTATCTTCCTGAGTCCAGGTCCAGGCCTCTATCCACTAGGTCACTTAGATGCCTCAATGCTAGTATAATACTATAAGTTGTGACCTTATTAGCAATAGAGCTATAATTTGCATAGTTAGACTAGAACTCTGCCCCAGGGTGCTCCCATCTGGCCCCAGTGGGGAGGGATCTTGCCTTGAGATTCTCCAAGAGCTGCAACCATCCTGGGCTGCCACCATTAGGTACCTATAAACATGGTGCCCATTCTGTCATTGCTATTGTCTTTTCTCCAACCCCCATTACCAGGGAGGTGCGGGCCCCATTCTGGGGGAAGGGAGACCAAACCAAATGTTCCTTGTGATGCCATGCCCTCGGACCTGCTGTTAAACCATCCTCTGTGCCATTATTCCTTCTTGGTGTAAGATGTTGCTTTCAGTGGCATTGATCATTTCCAGCTCATGATAGTGATCGATCGAGAAGTTAGAAATTAAAATAGGAGAAGAGCAGGGCTTGAGGTGAGGACCACAAGGCCCTAGGACAACTTCACTTGAAATAATAACTGACATTTACATAGCGCTTTAAGGTTTGCATATTTGAGACTCAAAATAATGGTGTGAGGTAGCTACTATAGGTATTGTTATCCTTATTTTTCGATGAGGAAACTAAGGCTTAGAGAGGTTGAGACATTTGCTGATGGTCATACAGCTAGTAAGTATCAGGGGTGGGATTGAAACTTATTAATAATACATTAATTTAAACTCATTAATAAACTAATAAACAAACACATCATATTATTATCCTGACTTCAGGTGTAGCACTTTTCCCACTATACCTTGTCGCTGAATTGCTTTTTGGTCATGTCTGACTCTTCGTGACCCCATTTGGGGATTTCTTGTCAAAGATACTGGAGTGGTTTGCCATTTCCTTTTCCAGTTCATTTTGTTGTTTGTCCTTCATTCTCAAAGAGGACCATGGCATCAGGGAGGTGATGCCATGACATGCAGGTGAACTGGATTTAAGAGAGGGAGGGCTGTACAAAGTCACCAGCCTCGCTTTCTCCCCTGGAGCCATCTGGGTCTAGTGACAAGATATAGATCAGGATGACTGGAGATGGCCCTGGATGCAATGGGAGACCTTGGCCTTTTCAAGCTAAAGTCTTAAACAGGTCTCAGTATGACTGAGGCAACACCCAAACAGAGCTCATTTTACAGATGAGGAAACTGGTGTCCCCCAAAAAAGTGGTATTGAGATCTTAACGAAAGTGATAGCGTGTCTTGCTTTTCTGGTGATTTCAGGTACCCATGACACAATTTAAAATGGGAAAGAAAGTAGAAAAAAAGATCTAGGAGCTTTTCAAATAATTTACAAAGTCACATACTAAAAGCTCATTCACTTAGAGGGAAATTCCTTAGATCTTGACTCTGTCACCTTACTTATTCTTACTTACAAGATGATTTATCTAATTTCTAAGAAATAAAATGTTTTCTATTTTGTTTGTCAAGGTTTGTAAAGTGCTTTGCAAATTTTAAATCTCTGTATGAATGCTACCTACCTATCATTGCATAAATGCTAACTATTATTATGACCACAGAAGTAACACATTAGGAAAGGGGGATGGGGTAGCACTGCCAGAGACAGATCTATTGACAGCAGTAAGAAATCACACCTAAAGCCTGTCAGTGAGGGAAGAGATTAGAATTGTAACAAGGAGACAGAATAACTAAAAAAAAAGCCTGGCACCATTTTGTATGAGAGTACAGAGCCTTGTATAAACATCTTAATAGGCCTTAAGGATGCCAGTGTAATAAAGCTTAGCACAACAACTATGCTTGTAATCCTGACTGTGAATTAGGGATTGCTATAGCATCCTACTTTGTAGGATGCCTGAAGCCTGTCCTTTCTCTAATCGAGTCTTATGAGACAATCCGTTCTTAAGTGACTTGCTCAGGGTCACACAGCTAGTGAGTATCTGATGCCAGACTTGAACTCAGGAAGATGAGCCTTCCCTACTACAGTCCTGGCATTCTATCCACTGCATCACCTAGGTGCCCAGCTCTTCATATTCATAATAATCTCATAAGATATAATAATATTCATAATTCATTTATATAATTGTATCATACATGATTATATTTCTATTTATTTATAATAATTTCATATTTATGACAACCTCATATGGTATAATAATATTCATAATTCATTTTATATGATTATATAATATATGATTATATTCTTGTGTATATCATATTCATAATAATCTCATAAGATATGATAATATTCATAATCATTCAAATGTAATTATACAACATGGTTATATTCTTATATGTAATAATATATTCATAATGATATCATAAGATATAATCATAATTCATTTTATCTGTAATCATATATGATTACATTCTTATTCTCATATATATAATTATATCACAATTCGTAATAATCTCATAATCATCATCATTGATATCGATAGCTAGCATTTATACAGTGCTTTAAGTTTGCAAGGCACTTTAAAAATATTCCCTCATTTTATCCTCATAACAACATATGAGGTAGGTGCTATTACTATCCCCATTTTACACATAAGGAAACTGAGGCAAACAGAAATTAAGTGACTTACCTGGGATCACACAGATAAGTGTCCGAAGCTGGACTTGAACTCAGGTCTTCCTGAATACAGGTCCAAAGCTCTAACCATCACACTACCTGAAACTGATCTTCCTAAAGCATGTCTCTCCTCTGTTCAAGAAATTCCAGTATCATGTTGCTGCCTCTTGGATAAAGTGGAAATTCCTCCGTTCGGTACAAAGTGTTTCACCATCTGACTCCAGTTTACCTCTCTGGGACCGTTGTATCTTACTCATCTTTATGACACTTCTCAGGCAGATTGGACTAATTACCATTCCCTGCACAGAGCATTCCAATTTCTCTCTCTTTGCTTTTGCACAGGCTGTTCTCTAAGACTCTCAGCTCACCCCCGCTTTCTAGAATCCCTTCCTTCAAAGCTAAGCTCAAGGGCTACTTCCTATGGGAGGCCTTTTCCGATCGAATCAGTGGCCAGCATCCTTACCTTCCCTCAGAGTTACTTTGCACAGCACCAGCAGGCACCCTTTCTATCTCCTACTGCACAGAGTGACCCAGAGAACGCTACCCTAGGTTCAAGGTAGGTCTTTTGTTGTTGTTGTTAAGACGTTTTTTCAGTCACGTCTGACTCTCCGTGACCCCATTTGGGGTTTTCTTGGCAAAGATACTGGAGTGCTTTGCCATTTCATTCTCCAGCTCATTTTACAAATGAGGAAACTGAGGCAAACATGGTTAAGTGACTTGCCTAGGGTCACACAGCTAGTAAGTATCTGAGTCCGGATTTGAACTCAGGAAGATGAGTCTTCCTCCCTCCAGGCCTGGCATTCTACCCACTGACCCACCTAGGTAGGTGCCTAGTAATAATTCATCTACATCCATTCAAACCATAGTTCACAAATATCTACTAAGAAGCAGCTAAATGGAGCAGTGATGGAGACGGGCTTGGAGGGAGAAACACTTGAGTTTAAATCTGACATTTACTAGTTGAGTGACTCTGGCAAGTCGACCTCTGCCTCAGTTTTCTCATCTGTAAAATGAGGATGATAATAATGCCTATTTGACAGGGCTGTGGTGAGGATCAAATGCCGTCATATTGTAAAGTGCTTACCACAGTGCCTTGTACATAGAAGGTGCTTAATAAATGCTTATTCCATTCTCTACTGATGAGTTTATTTTTTACAGTCAGCCAGAGGATATAATTAGGTCAAAGCAAAGCCATTTAATGAAATAGCATGGTCTATAAAACATTTCTCCTATATTCTTTGGTCAAACTATCTAAGAGAAATATATATCTTCGATAGGAAGGGTAGATGCAACAGGAAATGTGGCCGGGGTACAGGTACAGAGGGGAGCCTTGTACCTCCAGTGTTTCAGGGCCACTAATGTCTTCTGGTGACGGTACTTCTTCTCCAAGGCCTGATGGATCCCTGCTAGTCTTTGTTGGGAATGTTATGGTCAGTGGTTGTATACTTTCCATCACATGCTACCAAGCGTAACCCCACTGGATGGGAACATGGCTCTGGATTTTATTTCTACTTCCAGCTTCAGCTGAAGTCCTTGGCTATGGTGCTATCTCTTGTTTATGAGAACAATGAACCTCTGCTATATTCTTGTGTGTGTGCGTGTGTGTGTGTGCGTGTGTGTGTGTGTGTGTGAGTAGGTGTACAAGTGTGTAAAAAAGACTGTAACTTATGCATCGGTGTAATAGAAAATACATTTAAAAAGTAAATAAAAAACTAAAAATAAGTTTGTTGTTGCTGTTCAGTCATTTCAGACTCTCTGTGACCCCATTTGGGGTTTTCTTGGCGAAGATAGTGGAGTGGTTTGCCATTTCCTTCTCCAGCTTATTTTACAGATGAGGAAACAAAGGCAAACAGCCTTAAGTGATTTGCTCAGGGTCAGACAGCTAATTAGTGTCTGAGGTCAGATTTGAACTCACAATGATGAGTTTTCTGATAGCCATCTAGATGCCTAAAAAAATACATAAATTAAAAAATAAAAATACAATATCAAAAAGTAATCAGTTTTAGTACCTTACATTTGAATAGGTGCCAATAGTTTCAGTTTTAGAGGCCAGGCTTACTGCAACAGTAAGAAAAATAAATTATTCCTTTGAAAATCCTTTGGAGGCCACTTTGTGGTCCTTTCTGTAGATCCTTCATGATTTACTTAATTACAATGGAAATCTATGATTTGATTCAACCTTCAGATAAGACATTCTAGCTTGCATGATCTCATCAACCTGGAGAATACGGGTGGTAGTCATAGAGCACGAGAGAAGAAGCTCCTTTTTGACACAATAATTGGCCCAAGTGCCAGCTTCTGCCACAATAACTGGTTCACCTATTTTCAAATAGACACCGACAAGTTGTCCTGACTCTGAATTTTCAGCTTGTACCTTAGCAAGAACCTTGGGAATAGTAATAATGCATCAACGAAAGCTTGTACTCCAAGATGGGCCCTTTCTTTTACTTAATAAGAGCTTTAGCTCTGGCTACTTCCACTATGCCAGAACCTGGAATCACACAACCATCTTCAGTAATATTCTTTTTTTTTTGGAGGGGCCTAGGCAATTAGGGTTAAGTGACTTGCCCAAGGTCACACAGCTAGTAAGTGTGTCAAGTGTCTGAGGCAAGATTTGAACTCAGGTCCTCCTGACTCCAGGGCCAGTGCTCTACTCACTGCACCACCTACCTACCCCAGTGGTATTCTTGATAGCTCTCAGACCATCTATGTCCTGGTTGTGTAAGTACGGGCTTATTTGGTCCCTTGATAGCAATGAGACAGATTGAGGTTTGCCATATTTTTCAATAAAGGTGAATTTCTCTACTCCCAGTGTGTGTTCATAGGCAAGTCCTATATGTCCCCGTCAAACATAAAACTATTCTCTATGACATGCAAGAGGTAGCTTCCATATTTACTCTCTCCACAGGGCCATTATATCTTCTTTTGCAAGAGCATTTAAAGAAAACAAGTCAATTTTGATTAATAATAACAAATCCTTTGGTTTTTATTATATTACTCTACAATGAATCTCCTTTTTGCTTTTATTAGTTTCTCCATATTTTTATTTAAAAAATTCAGAATTCACTTCTGTTTTTTCATATTCTAATGATACATGCAAATAAGGATGTAATCATCTCCTACTCTGTTCTTTATGTCAGGATGTCAGGCACCATGGTCCATAATCAATCCTCTGGTCAACATTATGTCAGTTTTGATTTATGTTTCATCTTCACAATCCCTGCCATGAAAAGATCAATAGGTTCACCTGATTTTCTGATGGCCAAAACTGAGTCTACCACTGCCTCTGTCAATACGTCATATAGTTCAGCATTAACTATATGCAGAGATATTTTGAACATCGTGCTAATTTTGACTTGATCTAAATCTTCAGTCTTTGTGGCTTCAAATCCTTCTATTGTCATTCAAGGGTCCAGGCTTTTAGAGATGCAGAAATCCACTGGTTTCAGCAGCTCTCCAATGATGAGAACATCTGAAGCAGTGCTATCACCAGTAACGGCATTCTGGGCTATAGATAGTTTTGCTATCAAGGAGGCTGTTGGGTGATGAATGAGTATCTCGTGTAACAGCATGTTGCCGTCTTTGCTAAGCGTGATGTCTCCAGCACCAGAAATAATCATCTTTATGGTCACCTGCAGTGCCACTTGAGTCCTAGTGACCTTGACTTTGGAGTTGAGCACTTTCATGCTCAACATGGGCAGGGAACCATGAAGGAGAAGGGGGCAGTGGAGGAGGAAGTGAGTGTAAGGGAAATAGCTAGGGAGAATATCACCTCATCTGGGGCCCCAAACTCAAGCACTCCACGAACCAGAGAGACTGCCCTACTCTTCTAGTTCAAGGCTTCAAGGCTTTTTTGGATCTCTTTTAGAAAACCAAGAATCTTCCTCTCATCCAAAGAAGGAAGGAAGGAAACAAACATTTACTATGAACCAGGCACTATGCTAAGTGCTTTACAAATATTATCTCAGTTTATCTCACCCCAGCCTGGAGGGTAGGTGGTTTGGTTATTTCTATTTAATAGCTAAAGAGACTGAAGCAGACAAAGGTTGTGACTTGCCTAAGGTAATAAGTGTTTGAGGCTGGATTTGAACTCAGGCCCTTTTGATTCCATGCCCAGTGCTCAATCCACTGTGCTACCTTTTCTCCTTTATTCAGTGCCCTTTCTGTTCCTTTTCAGAGTCTTAGCTAGACACTTTCTATCTTACTAATTCCCATCAGCTGAATCCTTGAGGTCAGGGATTGTTTGTTTTTTTGTTTTTGTATCCTCGATACCTAGTACAATGTCAAATATATAGTTGATCTTTAATAAAAGCTTGTTAAATGAATCAACAATGATCAAGAAAAATGAAAAATTACGTTTAGTATCCTTAGTTTGAGAAGGCACGGGAGTGTGTAATATATTCAGAAATATTTCCTTAGAAACTGCAAACCGATGCAACCATTTTAGAGAGCAATATGGAATTGTGCCCAAAGAGTTATAAAACTATGTATACCCTTTGACCCAGTAATACCACTAGTAGGTCTGTTTCCTCATGGGATTAGGGAAAAAGGAAAAGAACTTATATGTCCTAAAATATTTACAGTAACTTTCTTTGTGGTGGCAAAGAACTGGAAGGTGAGAGGATGCCCATCAATAGGGGAATGACTGAACAAGTTGTGGTGTATGATTATAATTATAATTCTCTATGAGAAATGATGAGGTGGTCAAATTTTCGAAAAACATGGAAAGACTTGCATGAAAAAATGAAGAGTGAAATGAGCAGAACCAAGAGACATTGTATACAGTAACAACAACATTGTTCTATGAACAAACGTGAATGACTAAGTCACTTTGAGTATTATAAATACGCATATCAACTAAACAGGACCTATGAAAGAAGATGCTATCCACCTCCAGAGAAAGAACTGATAAATAGAAGTAGGTATAGTATGGTTTTACATATATACGCACATATCTGTGTCTAATGTTGGCCTTCTCTAATGCAGGGTGGGGAGGGAGAGAAAAAAACAAAAAGTGCATAGCAGAGAACAAAGAGAACTCAGATGGAAGCACAGAAAAGCATGGTAGATGTGTGAACAATGTGTAGTATTTGTTACATTTTAAAAAAAAAATAAGTAAATAGTGTGAAATGGAGATTTACGGTTTCGTATTGAATCCTCTTTTTGTGTTGGGCTGTGTACATGGAAATGTGATTTTTTTTGGTCTTTTGGTATTTAAGTTCAAAATGAATAAAAAATAAAAAAAATTCTATCAAGATTAATTAACTTTAAAAAAATTAGCTTTTATGAAAACAAATGTTAAGGAAAGTGTCCTAGCTCTACCGGATCTCAAACAGTATTATAAAGTGGTAATCATCAAAATGATCTGGTACTGGCTAAGAAACAGAGTGGTAGATCAGTGGAATATATCAGGTGCACAAGACACAGTAGTAAATGATCATAGTACTCTAGTATTTGATAAACCCAAAATTCTAAGCTTTTTGGGACAAGAACTCACTATTTGACCAAAAACTGCTGGAAAACAGGAAAACAGTATGGCAGAAACTAGGAATAGACCAACATTTTATACCATATACTAAGATAAGCTCAAAATGGGTTCATGATTGAAACATAAAGGGTGATACCATAAGCAAATTAGGAGAGTAAGAAATAGCTTACCTGTCAGAGTTATGGAGAAGATCAAACAACAGAGAACATTATGAGATATAAAATGATAATTTTGATTATATTAAATTTAAAAGTTCTTATACAAACAAACCAATGCAACCAGAATTAGAAGGAAAGCAGAAATCTGGGAAACAATTTTTGTAGCAAGTATCTCTTATAAAGGCTTCATTTTTCAAATATATAGAAAATGGAGACAAATTTATAAAAATACAAGTCATTTCCCCAATTGATAAATGCTCAAAGGACACGAACAGGAAATTTTCAGATGAAGAAATCAAAGCTATCTATAGTCATACAAAAATGCTCTAAATCACCATTGATCAGAGAAATACAAATCAAAATAATTTGGGGGTACCACCTCATACCTATCAGATTGGCTAATATGACAGAAAGGGAAAGTGATAAATATTGAAGGGGATGTGGCAAAATAGGGACACTAATGCACTGTTGGTGGAGTTGTGAACTGATCCAATCATTCTAGAGAGCAATTTGGAACCATGCCCAAAATGCAATCAAACTGCATACACTTTGATCTAGCAATACTACTACCAGGTCTGTATCCCAAAGAGATCAAAGAAAAAAAAAGGGAAAGAAACCTATTTGTATAAGAATATTTATAGCAGCTCTTTTTGTAGTGGTAAAGAATTGGAAATTGAGGGGATACCCATCAATTGGGGAGTGGCTGAACAAGTTGTGGCATATGATTGTAATGGAATACTATCGTGCCATAAGAAATGACGAGCAAGATGATTTCAGAAAAACTTGTAAAGACTTACATGAATTGATGTAAAGCGAAGTGAGCAGAACCAGGAGAACATTGTACAGAGAAACAGAGATATTGTTCAATAAAGAATTGTGAATGACTTAGCTATCCTCAGCAATACAGTGATCCAAGACAATTCCAAAGGATTCATGATAAAAAAATGCTATCCTCCTTTAGAGAAAGAACTGATGGAGTCTGAATGCAGATCAAATCATACTATTTTCCAATCTGTGTGTGTGTGTGTGTGTTTTCCTGTGTGTCTGTATCTTCTTTCACAAGATGGCTAATATATAAATATGTTTTGCATGATTGCACATGTATAACCTATATCAAATTGCTTACTGTCTCGGGGTGGGGGGGTGCAGATAGAACGGAGCGAGGGAGAAAGTTTGGAACTCAAAAATTTTAAAAATGAATGTTAAAATTATCTTTACATGTAATCGGGGGAAAATAAAATATTATTTTAAAAATTAAAAATAAGTTTAGGCTCTTAAAAGTGGTAATCTTCAATTACCTGAAACATTTGTTTATGTAGAACATTTCCCTCCATGATGATGTCCGATAAACAAGTTATTACTCTGTTAAGATAATCTGAAGGTAATGAGATAATGCACGCCATCTCATTCAAAGAATTTTTCAGAGTTCTCGGTAGAAATGAGTGGAGAAATCTGTTTCTTCTCCCACCCTAGTTCACTCTGTCTTTAAGGAAGGGATCAGACTACTCAGGAGTGAGATATAGTGGTTTTTACAGGATGGTAAATAGTGGGCTGTTCCCACATCTTTCCAGGGTGCCTTCCATAGTGAGTCTTTATGTGTAGACTGAGCACATCTGTGTAGGTGATGATTAAAAGCACTCCCCAACCCCAACTCCCAACCCCTTTTTTGTGGAGGTTGTTCTTAAAACCAACTCAGAAACATCCTTACTCTTAACAGCTAGCTCTCTCTGTCAATTTTTAGTGGACAAGGAAAGGCTGCTAAAAGAAAATGGATCGTCCTGGGCCCCGAGGACCTCAAGGCTTCGCTTCGTTTTTGTCACAGGTTGCTCATCATGTAATTAGGAGGGAGCTTCCTATGTCCACTGGTAATGTTTGAGAACTGTTTTTGGAGTCAGGAAAGGGGAACTTGGGAATTCAGAAGCTGAGTAGGTGAGGCATACAGTAATAGATTATACATAAACTGTTTTAAAATAAGAAAACCCAGCATCACATTCAGAAGATTTAGCTTTTTGAGTTGAAAAAAAAAATGACCATTCATCCTTTTCTCTCCCCTATGCCCAGAATTGCAGATTTGTAAGGTTCTGGGGCCCTTTTCTATGTAACAGTTGGGTTTGTGGAAGGACAAACCATGATATAGGGGACTTAAGATGTTTATTGTACCCTGGTGAGATAGAGGTAAATAGTAGGTAGCAGAAGATGTTTATAAATGTTGATAATGACATTAGGATCAGGAGGACAAGCGTGTGTGAAACTGTCCCTTTCTTACCTTCTTGACTCTTCGTTTAGGGAGGGTGGTCTTTCAAGGCTCAGGGGAGGGCATCAGGTTTTGAGAAGTATATTTTCCATGGTGATAATTCAAAATTGTTACATTTACCTAGAACTGAGTTCACCTTCTAGGGGAAGAATAACCATATATCATCACCTCCACCTTCATTCCCATAGTTATGATATTCCAAGCTCTAAAAAGAACATCTGAGACTGTCAGGAAGTAAATGGACTACTTTTTAATTCTCAGAGGAGGTTTGCTCACCTCTTCATCAGTGGTGGTGAATTTCCAATCACCAGCTCTTGGAAGACTTCAATAGTCTTCCAGGCTGTAAAATCGACTTCTAAAAAAAAGGAGAATATATCTTGCAGTTCCAAATGTAATACGTGATCTAGAAAGAGGAGGAAACGACTCATCTCCCTTAAAACTTAAGGGAAGAGTCTCAAGCTAGGAGTGAGATGGTGTTCTCAGACATGGGGAATGAGTTGCTGGATGCCAGGAAAATGCTGGTCCATTGCTTGTGTATGCATGTCGCTTGCTGTGCAGCTGCAGACCTATTCCCTTTGAATTGTCTGACATCTGAGCCCTGTTGGAATCCTTTCCTGCAGGAGTCTTCTTGAACTTACAGGCTCAGTTTGCTTATTTGTCCTCAGAGCTTTGGATTCCTGTGGTGTCTCTGTTACGTGGCTCCCATAACATAAAGATCAAAGGTTGTCTTTGCTAATACTGTGTCTAATTTTGAAATCCAGTCTCCTGAAATTGAGGCAAGTGGAAGAATATGCCCAGAGAATAGTGATGAACTTATCTGAAGATTAGTGGGAAGCATGGCTGTTGTACACATTTGTCATTTTTTCTGTCTGCTGAGGTTGATTTCTCGTATTTCTGTTGGCTTGAGAATGAGGCAAAGAATACAGAAACGTAGTACAAAAATACTGACTAAATGAAGTGAGGATTTAAAAAATTTGATCTTTCAGTGTTTCATGCCTCTCTCTCTTTGCTCTATATGAGCTTTGAAGGATTTGATTAATTTTGAAAAAAATGTAGTTTATTACTGAAAGGTATCAACTCTTTCTGACCCTTCCCTCCTTCCCTTTCCTCCTTTCCTTTCCTCCTTCCCTTTCCTTCCTCCCTCCCTCCCTTCCTCCCTTCCTTTTCCCTCATTCCTTCCTCCCTTCCTTCCTCCCTTCTTTTTCCCTCCCTCCCTCCTTCCTTCCTTCCTTCCTTCCTTCCTTCCTTCCTTCCTTCCTTCCTTCCTTCCTTCCTTCCTTCCTTCCTTCCTTCCTTCCTTCCTCCCTCCCTTCCTTCCCTCCTTCCTTTCTTTCTTCCTTCCCACTGGCTGCCTGCCTTCCTTTATTAAGTACCCATGATGATTCTGAGAAAATACCAGGTTCTGGGAATGCAAAGACAAAAACCTTCCCTGAAGAAGTATATATTCTATTTGGAGCATAATTATAAAATATAGAGAGAGTAAATACAAAGTAATTTCTGGAGGATAGGGGAGGCACTAGAAATTGGGGTCTCCTAGGGAGATTTCCTATAGGGAATGATCTTTGATGTGAGCTTTGAAGGAAGCTAGGGGTCCTAACATACAAAGGTGAGGAGAGAGTGTTCAAAGGCACCTTAACTTCTATTTGTGGTTGGTCATCAACCTAAAACCTAAAACAAAATAGTCTGATTTTGCATTTTTAGTTGAAATGCAGAATTGTACTGAGTGGGATCAATAAATGTTAGAATCCCTAATTTTTGTAATGGAACCTTACTTGTACAATACTTTTTAGTGGAGCAGAATCTGAGATGAAAGGTTTGTTTAGAAATAGTCAGCTAGACAAACCATTTATTAAGCACTTACCACATACCAGGAGATGGAGCAGTCAGGGGAGTTAGTAGATCTGGGAGTGGAATGAATGACGGTGGGGCTCCTCATAAGACAGGATCCTAGACGGCAACTCACCAATCAGGCAAGGAATAATTGCGTTGTGTGCAAGGAGATTTAGCAATTCAGTACTCAAAAGGCTTCACTTTATGGGAGCATTGCCTTTTGGGAGATTTCATGCCTTGAGTTCACGGTGAGAGGAAATGCTTTAGAATTAAACCGACGTGGATAATAGTTGAATTACCTTCCTTACAGAGCTTGTTGGAAGGCTCAAACAAAATACTATATGTAAAATGTTTTTTTAAACAACCTTTTAAATACAAGACATGTCAATTTCATTGTAATTATTACCATTATTAGATTAAAAAATTTATGTCTATGACCTTTAATGGGAATGGCAGAATAAGTCATATTTCAGAAGATTATTAGGGATAGATGGTCCTTGACCATGACTAGAATGGAGCAGTTCCTTCCAAAGCTATGGCAAGAGGTAACTGAATGATTCTTTTGCCACTTTGGCAGCCAAAGATGGTGGTGTCTGGGTGTTGAACCTTAAAGTTAGTGTTTGAACAGAGTGTGCTGGAATTCAATAGCTCAGAGACAGGTCTGCCAGAAAAGCTACACAAAATCGGGTTTTGGACACTGGGCTGGAAATTGTGATTGGCTAAGGCAGTGAGAGCTGTGCTTTTCAACATCTCCAGCAAAATAGAGTTCTCTGGGGCCTGAACATATTGGTACATTCATATATTTTCATATTTTAGCCATCCTTCTCCACTTCCTTTCATTTCTTTTGCTAAATGAGAAAGTAACATCCTCTGGGGGTTAAATCCTTCCCAACTGCTTGGAAATTGTGCCAATGATCTACAATACATGAATTATAAGGGAATTTTATGGAGCAGCATGAGGGTTGTCAACAGACCAACTAGTTCTAGAAAAACTATTTTTTCTGACATTTGGAACACTTTTACTATATTTATATTTTAGTAATGCCTTCCCTGCCCAAGAATTTTCTCCTGTATACAAGGGAAGAGGATTTCTTATTCTAATTATTCTAATATAAATGAGCAACCATATGTTAACTTTTAATACCACTTTTCACTGGGAAAATAGCTACCCTCATTGATGTTTTTTCTTGAAATGAGTAAGTTTTTTTTTATAAAAGGAAACAAAGTTGTCACCTAATTTTCCCAACATTGCTTGGCAAGTTAGTGGCAAAGATAGGATTATCACTCTCACCTCAGGATTAATCCACCTCCTATACGCCTAGCTGCCTTATCTACTTTTTCCAAAAAGAGTTTACACATTTCTCCTGAGGTTCTGAAGAAGATTATAGAAGCAGTTGGACCTCTACTGAGCCTGGTTATTTCTGAGGGATGGAAAAAACACAGTGTGGATTGTGTCCATGTCCAAGTTACCAATAATGGCAAGTCTAATAAATATTCTTGGTAAGGAACATGTCTCCTTTACAAAATAATAATTAAAAAAATAAAATTTTGGACTGACTTTTTCTTATTTTGGGAGCTCGTATCAAAAATGGAACCCATAATGCTCAGCATCAGTGGTTTTATCTTTTCATATGAAATACGATATCTATATTACTCCTATCTGTAGACATTTACATAGTACTTCAAGGTTTACAAAGTGTTTTCCTAGCAACATCGACATGATGTAGGTAGCACAAGTATTTATTATTTATAAATAACATATATTCATATATTATGTGATATATTTATAAATATATAAGATATTATTTAACTCACTTAAAAGATGAGGAAACAAAGGTTCAAAGGGGTAATGCGACTTATTAGAGAACATGTAGCTAGTAAATGTTGGAGGAAGGACTCCAGTCCAGGTTTTCTGAATCTAAGCTAGTGCTCTTTGTACCATAAACCATGCCGTCTTTGCACATGCACACGTATGTATGTTTGACTCATGCTAAAGAGAAAAATTTGGGTTGATGTCTGAAACACAGATAAGCTCCATAGGATAGTGACTTTGTTTTATTTACATTTTCATCTTTAACCTTGCCAAGTTTAATACATTGTAGTGACAACACCCAAGGTGGCTACATGCTTCTCGAATTCACCAGACAAATGATTTTTTATGAGTATGATTTTTGCTTTTATCTCCATCACTAACTAATGCAAGCTTGAATTGAACTTGGGGTTGTCCTTGGGCAGCTATGATGATGATTCTTCTAGAACTATCTCTTTCCCTGTCTGACAGAAGCCTTTATTTTCTTAAGGAACATTTTGTAATTATACTTACTTAAATTGTGAGTCGCATATTGACTTAGAAAACCACGTATTAATATTATCTTTGTATTTTTATTTTATTAACTATTTCTCAATTACATCTTGTTTGGGCCTTACTTGGAAGTGTTTTGGGCCACAAGCAGCCCATAGGCATAGGTTTGACAACTCTGGTTTAGAGGTATATAATTCCTCTAAATTTTTTATATTATCTCATTGTTTTTAATTTAATTAAATTACTTCCTCTATGGTTTAGTCTTTGACCTATTCATTCTTTAGTATTGCCTTTAGTACTAGTATTTAGGTTCCATTTAAGGAAGTCAGTGTGGTATAGGGGAAAGAGGGCTGGTTCTGGAATCAGAGAACCTGGGTTCAAATCCTCACTCTGAAACTCATTACCTATGTGATGTGGGACAAGTCATTTAATTTCTCTGGGCCTCAATTTTTTCATATGGAAGTTGAGGAGGTTGGACTAGATAGCATGCTTCTGTGGTTCCTTACAACATTAGATCTGTAAGTATAAATCATTTATTCATACTTTCCTTATTGCTTAAATTTTCTTATTGCTGTAGTCTATAGAAGATGTGTTCAATGTTTCTGACTTTTCAGATTTGAGCACTTTATGATCTAGTACATGATCACAGCAATTGTAAAAGTGGCACACAATGCTAAAAAATATGTACACTTCTTAAGATTCCCATTTAGTAATCTTGCGTAGTAATCCCATTCACTAATCCAAGGGCTATCAAATCTCCCCTTCTTCTCAGTATTTTTTTTTTAGGCCCTAAGCCGATTTCTTATTTATCTTTCTGTAAGATCAGAGTCAGAGAGAAGCATGTCAAAATATTTGACAATTATTAACCCTTAGTTCGGGTAGCTTTTCTTTCCTCTTTCCTTAGATGCTATGCTATTTTATTCGTATATATTTAATATCAGTGTTGTTTCATTACATGTCTTAAAGAATAATGTGATTTTCCTGTTTATTTCTCAACCATCTGTATTTTTATGATTGCCTTGTCTTAGATCTGATTGCCATTCCTGCTTATTGGCTTCAAGTGAGGCATAATAATTTCTACTCCAATCTTCTAATTTGATTCTTTATGAATTTTTATATTTGAAATATGTTTCTTACGAACAATAAACTTTTGGGATTGCTTTCTAAGTAATTCTGCCACTCTCTTCTGTTTCATGGACAAATTGCATTCTATCAAATCATGTTGTAATGTTTATTCTCCCCCACCCCCACTTCTATATTTCACCTTTAGAAGAAAAAACAATGGGGAGGGGAAGGGAATGAAATCAGCAATAGGTATCTAGTTTATATTACTTGGAATGATATAATCACAAACTTCTCCTTTCTACCTAACACTAGTTCTTACCCTACTCCCCTCCTTTTTTTCATAATTAGTCCTTCACCTTGATTATGGATATCCCCTCCCCAACTCCATCCTTCATCTCAAATCCTGCTCTTTTCTCCCTTTCACCTGCCAAGACCCCTATTCATTTTATTGTGCTTTTGTTGCTATTATATTTTCCCTCAATCTTCCTCTGCCTAGCTCAGATGAAAAATGAGATCCCCATTCTCTCAGGCCCCATTTGCAAGCTTGAGTAATCTCCTGATGCCCCAATTACAAGAAGAAATATGCTCCTATCCTACTCATCATTCCTTTCCTAGAGTATTTCTTTTCTTTTGTTCTTTGTTTGTTTTCTAAACACCCAAACCTGAACATTACTTTTCTTTCTTCCTTCTTTGTTCCATAGAAATAAAGGGATTCCAAAGAATAGTAATCTCTTCTCCTTTCATGATACAAGCCTTTGGTCATTACAATCTTTTTGGTTATTCAGAGTTTTTTTTACCTTCCTAGGCTTCTGTTCATCTATATTCATCTGTAGAAGAATTTGCCCAGGGCTCAGCTTTGCAGGATAAGTTATTACTGGGTTTATACCTTTTTTGCAAGGTGCTTACTATCCTAATAAGTTTGGTTGCAGGCTGTTTATTCACCATTGAAGTTTTACAATATATGTATGTATGCATACACAAATACATATGTGTATATGTTAAATTATTTTTATTTTGTTAAATATTTCCCAATTACATGTAAAAATTTTCTATTCATTTTTTAAAAATTTTGAGTTCCAAATTCTCTCTCTCCCACCTGTCCCACCTGCCTTGAGAAATCAAGCAATTTGATACTGATTATACATGTGAAGTCATGCAAAACATTTCCATATTAGCTATGTTGCAAAAGAAAACACAAAAAACCCAAAAGAATAAAAATAAAGTTAAAAAGTATATGCTTCACTCTGCATTCAGATTTCATCCATTCTCTCTCTGGAAGTGAATAGCATTTTTCATCATGGGTCTTTTGGGTCAATTATAATGTTTTTGGATCATCATCTTAATCAAAGTAGCTAAATCTTTCACAGTTGATCATCCTCACAATATTGATGTTGCTGTGTACAGTGTTCTCCTAGTTCTGTTCACTTAACTTTTCATCAGTTCATGTAAGTCTTCCCTGGTTCTTCTGAAACCATCCTGCTCATGTATTCCCTCACAATCATATACCACAAGTTGCTCAGCCATTCTCCAATTGATATGCATCCCATCAATTTCCAATTTTTTGCCACCACAAAAAGAGCTGCTACAAATATTTTTGTACAAAGAGGTCCTTTTGCTTTTCTTTGATCTCTTTGGGAGACAGACCTAGTAGTGGTTCAAGTTTTATGTTAACAGCTCTACTCTTACTCCTCAAATCACAGATTAGACCAAAGCAAAACAAAAAAACAAAACCTCTCTCACTTAATTTCTCTTATTAGACCTTCTAAATTCTGAAAGTCCTTGTGGACCATTTATTCTCTTTCTGGGGATTTTCTTGGAGTTTCTGTGGAATTATCATCTTCTGTAATTTTATCACTCAAATAGACAACAAGCATTTATTTGGCACTTACTGTGTTCCAGGCATTGTGTTAGAAGCTACAGATAGGAAGAAAAAGCAACCGTAGTCCTTATTCTCAGTGAGCTTATATTCTGATGGGAGAGGTAATATGTAAATAAGTAGGTAATGCATGATATGTACAGATCTGATGGAAAACAGCCTTAGAGAGAAAGACTATTGACATCTGAGGGAACTGAGAAAGGCCTCTTTCAGGAGGAAATACTCGAGCTTAAAGGAAATCAGGGATTCTAGGAGTCAGAGATTAGTAAGAACATTCCTGGTATGTGGGACAGCCAGTGCCAAGTCATAGACAAGGGAAATACAGCATCATGTATGTGGAACAGCAAATAAGACAACTATGACTGGACCATAGAATATATGGAAAGGAATAACGAGTAAGAAGTTTGGGGAAATATGAAGAGGCCAGGTTGTAAAGAGCTTTAAATGCCCAAAAGAGAATTTTATATTTGATCCTAGAAGTAATAGGGAGCCACTGAAATTTATGGAGGAGGAGGTGACATGGTCAGACATATGCCTTAGGAGAATCACTTTGCCAGCTGAGTGGTGGATGGATTAGTGTGGGAAGAGACTTGAGGCAGGCAGACTAGCCAGAAGACTTTTTTTTTGATAGTCCAGCATAAGGTGATGAGGATTAATATTAAAGTGGCAATTGTGTATGTGAGAGATGTTGTAAAGGTAGAAGCAAGTTGACAACAAATTGGATATTTGGGGTAAATGCTAATGAAGAATCAAAGCTGACGTTGGGAGCCTGAGTGACTAGGAGGATGGAGGTATCCTAAACCCTAGTAATACTAGTGATAAAGAAATTCTGAAGTGTCCTAACCACTAGTAATACTAGTGATAAGGAAATTCTGAAGTGTCCTAACCACTAGTAATACTAGTGATAAGGAAATTCTGAAGTGTCCTAACCACTAGTAATACTAGTGATAAGGAAATTCTGAAGTGTCCTAACCACTAGTAATACTAGTGATAAGGAAATTCTGAAGTGTCCTAACCACTAGTAATACTAGTGATAAGGAAATTCTGAAGAGGGGACAGTTTAGGATAGAAAGATAATTTCAGACATGTTAAATCTGAGAGGCCCACAGGACATCCAGTTCCTGCCAAAAGACAGGTGGGTGATACAGGACTGGCACTCAGGAGAAAGACTAGGGTCATAATTATAGATCTCAGAAGTTAGACCTAGTAAATGAAAAACCAATGAAGGCCTCAGAGAACAGATAATTAAACATATCTTCTCCCTTATGTTGGAGAGATAGGGGACTATTAGACTATATTATAGAAGTTGGGAAACTGACCTGGTAAAACTTGATCTGTAAATAGAACTTTTGAACTAGATGGCAGATCGCTGATGTCTGATCTGAGTACCTCATTACTAATGAGTCCACTGAGAGCTGAGGAGGGACAGGAAAAACTGTCATGAGGGAAGGGGGGAGAGGAGAAAGTTGTAATTAGGGAATACTAGCAATTAGACTGAGGAAGTTAGCTAAGAAAAGGATAAATGGATATGTGATTGGGTTGGTGGCAGGTTAGAAAATGCAATAAAACAAGCTGGGAAGAAGGGAGGTGAAAAGACACTCTTGTGTTTATGAAAATGCTGGGAATTTTCCCACATGTTTAGTGCTATCTGCAGAGAATGCTTAGGTTTCTGGAGGGTCTAGTGGTTGACCAGCCTGCATTGAACAGTAGACCTTGTTAGGTTTTGCCCTCTTGTTTAATATTGAGGCTTAAGAAAGACAACGGGAAAGAATGACCAAAAAAAAATCACTGACTCAGTCACCACAACAGCATCAACATGTGAATTCCATGAAACTCTAGACAACTCCTAGAACTTGGGAAACTTTAGTGAGGCATTCCATTGCCTTGACTAAAGGGAACATACAGCATACTATAAACAGACTTTCAATTTACAGTTTCAAGAGAAATAGCTGTAGGCATAAATACTACTCCAGGCAGCCCCTGGACTCTGAGAGAGCCCCAGGAAAAGAGAACCCCTCTCCCCTCCATAAATGGAGATCTGGGTACTTTCTCACAATTAACATGAAATTTTTTTTGGTAATTAATACAAGATATGTTTTGCTTCCTGGCTCCGAATTTAAACTTATACCCTGGAAGCAGTCAACATTGGCAGGACTGCTTTATTTTCATTTGTCGTTCTTTCTGGAAGAGGACAAATGACATCAGGAGGGTGATGCCTTGACTTGGAAGTACATTGGATTTAAGTGAGGGAGGGCTGTGCAAAGTCATCAATCTCTCTCCTCCAGGGTTATCTAGATGCAGTGGGAGGCCTTGGCCTTTTTAAGCTAAGGTCTTTCCCAGGTCTCAGTCTGTCTGAGGTAGCACCCATTCAGTGATTAAAGGCTAGATAAGAATTGAGGCAAAAGATGGCGTAGTATGACTTCCCAAAAGAACCAGTCTGGGAGGGGAAGACGCTCTGGCCAGAACAGAAACAATTTCTATTTACACTAACTCTGAGCCATTAAATCCCAAACAGTGAGCAAGTGAGGCTTGGGCCAATCAGTAAGAGTCAGAATGATTTAGGTTTAAAGACATAGTCAAGTAGCTCCATTTGAATCCTGATGGGCTTTATCAAGCCTGGTTTACCAGAGCTATATTTCAAGAAATCAGATGAAAACTACATGAGACAAAAGAGTTAATTGTCCCAGTTTTTAAAACAAACAAACAACAATAAAGATAGAGTACCTGGCCTGGAGTCAGGAAGACCTGAGTTCATATCCTTAGACATTTACTAGCTGTGTGACCCTGGGCAAATCACTTCATCCTGTTTGCCTCTGTTTCCTCATTTGTAAAGTGAGCTGGGGAAGGAAAGGGCAAACTACTGCAGTATCTCTGCCTGGAAAACCCCAAATGAGATCACAAAGAGTTAGACGCGATTGGAAAATGACTAAACAACAAGGCACTGGACAAGTGGAAGGTAAGGGGATAAAGACTAGATTTGTGATTTCATTGAGACAGAGAACTTGCAGATGAGGATGCTCCCCTGGCTAATGCAGGTTGGTACCTTTTCTTCAACCTTAATAAGCTGCCTTTGGCATTGGGAGGTCAAGTATCTTGCCCAGGGTCACAGAGCCAGTGTGTGTCTGAGGTAAGACATGAATTCAGCTTCTCCTGGTTCCAAGTCCAGCTTTCTAGCTGTGTCACATTGTGTGCCACATTGCCCACTGGCACATTGCCTCAAGATATTAGCAATAATATTATCATCAATGAAGATCATCAATAAATTGCTCTTGATTGCTCTGCAGATATGTGAAATAATGTAGGAGCATACCTTCTTCTTCTTTGGGTCATAGATATGTTCCTTAATGGTGCCTGGGCCCGCTAGCAGGTGAAACTATCAAGGCTTGAATTTTTGAAATTGGAAATTGGCTTCAACAGGAAAGGCTTGAGGTGGGGAGATGAAAATGTTAGAATTTAAAATGGAAACCTATATCAGATTGCTTACTATCTTGAGGACGGGGGAAGGGAGGTAGGGAGAAAAATTTGGAGCTCAAAATCTTTCAAAAAATTAAGGTTAAAAATTGTCTTCATGTAGTTGGAAAAAATAATGTACTATTAAATTTAAAATGTTAAATAATAAAATAGATAACAATAAGAAAAGAGTAACACCAGATATGGGGATTTTGGACCCTAAGAATTATGGGTCCCACAAAAATATAAGCATCTGTTGAGGAGTGAGGAGATCTGCCAGACCTTCCATACATATTTTGGATGCCTAGGCATACTTTGTATAGCTAGATAGGGTAGTGACCCCAAGGACCATGGAATAGAGGGATTGAAAATGTGCTCTCTTTTTCAATCAATCAACAAATATTTATTAAGCCCTCATTATTTGGAGTTCTGACACTATGTTTCACAAATCCCCACCAGTATGTTGATCCTGAATCATTTAACTAGCTGATATCTTCCCAATATTAATTCACCAACTAGCTTTTACAAAGGGATAGTCACAGAAGATAAAGTAAGGACCAAAGTACAACACCCCCTCCCCCAAAGACTGGGACACATCCTCACACAAGTATGTATGGAGCTCAGGTGAATGTGGGATCAAACTTAAGAGAACAAAGGTGACGAAAGAACAACTCACTGTTCCTGGACAGCTAGAGATTCTACGCTTCCTTCATGGAATCCTCATGAAATTCCCCTTTTGTACAGCTTTCTCCCAGGCTCCTTGTAGAATCCCAAAGTTGCCTTTCCACAAAGAATCTAGGTTGTCCTTGGCTCCCAATTCAGATGCTTCCCTGAGCCATTGCTGCTTGGAGACATCGGTAGAATGCCAATGGGAAGTCCAAATCTTTTGACTGTTCAAAATTCAGAATTCTATCCTCTGGTCAAGGGTGGGATGAGGAGACAGAGACTCCATTCACCCACCTTCAAGTAGTTGGCTCTTGGGGTATTGGCGGAAGCTACTTCCCAACTAAGCTGGCCTGCTATTGGAATGCTGGATTCCAACTGGATTTCTTTTTTTATCCAAGTGCCATGGTATGACCAATGCTCCTTAACCAAACAGGAGACATTTGCCATGAAGCATTATTTTCTTTTATCTTTGACTGATTGGATACATCTAATTTATGCCTCTCATTGATGGATTCAGCAGAGAAATTTGGACTCTGTAATTAATGAAGCAGGCACATAAAATACCCTTCTGACATAAACACTAGTAAGTGTTTATGATTGTTGTTGGAACCAAAGCCATCTTGACTCAAAATCCAGCTACCTCTCATGAATATGGGGGCAGGCAACCAGTTCATTCCATGTTAAATGAAGATTTACTTCATTGTCCAAGTGTCCAGACAATGACCCTTTTAAAGTCTATGGTTTGGATGTATATAATAAGAGCTTTTTTTAATCCTGGCTGTGCCCATCTGAATCTTTCATATAATTTTCACTGATGAAATATGCTAAATATTTGGTGGAAACATACATGATTTTAAGTATATGTTTTATAAACATTATTAAATCATTTTCTGAAATGTTAATTCGATAAAGTAAACAACTTAACTTTTTCCATAAATTTATGTTAGAATACTACGAAGGCAAAAAAAATATACACAGACAATAAGTTGTAGCAGTGCTTCCTTGATTGTAATAATATCAAATGAGATAATGTATGCAAAATATAAGAACTATTATTATTTCTGGTGCTGTCTGATGGTGGAATTGGTTAGTTTTCAATTTAGCTTGGTCTTTGAATCTTTCATTTTTAAAGCAGAGCCTCCATCATGACCAGATTGTACCAGAGACTCCTCCAAAGCTCTGAGGGCCTGGTGGTAGAAAGAGCATCCTCAGGGCAAGGAAAGTTGTCTGGCTACCTAGAGAGCAATCCCATACCTCAGTTTTCTTAAGTTATGTTCATGTTGCATTAACAAAAGAACTATGATGTTTGACAACGTGGTGATTTCCAGAGGATAGAAGATACTTCTCTCATCATTATGTATTTGGGTTTTTCCTTTTCTCTACCCTCTCCCCTGCCCCTACACTCTATTGAAAGTGGTAACATGCTATGAAATGGTTAACATATTGGTTTCCACATTTTTTTTGCCATTAACTTGACATTTTCACCCTTTTTTCTTCTTTCTATTTCTTTCCTTTAGGTTTCCTGAATAAGGCTGGAGAACACATTTTGGAGGACCCAAATATCAGACTAAAGATTTGAATTTTTTCCTGAATTTAATGGGGAGCCATCAAAAACTTTTGAATAGGGGAGAGACAATGTAAACAGGGTGTGGAAATATGAATCTGACTAGTGTAGAATAGATTGGAGAGAGAGAGAGTCCAATGAACAATCTATTACACTAGTGTAAGAGAATGTAGCAGCAAGAACCCTAGCATACATAGGATGGCCAGCTGGCACAGGTTCTTTAATCTGCTTTTCTAGGAAAGCAATTTTAAAGGGGTCAACAATCTTCTTTAATTACATTCACTAGTTCAGGGGAAAAGTCAGCCCCCTGAGGTCAGAGAAAATACGAGCAGAGAAATTAGACCAACAGACAGGGCTCTGATTGCCTGAATCAAAGCAATATTGCTATACATTTTACATACACCACTGGATCGAGAGAGCCTTTACATCTGAGCAGTCAGGAGATTTGAACATACGGCTACTCAGAGTCTTGACCAGGGAATCACAAGGTCGTTCTCATAAGCGACCCCCAAAGGAAAATACCAACTCAGAGTATATATACACTTCTCAGAGCCAGAAAGCATCACAACCCTTGTGACTCAGTGCCTAATCAACTTAGTACCAAAAGGTATGAAAGCCTTCCTGTAATATTAATTAAGGCGGGACTTTCTTACTGTTTTCTCTTTTGGAGCACTTATTTAAACAGGTGCCATTGATGAGTCTGTCCTTTGTTTTTTTAATTAAATTAAAAGTCTTTGATGACCTCCTTGCCTCAAGGGAAAGCCTAGTTTACATGGGTTTGAGTCACACATTTGTGACGCCAGAAGCTTTTAGGCCATGTGGGTTTGCGTTGCATGTTGCAACACCCTTTGACCCTGAACAGGTTATATAAACTCAGAGGTTGGCATTTTTCCTTTGGGGGCTCTCACTCACTGGAAGAGTGGCGTGTGACTCTGAGCAAGCCATTGTAACTGGCCCCCCACCCCAGCTTTGCTAACCCAGCCCCATTGGTTCTTCTCTAGTAGCTGAATTGTGATTTGATCTGTTTATATTGTCTCTGTTTGTAATTTGTTTGTATTTGCTCCGAAGTTCAGGGTGCTGGCTTTTCCTCCTGAACTAAGTGAGTTATATATGTATGTTTGATTAAAGTGAAGTTGTTAACCCCTTAAAGTTACTTTCCTTAGTAAGGCAGATCAAAAGAACCTGTGCTGGCAGCTCTCATTGCTAGTTTTATTGGGTCTTACACCCTTACAGCTGCTGCTAGCCGAATTGTTGTTACACCTCCTACAAACAAGCCTCCCCTAAGCAAGCTTCCCTTAATGGGCTCCACATGAGGCCTATTAATGGGCAGAGCAGATCTTATACCCCATTAACCTTACAAAGAGTCATATCAAGGCCTAACTTATTTAGTGGCAGTGAAAATGGAAAGGACAAATATGAAAGAAAAATCAACAGGATTTGGTAAGCTGGGAGTGAGAAGAGAGAAAGTCAAGGAAGACTGAAGTTTTGAGCCTGAATGAAAAGGAGAATAATAGTACCATCAGTAGAAATTAAGGATTAAGGAAAGCTGAGAGAGAGAAGGAGGAGGAAGAAAAAGAAGAGAGAGGAGAAGGGAGGAGGAGAGAGAAAGAGATGGGAGGGAGAGAAAGAGAGAAGAAGAGAAGAGGGAAGGAGAGAAGAAAAGGAAGGGCAGAGGAGAGGAAAGGAAAGGATGGGAATGGAATGGAGGGGAAGAAGGGGAGGGAGGGAAGGGGGAGAAAAATAGAGAGGGGAGGGAAAGGGAGAGAAGAAAAAGAAGAAGGGGGGAAGGGAGGAGAAAGAAGAAGAAAAGAAGAAGAAGAAGAAGGAGAAGAAGGAGAAGGAGAAGGAGAAGAAGAAAGGAGTTTGGTTTTAATTATAATAATAGCTAGTATTTATATATCACTTTAAGGTACACAAAGTGCATTTTATATGTTATCTCATGTGATCCTCCACAACAACCCTGTGAAGTATTATCCCCCTTTTAGAGATGAGGAAACTAATATTGAGAGAGACTACCAAGGAAGCTAGTTCTGGACCTAGCATCCAAATATTGACTCTAGTTTAAAAAAGGTAGAGAAACAGAGTAAATTCCATTATCTGAGAGCCCTCAGGATTTTAAACTATGAGAGACAGGATGATCTAGGATATTATTTCTTCCCAGATACTACCTTTACTGCAGGTGAGTTGCTGTGGCACACACCATCTTAAGAGATGAATACAAAACACTATCTTTTCAGGTAGGTGATGCTCTCCTTGGGCCTTAAGAACTGTAGGGTCCTTTGAACACAGCTTTTCGGGTATGGGGCTTTTTTTCTTCTATTCCTTTGTTCATTTTTACACAAGAATCTGGAGTTTATGTTTAAGAATGTGAAGTCATCTTGAGCCAGAGAACGTTAGACCTTGGAATTTGGTCTTTCACTCCACAGAAGTGTTTGGTTTCATTGTATTCACTGATGGACAAGGGAAATGTTTCAAAAGGTCACCTGTGGACCAAGAGCAGATTGTATCTGTCTTAAGGAGCCAGGTATAGGAATTCTTGAATGCATGGAAGAGATCTATTTCTCAGCCTTCTCCAAGAGAGCACTTAGCATGTCTTCCTTTATCTGGCCCTATAATGACCCTGCACCCCCCATCTCTCACCATACTTAAATTCCCCAGTTCTTGGTGCCTAAGCTCCTCTTCTCCCCACTCCCAGGCATGGGGGCATTTAAAAATGTTTTTGATTGTGTAATTGAGAATAAGTCCTTAAACACATTTTTAAAGTCTTCAGTTTGACAATAGTCCTTTCAAACATCTCAGACCAGGCACTCTACCTAAGGCTATAGGAATGCCACAGTCCTAGTTCTGGCTACATAACCCGTGCTTAATAAATATTGTCTTCGCTTGTTATGTGTGAAAATAGAAGACAATTGTGGTGGCATATCAGTCAACAAACATTTGTTAAACACCTCCTATGTGCAAGGTGGGCAGCTAGGTGATGCAGTGGACAGAATGTCTGGAGTCAGGAAGACTCATCTTGTGAGTTCAAATCCTGCCTCAGACACTTTCTAGCTGTGTGACCCTGGGCAAGTCACTTAAGCTGATTTGCCTCAGTTTACTCATCTGCAAAATGAGTTGGAGAAAGAAATGGCAAATCATTCCAATATCTTTGCCAAGCAAAAACCCCATGTGGCGTCACGAAGAGTTGGACATGACTGAGAAAGGGCTGAGCAACAGCAATGTGCAAGGCACTGGAGAGTCAAAGACAAAAGGAAAACAGTCCCTACCTTCAGGAGGTTTCCGTTCTATTAGGGCAGGCCATGAATATATATTTAAATATAAACAAAATAGATAAAAATAATGGGGGTAGGGTAAAGGCACCACCTAGCTTTAATCACCGGAATGGTCATTTCCTCAGAAAAACTAAGATCTGGGAAAGACCTTAGCTTAAAAAGGCAAGGTCTGCCACTGCATCCAGGGCCATCTCTAGCCATCCTGATCCATATGTGGCCACTGGACCCAGATGGCTCCAGAGGAGAAAGCGAGGCTGGTGACTTTGCACAGCCCTGCTACACTTAAATCCAATTCACTTACAAGTCATGACATCACCTTCCTGGAAAGAAAGACAAACAACAGCGATAGCTGGGGAAATTAGAAAAGGCCTCACCAATTAAATGGTAAGTTCCTCCAAGGCAGAGGCCATGGCTTTTATTTCTGACTCTTCTCTCTGAGACTATTTTCCAATTGCATTGTGTATGTATTGTATGTATATAGTTACTCACTATATATGTATATGTACACATGTGTGTATATGTATATGTATATATGTGTGTATATGTATGTCTATATATATATATATAATATAAGCTTCTTGAGACTAGGGGCTGTTTTTGCTATATATATGTGTGTATGTATGTGTATATACATGTATGAGTATATATACATGTATACACACACACATACTTATTTACATTGCACTTAACACAGTGTTTAAAAAATGCTCATTGATTGATTTGTAGTCTTCCTAACATACAATTCTGATCACATTCATAAAAAGTTCAGTGACTCCGTTATCTACCAAAGTTCAAATTCTCTAGCCTGGCCCTTCAGATCCTTCATTTTCAGATTCCAAATCTCACACTACTTCCTTCTCCCTACTCTGGCCAAATTGGACCACTCGCCATTCCCTGAACATGCATCCCATGCTCATCTCTATCTCATGCAACATCTCTAACTGATATTCTATGATCAGATGCTGCCTCCTCCAGGCAGACTTCCTCTAGCCAGAATATCTCCATTTTTTAAACTCTTATAGCATTTTGTTTATAGTTCTCAAGCATCTTCACATTTTTTTTCACAGTCATTTGCATATATGTGGTCTTGGGAAAACAGTAGTTTATAAAATGTCTATCAAGTTCTTAGCCAGTGTTTAGAGCTGTCCCACCTATGCTTCTGATGCCTACTTGGAACCTTGCCTAGTCGACCAAACTCCCGCATGAAAACTTTAACTACCAAAAGTTGCGATTTATACTTTTCCATGGAAGTTGTTATTATGTGCTCAGGGTCAACATTTCTCATAACTTATTTCATGAATGAAACATCTAAGAGTTCCTCACAGGCCCAACTCGCTTGACTAACTTTGAACAAATAAGTCCTAATCTTCTTTGCATCTCCAAAGCCAAATGTAATTAACCATGGGACCAGTGGGTTCTTTCTTAGAGCCCTTTGGGCTAAACTTGGCAGGAGGAAGAGTTTTTCAGAGGCTCTTCTCCAGAATCCTGATCTCTGGCCTCCTGAAGCTGGTGAAAAACCTAGATCTGTTTGGCATTTGAGCCAAATGACCTTAGGGATTTTTGGTCTTTGTCTGTAGGGACCCTGATAGGTATCTGTTAGTTATATCATGAATTTATTTATTTTGTATCTTTTAAAAATTTTAAATATTTATTATTTAAATTTTTTTTCATAAATTGATTTTGCCTTGGTGAATGCTACCCTACAATGGCTTGATGAAGCTTTTTTATCTCAATTAAAATGGAAAGAAAGGACTCCTTAAATTGTGTACATCATAAAGAGCATTTAGTGCTAGGGAATTGGAGAAGAAACACAGCTATTTTGGGTAGCATTTTTTATTTTACCCAAGGAATTTTTAGTTCCACAATCTTTACCAGCTCACTTTGGCTGACTGGCCTGATTCATCTGCCATTGGCAAAGCAGTTTTACAACTTGAGGGTTGGGTCCAGAAAAGACCAAGATGAGGGTAGTGTGATCTAAAATGGAATCCATACTTGTTGCTACAGGCTCACAGCCTGAAGACTCATAGCCTGAAACTTCCAGGAGGGGCCTCCTGGTTCTGGGACTGAGAAATATACTCAGGGCTAGACTCCAAGGCCAGCCTCAAATTGCAGAGAAATTCTTATCAGCTTGTGTGTGGATAGGATAAAGTAGGAGAACCCACTGGCTGAAGGGTTTATATATTTTTGTGGAGAATGGTTTAAGCAGAAAGATATTCAAATTGGGTATAATTCATAGTTTGGAGGCAATCTAAGGGAAGGTAAGAACTATATTGAGGAAGAAAGATTTAAGGAAAGAGGAAGAGAAAAAAGAGATTGAGGAAGAGAAGTAAAGGGAAAGAGATATTTTCTAACTCTGAGATTCTATGATCATGTGATCATGTTCATAGTCCATTCCATTATGGATGGAATATGCTGTGCTGCATTGCTATAATCAGAGGAAGTGCCCTGGGGATATCTCAATTAGCAGAAAGAGTCCAAATAGTAAACACTAGATAGAGTTCCGGAACTGCTCTCCCCTCTTGCCCTCACCCCCACCTTTCAAAAGCTGGATCATTAGGCCTATTAGTCTTTGGCAAACCCAACTTCCTAATTTAAACTATTGCAGTTACAAACTGTTATGCATCATGGCAGGATCCGTTGTAGTGAGATAAGATCACAAAACCACAGGGCTAGAGATGTGATCTCATCATTGCTCCTAATAGGAATGGGTTTCTGCACATCTGGAGCTACTACATAATATTTATTTATATTTATTGGATGCAACCATGCTTATTAGTCCCTGAGGGGAGGTTTGCAAGTACCATAGAATGAAAGACAGACTCTCCTGTCATGAGTTACCACCTAAAACAGAATCTGAAAACAAAACCTGTTCACACACACTACAGAAAAAACCCTCTTAAAAATGAAGCCTCCAAAGTATAAAAGGAATTGAAAAGGTATTAATTAATAGATGGTGGCAATGTAGATTAACTTTCCCAGACTCCAACCTTCTCATGGGTCCCAAGACTGAGAAGAAATGTTAACCTGAAAGCTAAAGCATGGTGTGAATGATTGGATTGCCATTCAGCTGAGTTCAGTAGAACTTTAGTAAGCACCTATGTGCCAGATAGATAGCAGAATAGATACAAGGTAGGATTTTTTGGGGGGGGGTTTATTAGGAGACTTATAGAGGAGTTTATTAGGAGACTTATAGCTCTAGGGTGGGGAGGGTCCCAGAAAAGGCTTCAAGTAGGAGTTGATGCTTGAGACGAATGTTGAAGAAAACTAGAGATTTTAAGAGACAAAGGTGAGGAAAGAATACATTCTCAGCATGGAGGCTAGCCCATGGAGAAAACCCCCACAGAAATCGGTAATTCAGTGTCAATGTATGAGGAACAGAAAGAAGGCCAGATTGAACAGACAATCGATTACATGGAGTGGAATAATGTGCAATAAGGATGGAAAGGTAGATTGGGAACAGGATTTTAAATGACAGAGGACTATATTTTTTTGCTCCTAGAAGTAACAGGGAGACACTGGCATTCATGGCAAATCAGAATTGTACCCTAAGAAGATGTCTTTGGCAGCTACTTTGGGGATAGATTGGATTGGGAAGAAATTTGAGGTAAGGAACTCAAATATAGAAGCCTGTAGCAATAGACTGAGTAAATGTTGATTAGAACTTGAACTCAATAAGTGACTGTGTGGATAATAGAGAGAAGGAGATGGATGGGAAAGATGTTGTGGAGGTAGAAAGGATGTTGTTATTGTTCATTTGTGTCTGAATCTTTGTGAGCCTGTGGACCATACTGTCCATGGGGTTTTCTTGGCAAAATATTGGAGTGGTTTGCCATTTCCTTGTCTGGTGGATTAAGGCAAACAGAGGTTGAGTGACTTGCCCAAGGTCACACAGCTAGTGGGTTTCCAAGATGGGATTTGAACTCAGGTCTTCCTGACTTGAGGCCTGTCACTTAACCTCAGTCTGGTTTAGCCAGTCTGCAGAAGTGGTTTACTGGGGTGTGGTTGCTGCACATGCTATGGCTTCTTTGAGCCACGGGTGAGAGTTAGGTGAAACGTGGACAACAAAGGTAAATAAGCAGCCCTGAAAAGGGCTTGGCAAGACCTCTCGCCAGAGGTGCTAGTCCTCCCTGAACACCCCATATACCTCCGAGCAGGTGCTTAATAAATGCTCATTGGCTATTGACTTGAGAATGTCAGACGAAATGATCTCCAAGGTCCTTTCCTTATCAACCTTCTCATAGTAGAGGAGACTCCTTCCTTACTGGTCCTGCCTCATAGCCATTAAACCTCATGATGAGCACTTATGAGCCCAACGTAACATTATAAAGTGGGCCAAGTTTGACCATAACTAAGTTCTGGAGCATGGCTGCTAACTGCCAACAATGAAGCAATATTTATAGCCATATAGCTCCTTCAGTCTGAGCCTATGTGAAGAAAAGACACCAACAGTAGACTCAAGTAGATGTTACATATTTAGAAGAAATGGGGCAGCGGCAAGCAGGGGATCAGGAAAAAGTTTTTCAGGAGCCCTGAGGTATAGCCCTCAAACAATGTGCTGTGTCACTGAGAGTGGCTGGGAACAGAATTCAGGTGACCTGTGAAATGATCCATTAGGTCTATTAGGTATGAAGAGTAGGACATAGTAGTCTCAAACAGTGATGACATTTCAGAATCATGCATGCATACTTTTCTTTTTAATGAATAGCATGAGGCCTCTGATGGGAGACGGGTGTTAATCTTTATGTACAATTTAAATGATTAAAAACAACATAAAAATAAAATAATTGAATAAGCCTGTTTTCAATTTTTGAATGGCCTTCATATTAGAAACTATGTTTTTGGTATAATCCCATAGTGTTGAGTTTAAAAAATATATTACGAATGACAAAAAAGGGCCTGAAAAACCTTAAGTGTCTGGAAGTTTTAGAGCATCTTAACCTATTCTGGTTAGATGGTCAAGGCCTTTATCAGGTTGATGACAGAGGGAAAAATCCTCCTATTAAATAATCAGGCTTTTGAGCTTTCAGTTCATGGACTAAACAGGTTTGCTTTTGAGGTTACAAAGAGTTTTCTGTCCAGAGGCCAGGGCTCCTGTCTTGTGGGTCTTGTGAGGAGTAGGGGCACATTTGTACCCCTGCATGTAAGGCAGGATGATGAGTGGGAGACAAAGGCCTATATGGATGAAATTATGTTCTTGTACCAAGGGGTTACCAAAAACAAGACTGCTAGAGAATCTTCAGAGGCTGAAAGGGATTATTTTACAGGCTGGCTAAAAATCAAGAATTCTCCAGCTCTGGATAAAATGAATCATAAACATCTGATGAAAATATTCCTGACATAGTCCATACAGCAAGAAGTCTCTAAGGAGACTTAAACACTGCAGTTATTATACCTTTGGTGAGAGAAGGTGCTGCTCCTGATCCCTCTTCACTCCCTCAAGGTGGGGATGACTTTTGAATTGTCTTTTTAGCAGTGATGATGGCCTGGCTAGAGTCATCTACACTTTCCTGCCGGCTTCCCTTTGTAGTCAAGGGCACAATTAGCAGAAATAGCAGGAATGGGGCTAGGGACACAGGGATGATTTAGGGCCGTGAAATAGACTTGTTCATCATATGAAGAAAACCTCGTCATTCCTCTGCTGAAGAAGCTTCCACACTTCCTTATTACCTCTAGGGTAAAAAAACCAATCCACCTATTGGGCATTTAAAACCTTCACGGTCTGGCTCGAACCTATCTTTCCAAGCTTTTTATGCTACAATTTCTCTCATGTTCTATGTTCCAGCCAAGATATGTTTGCTATTCTTTGTTTACCAGTCAGTCTGGCAGTCGATAAGCATTTGTTAAGTGCCTATTATGTGTCAGACACTGTGCTAAGCATTGAGAATGTTTATTATTATTCCCTGTCTTCAAGGAGCTCACAGTCTAATGGGGAAGAAAACCTGAAAACGACGATGTACAAACAAGATTATATATATCTCTATCTAATAAAATATATCTATCTCTCCAAATCTATGTCTCTGTCTACATCCATTTCTATGTATAATATACAGTATATAATATGTTAACATAATATGTTATATTAGTATATCGATAATATAGTAGAGTATACTAATATAATACAGGATTATGTACTGTATTCTATATATATGTTATACTATGCTATATTCTATACTGTGTTTTATATTATACTATATATTATATACTGTATACTACACTATATGAAATATTATACTATATTGTATTATTGTATAATTATATTATACATTTATATTATATAATTATGTTACATTTTTAATATGCTATACTATGTTATTAGTATACTTCTATAATATACTATATAACATACTATGTAATATGTTCTATAGAGAGCTTTAAAGAGATATAGATATTATCTCATGCTATATGTATGAGATATTGCAGATAATCAAAGAGAAGACATTAGAATAAGGGGGGGTTGGGGAAGGTTTTCTCTAGAAGGTGAGATTTCAACTGGACTTGAAGGAAGCCAAGGAAGCCAGGAGGCAGAGATGAGGATGAAGAGCATTCCAGGCATGGGGAACAGTGAGTGAAAATAGCCTGCCTGGTGAAGAAGTGTCTTGTTCAATGAACAGTAAGGAGGCCATTGTCACCGGATAAAAATGTACGTGCAAGCTGGGTGCCATCATTATCTCCATTTTACAGATGAGGAAACTGAGGCAGGCAGCGAGGGAATGAGTTGCCTAGGGTCACACAGCTAATAGGTTTCTGAGGCTAGATTCCAGCTCAGATCTTTCTGACTCCAGCTCCAGCGCTGTGCCACTTCACTGTCTATTGTATATGTTATTTCATTTGATTCTCACAGCTCCGTGAGGTTAGACTGTATTGGTATTCTCTTTTCATGGATGAAGAAGATGAGGAGCAGAAAGATTCAGTGAGATGTCCAAAGTCACATGTCCAGTAAGTGACCAAGGTTGGGATTGATCCCAAGACTTCTGACTCTACATCCAGTGACAGATACTAGGAGTCAAGGGAAACGCTGTAACAGGAAAAGCCATTAGGTTTCTCTTCTATTACAGCTGGCTCCAGTCAGATAGACTGAGAATCTTGCAATTTAAGAACTTAAAAAGACCTAGAGACCATCTAATTAAACTCCCTCATTTTGTGGATGTGCCCAAGTACATGCACTAGCAAGTGGCAGAGATGGGATGGATAACCCAGCCCCTCTGACTCCCAGTTCAGCTCTTTCCCCTTCCACTCCCTTCATTTTTCCTGTTATTTTTAATGTTTTGGTTCATTGTGGGACTGATTTAATTAGTGTTTCTGAGTCATTGACACCCAGGTTTGAAAAGAAAATGTTGGAAGAATCTGTTTATATCCGGGAAATGTTCAATGTCTTTCTATAAACTTTTCAAGCCTGTTTTTCTTGTAAAGTTGAAGTGGTGTGAATGGATCTCTTGGGGTTTCCCTTCAAATCAGTCAGTTAACAAGCATTTATTAAAACTTACTATGTGCCAAGCACTGTGCTAAGATCTGGGGATACAAAGTAAGTCCTTCAATCCACATAATAACAATGAAATGCAAGTCAAACAGAATCACCTACTAGACCCAATCTGGGCTTATGTGGCAATCTTTTGGCAAGAAAGTAGCCTCTTCTTTCCACTGCCATATTCCCAGCATAGTTCCTTGGCTGTGTGGTGAGCAAAGCATTGCCCCCTTTTTGTAGTCTCTTGGAGAGTCTGAAAGAGAACAGTAGACTGTTTTTGGATAGAATTGTTAGGAAGGGAGGCTGAGTCAATAGGAGTGGCATTATCCTTATAAGGTAGGGAGGGAGAATGTATTAATGTTAAGTCTCTCAAGACTTTTGCAATCTTTATAGAAGTATATTAGAGAATTTGAAATCTATCCCAAAGACATTTTTTTATCCAGATGTAGAATGAACACAGATGAATTTAAAATATGATTTTAATTTAGACTTTAAATTTAAATTATTTTTGAAATAAACAAGGAAATAGTGTTTGTATATGCAAAGCATGGCAATATCATTGTATCTATTTCTTTCTTAAATAAAATGTTTTGTTAAAGCATTTAAAGCATTGAGTGAGAGGCTGAAGGCCAAGTGAAGACTTTCTAAACGAATTATCTGATTCTTTGGCGGCACAAAGATTTGTGCATCAGAATAAAAATAATAATTGCTTCTATGTATATCTCACTTGATTCTCACAATAACTTAGAGCTGTGGATATACCCAGATATCTCCAGGCAGGGATTATCATCCTCAAACCCAGGAGAAGTGATATTCTCAGAGTCATAACGCTAGCAAATTGTAGAACTAGGACCAGAATTCAAGTCATCTGATTCCTAGTGGAATATACTCCCCATCACAGTATATGGTGAAGGAAAAACAGCGCACATAAACAAAGTCTGGGGATTTTTGTAAGGGTACTTTCAACATCTTCAAATGCCTGAAGTGATAAGATGTTGTTGTTGTCATTCATCCTTCATTCCCAAAGAGGACCAATGACATTTGGAGGGTGATGTCTAGACTTTCAAGTGAATTGGATTTGAGTGAGGCAAAGCTGTGCAAAGTCACCAGCTTCACTCTCTCCTCCAGAGTCATCGGAATCCAATGGCAAAACATAAGTAAAGATAATTGGTGATGGCCCAGTGACATTGTAGATTCACGCAGAAACATCCCTGTCTCTTGACAAAATTACTTTTCTCAAGTCAAGTCAACAAGCATTTATTAAGGACCTACTATGTGCCAGGCATTGTGCTAAGCACTGGGAAATAGCAAAAAGAAAGACAGTCCCCATTCTCGAAGAACTTACATTTTGAGGGAAGACAACACATAAAAGGAAGCTGAGAGGAAAGGAATAGGTGGAAGAACTAATGGCGGAGTAAGGAGTTAGGAGAATCAGGAGCAAGGTGGAGAGGAATGAAGGAGTGAACATGGCTGGCCTAGAGACTCAACCTTGAAATGGAAGTTCCAAAGGGAGGTGACCAGTTAGGTTGAGGGATCTTCTAGGATGAGAAAGAATGAGGTGGCTAAGGCAGCTTTCAGGGTCAGAAGGTTGTAATGGTGTGACTTCTAAAGAATCATGACTTCTTTGGACTTTGAGTTCCTCTTTTCTCTTGACAAAACCTCTTAGAAACTCAAATCATTCCTTGCAAATAGTGAGCTGTAGGTATTTATGTCTACTGAGACTCTCCAAACTTGAAAATAAAGAACCCAAAACACCCTGGAATCCAACCTAAAGTGGTAAAAATCCCACTGGGCCTAACTGGTTGTAAATCAGTTCAAGATGAAGAAAATCCAGCCATTTCTGCTTCTTCCAGAAGATAACCTGGAATTGACCAACAGTAGCAAACCCCACTCCCTGTCTGACAGCTGGCCAGGCACGAGCTCTGGTATCAGTGTAATCTCTCCTTCTTTCCGTCTTCCCGGATAAAGCCCCTCAAACAGCAGGTCTCCATTTCCCAGAAGTAAGTGACCTTCTGTACTCTTGTTTCTCTCTTTCTCCACCAACTCCAATTATTAAAGCAAAGTTTATGAAGGAAGAGTGGAATCAGGTCCCATGTTGTCAATTCATTGTAACTTTTTGACAGGCCTCCTAGTGGGTGTGAGAGAGAATGTATAGAACATTCGTAAACTAGAGAACTTCCTTTCCAGAGAGCTATAATAAAGTGTTGCTAGTTGCAGCCAATATCCCTGGAGTAAGGGGAATGGATGATTACAAAATGGTCTGAATACTAGAGTCTAAATACTACAATCAGTGTTTTGCTATTTTCAGGGACTGAAGACTAAGTTGAGGGCTTATATTCTAGACCTACCTGGATCTTCTCTTTTTTCTTTCTGCTTGATTTGGGGCCATTTCCCTACTATAGGCTTCACTGGGGAGATAAAATACAAAATGCAAATAGTTCCATTTTGTTATTTAATTGTAGCCTTCTTGGAAAGTTTGGTGGAAAAAGAGGTTGTGGTTATTATCTGAAATGAAACCATTGGATAAATCAGTGGATTATCTTTCAATTTTCTGGTCTAGCTATATTCCTACTTCTTTGTGGTTATTCTATGTTGTTATACTTTTTCCATAGTCACAGAAACTCAGAGTTGGAAGGGACCCAAAACATCCAACCCATTTCTAAAGAGGAATCTCCTCTATATCACCCCTAAGTTATCATCCTGTTTCTGCTTGACAGCCTCTAGGGAAGGGGAACTCACTACATCCTGAGGTAACCCATTCTGATTTTGGATTGTTCTAATTGTTAGGATCATGGGAACAGAGATATATAACCAGAAGAGCCATCTAATCCAGTGCCCTAAATTTGCAGATGAGGAAACTGAAGTAAGTCAAGGGGTTAAATGATTTGCCGATGGTCATAAAATTTGTGATAAGGACAGAATTTGAACCCAGGTCCTCATACTATGAAATTTTTCCTTATATTGTCAAAATTGAC
The DNA here is from genome assembly GCF_011100635.1 of Trichosurus vulpecula. Taxonomy (NCBI): domain Eukaryota; kingdom Metazoa; phylum Chordata; class Mammalia; order Diprotodontia; family Phalangeridae; genus Trichosurus; species Trichosurus vulpecula. The sequence goes on from NC_050579.1 coordinate 95,632,904, forward strand.
TTCTTTATAGATTCCCTCTAGGGCCAAGCAGACCTGGTTTATTGTCTCTTCTACATTCTATCCCTTCAGATGTCAGGGGGCAACTTTTATTGTGTTTTACCCAAGTCTTCCCTTCTCTAGGGTAAATATTCCCATTCTTCAGAACTAGTCATCATATGGCATTGGACATAATATAAGCAGAGATCTATCAAATAATGGAACCAATCATCCCATAACATTATTCCCTCTGTCCAAACATATATTTCTAAATAACTAACCATTGGCTCATTTCAATGAGTCATCAGTAGGAAGAGCAGTGGCATTGGAGCCCAAGAACTTGGGTTTGAGGATGGATTCTGATGCTTCTCAGTTCTATGAGCTTTGCAAGCTAGTAAACCCCATCCACTAAAGTCTCAGTTTCCTCAGCTGTAAAACAGGGATAACAATTCCAAAGGAAACAGGATACGTAGGGTAGGGGGAGGGAGACACACATACACACAGACACAGAAAGAGAGAGAGAAGAGAGAGAGAGAGAGAGAGAGAGAGAGAGAGAGAGAGAGAGCGAGAAAGCGAGCAGAATAGCATCATAAAGTATTCATGTAAGTAAATCTAGGAATAATAACAGCAGGGGAAATGTGGTAGAAAACATTTGGGTGAAGCTCCATGGAGGCAGAAACATAAATCACTTGGTTTGTACCTCTTTAGTGAAATTCTCATGTATTACTGGGGATTATAGTATCGATGTATGTTCCATATTAGACTGTACGGTTCATGAGGGCAGGGGATGTGTCTTCATTGAAATTTGAATCCTTTGTAGCACTGCGTTCTACACACAATAGGCACCCAACAAATATTTGTTGAATGACACTGACTGACATTACTACTGTACTTTGGGGTTTACAAAGCTCTTCTTTTACAGCAAACCTCAAAGGTAGGTAGTTAGAGTGTGGTTATTCCCATCTTATGGTTGAAGAGCCTGAATGACTTCAGAAATTGGCAAATGCTGCAAATAGGGGCTTGACTTATACTGTAAGCACTATTTACTTATAAATTATTATAAGGGATTTAAAATCCAAATTAGAATTATATTTGAAATTTACTAAGTTCTATTCTCCACTAGAATAAAATAATTATTTAGCAACAGATTTCAAATGTTGTAAAATACTTCAGGCAGGACTACAAAAGAGCTTCAATATACACTATAAGTTCTCTCTCTCCGCCTTATAAGGATAATGTCATTCCTATCATCTCAGTTACTCCAAGGCAAACAGTATAAGCAATATTGAGTGGGGGGTAGGGAGAGGGAGGTGAAGAAAACCTCTTAGGCAGGATAACGCATAAAATATGCATAGACAATCAAAATACCACTGCCAGCAGTCAGCCCTGGTGATAAGCCCTCCTTAGGGGCTTCATTAAATGAGTTGCTCCAGATGGTTGGCATCAGTTAGCCCAAACAACCAGTTGTTGGCTGCATTTTAAACTGTTCAACTGCTTGCTTTGGTGTGGGCATATGAAGAACCTAAGAACTGTCCAGACATCCCATCAGAACTCTCAAATATCTGGGAAATGATGTCTATCTGAAAGGGAATGGGATGGTTTTGAGATTTTCATAAAGGGGTTGAGCAGTACTATTGAACATCGAATTATAGGTTGTCAGCAGAGGAGGGAAAACGTGATTTGGACATCTTTTCTATGCAATTAAAAGCTTCCCGTTGCAGTTTCCTTTTCCATAGCTCTAACATTTGCAAGAGAAACATAAAGGTTATAATCTTCAGTGATAAAAAGTCTATGGTCAATAGGTGATTACACAAAATTAGTAATTCATAGGAGCAAACGAGAGGAGGGGAACCCAATTTCAATCATTCTTATACTATACTAATTTAGAAAAAGTAGGGATGAGTTCATAGAATGTGTCATAATTACATCTTACTTCTCAACACCTGCTTTTCAATCTAGTAACACTGGCCTCCTGGCAGTTCCATGAACAAGACATTCCATTTTTTGGCTCCAGGCATTTTTTCTGACTGTTCCCCACACTTGGAATGCTTTCTCTCCTCCACTCCACTCCAACTACTGATTTCCCTGGCTGCCATGAAATCTCAACCAAAGTCCCAGCTACAAGAAACTTTTCCCAATTCCTCTTAATTCCAGTGCCCTCCCTCGGCTAATTATCTCCTATTTATCCTAGATACATTTTGCTTTGTAAATATTTGTTTGCATGTTGTCTCTCCCTTTAGATTATAAGCTCCTTGAGGACAGGGACTGTCTTTTGCCTCTTGTATCTATCCCCAGGGCTTAGCATAGTGCATGGAACATAGTAGGCGATTAGTAAATGTTTATTGACTGATTGAATTAAATCATCAGCAAAATCTGGTTGGGATGAAAGGAAATCTAAAAAAAGCAAGAGTGTAATTACAGGCCACATTAGCTATGTACTCTGTAGCTATGAGTTTTTGATAATAGTTTGCAATAATAGAATGAGGCAATGTACTGAAGCAGAATGAGAACTGTAATTGAAGTCAGAAGACTTGGGTTTGTATCCTTCCTCTGCCACCTATGGTCTGTGTAACTTTAGGTAAGTCACTTAAACTTGCTGAGCCACATTTTCTCTTGGAAAAGGGACTGGCTAAAAGCTTTTTTCGACCCCTGAACCTATGAAACACATACAGACTCCCTTTATAAGTTCCCCCTCCCCCTTTACAATGCCATGGGATCATAAAGCTAGAGTTAAAAGGATCTTTAGAAGCCATTTAGTTTAACACCTTCATTTTGCAGATGAGGGGTGAGGCCAAGGGAGTTTAAGTGACTTATCCAAAGTCACAAAGTTAGTAATCAATCGTCTTATTACTACAGAGGCAAGGCAGCTAGGTGATGCATTGAATAGAATGTTGAGCCTGGAATCAGGATGACCTGAGTTCAAATCCAGCTTCAGGCACTTATTAACTATGTGACCCTGGGCAAGTCACTTAACCCTGTTTTCCTCAGTTTCCTCATTTGTAAAATGAGCTGGAGAAGGAAATGGCAAACCACTCCAGTATCTCTGCCAAGAAATGGGGTCACGAAGAGTCAGACACAACTGAACAACAACAAATAAACTCAGTTTCTTCACAGATGATAATTAAATATTGTTATAACATTTCACAAAGCACTTTCTTCAGCACAATTTTGTGAGGAAGGCAATAGAAATATTATCATTCACATTTTACAGATGGTAATTAGATTAAATAGATAAGTATACTGAAAGGTGAGGATTTGCCCATGCTCCTACCACTACTAAGTGCTAGAGCTGAGACTCAAACTCATGCTTCTTGACTCCAAGTCTGTTGCTATTTCATACAGCAAACATTAAGTGCTTACTGCGTGCAAGGTATCATGTCATGCTGCTTCTTTAGAGATATGAGGACCCAGGTTCTTATTAACATTTTACAAAATAAAATGAGAAAGTCACGAGCAGATTCCCCTAGCTCTTTTAACGTGTATTTCTGTGTGTTCTGTGCCTGACTTTCTTAAGGTTTGATGATGCGCCAAGTTGCACTGTTGTTTCAAATATTGATTGGTGTCCATGCTGTTTATCAAGGTCAGGTGCATCTTTAGGATTTCCATAAGTTGACCTCAAAGTGCTAATTCCTCACAGTCTCCAGGATTTCAGCCTAATGGGCTCCATATTGTCTTTTCATTTTCATGCTTCTTTGGGCCTCTTGTACTAGGAGTTGTGATTTGGCGTGATGTGGAAACATTAGGTAATGGAAGGCAGAAGCCAGTTTTTCTTTGTATGAGATAACCAAGCTGAGCTGGTTAGAATGGTTTATCCACTTACAACACAGAGGTAGTATAGACAGAAACGGTGTTGATCCCGGTGATTGGGATGCTTCAGGGCTGAGAGGTGGAGAGACCCAGGCAGATCTGACCTTGTGCAGTGTCAGAGGGAAAGCTCCCTCCACAGTTGTCACTGTTGGAGGAGGAGCTGAGAAGGAGATCAAATGATGATAGTTCTTGGACAGTATCATAGATTTTGGAGGCCATCCAGTTCAACCTCCTGCATTTTATAGGTCATGAAACTGAAGCCCAAGAATGACCTGCCCAGGGTCACACAGGTAGTAAGTGACAGAGACAAGATTTCAACCCTGGTCCTCTGAATCCAAATCCAGTGTTCTTTCCACTGTCTATGTCCTTCACAGTTGCCAGGAAATAGGTCTATTCCTGGTGTACTGCAAATGATGAGGTATGTTGTTCAGTCATTTTCAGTCGTGCCCGACTCTTCGCGACCCTGTTTAGGGTTTTCTTGGTAGAGGTACTGGAGTGGTTTGCCATTTCTTTCTGCAGCTCATTTGACAGATAAAGAAACTGAGGCAAACAGGCTTAAGTGACTTTCCCAGGGTCACACAGTTAGTAAATGACTGAGGCCAGATTTGAACTCAGGAAGACAAATCTTCCCCATTTCAGGCTTGGTACTCTATGCACTATGGCACCACCTAGCTGTCCTGTATGTATGTATACACACATACATACATATATACATGTTATATATGTATGTATGTAGATAGATAGATAGATAGGCACATACTTCTATATACAGTTTCTTAGAGGGAAAATAATTAGTTTTTAGTTTATGCTCAGTGCACCAATCCCCACTTCTTTACCAACAGTAAACTTTTCCATTTCTCATCTTCTGTCTTCATTTTTGTTCCTAGCACAATATGGAAAAAATTTCCCCATATGGTCCTCTCCTTAACTCATTTGTTTCTTTTGCTTCTTCAGGGCAAATTTCCTGAATGAAGGACATATCTCAAAGTTTATTTCCAGGGGCTGGCTCTCCTTTTAAAACAAAACAAAACAAAACAAGAGTCTACAGATTTTTCTCCACACACTTAACGTCTGAAACACACCCAGTTCCCTCTCCTGAATAGTTTCCTCTGTACGTTTCTCCATGTGTGTTTCATTCCAAGTAGGACCAGGGCTGCCGCAGTCCAAACAAGTTTCATTTTAGAGAGCCTGGGTGTTTCTATACATTCTGAGCTTCACTCTCCATTGAAAAATTCTTGCCAAACTTCTCACTTCTGTACAGCAAATAATGTTTTATAGATCATGCCATTGTATTCAGGTTCTCCCTGTACCCCCAACTTGAGACGTGATTGATTGGTTCAGCAATCATTTATTTACAAGATGCACAAGTCCAAGAAGGATGTGGAAAGTTTCGTGTAATTCATATGGTCTCAAGAGGTTCGACAGGGCAAAAACACAAGTTAGATAAAATGAGAGAGGAACCTTGTGTATCATTAGGATAATAAATAATAGAATGGCTGTGCTAAGGGAGGTGACTGAAATTCTAACTTTACCGCAAGCCTGAAAAGCAGCTGGGCCAGATAAAATCCAAAATCATTGGCTCAAAAACCTGACAGTGGCACTTCAATTCCTAACAGAACACTTTATAAGCTTTCTCTTTAATGCAAGCCTGAGCTCACCTTTCCTTTAACAGAAGGTATTACCAATCTACAAAAAATAGAGACACCAAACATGAGTCAATTACATCTTACATACTTTAAACGAAGCACTCACAGCCTGCATCATAAACAAATCTATGTACATTTATAAGAATATGATACATAAAACCCTGAGGAGCAGAAGGGGTATGTTTAAAAATCTCCCAAGTATAAAGTACAACTTCTTAATTATTTGATAATTATTCAACCAGTTGCCTGAGAGACTATAATATTTATTATCTTGCTACTGATTACTTTATCTTTTCTCATGTGTATGGGGTGTTCCAGGAAGACTAGCACCTCCAGTGTGAGGGCCTCCCAATCCCTTTTTAGGGCTGTTCATCCACTTTTGGTTTCTACTTGGCTCTCAACTCTCACCTATGGCTCCAAGAAGCTATAGCATGCGCAGCAGCCATACCCTGGTAAACTGTCTTGGTAGATGGGCTAACCTGAGTTGAGAGTAGCTGAGAGGCCTCGAACCCCTCCATGAAGTAGGAGGATGTCTACCCCAAACATGTGAAAACTTCCCCTGGGAGAATGGGACCATGAGAACAATTTATTCCAATGTGTAGTGCTTAGAGCTTAGTCAGAAATCAAAGCTGCTGAGGTCATCCACTGCATCCTGGGCCATTGCTGGTCATCTTGACTTATCTTGTCACTGGACTTCAATGACACTGGAAGACCTGAGGCTGATGACTGTGCAACTTCTCACTCAAATCCAATTTATTGCTAGGCATCATATCACTGGTCCTCTTCAAAAACAAAAGACAAATAACAACAATTAATTAGAGCTAAGTTTTCGATTCAGATTCATGGCTTGTTCATGTACTGTAAATATACTTAATATATAGATAATGTATTAACATAACATATTATAATAACAATATATTTTATGCATTACATATAATGTTATATTATATATGTATTACATATTATATGTTACATAATATAACATAATATGTGTAAAATATTATAATATAGACCTGAGCACAGTGAGAATGCTAGGGTATTTGGTCTTCACACAGAGTAATGTTCTTGATTTAAAACATACTCTGTCAAGAATGATTCAGGAACAGAGTTTACACTCTTTATGGTTTGGCCTAGCCTTAAACCCATGGTTATCTCTCCTAAGTAGAATTGAGGATATCTTCCAAGTTAAGAAGGAGATCATACCAAAATGTCTTATTAATCACTTGATCGATGACATCAAGTTATATGACTCCCCCAAAAACCACATTAAACTGCTTTTTCTTCTTGTGGAGTCTTTCTCTGATGATATTGAAATGTCATTTTGACTATATATGTGTACAATTCTTAATGTATGCCAAGGAAAGATGGAGACCAAGGCTTTGCGTCAGAATTTAAAGATCAGATTGAACCAAAGGATGAAGGTGACATCAAAAAACCCCAGAAACCTAATGCCCTTGAGGAAAGACACATCAAGCATAAAGCTTTCAAGGAGAAAGCCATGGCTATGTAAATCAAGAGATAATAGCTTATAATAATAGCTAACATTTACGTAGTGCTTACTATGTTCCAGAAACGGTGCTAAATGCTTTACAATTATTTTCTAATTTGAGCTTCACAACTCTGGGAGGTAAGTTTGCAGTAGAGGAAACCACTAATATCTACGGTCAGTTCTCAATGGGAAAAATGTGCTTAAAACAATTAATGCCAATGTAATTCCAGTCCTCATGTCCTTTTCAAAGTGTAGAAAAGGACCATAGCAGCTTTGGAAAGTATCCTAACAAAGACACATACAATATTACTGATGCACAAGGCCCATCAACTTAAGACAATTGTGGAAAAATGAACACTTCTTCACTACAAAGGAAGAAGAAGAGCAATACAGATTCTCAGAGCTCATGATAAGCAGGTTAGAAACTTACAAAAATCCTTTTAAAACAAACAGACATCACTTTACACCCCCAGGATGAGAAAGGAGGACGGTACTTCGATGCTATTCGATTTGTTTAATTTAACTAAAAGTAATTTATCTTTGGATACAACTTATGAGTTAACTCAACAAGCATTGAAAGAGCTAAGACCCAAGAGTGGAATCCAAAGGCTCTCCATAGATGGCATTCACCTGAGCTCAACCAACAATACATTGACAAAGAATCATTGAATAATGGCTGAGTTGTGCAGACTTCTTCATGGAGACAGAAGAGTTTATGATGGCAATTCATGACCAGGCTATCACTGCCAAAAATTATAGACATAAAGAGCCTGCAGTCTTTGGTCAATGTAGATTATGCAAAGGAATGGCAGAAACTACATGCCATAGCAGGCAGCAAAAATTTAGCATTATCAAATGCCTAGCAAGATAAGAGCAGCTTGTTATATTTCGTAAACTCACAGAAAACAAACAAGAATAGTCCTCAAAATATTTTGGAGGCCACAGATGGAACTATTGCCTATAATTCCCTGCTCAGAAATCACATCAATCCTTAAAAATTTATGAACCACATTTCATGAATTGCTTTTCAATCATGTCTGACTCTTTGTAATCCCATTTGGGGTTTTCTTGGCAAAGATACTGGAGTGGTTTGCCCTTTCTTTCTCCAACTGATTTTACAGATGAGGAAACTGAGGCAAACATTGTTAAGTGACTTGCCCAGGGTAATACAGCTAATAAGAGACTGAGGCCAGATTTGAATTCAGGAACATTGGTCTTTCTGATTAGCAGGCCAGTACATTATCCACTGTGCTACCTAGCTGTCTCACATTTTTGGTAGATGTTCCCATACAAAATACTCATAATTTTTAAGTTGCTTTCAAAAAGATTTTAAAATATAGAGACCTAATAGGAAGAATTAAAACCACATGAGAAGTGGGTGAGTTGAATATCATCACTGTCATCATGTCTGCCACTGGAGTTGTCCCTAAGCTCCTTTCTATGAGCCAACAAAAGATGAGATACATCTATATGCTGTTACTTAACTACAAGAAGCAGCCATTTTCTTCTCCTGCGTAATAGTTCACAGAACATTAAATATGAAAGAATAAAAGCAGGATAGTTACTTGTCCCAGGGCGATTATTACTCTTTGAACATCACCTAAAAAAAGAAGCATTGAGATCAACAACAGTAATAATGATAGTAATTGACATTTGTAAAGTACTTTAAGGCTCACAAAGTACTTTTCATAGCTGAGCACTATGGGAATTAGGACTTCCATTTTTCAGCTGAAGACGATGAAGCCCAAGGAGTTTGTTATTTGCTCATGGCTTCACAGCTAGTGAGAGGTAGATCATTTAGTCAGTCAATAAACATTAATAAATGGCAGACAGGGGATAGAACAGAGAGAGGGGTTGAGGATGAATCATGGAACTGAAGTGCCAGGGTGGGGATCAGAGGTGACACAAAATGAAAAGGACTGCATTATAAGACCCATCACACAAGGTCTTTAAATAGCAGTTGACTGCCCATTTGTTTGGGTTATTTAGGACCATTTCTTTTTGGTGACTCAATGACCTCAAGGTCCCTTTCCATGCTAAGATTCTATGATCTCCATATTACACTTTAATGTGTAATATTTTTTATAATTATATAATTAATTTTTTTATAATTATAATATAATCTTTAATTATAGACAAAACTTAGTGAATTGCCTCTCTCTTCAGTTTCTGAAGTTTTATTGGGGCACAAAAACCTAAGAAAAAAACCAATGTGCCACAGGATCATAGGATCGTAGCCTGGATGGGGGACATGCCAGGCTACTCAGTCTAATCCCTTTATTTTGCAAATAAGGAAACCAAGTTCCATGGAAGTTACATATCTAATTATGGCATTGTCTAATTGTCCAATTATCTAATTATGGCATCTGTATATGGGGTACAGAGACATTTTAAGAGGATAAAGGGATATCCTTAACATTCCTGAAATCCCAGCATGTAATTATCTACCTTTTGGTTCTAATTTTTGATGCTGTTCAGTCATTTTTCAGTAATGTTTGACCCTTTGTGACCCTATTAGGGGTTTTCTTGGCAAAGATACTGGAATGGTTTTCCATTTCCTTCTCCAGCTCATTTCACAGATGAGGAAAATGAGGCAGAGAGGATTAAGCGACTTGCCCAGGGTCACACAGCTAGTAAGTGTCTGAGGCCAGATTTGAACTCAAGAAGATGAGTCTTCCTAACTCCAGGCTAGTACTCTATCCACTGTACCACCTAGCTGTCTGATTAGTGGTGGAAAATTATTGGAAGTATTCATTCAATATATTTGAGCCTGGATAAAAACTAGATTAAAAACTGCTTACAAAATTCACTGTAGAAACCAGTTGAAAAAATTAGATTGAAAGAGAATAAGTGCATACTACTTACAAACACAACTGAACAGTCCAAGGAAAATAGTATTTGTAAGAAAGTTATAAAAAGGTTATTGAAGAACTTTCCCCTCCCCTTTTGACCTATGGCATGAGTCATTCCAAGATAAGACTCTGTGTTTGGGTCAATCATATGGGAAAATGGCGTGGGAAACATTCATATCAAAAAGAGAACTTTGTTCAAGAGAATTAAATAGTTATCTCATTTTTTTCTTTTACAGGAAAAAAAGAGTCATGAATGAGAATAACTCTTATAATATGACAGAAGTGGCATCATGTGTCTTTGGTTTAGATTTCCTTCTTTAACCAGGGAACATCAAAGCTCTGTGTAAACTTACCAACAGACTCACTATATTAGGAATTGAGTACAGACGTATCTCAGTTACTTAGGTGTAGTAGCACCTTTATGGGAATCGATTTATTTGTAAACGGTTTGTCCAAGCTTTGGATCTCTGCTTTCTTGAATTCTTTACTTACTTATTTTTTGCCAAGTCAATGTGAAATATGGGAATTAAAAGGTTAAATACCTCTTCACTTTAACATCCAATGACGTGGTTCTTCAAAGCAGATACTAACTAGCCTTTGGATATTCCCTATTAGGCCTTAAGGATTCCTATGCTCTTTATTGCAAGTGCTCTCTCATCATTTGGCTCCAATTCAATGACTCAAAGCTAGTGTTAAGAAATCAGGCATCTATGAACTAAAGAATGACAGCTTCTTTCTGGAAGATAATAAATTAGACTATAAGGACCCTAGGGAATTATGTGGCAACCTATGGATTTGGCTGCAAGACAAAGCATTAAAGGAAACTAAAAATGTCTATAGATTATTACACCTCTTTTACTGAACTACCTGGTTTGACAGCAAAGAGGATTTTAAAGGTCATCTAGTCCAAAACCTTGCACTTCCCAGAAAGGGCACCTCAGGCCCAAAGAGGTGAAATTACTTGCCCAAGATTGCAACACTAGACAGTAGGTATGGGACTGACATTTTTGGTTATATTATCCTAATTCTAAAATGACTGGCTGATTAAGTCAATTCATTTAGTTTTATATTCTCAATATTAGAAGTAGGAACTATGAATTTGTTTGGGACCCCTGAACAAACATTCCAAAAATCTAAGATAAATGAGGTGATGTTGTCTTATTTGTTCTGCCAACTTTGTTGAATTAACATGAATATAATGCTATAAACAAGTTTCTTGTTGGGGAGGAATCATTACCAATCTTTCATTTGGGTTACCTTCTGTCCACCTGTGGATGTTCAAATGCTTACTGACTTGTTGATTATATCTGCTCTCCATGGGAAGCAGCAAATTATGGACTATTAAAATTTCTGTGGCATGGTCGTTGAATAGGGCCACAGTTTATCAGAAACAAATACATACATTGATAGGACTGTATGTTTTGATATTTTTGCATATGTATATGTGTATATATGAATATGTGTAATTTACATGTATATATATATACATACATATATATGTAGAGAGAGAGAGCGAGAGAGAGAGAGAGAGCGAGAGAGAGAGAGAGAGAGAGAGAGGGAGAGAGAGATATGAAGTTATGAAGTTTGGGGCTAGGGTCCTTAAGATGGATTGATTCAAGGTTGGTTCTTAGGGCTTCTCCTGCTAACAAAAGCAGTCATACTGCATGCATCCATCCATACATCCATCCATACAAACACAACAATGTGCAGAATAGTATATATATGCACACATATATGTAGTCTCAATTCTATATTGATCTGTTTGAATTTATTAAATATAGCTATAGATGGCTATCCATTCCACAAGGAATTTGGTTATAGCATTATATTCAATTGAACAAATCAATGATAATCATTATAATCAATAATGATGATGATGATTATTATAGCTTTATTATTATTGCTAATACATATTTAGTGCTTTAAAGTTTGCAAAACACTTTATGTATATATACATGTATACATAGTTATGTATATATATACATATATATAAAAAATCTCATTTTATCCTCACAACACCCCTGGGAGGTAGGTGCTATACTTATCCCATTTTATGGACGAGGAAACTGAGGCAGACATTGCCAACTCTTACTGCCAATGTAGATTGGGAACTCATTTGTAAATTATAGTCTTAGAAAGTTGCCTTGAAGGCATCGAAAGGTCAAGTGACCTGCCCAGGATCATACAACTTTTAAGTACCTGAGGCAGAATTTTAATCCATTTCTCCATCAGTTTTCCCATTAGGCCACACTGGCTCTAATACAGTAGTTAATTTTGATCAAAGGATCACAGGTTTAGGGCTGGAAGATACCTTAGAGATCATCTCGTCCAACCCCCACATTTTACAGATGAAGAATGGGAGGGCCAAAGAAGCTGCCAAGTCAAGTCAATAAACCTTTATTAAGGGCCCTATGTTTCCTGCAGACCTTGTGCTAAGTGTCTTGCCCAAGGTTACACAAGGAGCTAAGCATACATAGAATCAGTCTTCAGTCTATTGCACCAAGACAGATACTTCAAACTAAAGGTAAGTGAGTTTGACACCAATTCCCGGTTTAAAAAAAATTTCATATGAATTTTTAAAGCAACAGTTTGTTAGTACTTGGAAATGGAAGAGGTGTTTCCTAAGAGGCAAGAAAGGTTAATTAAGAACAAATCAGCCAGGTTAGCTTCATTTCCTTTCTTGCGAGTTTTACTAGATTAAAGGATTAGAACAATGTGGATAGAGTGAATTTTATAGGTCTGTCAGGCAAGAATCTGATGAAGCTTCTCAAAATATCACTGTGGATAAAACTGTGGTCTTTGGCAAGCATTTATATAGTGCTTAAGGTTTGCTAAGAGATTCCTCCTCTCTGGGCCTTGGTTACTTCATCTATAAAATGAAAAGATTGGATCTAAAAGCCTTCCAAGACTCCTCCCAGCTCTAAATCTATGATCTTATGACACAATTCAAAGGCAGATTTCTTAACTGAAACAGTTAAGAACTGGTTGACAAACTGAACAGAAAGATTAATGAATGGATGTTAATCCTAGATGAAGTAGCCTAGCAGGGGTCTCTATGCACCTGAACTTTTTAATGCTTTTGTTAGTGACTTGGGCCAAAGCATAGATGACAATCTTATTTTTGTGACAAGGCCAAGGGTTACATGGCAGCTGAAAAGCTAATGTAATCCTAAATTGTATTAATAAAATAATGGTTCTCAAGGTGTCGTCTAGGGACCCTGGGTATGGGTGGTCCTGAGATACTTTCAGGAGATCTCTGAAGTTAAAACTGAAGAATTTAGTATAGTAATACTATGACATTTTAATTTTTATGTAGTAAATACAAATATAACCCATATAAGCAAAAGCTCAGGTGGGGGAAGGGGCTCAATAATTTTTAAGAGTGTAAAGGGTTCCTGAGACCAAAACAGTTTGGGAAGTTTGGGAGAATATTGTCCAGAGCATGGGAGACGATGACCTTGGCAGACTACACTTGGAATATTGGGTCCAGTCGTGGGTTTTGAGTTTTAGGAGGCATATATACAAGCTGAAGCAGGTCCCAAGAAGGATGATCACAAATATAACAAGTTTTCCTCTGGGCCAAAATGCCAATACAGCATTTTTGTAGCACAGTGTAGCTACGAATTCCAACAATCCCAGAGTGAACAATGCACAATTATGGCTTATAGTCTATGATCAGACAGTAAGTTATAGATAACAAGTGAACAAGGGAGTGAATCCCTGTTGACCTTTTGGGCACTGAACCTTATACCATCATGTGATACCTTCTTAAATTGCTGCTAAATTCTTATATTATTTAGTTTTTTAAGTATGTACTCCTTATCTGTACAATTAGATTGTTAAATCTTTCAAGGGACTGTGTTACCTTTCTTTATACTGTGTCTCTATGTTTCATATGGTGACAGAGGTGACCCTGGGCTCCTGAAGATCGTATCAGCATATTACAAACTCTGGTAGGTCCTATCATGATAGAAGGGCCTTGGGTATATACCTCATACAGTGTGTGTCTGTTCTCTGAAAGCCAAACTAGTCAAAATAGCAGGGGTCACGTCAATAATAATAATTTACATGGTTTCTCGAGGTTTACAGAGGGCTTCACTGGCATTATTATTTATTTGAGTTTCTTTGATACGGGTGTATGACATTATAGTCTTCTACAGGTATTATCATCCCATTTTACAGATGTGGAAACTGAAGTTCAAAGAGAAAGATGGATGGACAAATAGATGATAGATAGATGGATAAATAAATAGGTGAGTGGATGGATGGACAGATAGGTAGTTATATAACAGATGGATAGAAAGACAATGGATAGATAGACAGACAGATAGATAGATAAAGCATTTATCATGAATAAATGATTTGCCCATAGTAACATAGCCAGCAAGATTTGAACCCAGGCCTTTCTGACTCCACTCTACAATGGAAAAGTTCAAGATTAGAATATTGATCTGAAATGATCATTTTAGGAAGAGTACAACTCCTGAAGAAACTATGAATACAGATGGAAGTTGTGATCTGTGTCAGTGGAGAGCATATTCATACTGATGAAAGCACAGACTTCTGTATAGGGATCATGCCTTATCAAAGCTTTGTAACTTCCTCAAAGTCCAGCGTTGTGTTCTATACTGAGTAAGTACTTTAAATGTTTGTAAAATTGAATCCGATGTTTTGAGTTGTATAGTAGGCCCTCAATAAATACTTTTTAGTATTCTCAGAGTTTAGCACAGTGCCTGGCACATAGTGAGTACTTAATAAGCGCTTGTTGACTGACGGGACAAAGACAGTTGGACTAGATGGTTGGGTCAAAGAACTGAAGGAATCCAAAGAAACCATTGTCTTGTATTCTATTATTGAATCCTGCTCATGGATTTTAAGGTCTCCAACAGGCTTGCTCATAGCAGACATAGTCACCAATAAATAAAATATCATTGTTGTTCAGTTGTTTTCAGTCATGTCCTACTCTTTAGGGCCCCATTTGGGATTTTCTTGGCAAAGATACTGGAGTGGTTTGCCATTTCCTTCTCCAGATCATTTTACAGATGAGGAAACTGAGGCAAACAGGGTTAAGCAACTTGCCCAGGATCATACAGCTAATAAGTGTCTGAGGCTATATATGAACTCAGGAAGATGAGTTTTCCTGACTCCAGGCCCAGCACTCTATCCTCTGTGACACCTAGCTGTGTTAAACACAGCTACAGCAATTAGGATAAAACATAGAAAATCCAGAAAGAATACATAATGAATAATGTATCTTTGCATGTTTTGTGTCATGGACGTAGCCATATCATAGTCTTCTCCATCTGAAAGTCAGATTAACAGTAGGCTGCCTGTTTCCTGCAGCAAAGATTGCTGTCAGGGATGCCCAGGATTACTGGTTAACACAATCTCTTAAAGGTCATAATTGACTAGACTTGCTTCTACTCTGGACACCCCACACAATTTGATTCAGGCCTCAGGATGGGTTGATTCAAGGACTTCTTCTGATAAGAACAGTCCTACCAGAGGCTTTATCCATACAAAGTCCATTGGGATTGAGAAGGGCTAAAAACCATCCTTCTCACCACCACCAACATTGTGATAATGTCTTGAGGCTACTTTACTTAAGAGATGATCCATGAGAACATCTTTAGAGAGATTTTCAGTTGGGGTGGTTCATTCAAGGTATACTGTGAGAATGCAGCTCCTTCTCATATCAATGTGAGCTAAGCAATGTTAGAAAGGTAACTGGTTCAAAAGCGAAAACTTTTGACACATGCTGATCTGCAACATGGCTCATGGTAGATATCACCCTAATTTACCAATGGGGTTGAGGCCTGTCAGTTACTGTCAACCTGGGTTAGCCCATCTGAAAAGCACTTTTGTCAACACTTATGTCCTAAGTGCTAGGTATAAAATTTCATTTAAGTCCAGAAAACATGCAAAAAACATTTACAAATTAAATACAATGTAATTTTCATGGGAGTTACTAGCAACTGGTGGGAGCTGCAAAAAAACCCATGTAGAAGGTGGCACTTCAACTGAGTTTTGCTGAAAACTAGGAATTTCAAGAGAAGGAAGTGGTGAGGGAACACGTTACAGGCATATGGTAGAGCCCATAGAAAGACATATAGATAGACATTATCATTTGATCCTCATGACAACCCTGTGAATCACGGAATGACAACTATTATTTCCTTAGTTTACCTGTGATCTCGCAATTCATGTCTTGACACTTAAATGCAATTTATTTATTTAACATATTTGGTTTTCAGCATTGATTTTCACAACAGTTTGAATTACAAATTTTCTCCCCATTTCTGCCCTCCCCCCCCCACTCCAAGATGGCGTATATTCTGGTTGCCCTGTTCCCCAGTCAGCCCTCCCCTCTAATCACCCCCCTCCCCTCTCATCCCCTTTTCCTTTCCTTTCTTGTAGGGCAAGATAAATTTCTACGCCCCATTGCCTGTGTATCTTATTTTTTAGTTGCATACAAAAAGTTTTTTTGTTTTTGAACATCTGATTTTAAAACTTTGAGTTCCAAATTCCCTTCCCTCTTCCCTTCCCACCCACCCTCCCTAAGAAGTTGAGCAATTCAACCTAGGCCACACATGTATTATTATGTATAACCCTTCCACAATACTCATGTTGTGAAAGGCTAACTACATTTTGCTCCTTCCCAACCCATCCCGCTTTATTGAATTTTCTCCCTTGACCCTGTCCCCTTTCCAAAGTGTTTGTTTTGATTACCTCCACCCCCATCTGCCCTCCACTCCATCATCCCCCCGCCTTTTATTTTTTTTTTTATCTTCCTCCCTCTTCTTTCCTGCGGGGTAAGATACCCAACTGAGTATGTATGGTATTCCCCCTCAGGCCAAATCTGATGAGAGCAAGGTTCATTCATTCCCCCCTCACCTGCCCTCTCCCCTCCTCCCATAGAACTGCTTCCTCTTGCCACCTTTATGGGAGATAATCCACCCCATTCTATCTCTCCCTATCTCCCTCTCTCAGTATGTTACTCTCTCATCCCTTAATTTCATTTTATTTCTTTTAGATATCTTCTCTTCATCCTCAACTCACCCTGTGTCTGCTCTCTCTCTTTTACATATATATATATGCATATATATGTATATATATGTATATATATAAACACACATATATATACACATACACACGCATACATACTAGATATATACATACATACACATTCACTTATATATATACTTAAACATATATATATATATATATATGCATATTCCCTTCAACTACCCTAATACTGAGGTCTCATGAATCATACTCATCATCTTTCCATGTAGGAATGTAAACAAAACAGTTCAACTTTAGTAAGCCCCTTGCAATTTCCGTTTCTTGATTACCTTTTCATGCTTCTCTTGATTCTTGTGTTTGAAAGTCAAATTTTCTATTCAGTTCTGGTCTTTTCACTGAGAAAGCTTGAAAGTCCTCTATTTTATTGAAAATCCATATTTTGCCTTGGAACATGATACTCAGTTTTGCTGGGTAGGTGATTCTAGGTTTTAATCCTAGCTCCATTGACCTCCGGAATATCGCATTCCAAGCCCTTCGATCTCTTAATGTAGAAGCTGCCAGATCTTGGGTTATTCTGATTGGGTTTCCACAATACTCAAATTGTTTCTTTCTGGCTGCTTGCAGTATTTTCTCCTTGATCTGGGAGCTCTGGAATTTGGAAACAATATTCCTAGGAGATTTCTTTTTGGGATCTATTTGCGGAGGCGATCGATGGATTCTTTCAATTTCTATTTTGCCCTGTGGCTCTAGAATATCAGGGCAGTTCTCCTTGATAATTTCCTGAAAGATGGTATCTAGGCTCTTTTTTGATCATGGCTTTCAGGTAGTCCAATAATTTTTAAATTATTTCTCCTGGATCTATTTTCCAGGTCAGTGGTTTTTCCAAGGAGATATTTCACATTGTCTTCCATTTTTTCATTCCTCTGGTTCTGTTTTATAATATCCTGATTTCTCATAAAGTCACTAGCTTCCACTTGCTCCAATCTAATTTTTAAAGTAGTATTTTCTTCAGTGGTCTTTTGGACCTCCTTTTCCATTTGGCTAATTCTGCCTTTCAAGGAATTCTTCTCCTCATTGGCTTTTTGGAGCTCTTTTGCCATTTGAGTTAGTCTATTTTTTAAGGTGTTGTTTTCTTCAGTGTATTTTTCAGTATTTTTTTGGGTCTCCTTTAGCAAGTCATTGACTTGTTTTTCATGGTTTTCTCGCATCCTTCTTATTTCTCTTCCCAATTTTTCCTCTACTTCTCTAACTTGCTTTTCCAAATCCTTTTTGAGTTCTTCTATGGTCTGGGGCCAGTTCATGTTTTTCTTGGAGGCTTTGGTTGTAGGCTCTATGACTTTGTTGTCTTCTTTAGGCTGTATGTTTTGGTCTTCTTTGTCACCAAAGAAAGAATCCAAAGTCTGAGACTGAATCTGGGCGCGTTTTCGCTGCCTGGCCATATTCCCAACCAACTAACTTGACCCTTGAGTTTTTCAGTGGGGTATGACTGCTTGTAGATTACAGAGTTCTATGTTCTACGTTTGGGGGGGAGGTGCCAGCACTATCAGAGCCGCACTCCTCCTTCCCCAAGGACCCCCAGTCCAGACTGGGCTCAGATCTTCGGCAGGCTGTGCACCCCTGCTGCGATCCGCCACTTAATTCCTCCCACCAGGTGGGCCTGGAGCCGGAAGTAACAACAGCTGTAGCTGCCCCACCTCCGCTGCCCCAGGGGCTGGAAGCCGAACCGCGAACTCCTTCCACTCCCGCAGCTTTTCCCACTAACCTTCTCCGCAGTCTTTGGTGTTTGTGGGTCGAGGGGTCTGGTAACTGCCGCAGCTCACATATTCAGGGCGCTAGGGCCCCCTCCGCCAGGCTTCTGGTCTGGATCATCCACGCCGCTCAGGCTGGGCTCTGCTCCACTCCGTTCCCAGCTCCCAGCTCTCAGCTCCCAGCTCCGTGTGGAATAGAGCTCACCCAGAGACCATCTGGGCTGTCCTGGGCTGGAGCCCTGCTTCCCTCAGCTGTTCTGTGGGTTCTGCCGTTCTAGAATTGGTTCAGAGCCATTTTTATAGGTTTTTGGAGGGACTTGGGTACGGAGCTCACTCTAGTCCGTGCTTACCAATGTCTTGACACTTAATCCAGCCTTCTTTCCACCATACTACCCTACCTCTCTATTAGGAAGTTGGACTTCATGATCTCCAGTGTCCCTCTCTGCTCTACCACTCTGTGATTCTAGATGGGACCTTCATTTGCGGCTGATTTGACAGAGAGCACACAGTAAGCCCATGCTTTTGATGCCACATCCAGAGTCAGTAAAACATTCTAAAAGGCTGCTCTCCATCCAAGAGTCAGATTGACAGTAGGCTGCCTGTTTTCTGGAGCAAAGACTGTTCTCAGGGATGCTCACTGTTTAACACAATCTCTTTTTTATTCAGGGTCTACTGAGCTCAAAAAAGTCACTAATGACCAGGCTTGCTTCTACTCGGGACATCCCATACAATTTAATTTAGAGGAATGAACTAAAAAGAAATAGCATTAATTAATGTCAGGTGACCATTAAATGGACTTTTCTAGTTATAAAGAGGTATATTTATTGTTCTACATGGGCAGTTAAGTGGTTCAGTGGATAAAGCACTGGGCTTGTAATCAGGAAGGCTTACCTATATGATTTCAAATCAGTGTGATCCTGGGCAAGTCATTTAATCCTGTTTGCCTCAGTTCTTCATCTGTAAAATGAGCTGGAGAAGAAAATGGCAAACCATTCCAGTATCTTTGCCAAGAAAACCCCAAATGGGGTCATGAAGGGTCAGATATGATTGCAACTACTGAACAACAAATTACAGTTCCAACACGGCCAAGTCAAATTCATTTATTTCATATAACCTCCTTTCTTCTTGATACATAGGATCATGGATCAAGAGTCAAACAGGACTCCAGTGACCATCTAATACATTTTACAGGTGAGGGAAGTGTGACTCAAAGAGAAGTTAAATTACTCATCTAAGGTCACACTGGGAGTAAAGATCAGAGCTAGTATTTGAACTAAGATACTCTGACTCCAAAGTCAATGCTTTTTTTGTTTGTTTGTACTATTCCAATATTTTAAGTGTAGTGTGGTGAAAAAAGAGCCAGAGTAAGGGAATGAGAAAGTCTCAGCATAAGTACAAGTTTTGTGACTAACTAGCTGTGTGACCATGGATAAGTCTTTTGTTTCATTGGTCCATGGTTTCCTCTTCTATAAAATTTGGATCAAATGATCTATGAGGTCTCTGCTAGTTCTGACATTATATGATTCTATGAAAAGCCTTCAGGAGGTTAATGGGTCCCATCCTTCTCTCTACCTGCTTGATTGTCCTCCAATAAACACAACAAACGGACAATTCTTTGTCCATTTTGGACAAAGAAAACTTTAGGTCACTCTCCTTACTGAGTCTACAGTCAGAACTACAGAACGTTCTTCTTCCACAGGGCTGCCACAAGTCAACAGGAGAGGGGGAGGGAGCCCACTGTTCAGACAGAGCTCCCTGGAACAGATTGGTGGCTGAATGCCAAGGTATGGTGTTGACTTGACTTTACAAAAGTATGGAATAATTTTATACCTGCCAAGAGTCAAATAGAAACTCCACACTATAGACTCTTGTTCCAATCCCTAGACTTTCCTTCCTCTTACAATATTGGCCAAGATGGTTTAGTACTGTGCTATTGTCCACAAAATAGGAAGAGAACCAAAGGAAGGTTCCTAGTATGTTGGAGAGAAAAACTTACAGATTTTCTGTTCTGTGTTTCAGTCTTCCCTTCTACATGGTGCTTAAACTGTGACCAAAATGAAGATTTAATGAATTTACTGCAATCATAATAAATTCTAGCAACTAATTCATGGTGACATTGTTGCCATCAAAAAACATTGGTTAAATACTCAGTGTGGGGGGGAAGATTGACCTTGGTTTTCTACAAAAAATTTTCATGACACAGTCCTTAGTCTCTAGGAGTAATCAATCTGATAGCTACATTGATTAGACAAGTACAGGATACACAGACATTCTTCTTCTATGGTGGTGCGTGAAAATTCTTTGTGACTACTTTGGACAGATGTGACCACAAAGATAACTTTGTTCGATGAATGGAAGTCCCATCTAGATGGCTGCATTTGACAATGTTTACTACCATTTCCTCCTGGATACTCTCCTTCTTTGTTTTTTGGGATAGTATTCTTTGCTCGTATTCCTTCTACCTGTCTGACCATTCCTCCGTCTCCTTTGTTGATTCAAATTAGCAAACATTTATTAAGTGCTTACTATGTGCATCATGTTGCAGTGGATAGAGTGCTGAGCCTGGAGTCAGAAAGTCCTGAGTTCAAATCTGGCCCCAGAACTGAATAGCTGTGTGACCTTGGGCAAGTCACTTAACCCTGTTTGCCTCAGTTTCCTCAACTGTCAAATGAGCTAGAGAAGGAAATGGCAAACCACTCCAGTGTTTCTGCCAAGAAAACCCCAAAAGAGGTCATGAAGAGTCAGACGTGACTGAAAACAACTACATAACAACAAAAACCGTGCATCATGTCCATTAATTGTGGGTGTATCCTAAGGCTCTTACCTGGTCACTTTTCTCCTTTCTAGCTACACCCTTGGTGATCACATCAGCTTCCACAGGCTTACCTGTCATTTCTCTGTAAATAATCACCAGATTTTTATGTAATCTAGCCCTAGTCTCTCTCCTGAGCTCCCACATCACTCAGTACCCACTGAACATTTTAAATAGCATATCCTGGAAGCATCTCAAATCAGCATGTGCAAAACAGAGCTTTCTCTTCTCCTTACACTGTAGTTCTAGCCATGCTGGCATGTTTAGTATCTTTCACCCATGAAGTTCCATCTTTATGTCTTTGCATTGGCTGTTCCTCATGTCTGCAATGGATTCTCCTTTCAACTCCCTCTCTTGAAATCCCTGCTCTCCTTCATGATTCAACTAAACCACCTTCTAATTAAAAGCTTTTTCTGGTCCCTTCCCTCCAGCTGCTAGGGAAGCCTGTCCCAAAACTATTGCAGTCATTTTGTATATACTGTGTATATCCTTGTATGTCTACATGTTGTCTCCCCCATTCAAATGTAAGTTCTTTGAAGCATGGACTCTCACTTTTGTCTCTGTATCATCAGTGCTTGACATGATGCCTCTTCTAGTGGACTCTTAGTGAATGCTTGTGGTTTGAGAGATGTCAAGTTTCCTCAGAGGCTTCTATCTGCACATGACATTGTGCTTAATACAATGAACCCAGAACTCTAGAAGAGCCTCCGTGTAGAGGTCCTTTTCTTCTTTCTTTGGAGTATAAACCTATCAGTAGCATAGCTGGGTCATAGGGTTTGCTCAGTTTAATACCTTTTGTGTCTAGTCTTAAACTGTGTTCCAGAATGTTTGGATCAACTTATATTTCCACCAGTAGTGCCTTAGTGTGACTATTTTCTGCCCCTTCAACATTTTTTGCCAATGTGAAGGGTATGAGATGAAACTTCAAAGTTATTTCAATTTGCATTTCTCTAATTATTAGTGATTTAGAGCATTTTATAAGAGCTCCCTCAATGAGAACCACAATCATTTTAAAGAGCCTAATTTAGCTAAGTGCGCTGGAAAATTGAGATCGACAAAGAACACATATTATCCAAATCATGACACACTATTAAAGATGTAACCTACTGAGTTAACCCAGAAGTACATGCACATACATATTTATTTTGTAGAGGAACTACAAAGAGAATGAGTTGAGACCAGGACTGTGAAGAGGGGAGAAGGTCGTATTGAATTGGGAAACTGTATGGCCCTTTAAATGACTCCAACAAGATTTAGAGGAGTAAGACGGGAAAAAAGGAAATTGCCTCTATTATTTCCAGTAGGGTGGTACAGTGGGAAGAGTGTTGAATATGGGGCCAGAGGACACAGAAGACATGAGACTGAATCCTGACTCTACCTCTTGATACCTGTGTAACTTTGACCTAGTCATTTAATCTCTTTGAGCCTCAGTTTCCACATCTATAATGAACCCCTTTCATTCATAGCCTTTGCCTGAACTGATCCTATTTGGAGGTAGGGGGGTGGGACAATATATAAGGCTCTCTGGAGATGGGGAGACCCTAGAGGAAGTCTTAGACTCTAGGTTCTGGGATAAAATCTAAGCATTGGGAAACTTTAAGGGTCATAAGATTATGAAGGTTCGAATGCTTTAGCTTTGGAGGACTGTGCAGTCCTCCCTCTCACCCTGTCCTGTCCCCTGATCTCTGTCTCCTTGGTGGCCATGTTGTGAGTTAAAGATTATATTTAGGATTATTGTGCTATAAGAAATGACAAGCAGGATGATTTCAGAAAAAACTAGAAAGACTTACATGAACTGATACAAAGTGATGTGAGCAGAACCAGGAGAACATTATACACAGTAACAGTAATATTGTATGATGAAGAACTGTGAATGATTTAGTTATTCTCAGCGATACCATGATCCAAGACAGTCCCAAAGGACTCATGATGAAAAATGCTATTCACCTCCAGAGAAAGAACTGATGTCGTCTGAATACAGACTGAAGTATACTATTTTTCACTTTCTTTTTTTTTGTTTTTTTGACTTTTCTTGCACAAAATTACTACTATGGAAATGTTCTACATGATTGCACATGTATAACCTATATCGGATTGCTTACTGGCTCAAGAAGGGGGAAGGGAAGGGAGGGACAGAATTTGAAACTCAAAACTTTAAAAAAATGATAAATGGTAAAATTAATTTTTGTATGTAATTGGGGGGGGCAATAAAAAACAATTTTTAAAAAAGTTATATTCAGGGTTTGGGGTGAAATTTCCTTGGTGAAGATGTTAGCACCTAAACCTAGAGGAAGCTATTTAATATTGTTTCAAGCCTCCCATATGCACTAAATAGTCCTTAAGGGATAAATTATTCAAACCTCACCAGCTTTTAATTAGTAAGGTCCTTCTGGCTGATACCTTTGTCTGAATTGTTAACATCATTAGCATTAGAAAACATGCTTGTCAAATTCCCAAATGCACTAAATGACAGTCAGGATCCAAAAACTTAACAGGCTAGAAAAAGAAGGCTGAACTAAATATGCTGAAATGTAATGGGGATAAATGTAAAGTTCTGTGCTTGGGTTAAAAAGAATGTTTGCAAAATTCCAAAGAACAAGATTAGCCCTAAAGGAATAACTGAGAAAACACATTCCTCAACTCTAGAAGTGAAGACATTGCATATATTGTAAGATCTTTTTTTCAATGTATCAATCAATTTTACTGATTTTTTTGCTTCTTTTTTTCTCTAAAAAGATAATTCTTTGCTATAAAGGATAGCTCTCTGGAAGGAAAGTGGGGGGAGGGGAACAGGAAAATTTAGGGGATATAAAAAGAAAAGATTTCAATAAAAAATCTTTATAAGTCTGTACTTGTAAGGGAGGGAGGGATGGCTATATAGTAATTACTATGAAATAGTTCTAGGAATTTTCATGGACAACAATTCGATGAGTCAAGCATGACATAGCAGCTCTAAAAAAATGTAATGAGCAGTTAGCGTGGCACTATTTCTCTGGCCTCCAGAGCAAGGGCAGTTATATCTCCCCTTAGGGATCTAGGGATACTTCTGAGGGGATGGGGTGTCTCTTTGCTACTCTGTCATAGGCTTGGTCCCCCATTCTGGGTGTATCCTTCCCCTGCTAACCTCTGTTGACTATTAACCAATTAACATCAATTAGCTTTTATAAATGGAATATGTAATAAGAACAGAAGTATAAACATTTTTTATGGGTGCACTCTACACTATACTACCTTGGTCTTTGGGGAGAGTGAGCTCAGATTAAATGCATTTTCTACATAGCAATGATCCCACCAAGTTCAAGTCCAAATGCTTCATTGCTTCTGGATGAGTATTCCTCTCAGCTGCTGAGAGACTGGGCCTTGAAGGCCACTCCTCAATTCGTTGATTGATTGGTTAATCCCTCATCAAGTGAGGGATACAGAAGCTGCTAAATCTTTCAGAGTATACAGTGTGGGATGTAGTATAGGCTGGGGCCCAGCCAAGGCCCTGCTGTACCTTCTTGTTCTCTGTTCATGTGGCCAAAGACCCTGGGGGAAGATTGGCATTGTCAGAAAGACCCTGCAGAGGGATATCTGCATACCTGAACTGGATACCCTTTAATTTCTACAAATATTTAGTAATCCCCTCAGAGGTACAAAACACTATGCTAGATACCAGGGGAGGTATAACATTCAAATCAGACACGATCCCTATCCTTATTTACCCAATATACCTCCAAGGTC
Source organism: Trichosurus vulpecula (assembly GCF_011100635.1). Classification (NCBI taxonomy): domain Eukaryota; kingdom Metazoa; phylum Chordata; class Mammalia; order Diprotodontia; family Phalangeridae; genus Trichosurus; species Trichosurus vulpecula. The sequence goes on from NC_050579.1 coordinate 95,657,983, forward strand.
TATAAGAACCAGTGATGATACTCTGAGATCTCTGCCACTGTTGGAAGCGCCTCTGCTATGACTCTTAGGGTCTTCCCCAGGCAACACTTCCTGGTATCCAGGCCAATATCTCTGAGCCCAAGAGATAACTGGAGTAGGAACCATTCCCGCAAGTCGGTTCTAGAGACCCCATGGCACCCTGAGCCCTTAGTTCTAGTCAAACCTGTATCTACTCATTGTCCCCAAAGATCATATGCCCATTCCTGCCTGTTTATCCCTATTTCCACCATCTTCCTGGCCTGGAATACTATCCCACCTCCCCCAATCTACTTCCATCCTCTCCAATTAATTAAATCTCACTTTTTTGTTGTTGTTGAAGGCCCAGTTCAAGTTCCCTGCCTCTCTGTCCTTCCCTAACAACCTAGGATGGCTTCTACCTCTGGATTCTATCATTTAGCTTATCCTATTTTGATTACTGCTCTTTCTGCAAATCTGTCCTATCTCCTCAATCAGACCTTAAGTCCCTTGAAAGCAGGGACTGTATATATACATATATACATATATCTATCTATCTATCTATCTATCTATCTATCTATCTATCTATATATATATATATGTGTGTCATACTAATGTGTCTCCAATAACTATCAAAATGCACACTGAAGGCCTCAATAAAATTTTGCCTTTCTCAAAGGGCAATATTTAATGAAGTAATCCGAGTATTTTTTTTAACTTTCACTGAGAGGAGGTGTGGTATGTTGGATAGAGAGCTTCCCTCAAAGCCAGGGTAGACCCAGGTTCAAGTGTTACCTCTGAAATATGCTGGTTATGTGACCCTAGGTAAATCACAATCTCTCAGTTTCCCCAACAACTCTGTAAGATTAAAAATTCCATACAAGTTGCTAACCTCTATTGGTGAAGGGGTTTCTTCACCTGAAGTTCTCTGTAACAATGAAATCACAGTTCTAGTCCTTATCTTTAATTTTTCTAACCCCTCAACAATCATCCATGGATTTTCAAATATGATGTCTAGTGGCAATGAGAAGCATTTGGCCATCTCCTTCCATTCATTAGCAATAATACATGGTATATGTGCACACACACACAGACACAGACACAGACATGCAGGCACGTATCTATCTGTCTATTATACTTTAGATTAAATCATCCGATCCTCACAATAACCTTGTGAGGGAAGTCCTATAGGTATTATCTTCACTTCACAGATGAGGAAATTGAAACATGGCCATGGTCATGGAACCATTAAGGGTCAAAGCTTGGCCTTGATTCCTAATCTTTCCCTACTCTAGTTTCAGTACTAATTTCCCTACAATACACTGTCTCTCTAATGACTCGTCTGCCAACAGGCAAGCAAAGCCATTGGAGCTTTCGTAGAGCCAGCTGCTTTAAATCATCTATTAGCAATCCTTTCCTTTGTCCTGCTTGGCTCCCTGCCTTCTTATCACATGCATTTCTTGGTCCATCTTTTGGAAAAACAGCATGTCCCTTTATCAAACATCTTTGCATTTTATTCCTCATCTTTTGCTTTTTGGTTATCTTTGGCTCAGTCTCCCGCAACCATTTGTTAATAAATGTACTTTTGGAAAAAGTAAGTTATGTCGATGAGAAAAATCTCTGTTTGGGGGTTTTGTTTTTAGCTGCATGATGCAAACGATGCCGTCCCATGACAGCCGTGAAGTCATGGTATGCTTTTTGGTTACAGGTAGTCGAGCTCAGAAATCTCTTTGGGGAAGTTTAAGTGAAAATCTATCCCATCTCAGTGTCCATGTTTACCTGAGTTGGTTATAGAAGTGGGCATAACCTAGCCAGGTCAGTGGCCTGGGCTGTTTCTGGGATGCTTGTCTCTGTAGGTAGTATTGTGTCTTTGGGAGCTTAGCAAGGACAAGATGGAAGCATATTCTTCTCAGACTCTGGCATCATCGCTGCCTAACTCTTTTCCTGGGGCTGGGATCCCAGCTGAGAGAGGTCTGACAGGTATCCTGTCAGATTTGTGACTTTGGGCAAGTCATTTAATCTCCCTGGGCCTCAGTTTCCACATCTGTAAAATGAAGGTACTAATTTATTTAGGTCATAGATATAGAGTTAGAAAGGACCTTGGAAGACATTTGGTCTAATCTTTTCCAAGTTTTACAGATGAAAAAACTGAGATACAGAGAATTTCAGTGACTTGCCCGAAGTTATACAAATATTACATGGATGAGCCAGGATTTGAACCTAAGTGGTTTGATTTCAAACCCAGCACTCTTTTCCCTACACCTGTAGCTCTAAACATATGATGCTACTACTTCTGTGAGACTGAGTCTCATTTGTAAACAGAACAGGTTGAACTAGATGACCTCTTAAGTTCATTTCTAGTTCAATAAATATGATCCTAAGATTATATTCCTAGATGTGTCCTCCTAACTAAAGGAATTAAGTGCTTATATTAAAGGAGTTACTTTTACATAGTTTTGAAATAATATGGATGATAGCTTAGAGCTTCAAAAACTAACTATATTTTCCAAGGCTGGTATGGCTACCATATACAATCTGGGCCATTGCACATGGTGGCAGGTCCAGACTGGGGCAGTCAAAAGAGGGTTTAAAGTGGCTACATATAGTGCTGCTTTGGGGGCCCCAAATTTTGAAGCTGAGATGCTGACAAACAATGCCATTTCCCTTGCCTAGAGTACTCTACTCCTTTTGGCTGATGGAGGACCTTTCTTACAAGGCCAAGCTGAAATCCCACTTCCTCTGTGATTCATTTTATGCATGACATTCCAGCCCAGTCCTCAGAGATGACATTATTTTTTAGACTCTTGGAGCATTTTTTTCTGTATCACATATTTGATATTTAACATAGTTGCCTTGCAGTGTTAGTCATCTTTTGGGATATATGTACTGTTTCCCCCATTAAACTTACAATCCTACAGATCAGGAACCAATTTTTATTTATCCTTGTATCCCCAATTCAATTCAAGTTTAAAAAATTATTAGACACTTACTATGTGCAAAGTAGAATCAACACTTTTGAATTAGGGTGCTGCAGAAGACTTTTGAGAGTTCTTTGGACAGCAAGGAGATCAAATCAGTCAATGCTTAAAGAAATTAACTCTGACTATTCATTGGAAGGACAAATACTGAAGCTGAAGTACTTTGGCCTCATAATGAGAAGATAGGAGGCCATCTCCAGTCATCCTCATCTATATCTCGCCTCTGGACCCAGATGGCTCTGGAGAAGAAAGTGAGGTTGGTGACTTTGCACAGCACTCCCTCACTTAAATCCAATTCATGTGCGAATCGTGGCATCACCTTCCTGATGTCATAGTCCTCTTTGAGAATGAAGGACAAACAGCAAGAAAACAGGACTCATTAGAAAAGACACTGAACTTAGAAAAGATTAAAGGCAAGGCAGGGGATGGGATGAGTATATAGTGTCATGGAAGCAATGGACGTGAGCTTGGACAGACTTTGGGAGAGAGTGGAGAGAAAGGCCTGGTATGCCATGGTCCAAGGGGTCACAGAGTCACACACGACTGGAAAACTGAACAACAACAACATGTGCAAGGTCCTGTGCTAGGCCCTGGGTATGCAAAGATACACACCAGTATTTGCTTTCTACAGGCGGGAAATGACTTATCACAAATAATTAATTACAAAGTATACACAAAAGAGGGGAGGGAGGGAATAAACATTTATATAGTGCCTACTAGATACCAGGCATACTAAGCACTCTACAAACATAATCTCATTTGATTCTCTCAACAATCCTGCAAAGTAAGTGCTGGTATTATCCCTGTTTTACAGTTAAGGAAACTGAGGCTTAAGAGACTTGCCCCAAATCATGAAGCTAGTAAGTGACTGTAGCTGGATTTGGACTCAAATATCCCTAACTCCAGGCCCAGCACTCAATCCAGTGATCCATCTAGCAGAATACAAAGTGATTTCTGGAGTAAGAGAGAACTTGGGAGATCAGGAAAGGTCTGTGTAGTCCCCTTCTCCACTCCAGCAGTGGTAACTATGTGCTGGCCTTCATATACCTCATACTGGGGCAGCTAGGTGGCTCAGTGAGTAGAGCGCTGGAGTCGGGAGGACCTGAGTTCAAATCCAGTCTCAGACACTTGACACACTAGCTGTATGGCCTTGAGCAAGTCACTTAACCCCAATTGCCCTGCCTTCCCCCCTCCAAATATATATATGCCTCACACTGCACCTCAGGTCTCTCTGGCTGCCACTTCTTTGCATTTTTTTCCTTGACCATAGGTGACCCGTGTTGAACACAATCCTGAAATGGACATTTCCAACCATAGTGGTTGCCTCGTGCACTCAAGAGGTCTGAAGTTATTGAAAGGTTCAGATGACTGGCGTGGAAGCAAAGCTTCATGGAAGAGAAGTCAAGGGAAGACTTATGGGAAGATGAGTCAAGTCAGGGGTGGGGAATCTGCGGCCTCAAGGCTACATGTGGCATCCTAGGTCCTCAAGTGTAGTTTTTTTTTTTTGACTGAGTACAGGTTTTACAGAACAAATCAAGGGGATTTGTTTTGGGAAGTTTGGAGTCAGTCATAGGGACACACTTGAGGACCTAGAGGGCCACATGTGGCCTGAGGTGGCAGGTTTCCCACCCTTGAGTCATGCCCTGACTTACCAGAAAATATGGATCTTGAATTAGTTGTTTGGACAACGTAGCACCAAAGCGAAGGTGAAATGTTTATTCATCAGAATGTTTCATATTTTAAGTACCAATTTTCTGGGAGAATATAATAGGAGTTATTATTTTATGTTTTCAGTATTTGCCAACAAATGCTAATGATTTTATTTTTGAGCTTGCATTTTATGATGAAGGAAATAAAATAGCTGCCTTATACCCAATCTACTTTGTACATTCAATACATTTCCAGAAGGGACTCTATTCATCCCTTTGGAGGAGATCCGAAACATGAGCTGTCCCTAAGTTTTCCTTCACCCCTTTTCTCCAAAGTTCTACTCTAGGCCAGCTAGCTTGTTATATCTATATGACATAAATAATTTTCTACTGTGCTGTGTTAAAAGCCCAGGTGCTCTCTCCATCTCTTGTATAGCTCATCTACATGGCATACACAATTTAAAAGGGGAAGAAGCGGGTAAAGATGTCATTGAATGTCAATTAGCCAATCAGTAAGCACCTGCTAGATGCCATGCATCTAGGATGGGATGAATAGAGAGTGTCATGGAAGCAATGGACATGAGCTTGGACAGACTTTGGGAGAGAGTGGAGAGAAAGGCCTGGTCTGCCATGGTCCATGGGGAAACCAAGACATAAATGAAACATTCTCTGCCCTTACCTAAGCTGCACAGCGGATAGACCACAGGACTGGGAGTCAGGAAGACCTGAGTTCAATTCCAGCTTCAGACACTTACTAGCTGTATGACCCTAGGAAAGTCATAAGGGCAATAACAGCATCTGCCTCCTAGGGTTGTTGTGAGAATCCAATGAGATGGTATTTGTAAAGGGCTTAGCAGAGGGCCGTCCAACCTTAGGTTTTTATTGAAACAATAGACAATGCATTTTGATTTGCCGTTTTAGTGAGAGCTCTGCAGTACCTCGGCTTCATTTACTAAAGCATTTAAGCAAATTTCTATGTCGTAGACAGTCTGCATAAATCACACTGAGGGGAGGGATGCAGCCCGTGAGACGCATTTTGGACTGCCTTGGCTTAGCACGTTGCCTGGTGCTTAGTAAACCCTTGTTTCCCTCCTCAAAGAACTTACATTCTCTAAGAGAAGACAACATGTATACGTATAAGAAAATATAAACTATAAGACATATTCACTAGGCCTGTGATTTTTTTGGTATTAGAAACTTTAGGGTTGGGAAATGCCTTGAACCAATGCTTTATCTACCACCTAAAGTCTTAAAAAATACCCAGAATAGTGAGAGATTAAGTGAGTTGCACAAGATTATACAGCATGTGTATATATATATATGCATATATATATATATATATGTATATATGAGAGGCGAGTTTTGAACATAGATTTTCCCAGATTTGTAGCTTGCTCCACTCCATATACCATGCTTGTATCCTTTATACTATCCTACATACCATGCTTATATCCTATATATCATGCTTGTGTCCCATATGCTCTCCTGTATAGCATGTTTTCATACAAAATAAATTACAAGCTAATTTTGGGGGGAGAAGCACTAGCAGTATATGTGTGGGGAGTGATATTAGGAAAGAATGCATGAGTGCTGGTTGTCTTCACACCCAGTCCAAAATTTTATTATTCAAAGCTTTGTCTTGCATCTAATTCCCAGATCTGTGTTTGGTCATGGCATTCTAGTTCCAATCTGTACCTTTTTTCATCATTTCACATGACACCCATTGACAACTCGACAATCATGAAGCAAATCACAAGGCCAGGGCCACCATGATTTGATTAACGATTTTGGCTGAAAAACTACGCTTTGAATTCCAGGCTGAATATTCAAAATGAATGTTTTCATAAAATATTTCCCTGGGTGGATCCCTTATGAAAACTCTTACACATACTCATACGTGTTAGTTTCTTCTTTCTCTACACTTTAGTTTTGACATAAAAATTAATCTCCTTAAAGCACTAAATATACAGGAAGTCTCCAGAGTCTCAAATCTAAGACCCTGTATAGATACGTGAGCTTCCTCCAAGTTTCCTTGGTCAACCTCATGGTGCCCTCAGGAAGAATTGATTCAGCAAGAAGGATTCTTGCTCTTTGGCCTGAGGGTTCTGTCCTTGATCGACTTTGTTGGTCCAATGGACTTCTCTGTACTACTACACCATACTCCAAATGATTATGATAAGGAAAATATAATACAACAGCTTGCAAAGATGCTCTCAAAATGCTTATAAAGTGCTATGAGACTAACCATAGAAACTTTCACTTTAGGCTTTCACCTATCATTTTAGGTCAGTTCAGTCCCTACAACTGGAAGATTTCGTCATTGACATTTACAAAATAATTCCATGTATATTGGACTGTGAGGGACTGAACGTTGATATGTTCACTTTTCAAACAAAGACAAAATGCAAACCTCCTCAATAAGCTGCTATTCTTGCATGTGCACAAGCCAAATTTCAACTATGAATAACTCAATATTTGGCAAACACTACTACACATAACTGACTTCATGGGGCAGCTAATTATGAATGCAACTAATTCAAAGCACTTTCTTGGACCAAGAGATGTGTTAAAAGACAAAAATGAATTTAGCAGCTAAAGTTTTTAAAAAACAACTTAGTATAAGGAATGTACAATAGGTTTGAAGTACATGGCCACTGAGCCAGCAGATCCATCAAATATGTGCTTCTTTACTTTTTTTAGTCATTTATGTGTCTTCCTGGACCATAAGTTCCATCAATCAATCAAGTATTTAGCTGCTATGTACCAGACACTGTGCTAAGTACTAGGAATACAAAGATAAAAATCAGATAGTATTCTATTTGAGGAGATAGCATGTATACAGATAAATATATACAAAATAAATTCAAGTAATGGTTTTAAATGCCCCAACAGAAGAGTCTATACTTGATTCTACAGCTAACAGGAAGCCTTTATAATTGATTGAGCATGGTCAGACCTATGCTTTCAGAATATGACTTTGGCAACCGTGGAGATGATGGGTTATAGGGAGGAGAGAAAAGGCAGAGAGACCAATAAGTAGGAGGCTATTGCAGTAATTCAACTGAGAGGTGATGAGACCCTAAACAAAAGCGATAGCTGTGTGACTAGAGAATTGTGAGAGGGTAGAAGACTCAACAAGCTTTGGTGATCGATTGGGTGTATTTAGAGAGGAGAGTGAGGAGCAGAAGATGACTATGAGGTTGCAAGCTGAGTGATTGGAAGGATGGTGGTTCCCTCAGCAGGACCAGGGAAGTGTGGAAGAGGGTTGGATTTGGCAAAAGAAGATATGACTTCTGTTTTGGACATGTGTTAGAAATGTCTATGAGAAATCTAGTTTGAAATGTTCAATAGACGGTTGGTGATGCGGGACTGTGACTCAGTCCATGAGTGCAGGGACTGTGTCCTAACTAAACTTTTTATCTCATGCAGAGTCCAGCATAGTTCTACAGTGAATATCTAAAACATTCTCCTCGACTAAAGCTAATGCATTAATTCTTCCTTTTCAGGAGGGGCAGGAGTAACAAATGCTTTCCAGTATGTGGGTTTTCTCTTGTGGATTTAACTGTGTCCTCTAGCCTTGGGCCTCACTTGCAGTATCTGGTTCCACCTCAAGCACTGTTTATAGAATTAGAGTGCATGGAGAGTGATCCTGGGCAGCTAGAAATTAAATAGACCTTCCTTTGTAAGATGAAGAGGTTGGGATGTACGTCCTCTAGGATTTTTTTCTATCTCTTCATCTAAAATCCTATGATCCTCCTTTCTGCCATACCCAACCTTAGTGTATAAAACAAACAAGCAAATAAAAAAACCCCAAAGGCATTGGACTCAATGGCCATTAAGGTCCTTTTCAGTTCTAAATAGATGATGCTATAATTATCTGATCCTGGAAATGAAAACCATATTCAGGACACGTCTTTATCTACATACATGAAAAATAATTTGTGTTAGCTCAATCTGTTTTATTTTAGCACCTATTCATCTGAATGTTTTTTTTTAAATTCTTAAGTGGTTATTTGGGAATATCATAGGTAAAGCTTTAAACACAAGGATCTTAAATGAGTCTAGCTATGAAGAAATCAACTTCACTGGGTTAATCACTATGAATACTTTTGAAAAATTAATATTACTCTGTGAAGTGATTCATTGTCATCATGTGTCTCTTGTGCTTGGATCATTCTTATTGGCTAGCTCTGAGAAAGCTGTGTTAAGCTCCGTTGAGTACCACCCACCCTAACATGCATTACCTCAGTGCAAGTAAATGAGATAATTATTTGGGTATGTGTCCCTTAAGGACTGACTGGAGTTTGAGCCTAGGAGCCTTTAGTTTAGCATGTTCAAGTACATTTTTGTCTCTAATTAGGTTGATTCTTTCACTAGAGCCATGAAAAGTCCCTTAGCACAGATCTATTCTCTCTGGCTTTTTCTTTCTCAGCAGGTGCATTTGATTTGAAACGGATTAGGATTAATTTTTTTTCTTCTTGGCTTCCTAAACTCAAATTGCAAAGTCTTAAGTGAAACTCAGAGCTAACCTTCTGAGATGAAATAAAAATAGAAGACATTTGGGGCAGGACCTCTACAATATTATCTCATCTTATTTTGTTTTCCTTCATTAGAAAGTGAGCTCTACGGGGGCAGGGACTGCGTCATTTTTGTCTTTGTATCACTGAGAACAGTGCCTAATGTGTAGTTGGCACTTGACAAATACCTGTTGATTGATTGATTAACTAGATCCACAATGAAAGACTCTTTTGCCAGGGGAAGCTCTTTTCAGCATTGACACCTGTACGTGTGCGCGCGAGAGTGCACTCACACACACATACACACAACACACATACTACACACAATATACACACAATACACACAATACACACACACTCTTCTAATAAAACAACTTAGTTTATATTGTGATGAAGTAATTTTGTTTTCTTTTATTGACATCTTTTCCTTCTTATTTCACATTTATTTCCAAATATATCTCTCCCTATTCTCCTACTCATCGATCCTTTTCTTGTAACAAAGATTAAAAAAAAACAGGTCAGGTTAATCAGTAGATACAATTGCATCTGATTGTGTATGCAGCATTCCACACCCACAGTCCCCTGGCTTGGTGACGCAGGGGATAGAGCACCAGTCTCCTGGAGTCACAAAGACCTGAGCACAAATCTGTTCTCAGATACTTACTAGGCATGTGGCCCTGGGTAAGTCCCTTCTCTTTGTCTCAGTTTCCTCAGCTGTAAAATAGGGATGATAATCATACATACTTTGCAGGCTTATTGTGAGGATCAAATGATATAATATAGGTGGCGAAGTAGATAAAGTGCTGGGCATGGAGTCAGGAAGGCCTGAATTCGAATTTGACCTCAAATACTTATTAGCTGTATGACCTTGAGCAAGTCCCTTCACCCTGTTTGCCTCAGTTTCCTTATCTGTAATATGAGCAGGAGAAGGAAATTGCAAACCACTCTGGTATCTTTGCCGAGAAAACCCCAAATGGAGTCACAAAGAGTTGGACATGATTGAAAATGACTGAACAACATAGTAGGTTCTTAATAAATCTTCATTTCTTTCCTCCTTCCTTACTTCTTCAATGAAAGGGAGGTGATATATTTTCTCAACTCTTCTCCAGAGCCTAGATTGGTCATCATCATAACATAGCATTCACCTTCATTTTATTGTCCTTTCAATTTATATTGTTGTCATCATTATGTATATTGTTTTTCTGGCTCTGCTTACTTCATTCTGCATCAGCTTATCAGTTTTCCCATGTTTCTCCTGATTCTTCATATTCATTGTTTCTTATGGTGCAGTAATACTTCATCGCATTCATTAACCATAACTTTTCAACCATTCCTCAGTTGAGGGGCACCTTCTTTGTCTTCAGTTCTTTTCCTACAATGAGTGACGTTACGTATTTTAGCTTATATGGGACCTTTCTTTCTGTCTTTGTCCTCCTTAACATACATATCTAGCAGTAGGATCTCTTGGCCAAAGGACACGAACATTTTAGTTACTTTTTTTAAAAAACATAGTTCCGAACTGATTTCCTAAATGATTGAACTGATTCACATATAGGGTGTGGACTAACACCTCTGGTATGACGGTTTGCTGGGCCCTTTTCAGGGCTGCTCATTCACCTTTGGTGTCCACCTTTACCCAAATCTCACCTGTGGCCCCAAGAAGATGTAGTTAGTACAACAGCCACACTCCAGTAAACTGTTTCAGCAGATGGGCTAAAACAGATTGAGGGTAACCGACAGGCCTCAAATCCATTGGTGAATTAGGTAGGTATCTACCCCAATCATGTGAAGACCTTCCCCTGCAGAATGGGTGGAAAAGGCTGAAGCAGGCGCTGTGGAGCGTGTAGAGCTTGGTCAGACATTGAAAACACCAAGGTCATCCGCTGCATCCTGGGCCATCACCAGTTTTGCCACTGGATTTTGATGATTCTGGAAGATAGAGTGAGGCTGATGACTTTGTGCAGCTTTGCCTCACCTAAATCCGATTCGTGCAAGTCAAGACATCACCCTGTGATATCATTGGTCATCTTCAAAATGACAAAGGATGAACAACATTGGTGTGCCTATTTTCTAACAAGTCCCCCAATGCTATGGACACCTTTCGTCATCCTTACCAATTTGCTCGAGGGGAAGTGAAATTTTGGAGTTGCTTTGATTTGAATTTCTCTCATTACTAGTGATTTGGAGAAATCTTTCATATGATGGTTAATAATTTAAAATTATTCTTTTGATAAGTTTATTAATATCTTTTGAACATTTATCTATTGGGGAATGACTCGGTCTTATATATTTGTGTTAATTTCATATATATATTTGTGTGTATGTATACATACTTGTATGTGTGTGTATATATATATATATATATATATATATATATATATATATATACACACACACACATCAGACCCTTATTAGACACATTTGAGGCAAATATTTTTTCCCCAGTTGACACTTTCACTTCTCTCCCTTTTTTTGTAATCTTGGTTAAGGATTCTTTCCCTTACCATTGCTGTGAAAGGTACCTCTCTTCATTTTCCTCCTATTTATAAATCTGATGTGAACTTTTATATTTATGACAAGTATCCATTTGGGCCTTATTATATCATATAGTGAAATAGATTGATCTAAACCTATATTTTTCCAAACTATTTTAAAGTTTTCTCAGCAGTTTTTGTTATGTAGGGAATTTTTAATTCATTCAAAAATATTAAGTACTTACTATGTGCTAGACCCTAGGCTATACATTAGAGATCCTAAGATAAAAATGACACATTTCTTATCCTCAAGGAGAAAAACAACATATAAATAAAAATTCAACTGGGAGAAAACAACATATAACAAAGAAAATTAAGTATAAGTAATTTTTGTTCTTGAGTTTATGGGATGTTTGATTACTGAAGTCTTCTTACTGCTTACTTGTCCCACTAATCCATTTTTCTATTTCTCTAACCATTTGGAAATATTTTTGATAATTGCTGTTTTATAAAATAATTTGGAGCTCTAAAAATGCTATTTCTACTTCATTTTTTTATTATTTCACTTGAAATTCTAAGCCTTCTCTTCCTCTAAATGAATTTTGTTACTATTTTCTTTTGCTCTGTAAAGTAATTCCTTGACAGCTAAATTGGAATAGCTCTAAATCTGTATATTAAGGCAGTGTCTGAGTTGTTTTTTTGAAATGATTAATTATGTTTATTGTTTTTCTAAAATTGAACAATCCTTGCATTCTTGGTATAATTTTGAACTCAGCCATAATCAATAACGTTTTGGATACTTTGGAATTACTGTTGCTTATTGCATTCATCAGTCATCTAGTTCAACTCCCTTTTCCTATGGAACATTCATCAACTGCCCCACCCCTTACATAGGAATTTACTACTGCCTCCCTTGGGCCTTCGCATTGCCCTACATACCCTTCTGGCAACCTTTTCGTAACTGTTTCCCTCCTCTTCAAGGGCAATATTTTTGTTCCTGATTTTTTTAGGGGGCAGGGGTACAGACCTGTGTTTTTGTCTGTGGAACTTGAAGTATGGAAACTCTCTTCACCAAAGTAGATGGTCAACTGTCCATAACTTAGAGTATGATTGAATTTAGATCTTCTTGTCTACCAGATTAGCTTGCATAGAATTAGATCTATTACCCCAAGTTACTTCTTTCATCTGATTTTTCTGTATATACAAGGCTATAGGGTTGAAAGCAAATGAACAGTGTTTCTCTCTTTTCAGATCTCACTCCCAGCCTGGATTGTTTCTTTACTACAACATTATCTCTTAGGGCAAGTCCTCATGACATTAGGAGAATAAATTAACCTTTGTCTATCAGTTCCTTAACATGGAAGCCAGTTTTTTCCTATAAAATATTTCATCAAACCTTTTTTCTTTTTTTCCAAGCCAGCGGCCCTACAGTATTGAGGAAGTTTCCTGACAAAAGCCTCTCAGTTGTCTAGCTGTGGGATAACTTTCAACCATGCCTTCTCCCTACATTTTTTGTGGTCCCTTAGAGATACACATGTGGACATGGGCAAAAAGTCAACTGAAGCCAAACACTAGAGGGCATTTTGGAAACACTTTTCTTCAAGAAGCATACATAACCTGAGGCCAAAGGCAACCACTTAGGTAAGCTCCAGCTCCAGGCAGACAGACTGATCTCAGTAACACAGTGCGTCAAACAACCAAGTAACATACAAAATGTTGACTAGAGATAAGCAGCTTTAGCTTTAAGGGATTTGCCCTATCATCCTGAAAGGGTTGCCTGCCCTTTGGAAAGGGAGAGCTCCACTCCTCACTGGAACCTCACTGTATCTGCTTATCATTTTTGTCTCATAAGATCATGGAATCATAGACTCCTGGAGTTGAAAGGTAATAAGAAGAGGTCATCTATTTCAACTAACTGTACCTGAAAAAGAAATCCCCTCTCCTCAATCACAAAATGGTCATGTAAATTCTGCCTGAAGACCTCTAGGGATGGGGAAACAAGTGCCTCTTGAGAATAAGGGCTATGATGGGGTCAGTGGTTCTTCCTAATAACCCCTAGAATATGCAAGAAGTTCTTCTCTGCTGCTACCTGACAAAGCAAAGATAATATATTATCTAGTTAGCAAGCCACAATTTGGCCAGCAATTATCTGGGGAAAAATTTCTGGAGTCTTAGTTGTGGAGTTGCCAATACAGTTTGGAAGCTCTGTCAAAATCTCCAGGTGTTCTTGAGCCTTGTAGTGTTGAAATCACCACGGGGTGTTTAAAGGGAACCCAAGGCTCTGCAAGCTGCCAAAGGAATGTTGCACCTATTCTTAAGATGAGCCAGAGAAGAATATGTGAGGCCGTACTGATGGGTAATTTGGACCCAGGGAGCAATCAAAAGAGTTTCTGAGAAGCACATGCCAGTTTTCTCCACGGCACATTAACCTTGAGAAAAGATTCATCTATAGGTCAAAAAAGAGTCAAACACAAACTGTACCTACGAGTAAGTTGCTTGGGGTAAGGTTGTTGGACACCTAAGAAGCACGGTTAATGAAACAGATTCCCAAAGGTTCAATCTGAATTCTCTTGAGCAATAGGTGGTTAAATCTCTTAGACTCAGAAAACTGAAATTGAAGTTTCTTCTGCAGGGAGATTTGGAATTGTGAAGACCTAGGTTTAAACTCTGCCTCAGAGAGAGTTACTGTGTGACTCTGATTAAGTCATTGGACCTCTCTGAACCTCAGTTTCCTGATCTGAAAATAAAGGGTTTGGATTTGAGGGCCTCTAAGGTAACTTCTAGTTCTTAATCTATGGTACTAGGTTCCTTCTCTGTAGTTACGCACTTAGAGGTGTATGCTTTCTGAGGTGTAACAGCTCTTCTATGCTTTCCCAAAATAACCCAGCTGGCTCAAATTGTTTGACATCTTCCCATCCCTAGTCCCATCCCCACTGCCCTGGCACTTACTTATATAGTAGCAACAGTCTATCAGGAGGTGAGCAAATGTAAGCCCAAATCAGCCAGATTGGTACCAATTTTTAATCTAATGTGTGGAGAGGAGTTGGAAAGGCAACTGCAGTCCTGTAGTCAATTCTGCTTGCATCTTTTATGGTAGATATTGTCAAGATACTATTAGGAGACACCCTGTTTTCCAGAGCTAAAGCCCATCAAGCAAGCTGTGCCCTGAGCTCGGCATAACAACAATCCTTTGCGCTCAGCCTCTGGATGACTTCAGCCACAGCAAAATCCCAGAATTGTTTCATATGATTATTGCCATGCCTGATCAGTGCCAGGTGTTCTCTGAGCTCAGACAAGCACCTGTTGTATCCATGTTCTGGTCATGAAGCCCTGCTATGAATCAGACTTGTCTCATCATTGCTGTTACCTCTCCTTGTCAGGGCTACAGCTCGCTGCGTAGCCTTTAGTATTAAGTACTGAGATTTGGCCACACTGAAGAGGTCCCTCCGTTAGGGGCAGGGCCCCAGCACATGTGTCTAGTTTGCCTCCTTGCTCACAATCCATTGCCCTCACTTTGAAATTAAACTTCTGTTCAATTCCTGACTGTCTTGTCTCTAGCCTGTTCTGTTTGGCTCTGGTTAGAGGCTTGTTCAGTCCAGTTGTCAATAGAAAAGCTGAGCCCTCTAGAAATTAAAGAATGTCTCGGTGTGGTCTTGGATGGGATACTTCTCCTGACTCAGTCATGCCTGCCAGGTTAGGGGCTCATATATAGAGATTGTTCTGTAGACAGTGCTCAGAATCATATAAACTTTAATTTGATTGTTGGTACTCTTAAATATGAGATCCTTGTCTGATGACCAATGTGTAGGCATATTGCAAGAGGAGCAGAATATATTTATAACGTTCTTGTTGTAAATGAAACCAGAAGAAAGAAGGAAGTTTCAGCTAAATGGAAGGATGGTGCCCCTTTATTATTTTTTTACTGGATTTTTACTGGAGTGTACATGGGAGAGTTGGACTCCTCTATGACCTTTCATATGGCTGTCTTAACCAGAAGTCCTTCAGTCCCCTCAAGGTCACACTGGTAGTAAACTACCCAACTGGGATTTGAACCTAGGGCCTCTGACTCAACTTTCTATGCTCCTTCCATTGTACCACAAGTCAACAAACATTAATTAAGAGCTCACTGTATGTCAGGTACTGTGAGTTTTCTGTCTTTAACATTAAAATATATTGGCACGAAATCATCCACTAAAAGAGAAAAAAAATCAAATGTTAAGGAGTTTGATGAAGATGAATTTTTTTAAAGTTTTAAAGAACAGATTGCAGGAGACATGTTTGCAATTTGTATTTTGGCTCATGGGATCATCGTGTTCCAAAAGAAGACTCATTAGACATAATTTCCACAGTCAACTTGGCACAGCATCTGATGGGTACTCATAACGTTAAACTATCTTGTCTTCTCTCGAAGAACAGCCCTTTGGCTACAGGGCCTTAAATGTTGTCTTGGATTTCTGCTTCAAAACATTCTAAAAACAATAGAATTTATTGAAGCCTTTTGTCTTTGCATTTCTGAGTGCCTCCCTCTTTTCCTAATATACACAAAAATAGCCTTCCTTTTTAACAAAGAAAACCAGTTAATCAAAAATATCTGATGTAGAGACCATATGTGACAAGGTATACAAATGTATATAACACTTAATATTCTCTTCTAGCATTCCCTAAACCTCTACCCCTTGGGGAGGGGGATGTTTTATTATCTTGTCTCCAGGATTATCACTGGTTTGGGTTTTTTTTAAGTCGTTCCGAGTTCAGTTTACCTTCAGTGATCATTTCGTTTATATTGTAGCTATCGCATATAACATTCTTTTGGTTTTGCTTAATTCACTCTGCATTTGTTCACATAGATCTGAATAAATTGCACCTACTTTATTTCATATATACATATATATTCAGCAAAGGGTGAGTATATGTATACACACACACCTACACACACACACACACACACACACACACACACACACGCATACATACCCTTTGTTCTTGACTTTGAACTTCTTTGAGTACATTCCTGGTAATGAGATCACTGGGTCAAAGACAATGGACCTTTTAGGCACTTTTGTTTCATGATTTCAAATTTATGTCAAGAAGTGCTAGCAGCTAGACTAATTCGTGGTTCTCCTAATACTGCATTAGAGTGCCTGTCCTCTCCAAACCCCACCAAGATTGATTACTGCCATATTTTTGGTTATCTTTGCCAATTTTCAGGGTAAATACAACCGTCTGAGTTATTTTATTTATCCTTTACTATTAGTTATTTGTAGCATGTTTTCAAATGATCATTTCTAGTTTATAATTCTTCTCTTAAAAATGCTTATTAGTATCTATTGGGGAATGATTCTTGGTATTACATCATTTTGTAATTTCCCTGTATATTTTGGTTGCCAAACTTTAAATCAGGGATATTTTCCACAATTGGTGTTTTTTCCACTCAGTTTCTGTTCTTAGTCTATCTTAATTATTTTTATTCATTTGATTTTATGTAATCAAGGTGATCTATTCAGTTTTTCATTATTTACTCTATTCCTTGTTTGGAATTCTTTTTTAGTCATAGCTGTGAAAAGCATCTCCTCTTAAACTTCTTTAAATGTTTTATATGTGATCTTTTATATTCAGGTAATATCTATTTTGAGCTTGTTTGTGGTATATGGCACATGCATTAAATTAGTTTCTGCCAGTTTCTGTGATGTTAGTAAATTTCCTCAGATAGTCATATCCCAGGCTGTGTTTGAACCTGGAAACTGATTTAATGAGAAAATAAGACAGTAACAGTGAAAGGTGGAGAATAGCAAATTTGTTCAGGATATTTGAATACATCCTTCTCACAGTACACAGATAACCTCCACCTTTTTATACTTCTTTTTGTATTCTCCTTGGTACCAAGTACATCATGTGTAACCTAGTAAGTTCTCATAACTTAAGGAGCTATGTGTGTGTCAGACTAATATGACTTTGTGCCTCTGAGTACACACACACACACACATACACATCCTTACATCCTGACTACATAGACACATGTCACCACCAGCCAAACCAGAAGCAAAATTTATTATTATTTTTAATCTTTTTTTTGGAGGGAGGAAGGCAGGGCAATTGGGGTTAGTGACTTGCCCAAGGTCACACAGTTAGTAAATGTGTCAAGTGTCTGAGGTCGGATTTGAACTCAGGTGCTCCTGACTCCAGAGCCAATGCTCTACTCACTGCGCCACCTAGCTGCCTCAGCATATTTATTATTATTATATTGACTCTAATTCCTATAACACTTTAAGGTTTTTGAAGTATTTACTCCACAAGAACCCTCTGAGGCAATGGGGGGAACCTGCCCCAGAGGTAAGTAGGGCAGGCACTTTTCTCCCTATCTTAAAGTTGAGGAATTTGAAGTTCAGAGGTTTGAAATTGGTCTTGGTCAGGGCCGCTTAGCTGGTAAGTTTCATGAAATGCACCCTTTTTTATGTGCCTGGTTCATAGGGAGATTCCTCTGCATTCTTGCTACAGCTATTCATAACTAGCTGTCTTTGACCATAGGTGTTATAGAGTTAAGATGCTGAAAGTTCTGTTAAGAGGTTAAAACCTACCCAAGAATTCAGGCACTGTCTGGAAAGGAAACTAACTTCTTAATAATTAAAAGAAGTACTTATACATTTTGAACTCATAGGTTAACAGAAAGGGTTACAAAAATAGCTTCATCAGGCAGACACACCATGCATTCCTGTGTTCATCCATGTCCTCCTATATCAACAAAGGAAAGAAGAAAAGAAATACGAGGCATGAAACAGGAAGGGAGTTGTCCTTGTAGTAATTCAAACATGGACAATTATTCAGGGAAGGCTGGCTGAAACAGCGCATATATTATTGCAAAGTTTAACTGAAGATTTTTTATGTTTAATAGGCTTTGTATCTCAGTGATAAGTCATTTGGGCAGGAGGTCTATGTGACTTTTTTAGGTGTAAGAATGAAAATAGCTTAGGTTGAGGGGAAAGGAGATGTAACTCATCCACTCGCTTTAATTTGTTGGTTGTTTTGTCTTGGAATATGCCAAGATGGGTTTACCTACCAGGAGAGCAGTGGGAGAGGATTCTTGTTGGCTCTTTTCTTAAAAGAAAGTGCTGCAGAAGAAGACCAAATTAACCTGGGGTAGCCACTAAGATACTCTGTTACCTGGAGATGCAGAATCTCCAGTCACTGAACTGTTATATAGACTCAAAGTGCCAGTGGGATCACAGAGAGGCTCATTAGCAATCAGGATTACTAATAGATTGTATGACTGTTGAATACTTCAAACTGTAGGTTGAGTAATGTAGTTAACTGGTTCCACAAAAGCACCACTTAAGACATTAGAGAGGGCTATTATTTCTACAGAAATTATGTTATGAATTCTTTGCAAATCTTAAAGCATTGTATCTATGCATGGCACTGTGTTGTAATGAATAGCCAGCCTGAAGTCAAGGTTTAAGGCTTCATACAGAAAGTTCTTCTAGAAGGCCTGTTTTGAAAATGTGAATTTGTTCCATTGCAGTTAATATATTCAAGAACAGTTTGAGCATAACACAAATTTTGCATTTATTTATGCATGATTTCATCATTGAGGCACCCCCCCCCACTCCCAACCCCAGAATAGACGTCTTTGGTCTCTGCTAACCCCAGCCTCCTGCCTAGTGAAAAGCCCAGCCAGAGATGGTCTGTGGAAATGCACCCAGGGCTGTGAGGGGTGGTCCTGTGGCCATCTCATAGAAGAGGCTATGCCAAAGTTTTCCCATTCCACATCACAGGTTGATCCCATCTATGGCTCTCGTGGGACAGTGGCTACTGTGTTGTCAGTGATTGGGATTTCATCGTGTCACTGCTATGATTTATCTATGTACCTCTTGTTTCTACCGGTAGAATATAAGCATTTTGTGGACAGGGACTGATTTGTTTTTGTCTTTGTTTCTCCAGCACTTTGCATGTAATAAATTTAATAAATGCTTGTTGAATGAATAAATAAGTAAATCTAGATTATATGAGAGGAATTGTTTGAGATAAAGTTGAAAAGATAGTTTGGAGTCAGATTATGGGAGGAACTTGAATTCTAGGCTCAGAAATTTGGCCTTTATTTGGTAAATAGAGAGTCACACAGGCCTACCTCTCAGGAAGATAAGTGTGTAATTAGAATGTAGGATGGTTGGGAGGAAGGGAGGAACTGGGTGCCTGGAGATTTTTTTTGTTTTTAAAATTGTTGTTTTATAAGAGAATGATAAATATAGGAACTAAATATTTGTCATATGTGTGTCTTTTTTCTTTTGAGAGAGACAGAGGGAGGCAGAGAGTAGTGAGGAGGAGACAGGATAGGAGAAGAGAGGATAGGATAGGAGAAGAGAGGAGAGGAAAAGAAAAGAGGAGAGGAGAGAGGAGAAGAGAGGAGAGGTGAAGAGAAGAGAGAAGAACAGAGGATAGGAGAAGAGAGGAGAGAAGAAGAGAGGAAAAGAGAAAAGAGGAGAGGAGAAGAGAGAAGAGAAGAGAGGTGAGGAGAAAAGAGGAGAGAAGAGAGGTGGGGAGAAGAGAGAAAGCAGAAGGATGTACAGATTGATGCAGCCTTTATTTGTGAGTGGGGTTTTCAGGGGTGTACAGGCCGGATGGCATGCTCACAGTATGAATACAGCTGCAGCAAATAGGGGGCCTCCTGAAGGAAATGAAATTGGTCAGAGTTGTTATTATTTCTTGATGGGTTTCTCCACCAAAATCTGCTTTGAGCAAAATTATGAAGTGTGGTTTGTCTTGGCAGCATCCCAACTCCCCTTTCTGTTCTTCCTCTTCCCTTTCACTGCTCCTTTGCCCCACGTCCCACCCTGATTCCTTCTCCTCCAAACAGTCTTTGGCTTCGACCAGTGCTCAGGATTTTCTGCTGTGGTGCCTGAGCCAGCCTGATTTTGCCCTCTCTTGGCACTATGTTCTAGGACCTAGATTTCTCTGGTTTTCCTTTCCCCCTCATCCACACTAGCCTGTTCTATGCCTTTTTTCTCTAGGAATTTTTGACAATAAGTTTGTGTACACCTTAAAATAAATTTTGCTCTTTGTTCTATTATTTACACTGAAAGCATAAGGAACTAAAACTGACTCAATTCAGGGCATGAGGAGGGCATCTTTCTTGTACTTGAATATGACGAGTTGTCTAACTCTCCTAACAATTAATTTGCAGTATTATGCTAACAGTTTGATGTGCTAAACACAGAAGTATTTATGGACGAATAAGGGATCTCACTGGTGGGGGTAGAGGGCACACCCTCTAAGGGGGAAGATCACCACCCATTCAAATCTCATCCTGTGCCGTCATTATTCACAGCTTCCTGTTACTCCATAACACCAGATACACCCAACTTCCCTTGACATAATGTGGATTCCAGCGGAGCATATAAGCTGTCCATTGGTCATCTCTTGCTTTCACTACATTCCTTTTCAGTCATATATCTCTGATGACATTCTATATGCTTCTTCTCTTACACAATTCTGAGTAATCCATTGTAGTCCACTCACACCCACTGTGCACCTCTCTGTTGACCCTTGGCTTTATTTCTTCAGAGATTGTAGTGCCCTATTCAAAGAACGAGAAACTCTAGCTCCTTTCCTCCCAACCATTCTACATTCTAATTATACACTCATCTTCCTAATATGTAGGTCTGTGTGACTCTCCATTTACCAAATAAAGGTCAAATTTCTTAGCTTAGAATTCAAGATCCCCCCACAATCTGACTCCAAGCTCTCTTTCTTACTTTATCTCACACGATTCCCCTCATATAATCTAGATTTGCTTATTTATTCATTCAACATGCATTTATTAAATTTATTACATGCAAGGTGCTGGAGATACAAAGACAAAAATAAATCAGTCCCTGTCCACAAAACGCTTACATTCTACTGGTAGAAACAATGATATCTCTATCATTCTCTTCAACAGTGAAAATTTCAGTCACTACAGCAGGCAGGCCTGGGGGAGAGATATTGCAAAGCCCTTAAATTATATCACATGTGCTACTTTTTAAAGGCAAGGCCAGCCCCCTTCTTCAAGGGGTTTGTGCTACTAAGAAAGCCTGGGAGTGGGGAATCTGGGGGCTGGTTCACTCAGACAGACGAGAACACTGGGTTGTTTCAGGCCAAGGACTGATGTCTCAGAGGCAGAGAGAAGCGGCTTGGTCAGACATTTTTCTCAGCGGTATGCCGCAGCCATGCTATCACTATACCAAGGATGCTCAGATAGGAGTTTGAAGGTTAAAACTCTGTTTCTACTACAAGAGCCTGAAGGGGAGGCTCTTTCCCTTAGTTTTCTACACTTTAGGATTGGCCCATAATCCTCTTGGTGCTGGGGGTGAGGCTTCAACTTCTATTTTTTCCTTTGTCTTAAGTGGTTTTTAGTTTTTGGAAAAACCTATAGGAGTTGAGTTACTCTATGCTCAGTTGCTTCTTTGCTCTTCTTTCCTTCTGTACAACCTAGAGGGAGCAATCACCCAGGGGCTCCTTCAGCCTGTAAGGTTCAGTCTATAAGGTATAAACCCCTAAAGGTTATGTAGTCAAGCAGGTCCAGCTATACTCATAGGTGAAAGAGGCTGTCACCTTATTTGGTGTAAGTCAAGATCTATGGTGTAATAGAAAAAAAACATTGTCTAATAGGGTAATATGTTTGCATGATTGAACATGTATAACCTATACAAATTACTTACTGTCTCAGGGAGGAAAGAGGAGAGGGAGGGAGAAAGAAAATTTGGAACTCAAAATTTAAAAAAATGAATGTTAAAAGTTGTCTTTACATATAACTAGGGGAAAGTAAAATATTCTTTTTTTAAAAAAAAAGACTGGATCTTGACTCAGAAAGGACATGGGATCAATTCCTAGCTCTGCCATTTTCTACCTTGAAGAAATCATTGAACCTTTCTGGGTCTTTTCAGATCATTGATTTAAGGCTAGAATGGATCATAGAGGCCACTGAGTCCAACCCCCTAATTTTACAGATGGGGAAAATGAGGCACAGAAAGGTTAAATGATTTGTCCAGGGTCACATAGTTAGTAGGCATCTGAGGAAGGATTTAAACTTCATAACTCCATTTGGGATTTTCTTGGCAAGGATACTGGAGTGGTTTGCCATTTTCTTCTTCATCTCATTTCACAGATAAGGAAACTAAGGCAAACAGGGTTAAATGACTTGACCGGGGTCACCCAGATGGTAAGTATTTGAGGTCAGATTTGAACTCAGGTCTTCCTGACTCCAGGCTTGGCACTCTATCCACTGAGCCACCTAGGAGCCATTACTGTGCTACTTAGCTGCCTCTAGAGTTTGAGTTAGGTGGATATGGGGGAGGGTAGAGCAGAAAGTCCTTTCCAAAGATGGAAGACAGTATGAGCAAAGGCAGAGAGATAGGAAGAGGTAATATGAAAACAGGAATGGAGACCAGTCCAGTTTGGATATATTCCAGGGAGATTGGCTAGGAGGTTCTTACAATGAGCTAGAGGAGAAGGGAGGAGGACCTGAATAAGGCTTCTGACTCTGAGTTCAGTCTTTTTACCATCTCATGCCTTCCCTAGTGAATGCTAATGACTTTGCAAGATTCTCAATTTAGCCAGCTATATATTTCTTGCATATAATTCTCCTCTGGTTTACAATCAGACAAAATAATTTTCATTAATCAATGAGTATCTATTGTGTGCCCACTATCAATCAACCAAGTATTTATTAAGCACCTACTGTGTGTCAGGCACTATTCTAGGTGCTGGGGAAACAAAGTCCTGCCCTCAAAGAGCTTGTATTCTAACCAAGAGACAATATGACATCTATGGATTTATGAAGAATACCTACAAAACAGATAGAATGTATCCTTGCATGGGAGGCTTTAGCAACTGGGGGAACCAGGAAAGGTCTTATGGGAAGGTAGCCTTTGAGTTTAGTCTTGAAGGAGACCAGGGATTCTAAGAGAAAAAGCTGCCGCTGCTTATTTCACTGGTCCTGAAATAAGAGGGTTTTTAGAAGTCTTACCTGTAAAATGCACACAATTGTGCTATTTACTTTGTATTTTAGAATCTCAGGAACTGAAAGAAACTTCAATTTCAAAATTATTAAATGGTATGTTTTTGTGGTGTTGGGAAGGAGCACCATATTTGTCATCTGTTTTTAGACTGATTGCATCAGTTTTAGTGGTGAAAGTATGACAGCAACCCAAGTTGTTCTAAATGAGATCTTGTCAGTTTAAGTAAAAATGATGATTTATAGACTTTGGAATAAGATACAGTTTTTGACCTAAGCATTGCTTCTACCTTTGCCTTGAGGGGCTATAAATCTGTATATTCCCTGAAACAAGATTTAAATCCCATCCATACATTGTGATATTTTAAATGTTTTTGGAAAAGGCAATGTGTAAAGATCTTTACAATGTCACAGCTTTCCAAAGCCAGTGAGTTCTCAGGAACATTCTAAGCAGGACTTAGCAGATGGATGGCCTGGGCAGTGGGGTGTGGAGCAGTAAGAGAGTGGTAGAAAAAATAAAAAAGAAATATCTTTCACCTCCCGGCTCTTCATGGAATACAATGCTACTAATCTCAAATGGTAACAGAGAGCCCTTGGTGTCCACTTCCCCGGGACACTCCCAGCTCAGGTCATATGACTTTGGCACTAATTCTGACCAGACATACCAACTACAGCAGTTGTTGCACACTACTCCAGACCTTAGTGTTATCGACCTCTGAGTAGGTCAGAAGTAGAATCTAGATTGACTCATTGTGTGACTTTCCAGCTTGGAAGCCAGAAGTTTCTTCCCGTACATTACAATAATAAAAAATAATCATCGCTGCTCTTGAATTTTTAAATAAAAAGCACCGGGTCCAGACATCTGCATTAAACTAAACTGGGGAATCTTTGGTGGAGATTTTTTCCACAGCTGTAGAGAACTACAACAAAAAAATGAGAAAATGACCAACAGCTGCCCAGGAACCCAAGTATTATAAGAATTAAGAGACCTTGAATGCAAAAGAAAGTGGCCACTAGTTGCCTACCCAAAGTTATTACTACAGAGCTATTTCTTGTATATTAATCTATCTAGTAATAGTCAAACATTAATGATCTTTAAATGACACTATTTACTTATCATCCCAAAGATAGCTTTAGGTGGGGTGAGGCTGGGCAGAATTTATAAAATAATCTTTATTTGGGACTGACAATAACCTGCTGTATAACCAAAGGTGAAAAATTGTAAGTTTCTATAACAAGCTGAGATTTCTTATTTGTCTTCCTATTTTAATGTAGGGAGAGCAACAATTTTATTTTTGACAGAAATGAATAGCAAAGATAGGAATGTAGAAATAAAGAACCATGTTGGAAGCTGCCAATTTTTGTATTCCTTATAACCCTTTTGGTTTTGCTCCAAGATGATTTACATGTTAGCCAATTTCATTATTTGAGTTTGATGGAAATGGTGGAAGGTGGAGTAGAAAGTCCTTTCCAGGAATTTGGGGTTGAAAAGTATCTCCTCACTCTAGCTTCATATAGCTCCTTTGATATTTTGCTAAGTGGAATGCTGGGATAATTTGAAGGACATAAACTAATGATTATTGATATGTTAGATTTTAAGAGGATCATAACTTAAATAAAAGAGTAAACTGAGAGACCCTAAACAATAGCATGAGAAAAAGAGTTCAAAAGACAAACTTAATGCCTGAAGGTTTTGTTGGCTTTTTTAAATCCAGTTGGCTAGATGTGACTTGTTGGGGTTTGTATCACAAAAGAGCTAAAGATGACTTCTGTGGATTTCAGTCTTAAAAAGTGACAGATCCCCAATGCTATGAGGAAAGAAATCATTGACTACTTGAGATGAACAGATAGTAACCAAGAGAAGCAGCAGCAAAGATATGATAGCCATATAGCAGCAAACGGAATCACTGGTAGAGTGTAGTAGAGATATCTTCCAGACAGTAGAAAGAACAGAATGGCAGAAGACCTCAATAAGACATCAACACTCAATGACATCACCAGAGGATACCAGTTACTCTGAAAGATAAGTATCATTGCTCTAACCACACATGGAGGAATAAATTGCCCTGGCCATACACATCCCTTAGTGTATATTACTTATGTTGTCCCTTCATGTATATTCTCTGGCCATATTGTTATATATGTCCCTATACAATGTTGCCCGACCATGCATGTTATCTGTAGTGCTGTGGTAAACTACAAGAGAATGTACCTCTGGTATATAGGGACCTTCTTGGCACTTATATTGATATATTATTTAATTTTATATATTTTGCTTTAAACTAAGATGCCCTTTGGTTGGTTGGTAAAAGAAACACTTCAGTGGGGGCTCATTTTGATTGGATATTGATCCATATCTACAATGTGATTGGAGCCAGAGATAATGTTCTGAGATGCCCATAGGTGAGAGGAAATTTAGGGGAAAATTAATAGTGTTTTTGAGCATCCAGGGTTATATTTTGCATAGCTACAGAAGATCATACAGAATTTGAACTGGAAGGGACCTTAGAGACAATCTAGTCTAATGCCCTCCATTTATAGATGATCAAACTAAAGCCTGGAGAGGCTAAGTAGTTGACTAAAGTCATACAGCGATAAGCAGGTCCTCCAGCTCAGTGCTGAATGTTCTTTCCACTGCACCATGCTGCCTATTCTGTACCATTCTGTCTCTAACGTAAGATTTAGATTTAGAGCCAAAAGAAAATTTAGAGATGATCTATTCCATCCCCACCCCCACCCCATTTTATGGATGAGGAAACTGAGGCTTAGGGAGGTGTTGGATTAACTGAAGGTCATACAGGTACTGAGTAGGAGAGCCATGATAAAAACCGACACATGTTCGCTGATTCCAAACCCAGTACTCAGCTGCATCATGAATTACTATGCAATACAAAACAAATGAAGTCTACATTTGTGCTAGGTTAGAGCAGGCTTGTCAGATCAATGGCAAAGCCACAGTTTTTCAAGAGACACCTTACTTTTTCACATTTATAGATGAGTTTTCTTGGCATATGATGCCACAAGAAGCATACAAAATTAGAAGGGTTTGGAGGAAGCCCAGGGAAATAGAGACTGTGAAGTTGGGTTGGGCTTTCTCATCTCACACATTGATACATGAAATTATCATCTTCACTGAAATCGTTTCCATGTTCACATATTTAAATTTCCATGGGTTTATCAATATCCTAAATTAAGGGATATTTGTAATCACTAGTTAGTCCCCAAACATTTAGCAAGTGCCTACTATGTGCCTGGCATTGTGCAAAATACTGGGGATACAGAGAAAGTCAAAAGACAGTTCCTGTTCTCAAGGAGCTCACAATCTAAAGGAGGAGAGAATACAGAAACAACTGTGTACAAATCAGGTGTGTACAAAATAAATTAGAGATAATCAACAGAGAGAAGGCACTGGAATTAAGGGGGAAAGAGAAATGTTTCCTATAGAGATTTTAGCTGAGACTTGAAGGAAGCCAGGAAACCCAGGAATCAGAGCTGTTGAAAGCAAGCCTTCCCCGAAGCCAGCATCAGGATAGCCAGAGAAAATGCCCAGAGTTAGGAAATGGTGATGGAGTATGTCAGGAAGGTCAGTGTCACTGAATCACAGAGCACATGGTAAAATGTAAGATGTAATAAAACTGGAAATGTGTGTGTGTATGCGTGTTATAAAGGGCTTTGAATGCCAGAAGATTTTATGCTTAATCCTTGAAAATCACTTATTTCAGAGTAATCCATTAATTGTTTTGAATTATAGAAATATCTAGGCCCACACATCTCTAATTGATTGAGACAGGTCCTCACATAATAAGGAAGTATGGGAAAAGGCCATATGGGGATAATCTGGTTAGTCAATTATAGACTCTTTTTTTCCCAAAGTTAAACTGAGGTTTTTTGTTCTTTGTTCAGATTTTAATAAAAGTGCCAATATTCAGAAAACCGTAAAAAGTTGTACATAATTGGGATCACTTAAGGCTAAATTCGTATTAATTTTCCTATCTTGTAAACAGGTTACTGAAGGCTTTGAATTTCAGATTATGAAAGTGTGAAAATCTGTCTTCAATTCCATCCCTTGCTCAAGTCAGAGTCATTTGGTTGGTAAAAGTTGTGTGATTGCCAAAGGCACGTGTGTGACATAATGAAGAGTTAAGCTGATGCCTAAAAAACACAAAGGCTGTGCTGAAATTTCCATTGGCTTTTTCCTGCCAAAACCCTTGAAGTATTAAAGCCACTATGCTGCCAATTATTTTTCCTATAATACAGTGCTATTTGACACTTGTATGGCATTCTATATTTTTGCCAAGTGTCTATCAGTCACTGAACAAGAGAAATGGTTTGGCTTCATTACCATTTACAGACAAGAAGCTTCTGTATGCAAGGCATTTTTCAGATAGTTTCATATAAGGACAGTTCTTCATCCCTTCCAACTCAAAGTTGAAAAGGGTTGCTCTGACTGTTGGCATTAGGGCTTTGTGTGGCCATGATGGTGTCCTAGCCTGGGGGTGGAAGGGGAGATGGAATAGGGGGATAGCATGAGACTACAAAGACCACCAATGTGAGAAGTGTCTAGGTCAGCATCAGCCATGGATAATGGGAGCCTGGGTAGAGTGTCAGATGAATTTGACGACAGTGGAAGTCCATATTGGCAAATGATCCTTATAAGGAAGATTCAGTGGTGGGAAGGTATCCCAGCAGATTTATCAAGCATTATGTCAAGTGAGAGAAATAATTATTTCTCTCCAATATTAATAGCCAATTATTGAATTAGGACTAAGGTTTTTCACCTTCCTTTTCCTTATTTAGAAATCAACCTCTATATGCTATCCAGAACCTTTGAAGAGCAGGGCTGATAATAAGATGAAATATTGGGCAAGATGAACCCAACTGGGAAAGTTTAGGTCTGATCAAAAGGTAAAGAAATTTTAGTTTAGGTGAATTGGTGGATTCCAGTCCATTGTGTTTTAGTCAGATAGTCCTGGGTAAAAGTGAATTCACTCTTTTGTCTAGATTATCCTAGATGGGATGATATGGGCATAGGTAAGTCTCTTTGATCAAGACTGAGTGATCAGAGTCACCTTGCCCAGACCCTCAATAAAATAAGCCCACCTCTCATTATAACATTCATTTTTTCATTACTTATTAACCAGTCAGAGTTGATGTCCACCCTCAGGTACATATTCTATTCTAAAAGCTTTATAAACATTGAAGGTGCCACAGGTTAGGTCTCTTTGATCACCAAGAGGAACAAACGATCCAATTTTGTTAACTGATTGGTAGCTGTGATAAATAAAATTGATTATAATTTACCTAGAAACTCTTGGAAAATTTCACTCACTGCACAGGAGAGCTCATATATAAACTACATTAGTTCAATACATTAGTATAGTATTAGTAAAATGCAGAAGTTAAAGAGTGTTAAGATTAGTGTTTCATCCTATTTAGTAGTTGGAAGTAGATGTGCTTATTGTCTCCCCACCCCCAATTTTAGTTATTTGCATCACCCAACACCAGCAGGTGTATCAGGAGGTAACCACCAACCTTTTTCTAGCTCTCAGTCACCTGATTACCCTCTCTGTTTGACTTCACCTGCATATGGGATCATGGTTGATCCCAGAGCATTGACCTTAGGAACTGCAGCAAACTGGATCTCATGAAGGTTGTTGCTTTTCCCGATCTCAGATGCTCACTTACTGGCAAGGCCCTCTGACTGCTTCTGGACCAAGGCAGTCTGTTGTAGAATAGCAAGTAGACTTAACAACCAGAACCAACAATAAGCGGCACTTCCTTCTAATTTCCTCTGTCCTGCAGCTGTCGCATTTACTTGGTCTCTTGTTTCTGCACCAGGAAGAAAGCTGTGCTCCATGATGCTAGGATGGGAGTGAGAAAATGAATGAAAGGGAGTGCTATATATATATTTTATTATTTGTGGCTGCTTTGTGTGGAGAATTAGGAAATGTATCATAGATATGCCAAACCACCCCCAAATTAATGAAATATACAGGCAGCTACTGATCTGTCTCACAGATGTTCTGCACACACACAAATTGCCCCACTTCCCATTGCCCTCCTCATCTTTCCCACCATCCTATGGCCAGAGGCCCTGCTCCATTTCCCATGGAGGCACTTTGAAAAATGTTGAACTTTAAGAACAACTGAGGGCTCAGAAATGAAGAAAAGGAGGATGCTATGAAAAACTAGAGTAGTTTATGGCTTTGGAATTGACCCTCAGGGTAGGCTCCCAGTTAGGGATGTCCATTTTCTGAATTTTCTCACTTCAACTTGGTGCAATCTCAAATTCTACTAAACAAATTTATCTATATTAAGAAAGATTCTTTTATAGATAAAAATATTTCTTAGAGAATTGAGGGGCTATCACCATTCACAACTTAGAGTAAATTATTTCAATTTCTTTCCTGTTAAAACCCAGCTGGTTTTAGCTGGGGGACTGAGGGAATACTTTTCATAAGGAGGAGGATAGGTAGTTAATTTTAGCACATGGAACATTGGGAGCAAGAGTGTGCTCTAGTAGGATGCTTAGGGCAGTACCAGAGTAGTGAATGAGTCCTGAGAAGTAGAAAAAGGTTACATGAAGGGCAATGGGAGGGAGGATGGCAAAGAAAAGCTTTGCTAGACTCAAACTTTTGCTTTAACCAGGATTACTCCTAAAAGACTGGGAAGAAACAATTTGTCCTCCAATTTGTCCTTTCTTCCTTCCTTCCTTTCTTCCTTCCTTCCTTCCCTTCTTAATTCCTTTCTTCCTTCTCTTTCCTTTCCTCCCTTCCTTCTTTCCTTCCATCTTACTGGGTTAATTACAGCTGCTGAGAAGGGTGTGTGCCTCTTTATTTGCAATTTTAAGCCCATATTTTCTACTTACTACAAAACCAAGGCATGACTTCCTGTAGAGGCTGAGATGAGTGCCCTGGAAGCATTGGAGGCTATGGGAGAAAGAGAGTGAATCTTCACTCCTTTATAGAATATGCTCCTAGCATTCTTTTAGGACTGGAAGGAGACAACTGCACTGCCAAGAACCATTCCTCAACTTATAAATGAGGTGTGTTCTAAACCTGAATTTGTAAATTGGCTACCTGGACCTCAGAATTATTCCCTGGAAATAGTTTACAAATTGTGGATAGTTCCCTAGCCCAGCTCTCTAAGCCTACTTGATCTAGAATGCCCCTGAAGCCCATTCTCACCCCAGATTTGAAATCTTTCCAGCTTGGTGGGACATGTCATAGCTAGCACTACATTAACGTAGCCTGGGAGAACTCAAAATCACTTCCATACCACAGAGAGGCATCCGAGGGGAATTTTTGTGAAATTGTTGTTGTTCAGTCATGCCTGACTCTTTGTGACCCCATCTGGGGTTTTCTTGACAAAGATACTGGAGGGGTTTACCATTTCCTTCTCCAACTCATTTTATAGAAGAGGAACTCAGGCAAACAGGGTTAAATGACTTGCCCAGGGTCACAAGCTAGTAAGTATCTGAGGTCAGACTTGAACCGCTGACTCCAGGCCCAGCACTCTCTCCACTGTTCCATCTCCCTGTTGCACTTGAGCGAAGACGTGGAGTTCAAAACCTCCCTAGCAAGTGTCACAGTGCACAAGAATAGGCACTTAATGGATACTTAGTGATTGATTGGTTTAAAAGCTTTATTCAAAATTCTCAAGCTCATAAATTACAAATTAACAAATTCCTTCATATCTACAAACTAAAGAATAGATTGATCATCACATGGATTATTGCTTCCTCCTTTAAAGAAATGGCTGACACTGTCTGAAGAAGTAAATTAAGACTTCAAGAAGTAGGTGATATGAGACCAAATGATGCAATGGAAAAAGCCCGGCACTGGGTCTGGAGTGGGAGGACATGGGTTTGAATCCCAGCTCTGCCATTTACTACTCTCATAAGCCTAGGTAAGGCACTTAATTCTCTGGGCCTCAGTTTCCCTGTGGGGTGAGATAAGATGACCTCTAAGGATGTGTCTGTAGCAAAGTTGAGTCACAGATTGTAGTGCTAGAAGGAACTTTGGAGATTATTTACAAAGAGATGCCAACCAAAAAAGTTAAAGTGCTTATGCCTAGGGTCATCAAGTCAGCCAGCGTCAGAGCTGGGACCTAACTCTTGGGCAAGTGGTCTTTCTTATGTGTATGCAGGTGACTGGGCCTTCCCATGTCTTTATTAAGGCAGATCAGAAGGCTAGAGGGGTCAGAAAGTAGGATAGGGGACAGAAAAGGAGGCAGGAGGACACTGAAGAAGAAATTTCAGCTACTTAGTAATTTTTCTCATGGTTCTGATGATATCATATACCCTTGGAAATAATTATAGCTTCCCCAATTGAGAAATGGTTGAAGCATATGAACAGGCAGTTTTCAGAGGAAGAAATTAAAGATATCTATAGGCATATGAAAAAATGCTCTAAATCACTATTGATTAGAGAAATGCAAATCAAAACAATTCTTAGGTACCACATCTCTCCTGTCAGATTGGCTAAAATGACAAAACAGAAAAATGATAAATGCTGGAGAGGATGTGGGAAAATAGGAACACTGTTACATTGTTGGTGGAGTTGTGAACTGATCCAGCCATTCTGGAGAGCAATTTCAAACTATGCCCAAAGAGCTATAAAAAATGTTCATACCCTTTGACCCAGCAATACCACTTCTAGGGCTGTATTCCAAAGAGATCACACAAGTGGGAAATGGACCCGTATGTACAAAAATATTTGTAGCAGCTCTTTTTGTGGTGGCAAAGAATTGGAAATCAAGGGGATGCCCATTAGTTGGGAAACGGCTAAGCAAGTTGTAGTATATGAATGTAATGGAATACTATTGTGCTATAAGAAATGAGGAGCAGTTGGGCTTCATAATAACCTGGAAAGACTTATGTGATCTGATGCTGAGTGAGGGGAGCAGAACAAGGAGAACATTACACACGATTACAGACACACGGTATCTGTAAGGGCTAACTTTGATAGACTTGACTCTTCTCAGAAATACAAGGTTCAAAGACAGCTCCAAAAGGCTCATGATGGAAAAAGCTATGCACATCCAGATAAAGAATTATGGACTCTGAATGCTGATTGAGGCAAACTGTTTGTTCTCTTTTTTTTCTTTCCTTCTTTTTTGGTTTTGTTTCTTCTTTCTCATGGTTCATTCCATTGGTTATAATTCTTCTTTACAACTTGATTATTGCGTAAATGAGATTGTGAAGGTATACGTAGAGCCCATGTTGGATTACATGCTGTCTTGGGGCGGGGGGAGGGGAGGAGAAGAGTGAGGGGGAGAAAATTTGGAACTCAAAAACTTGTGAAACTGAGTGTTGTAAACTAAAAATAAAAAATTTATTAAAAGAAATAAAAAGCACAGTACTCAGAAGCAGGTGCAAAAAAAAAAGAAAATAATTATAGTACTTCCTTTGGCATACATACTCTAGATTGCCAATGTCTAACAGGGTAGAGAACCTGTGGCCCTGAGGCCACATGTAGCCTTCTGGGTACTTGAGTTTGGCATTTTGACTGAGTCCAAGTTTTACAGAACAAATCCTTTTATTAAAGGGATCTGTTCTGTGAAGTCTGGATTCAGTCCAAGGGCCACACTTGAGGACCTAGAGGTCACATGTGGCCTCGTGGCCGCAGGTTCCCCACCCTGGAGTACATTTCATAATTGTCTCCCATCATACTGTAGAATGGATAAGTTCCTTGAGGTGAGGGCAGGGATTGTTTCTTTTCTGTCTTTGTATCTCTAGCAGCTAACACAGTGCTAGGCACATAGTAGTCACTTAACAAAAGCTTGATTTATTGTTAGGAAGTAATTAATAATAATAAATAATAATAATCAGCATTTATATAGTACTTTCAGGTTTGCAAAATTATTACCCAATTGTATTTTATTTGATCCTCACAACCACCCCAGGAGGTAGGTACTGTTACTGTTATCCCAATTTAAGAGAGGAGGAAACTGAGGCAAAGAGAGGTCCAATGACTTACCTAGAGTCACAGAGCTAGTGTCCGAGGGGAGATTTGAAGTCGTGTCTTCCTGACTCCAGACCACTGCTCTACCACTTACCCTTGTAGGAACCATGTTGCTGAACCACTGATTCCCAGGAGCATACATACATGACTCGGTATAAATGGGTACCATATAATTCAGGTACAATGGTACCTACATAAATACAGACATAGATCTATGAGTGAATGTATGTATAGATATGTAGACACACACTACATATATACATACACACACATACACATACATCTATCCTCTAGACGAGGGCTGTCCAACCTTAGGTTATCTTAGGGCTGCATTAAAATAAAATAATCATTCAAGGGCCGCACTCAGAATACAAAATACAGTACACTAATAGAAAGTAGGGGAACATGCATCATTAGTACAATACAACAGGCGAAGGCGCGAAGTGCGAAAGCAAACACAAAACAACAAAGCAACAACACATCAGCATAAAGGTAGGTGCCTACTGACTAGTCTGCATCGTACAGATGGAACGCATCCCACAGATCAGTTGAAAATTACGTGTAATATGTTCCATCCATAATACTGCTTAAAAACACCAAAGAAAATTAACATCAACAAGATAATTTATTAGTGATGTCATTACAGAATCTAATATGCATTCTATGTAAATTATTATTTTATTTTTTTGCTTGTGAAAATTAAAACCCACAGGTGGGCCACATAAAATTGCACTGAGGGCTGCATGTGGCCTGCGGGCTGTATGTTGGACAGCCTTGCTCTAGACTCTTTCTCTACTGCAGTTATCATCTCTTCCAACTCCTACCATCTTGGCAAAAGGATGAGGAAACCCAAGACATCTTCCTGGCCCACCCAAGTGTACTGACACATACTGTAGGTCAGGAAATAGCGCAAGCGTCATCTGTCTTAGATTGGTTTGGGTGTTGAGCTGATAGGAGTCAGGGGGACTACTAACCTCTGCCAGACCCTTTCTTGTCTTGGATCTTATATTAAAGGTAGAGGAGAGAGTATACACACTTAAGAGAGGAAACTCAGAACAGATGTACTATTTCATAAATATATAGAGGATGCATTGAATTAGCTTCCCCACGGTGAATTGTTAAGTTGGTAATAGAAATGAATGGTATTAACAACTCAACCTCCGTGGTGCAGAGGGACTCATAAGAAACAGATCCACACATGGACACTGACTGATTTAAACGTGCCTCCCAGTTTGACACCTCCTTGCATAAATGTGCAGGGGTTGTTAGTAAAAGACTGGTGGCTGTGTGATGAAATGAGATACCATATGACCCTCCACTTCAGAAGGAAACCCTCATGGCTAGTGAAAAGGAGTTTACATCTGGGTCAGATTTAGTCTCTTGTAGAAATTCGTCCAAATCCTAAAAGCACTAGGTTAAGCTAATGGCACCATGGAGAGGCAGACATAGGATAGGTGTGAGGTAAGAACAGCAAAGTATAATTGCAGAGCCTGGGGTCTTTTTTCATAACTAGGGTCAGCGAAGTTGTTTTGTTTTATTTAATATTTTGATAACCACATTTTGGGGTACTTTGTTATGCTATGTATTTTACCTATTTAAAAACATTCTGAGAAGGGGATCCATAGGCTTTACCAGACTACCAAAGGAGGTCTATGACACAAAAAAATTAAGGAAATGCAAAGCCACTAACTGTTCCTCTTCAATTATGGACTTTCTGGCCAAACCAGACTACTCTCCTTCCCATCTTTATTCTGCCTTCATCCAATTCTCTGCCTTTATTCATAGCGCCCACAGGACTAGAAGGGACTCCCTCTGTCTCTGTAGATGGAAATCTCTCCTTTCCTTCAAGACCCCCAAGACTCAAGACCCTAATTCAGGTGCCACTTTCTCCAAGAAGCCTTCTCTGATAGCACCAGGTCTAAGTAAATTTTCCTTCCTCAAACTGGGCTCAGCATATTGCCTGAATTGCCTCCTCTACATTTACAAGACCATTTCTTGTATCACACTTAGTTGTCTATGTATCTAAACCCCTGTTTAATCATAAACCCTCTGAGAGAAAGATTTGTATTGTATCTGTCTTTCTATTTCCAGATCGAACATAGCACCTTGGATGGTTTTTTTCTCCTTTTTTATTTCCATCCAGACTTGTGATTTCGTTGGCATAGGCACCTTCCAGAAAACACTGAGGACACACCCTCTATCAGTGTATATCAACAACTTTTCTGCAATTTGTAATTTTAGAGACTTGCCTAGGATAGTGAGAGTTTACGTGATTTATTTGCCTTAGATCACAGTCAGTAAGTGTGAAAGGTGAACTTGAACTCTGGTCTTCCTGACTCTGGCGCCAGCTCTCTGCATTAATTTCCTGACTTGGAAATGGAAAAATATAAAAGCACTACTGTTAGTCCTCCATATGGACAAAATAAGATGTCCCAAATATTTATTAAAATAAACAAAGAATTGACACAATTTCACTTTTAATAACCATCCTGTTTAAAATTATAATTATTGATGAATATCTAGAAATACTATGATCTTAACAATTACATGGGAGAAACCTTGTTGAACAATAAGCCTTTTCCATGTGGTCTGCTATAAAATGTCATTTCTGAAATTTGACAGCTCCTTCCCCACATTTCTTCAAAGTTATTTTCCATTAGTGTGTAGAATATTCTCATAAAGATTTAATAAAGATAGGAAAGTAGGGATATGGTTCAATAGTTATTGGTATCCTCTCAATCACCTTTTTTTAAAGATAATCCTACCATCTTTGATTTTTAAAATAATTTAGTGTCCTCTCCTCTTTTCGCTGTCTTGAGAACTAAACTCTTAATGCCTTCAAAAATGTGGTGATCATATAAAATTGTGTGTATATATGTATATATGTGTGTGCATATTTATATATTTATATTTATGGAGAGAGAGGGAGGGAGGGAGGAAGCGGGGAGAGGGAGGGAGAGGGGGGAGGGAGACAGAGAGAGAGAGAGAGGGAGAGAGAGAGAGAGAGAGAGGGAGGGAGGAAGGAAGGGAGAGAGAAAGAGAGAGAGAGAGAGAGAGAGAGAGAGAGAGAGAGAGAGAGAGAGAGAGAAAGAGAGAGAGAGAGAGAGAGAGAGAGAGAGAAGGAAAAAGAGACAAAGATAGTGACAAATAGATCCGAACACACAGAGTCGGAAAGAGCAAGAAATCTGCTAGATCATATTTGGGAAACTTTATCCAGTTTTTTACTACTCCCAGGATGCCCCCAGTTGTGAAAACTTACCTGTGTAACAATATTCTCCTGAAATCTGGGCCTAAATGTCCTCTCTTTCATTGAAACCTCTTGAACTCCATGTTTGGTCATCTACCTTCTACATCTGCTTCCTCCCCTGTTAGAATGTAAGCTACTTGAGGGCAGAGGCTGTCTTGCTTTTGTTTTGGTATCCCTTGTACTTACCGCAGTGCTTGACACATAGTGAGCAATTAATAAACGATTATTCATTCATTCACGCTGATATATGGCCATGAATCATGGAACACTATGATATCAAAAGAGTTAAAATTATAAATAACTCAAAAGGCAGAGGGAAATACATGTGATAATAAGTAGTAAGAAGGCTGTATTGGTGTATACGGATAGCCTACACATTTCACTAGTATCCACAAAATATTAAAATATCCAGAAAAAGGTTTTGGGTAAATTGAGTACTAGATCTTCTAGAGGATTTGCCAAAGGCCACAGACAAGAATCCCATAGGTTGATAAGGCAATAATGGGTTGCAATAGTGGAGGGAATATACCTGCTAATGAGATCATGCATTCATTCAATTATCAAAATATATCCGATATCTATAATATGAAAAGCAGTATGGAATTATGGATAGAGTGCTAGGCTGAGAGACAAGAAGGTGTAGGTTCAAATCTCACTTCGGACACTTACCAGCTGCATGACCATGGGCAAATCACTTAACATCTCTGAGATCCCAACAACTCTTTAAGATTGCGTCAGCAGAGGGAGTATCTGCGGGGACGTATTGATATGCATATGCAACGTATATACATATTTGTATGTACATTGTTTATTTGGTGTATATTTCTTCCACACTTTTTCATCCCAGATGTTTCCTATCCAGGCTTTCCAATAAACTAAAGAGTAATGATAATAATATCTATTAATAGCTAGCATTTATACACCACTTTAAGGTTTGCAAAGTGCTTTACCTGAGCTAGCTCATTTATTGTATTCATCCAAGATCTATTCAATGTCCTAGAGACCATCCTCTTTTAATTTTTATCACTTGGTGGTACTGGTGTACTCCTTGGGCTGTCCATTTGTTGGCTTTCAGAACTGTCACATGACTGGGCCAGCAGTCTCCATTCATACATACTCTTGCTAATGACTATTTTACAGAATATAGACAAAAATGGTCATTAGTTATGTTCTGTAGACTTTTTCTTACATGTACATCGAATCACAAGATCATAGAATGGCAGCTAGAAGAGACCCTAGAAGTCTGTCCTATGTACATATATTATATAGAATATAGAAAGAGGCTATTTAGCATAATGAATAAAGCTGCCTTTGGAGTGAGGAAGACCTGGGTTCAAGTTTCAATTGTGACATACATTGGCTATGTGACCCTGGGAAAATCAACCTCTTAGTGCCTTAGGTTGACTTTAAGGCTCTATGTTGCAGAGCACACATATCCGTTCTGTATGTGTGTGTATATGTATGTATATATACACACACACACATATGTAAATGTATATGTTCATATATGTCTATATATAGTCTCTATATACATATATCATATACATGTGTATATAATGTGTAATTTGATATACATATATTA
The DNA here is from genome assembly GCF_011100635.1 of Trichosurus vulpecula. Taxonomy (NCBI): domain Eukaryota; kingdom Metazoa; phylum Chordata; class Mammalia; order Diprotodontia; family Phalangeridae; genus Trichosurus; species Trichosurus vulpecula. The sequence goes on from NC_050579.1 coordinate 95,696,375, forward strand.
TATGTGTGCATCTATGCATATATTATATGTGTATAAACACAGAGAGACTGAGCATATATACAAACACACACATACACACATGCACATATAAAACATATATTTATATGTACAAACATGTATGTGTACACCTATGTATAGATGTACACATACATACATATATATACCTACATTTATATAAACAGAGTTTTAAACCTGTAAAGCTTAAAATTGCACTAAAATTTTTGGGATACCTCATGTGTGTGTATGAATATGTACGCATGCATGTATGCATTATGTATGTATATATGCATAGAATATGTTTATGTGTAAACTTAGAGGTTTCAGCAAATCTAAGTATTTTGAGTATTTTTGCAAATGTCAGGCTTAAGTAACTATAGTTAAACATTCATGTGATGAGTTCACTTTCCTAAGAGACAGTCATGGTTGGAGAGAGAACTGACCTCAGAGCCAATAAGATGGGATCAAATCCTATCTGTGACACACATTGCCTTATAATCTGGGGCGACACACTTCACCTCTCAGTGCTCTAGGCAATTCTCTAAGAATATATCTTGAAGAGAAGATATCAACTTGCTTTGGTAGAGGGGTTTTCCTCTCCTGGCTCCCCTACACCTGTGTTTTCTAATGTTTTTTTAATTCCACAAATCCCTTAACACCGCCCCCCCAAATATCATGAACTCCCAGGATAACTTAATATACTACTCATAACATTCTTTTAGATTTATTCATTAAATGCTCACAATAACCAAGATAATTTCTGCTCCCAAAAGCTCATGACAGTTTTGAATTGCTATAGATACAAACCTATAATGCTTCAAATATGCATATGCTTGTCATCACAGAGAAAAAATATATTTATAACATAAGTAGGTAATTATTTACTATCTAGGGCCCCATTAAAATTTTTTTTAGCTTGAATCACTTGGACCATCATTGAGAAAACCTAAGGGGTTTGTCAACCACTAAATAGGATCCACTGTCCCACACCAATGAAATCCCAGGTCCAATCCCTATCCCAAGGATAGATTGTTAAGTAACAGGCCGGGTTTCTGTTGGTCTTTTGTTATTTGGCCTTGTTTATCGCCTTACTTCCTAGTTATTAACTTTCTTAGCTTCACCATCCTTTCTTGTTCTTTATCTTTCTTTCTTTTTTTTTTGGATGGTGTTTTTTTTTAATCCTTTATTGCTTTACTTTATTTTATTTTATTTTTAGTTTATGGACTAAAACAAACATTTTTATAACATAGTAAAATTAAAAAGATGAAAGGAGGTCTTTTAGAATTTCCCTGTAAGATACCAGAAGGTTGAGGATGAGTATCCAAGAAATGAAAAGCTTTTTAAACTAATTAATTAATTAGTTAATTTAATCAATAAATTAATTAATTTAATTAATTAAAAGTTTTTAAAATTGCCACCATTATAAGTCACCTTCATGAAAAAGGACAGTCCTGGACACAGCCACTGTCCTCCTCAGCTCATTTAAATAATCTCTCTTTCACCATAGGAAACAAAACATAGTTTACTTCAAAATTCATTCAATCCCCTTCTATCTCTCCTCCCCCTGCCAAGAAACTATACTCCTGTAAGGATGAAAATTGTAACAGGCCATAGGTTTTCTCCTCTTGCCCTTTAGGCCGAAGGCTTCATCTAGGGAGCCATGCTCACTCATCTTTAAGAGATTCTTCCCTCTCCAAAGCCTTTAGATATGGGAGCAGGCCCAGAGCTCTCTCAGTGACAAGAACTACAATTTCCGCAACTTGAAAATCCGACTTACATTTTGCCAAAGCAGGACTGCCTCCAGTTAAATCTGACAACAAAGATATTTCTGCCAATTTCCTATTGTCTTTTCAAAGGGAAAGAGAAAATAAACAACAAATAAAGCAGCTTCAGCAGCTCATGCTGTTCCCTCATTTAGTTTTCTTGTTCCTGGGAGCTTCCTAATGCTGCTGAACATCTCCAGCAGAAGGTTCTGCCAGCGTCCACAATGTCCCCTTCCAGATATACTGAAGATCACATTCCTGGTTCAGGGATACTCCATCTTAAGTCCTTCTGACCTACATCACTGTTGCAGTTGGTCTGATGAGGAAGCCTGGGAACCTTTAGATATTCAAATGCATACTGGGGTCCATTTTTAAAGAAATTAAGCTCAGATTTTAATGACAGAGTAGTAAGGCTGACACTTCAATTATGTGCTCTGATAAATGCCACGTTTATCAGATGCCATAAAAACCTTGCCAGAAGCCTTACAAAATGTTCTTAAAGTAATACTTTATTTTTTCCCCAATTACATGTCAAAACAATTTTTTAAACATTCCCCTCAAAGTTTTAAATTCCAAATTCTATCCCTCCCTCTTTTTCTCCCCTCCCTGAGATAGTAAGCAATTCGATATAGTTTATACATGTCAGGAGCCTTACAAAATTAATGACCTTATTTTAGTGGTTATCTCATTCTCTTGTTGTTGAGTCATTTCAGTCATGCCCAACTCTTTGTGACCTCATTTGGGGTTTTCTTGCAAAGATACTAGAACAGTTTGCCATTTCCTTCTCCAGCTCATTTTACAAATGAGGAAACTGAGGCAAACAGGGTTAAGTAACTTGTCCAGGGTCACACAGCTAGTAAGTGTCTGAGGCTAGATTTGAACTCAGGAAGACTCCAGGCCTGGCACTTTATTTCCTCTGCCACCTAACTGCCCCATTCTCATTCTGTATAACTGTCTTACTCTGACAGGGTCACATCTGTGTTTATATCACAGTGAAAAATGGAGCCATATGGGATTTATAAGCTATACAATGGTACTAGGTATAGTCACCAATGGTGTATCATCATCATCAAAATCCTTTTCTTGTATCATGGTTAAACATACATGGGGATCATAAAATTGCTGAGTTGGGACTAAAAACGTATTTAAACCTTCTCATTCTTTTGTTCAGACAGTCAGAACTAATGCTCTGGCTCCTTGTATGTACAAGTAATCTAGCTCTGCTAGCTTTAAGGGAATAAACACCATGAATTTACATATCACCTAGCTTGTTTGCCTCCTTTAACCAAACTTGCAGGTCGACAGCTGCCATTAGCAGCCATAACATCTTTCTCTCTCTTAGCATTTCCTGTGACATAACTTCCTTTTCCTGTCAGGAAGCTCCTCCCACCATGTAACTTAGGCTTCCTGTGATGTAAGCAGGTGACATGGCCTATCAATGGGTGGGAAAGATCTTCAAATCTAATTGCTGCTGCAAAGAGATAAAGGCTTTTAGAAGGAGAGGTGGAAGGAGAACCAGGAGAGTGTAGCCAAGAAAGTCAAGGAAGGATGCAAAGGGAGGGGTTATCCACAGAGCAAAATGTCAGAGGGTAAGGAGGGTGCATATTAAGAAAAGCCCACTGCTGACCTTTGAGAGCATTTTCAACACAGTGTTAAACCAGATTTTAATGAATCTGAGTAGCAAGCAGGTATCGAGGAGTAGAGTCAGTGAGTGTAGACTGGTCTTTCAATCAGTTTATCAGTGAAAGAGAAAAAAAGATAACTTAAAGCTAAATGTGTAGTAATGTCAAGATTTCTTGTTTTGTTTTGTTTTGTTTTAGGATAAAGAGACCTGCCCCTGCAGGGTCTAAATTTTCTTCCCTTGGGTTGAGAACTGGGTAAGAGCAGTATACTTCATATTCTATTCTATTTACTCTATTCTATTCTATTCTATTCTATTCTATTCTATTCTATTCTATTCTATTCTATTCTATTCTATTCTATTCTATTCTATTCTATTCTATTCTATTCTATTCTATTCCACTCTACCCTATCCTCCCCTATCCTATCCTGTCCTATCCTATCCTGTTATCCTATCCCACCTATCTTATCCCATTATCCTACCCTACCCTACCCTACCTTACCCTATCCTATCCTACCCTATTATCCCATCCTAGCCTCTCCTATCCAACAAATATTTAAATATCTCCTTTGCACAAGAGATACAAAGACAAAAAACACACAAACTATTTGCCAAGATATCTCCTTAGCCAAGGAGCTTACATTCTGTATTGAGAACCATCAAAAAATTTCATTTTTTTAACCTTCATAATAGAATCAATAGAAGCTTAAATTAAAATTAAAATTTTTTTTCTTGATCTCTAGAGCAAGAGTGTGAGGTATTATATGTAAAATAAACTACCCACCCCCACCAAATAATAAGACAGAAGGAACAAAAATTAAAACTCTTCTGGTGATGGGGCAGAATTTTAAACAAATCAGTGTATTTTCTAGAAGAAGAAACCCACAATTTTACTTTCAATTTTCAGTAACTAAGAAGGAGTGGTGCAGGTGGTGGTGCAGTAGATAGAGTGTTGGGCGTGAAGTCAGGAAGACCCACCTTTGTGAGTTCAAATCTGGCCTCAGACACGTACTAGGCATGTGACCCTGGACAAGTCACTTAACCCTGTTTGCCTCAGTTTCTTTATCTGTAAAATGAGCTGGAGAAGGAAATGACAAACCACTTTAGTATCTTTGCCAAGAAAACCTCAAATGTGGTCATGAAGAATCAGACATGACTGAAAAAGACTGAACAACAGCAGAGTAGACAGAGAGGTGGCTGAAGAGCCAGAAAGTCCAGACCATGACACATATTTGATATGTGGTCCTGGACAAATCATTTAACCTTGGGGTACCTCTTAGTGCCCCAGGCAACTTTCTAAGACTACAAGTTGTGGCGGAAAAGATGATTACCTACTTTGGCAGAGGGAGCTTTTTTCACCTGAAAGTTTTTTATGCAGATGAAATCACAGAGACCTGCCTAACCCTACTAGGTAAGAGCCACTCTCCTGGGCACTAGGATAGAGACAAAATGAAACAGGCCCTGTTCTCAAGGACATTGCATTGTTGGGGCAAACAGTATATACACAGAAAAGAAAGTACAAGGGCCTCAGTTTTCTAATCTGTAAATCGAGGAGGTTCCATTCAGTTCTAAATCCCATGATCCTAGGAAGACGTTCTAATGTCAAGCCAGTGATTCAGTGAGTGTGCAAACACATTGCTTTGATGTTGAGTGGAAAATATTGGTTATAATGTTTGCAGCCTGGCTACCAACTCAGGTGGTTGATCAGTTACTTTGATTTCAGGGGAACAAAGGCAGTATCATTTCCTCAGTATTAAAACTCAATCTCCAGTACCCATGACTGAGTCTAGAGAAAGAAAGATTATTGGGGAAGAGTTTTGTTTTTTTAAGTTCTTAACTGTTAAAACTACACACATTGTATTAGCATGTAATGTATCCCCTTTAAGCAGTCTCACCAAGTACTATTTTCTCTCATTCTTTCTTTGTTTTTCAGCTGGTAGGAAGCCCTAATTTCTGACCACTGAGTCAAAGAATCTTATATAACCTTCACCATATTGCTCTCAGCCCAACCTTATGAAACCATCGTTGACTATGAAAAGTCAGAAACAAAGAAATCTTTCTCTGGTTTCTTTTTCATTTTTATGGTGTAACAACCTCTGGTGAGAGGTTGGCTGGCCACAAAAACCCTGGGATTCAACGTTCTTTCCAGTTTGGGAAGAGGGGAAACTAACTAGATGAGCCCTTGGCTGAGAAGGCTAGAGGCTTTCACATGCAGACTAGGGAGGCCTCTCAAGAAGAAGGAGAAAAGCATTTCCTGGTAGCAGTGTGACCATGATGGCAGCTGCCACCTCTGCAGTCCCCTTCTTCAAGATCGTGAGAGCCTGAAGTCCAAATCGGGATTTAAACACTCAATAACTGTGTGACCCTGCGTTAGTCATTTAACCTCTGCCTCAGTTTCCTCAACTGTAAAATGTGGACGATAATAGCACTTACCTTCCAGGGTTGTTTTGAGAATCGAATGAGATAATATTTCACACAGCAGGTGCTTAATAAACACTTGTTCTCTCCCTCTACCTCTCCAAGTGAATAAACTTGGAGGTGTGTGATTACTTTTGTTTGTTTTTAACTCTAGCTTTCACTACAGTAGCAAGAGCACTGTGAAAACAATCTAGGAATAGGCAATCCTTACCCTGCTTCTACCTCATTTTCGTGCAGTTGGGTTTTTTAAAAAATTCTGTTAAAGAATACAGTTGGAGTATTTAATATTATTTTCCAGGTAAGTAGCAAAGAAGATACAGTGCTGGACTTGGAGTCAGTAAGGCCTGAGTTCAGATTTCACCTCAGATGCTCACTAGCTGTGTGGTCCTGGGCAAGTCACTTAATTTCTGTCTGCCTTGGTTTCCTCTTCTGTAAAGTGGGGATAATAATGGCACGTATTTCCCAGGATTGTTGCAAGGGTCAAATGAGATAATATTTGTAAAGTACTTTGAAAATCTTTAAGTGTCATAGAAATGCTAGCTATTGTGGTGGTGGTGGTTGTTACTCTCACCTGTGGTTAACCTTGCCCTTATATTGCTGGATGTCCCTTTTTTTGTGGCATGAGAACAGAGCGAGAGCCATATAAAAGAATGAAAACTTTCCTAGTGCAGGGCAGGGGACCTCAACCCCCAGTCTATTGTTAGAGTTTTGTTCTCTAACTGGAGACATAAAAAAGCACGGACGATTTCACAATTATACTTCAAAGTGCATAATTACTATGAATTGGAGCCATATTTTATAAATCCGCCTTATGGACATGAGTCAATGTTACATTATGGTAGTGATGTCTTAGCTCCACAGAAAATATTACTTCTAAAGGTTTATAGGATCACAGAGTTAGAGCTAGAAAGGACCTCATGAACCATTGAATCTAACCCCCTACCTTTTTTTTTAACAAATGGGGAAACTGAGACTCAGAAGGTTAAGTGACTTACCCAAAGTCACAGAGGTAGTAATTGGTTTCATATCCATAATATCCAGCTTAAAGAGGAAAAAAAAAAGATTGAGTGTCAAAAATGGAAGAGACCTTAGTCTTTTCTAGACAAGGAGCTGGTAAACTATAGCCCAAGGACTACACAAAAATAGGTTGCAGGCTGCCTCTTTTCTTAGACCTTAGAAATCAGTTAGCACAAATGCATCATTTTGCAGGTGAGAACCCTGAGGCCCAGAGAGATTAAATCAGTTGCCCATGATCTCACAACTGGTGGCAGAGCTAGGCCTATGGCTCAGGTCTTCTGATTTCTATTCCAAAGGTCTTTTCATTATAATATTTTGCCTCTCATTCTTAGGAATCTGGAAGGGGTACTGACTATTACTCTCCCTTTTTACAGATGGAAAATTGAAATATACACAGGTTCAGAGACTTGATTGAGAGTAGTAGTAGGATCAGCAGGAGGGAGGGGAGACAGTGAGACAAAGCTTTGCCTCTGATCTGAGTATATCCTGGCACATAGTAGGTGCTTAAGGAATGTTTATTAATTGATATTGATTGATTGGTTAGTTGGTTTCTTATCTCAGACTCTCTGGAGACCCACAACTCCTCCTTCTTATTGTTGTCATTCAGTTGTTTTGGTTGTGTCTGACTCTTCATGACCCCATTTGGATTTTTTTTTTATTGTTGTTGTTGGCAAAGATACTAGAGTAGCTTGCCTTTTCCATCTCTGGTTCATCTTATACATGAGGAACTGCAGCAAACAGGGTTAAGTGACTTGCCCAGGGTCACACAGCTAGTAAATATCTGAGGCCAGATTTGAAGACTCCTTATCCAAAGGAAATCTTGACTTGTGGGGTAAACTTTGATCCCTGAAGATAAATTGCAATCTCTAGGGCCTTCCTAGAATTGAAACCTTGGTTTACTTCTCTAGCTCTCTGACATTAGGGTTGGTTTAGCCTTTGCTTTAGAGGAAGTTTGTAAGACAGTGAAAAGATGCAGTAGAGTGTCAGGACCTGGAGTTAGGAACACCTGTGTCAAATTCCTCTTCAAGACACTTCCTAACTGTGTGACCTGGGCAGCCTCTCTCCTCCTCATTTCCTTCAGATGCAAAATAAGGATAAAAAGAGGACTGACAATACAGGCTGTTGTGAAGATCAGACAAAATGAAATCTATAAAGTGCCGTGAAAACTTTAATTCAATATAATGCTAGCTATTATTATCATTATTAATTATTACATTAAAGGTCTATTCTTTCCTTCTTAGCTTTGAGAAATGAACCTCCCTTCTCAACAACAACAACAAAAATTCCTCCAAATCCACTCTGATCCTTTAACCTCCCCTCTGGCTCTCCACAACAGACCTTCTTTCCATATCTTTACAGCCTCTGTGCTTTTCTGTGATCTTGTCACAATGAAGATAGAACTAAAGAATGTGCGATTTTGGCCTCCTTTCCTTCTGTTTTTCTAGGCACTAAATTCAGACATTTTTAACCTTCAGGGGTTAGGCTGCATTCCCAGCCAAGTGCTTTCCAATCATTACATTTCCTTATGCTTCCCCCTTGAATATAAGCAAGTTCCTTTCCCATTTTCCCAATTCATGGAGACTACAAGGGAAAACAAGATGCTTTAGGATTAAGCCAGGAGAGACTAACCAGGTTTTCCAATCATGGAGACTAGCATTCTTAACTTGGAGGCTGTCTGAGCCTGCAGTCAGGAGCTGTTTGATGTGAGCTGATGGTTCTTATATGAGACCCACACCCCAAAACCACTACAGCCCGGCAGTATTTCATGGCAGCATTTTCTGAGCCGGCAGGGTGTCATGTGGTTTGGCAAACTTAGACTATTATTTTTGCATTGCTACATTTGAAAGTAGCATGGTCTTGCAAAACCTGAGCAGATGATTGGGTTATAGGGTAACACTTGACACACCCTTCCCTTCCAGGGTTACCTTAACATGGAAATTGGAGCCAGCCTTATTCATAGGTTTCAACTATCATTCCTATGCTGATGACTCCCAAATCTGTACATGAAGCTCTCATCGGTCTTGAGCTTGGATCCTGCATCTTTAGCTGCCTGTTGGACATCTTCACCTGGATGTCTCACAGGTACCTCCCATTCAACAAGTCCAAAACAGAACTCATCATTTCCCCCTAAATCCATCCATCTTCTTAAAGTTTCTATTGAGGGGACTACCACCCTTTAAGTGACCCAGCTCTGCCACATAATAGTAATTCTCAACTCTTCACTGTCACTTACTAGCCCCCACCCAGTCTAATTAGGTACCAAGTCCTCTAAATCTATCTCTACAACATCTCTCACACTTATCTTCTCTCCACTCACAGCAAAACCCCCCTCACCACTTCTTACCTGGACTATTGCAATAACTTCCTAATGGGTCTCCCTTCCCTTGTCTCCATTCAATCATCCACAGGCTCACCAAAGAGATTATTGTAAAGTCCACGTCTGGCCATGTCATTCTCCTACTCAATTAACTCCAATAGCTCCCTGCTGACTCTAATATACAATATTATTTTATCTTTATTTTATTCTTTTTTCTTTTTCATTTGTATGTAAGTCTTCTAATGCAAATAACTATTAGTACAGTGGTGTGAGTATATAATTTACAAATAACTAAATATATGTATATATGTATATACACACACACATACATACATACATATATATATATATATATACACTACATATGTATGTGTATATATGTGTATATGGGGTATGTCATCAAAATGTTTTTACTGATAGGAGTGTACATTATAAAAGTTTAGAGATCATTATCTGCTGCTAAAGATATTCTTCTGTGAGCCAGAGATAATGGTGCCTGCTTTCCTATCAACTTGCTGAGGAAGACTGGAGGCTAGAATGGAAACTGTGACTCGGTGCTTGGAGCTCCTCACAGAAGCAAGCACACATTAGAAATAACACAGCACTAGATTATTTCTATCCTCCCCACCTCCCCAAAACCATTTGGTTCCTAACGTAGTTTCTTGAATACTTCTGCTTGTGTCAAGCATTCCTGCTACTTCTTAAGGAAAAGTCTCCAGAGAAGCACATTTTGAAAGCTGGCTCCTGATTAGCTGTTATTTTTTTTTTTAATGAAAAATTTACAAAAAGCTTTTTGCTTAAGAAAATCAGGTGGATTTTTTCCATAGCAGGCCTATATTCTACAATATAACCAAACTTACATGCAGACACTGCTATATGCATAACCTCGTGTTTTATCCACATTTGCCAAAAGCTATTTCTACTCTAGGGTTCATGGCTGAGTATAGATCATTGCTTATATTATACTATGCAGCCTGATTTGGGTTCACTAGTGATGCATAAAATTAGTGCAAAAGATAAGAGTTTATAATATTCTTGCATATATAAAAAAAAACTAAACTCCTTCTGTATTTCATTTCTTCTTTCCCTCCCTCTCCTCATTCATTTCCTCACCCCTTTCCCTTCCTCTTCCTTTTCCCTTCCCCCTCCCTTCCCCCTCCCCTTCCTTTCTTCCCCCAATCCTTCCTTCCTTCTTCCCCCAATCCTCCCTTCTTCCCTCCCTTCCTTCCTTCCCTCCTTCCTTCCCTCCTTTCCTTAATTTGCACATAAGAAACTGAAGTAGTCATTCAATTTTACAGAGACAAATAGGTTCAGGACAGACATCTTATTTCCCACCTGGTTGTACTGCTGTGGGACTTCTCTGATTTCTCTAACACACCCCTGCCTGACCCTTCCTTGGTGGGAACTCCCTGATGGAGGAGATCACAAATCCATTTGAGCAATCAAGAGTGTTGCCTTTAGAGGATGATAAAAAGATTTCTAAATGAATATACAGAATTAATAAATTGAAGAAATGCACTTCAGGTACAAAGCAGAATGTACCAAGGACAATGGTAGTTCTTGCCAGGGTGGTGAGTTTGTTGTGAATTTGAAAAAGATCAAGGGTGTTTTTTATGATTGTAATATTAACTGATATCTATCAGTGAGATAGGGAATGACTCTGGGTCTTCCAGAAGTTTCCCAGAAAACTCCATAGCTCTTGTTAGCCCCACAAAACCAGAACTGAGGGCAAAGACAAATGTGAATCTGACATAGTTCCAGAGAATTGAGGATGAAGCACAAGAGAGGACATATACTCAGGTTGCAGAATGAGACGTGTTTGGAGATGACCAATGTGAGAATTTATTTGACTACACATACTTTTTATGAGTACAAATAAAATTTTATTTTCTTTTGGAATGAGTCTAGGTGGGAGAGGGAGAACATAAATATTTTAATTAAAGAAAAAAGTGAATCTGTTAGCTATAATTACTTTTATTCTGACTTTGACCATAATAAGTCTCTTTGGCCACCTGTGTGTGTCAGTTACTTGTGTTCTCAAAGCATCAGTTTCTTCAACTCTAAAATGGAAAGGATGCTTATACCACCTATCACATAGAGGTGAGGTGGGTGAAGAGCTTTATAAACTGAAAAAGGCTATATCAATGAGCTTTATTTGTTTTATAGCAGGCTTGAGATGTTAAATAATTAGGTCACATCTATTGCCAAGGTCACACAGTTTTTGATGTCCTGATCCAGATGAGAATAAAAGGTCTTTTGTCTGCTCTCTTACACCTTAATATAAACCTTCAGGCAATAGATATCTTTTAAATGGCTGTAGTTCATAGAGGCATCTAGGGAAGGAGTAAAAGACTCTGTTCCACTTGTGGCCCATGAATGGAATTTCCCAAGGGAAATAACTATTAAGTAGACAACTATTGAGGAGATCCAGGGTAATTTCCTTTTTGAGGAAATCTCTGTCCTTGCCCCAAAATTTACCCACCTAGAGCTTGGGAAGGGACCTGGCTTGGAGTGAATGTCAATGGTAACCGTTTCTCTTTGGAACAGCCACACTGAGGGTTTTCCCCTCCCAGCTTGATTTTTTTTCCTTTTTTTCTAATTAAAAGGGCCATCCCTTGCCTCACTTCTTAAAGAGGCCTCTTCACTGAATGGGTGTTGCCTTACTCTAAGTGGGTAAGTGAAAAGGCCTTGGCCTAAAAGGGTCCCATTGTATCCTGGGCCATCTCCAGTCATCCTGATGAATATCTGGTCACTGGACCCAGATGGCTCTGGAGGAGAAAGTGAGGCTGGTGACCTTGCACAGCCCTCCCTCACTCAAATCAAAGTCAACTGCAAGTCATGTCATCATTTCCTGATGCCATGGTCCTCTTTGAAAACGAAGGACAAACACAACCCCATCTAGACCATCTTACCTAGGTGGAGTTGTTGCCCCACCCAACTAGAGAACTTCTGAAAGAATTTAATCTAAAATGAATTTACACCTTGTGTTCAGTCTTGGGTGGGGGCAGAGCCTTTGTCTAACTTGCTTGAGTCTGGGGGTGGTCTGGGAGCAAGACTGATCAAAGTCACATCCCCAGCCCACCTCTCATTATAATATCTGTTCTTATTAATTGTTAATCGGTTCATTGCCACCCACTGCAATACTCACTCTTCCAAGGGTATATAAGCTTGAGTGGGTTCCATGAGGGGACTTTGGCATTCCAGAGTGCCACTGACCCTTTTATTTATTATCTACTAGCATGACTAATAAAATGAATAATTACCCAGAAATGATGTCTCTTGAATTTCTTATATGTCACGGAAGTTAACTAGGGGAAAAAATGGAATTAAATAGCTGTTTTCATTTTTCAAACTTGGTTCTTCATTTTAGGAAAATACAAGTTCGACTTTCAACATAGGAACAACTTAGCGTAGCGGGTAAAAGACTGATCTTGAAGTCAGGAAGACCTGGGTGTGAATCTCACTTCAGATCTTTATTCTTTGTATGGCCCCTGGGATAGTCCCTGAAACTCTCTGGATCTCAATTTCCTCATCAGTAAAATGAGAAAGCTGAATTCAGTGATCTCTAAGATTCATTCTAAATCTGTAGTATTATTGGATGTGTTCGTGGAAAGTTACGTGTTAAAAACAAATTGTGCATAGTAGAGATTCAAGGTTTCATATGCAGTCATCTTTTTCTGTTCTTTGTATAAGGAAGTATTCATGTTTGTTGATGTAATAATAAAAAGAAAATGCCTAAAAAACGAAATTTGCATGTTAATTTTTATAAACCAATGTTTTAGGCATTTATTAGCAAAAATATTTTGCAGGCATTAAGGAAGAGATAGTGTAGCATAATGGTTAGAGAACTGGGTCCTGAATCAGGACAGACACAGTTGAAGTTCTGCCTCTGACTAGTTGTGTGACCCTGGGCAAATTGCTGTACCTCTGTGTTCCGAAAAAAATTCTCTCTTTCTCTGTCTGTCTCTCTCTCTCTCTCTCTCTCTCTCTCTCTCTCTCTCTCTCGTTCTTTCTCTGTCTCTGTCTCTCCTCTATTTCCAACTTAAGCTATGTAGGTCCTCCTTAGGCAGCATTACGGTCCCCCAGCTCACCCCAGGGGCCTGACACATCGGTGCCAAAGACCTATTGCACCTCAGAATTCTAAAGCATGAGCAATTCATCAGCCTCAGTCTCCTCAGTAGAACGGATTATAGGCATATACCACTTGTGGTCACTTAAGCTGTCTAAGCCTCTGTTTCTTCATCTGTAAAATGGGCATGATATTAATAATAATTAATGTTATTATTCCTACCTCACCGGTTTGTCCTGCTGAACAAACGAGATAGTGTGCAAAAGATTTTCTTTGTAAACTGTGAAGTTCAATATAAACATCAAGTATTATTATTGAAAAGAACAATGTTCTAATACTCTGGGGACCTGGGTTCTGCAGTCATGGTTTTTTCACATACTATCTGTGTGACCTTAGGCAAGTCAGGGGGCCTCTCTGGGCATCACTTCCTCATCTGTAAATGAGTTTAACAAATCCATTTTGCATGGGCCGCTCTGCCTAGTTTCAACTCTGTGAATCAGCTGCCCCTCCCAGGATAAGCACAGCACTTCCAATCTCATCGCCACGCTGCTAACTAAGCCTTGATACTCATCATCTCCCTCAGTCTCCTCTCTCCTCCCATTGGAGGACTAGAAGATGGTGGCTCCTCCCAAAGTCTTCTTTTATGGAGGGCAGAAACTGGACTTTTTGGCTCACTCCACTTTGCATCTGCTGCTCTGCCTGGTTTCAACCCAATGGAATGAGATGCCCCTGCACTGAGTGCATCTTACTCACTCCCCCTTCCTTTTCTAGCCTCCCTTTGTGTTGCCTCTCCATACCTTCCCCCTCCCCCCCCGTTAGATTGAAGCTTCTGGGTGGCAGGGACTGTCTTTTCTTTTTATTAATTGCATACCCAGCGCTTACCTCAGTGCCTGGCACATCCTAGGTGTTTGATAAATGTTTATTGGATTGAACTGGATGGACTGTGATCATGGGGAGGGTTTAGGGTGGTCCTGAAAGGCATCTTCTAAGTCTAAGAAATTGTGGTTCTAAGCTAACTGCGACTGTGTGAAAATACTCAGATTTTGTGAGACAGAACCAGCTCAGGGGAGAAATGCATTCATTATACAGGAAATTAGTTATGGAAGCAAAATTACACAATCCTTCAAGGCTTCCAAAGTTTTGCATGTGATCAGCCTGGTTTTTGACCCCTAGAATTGCTACAGCTCCCTTCCTGGGGCTGAAAACCTGATTATCAGAAGGAAAGATCCGGCCAAAATGAGGCAGCTGCTGGCTACCGAATTGTTTTTATAATAGGTGGACACATTTTTCAAATAACATCAGACATGAAGTGTCATACTCTGTATCCTGGAGTTTAAAAAAAACAATATTGCATAAACCAGAGGACCAGGTAATTAGATAATGTTATTTAAAAACATAACTTACAATGGAAGATCTCCTTGAAGGCTCCAAATGCCACTCCAGGGTAGTCTGATATTTTTTGACAAAAGGCCATTGGGAAAATAAATGAAAACTCTTACATTCTGGAGGGGTGTGTGTGTGTGTGTGTGTGTGTGTGTGTGTGTGTGTGTGTGAGTGAGAGAGAGAGAGAGAGAGAGAGAGAGAGAGAGAGAGAGAATTCTGGCTTGTTATTCATGCACATTTTGTCTATGTAATAAAATGTGAATATATGTATATAATATCGTTTAGAACTGGAAGGGACCTTAAAGCTTATTGAATCCAACTCCTTCATTTTGAGAGGTAAAGAAACTGAGGCAGAGTGCTTTAGTGACTTACCCAAGGCCACACAGGTAGTAAGCATCAGAAGGAGAATCTGAACCCAGGTTCTTTGACGACTCCAAATCCAGAATTCTTTTCATGGTACCACATCTGTATTCTAAGACATCTGTGTTACATGAATACTATATATTAATTATATTAATTTCTACTATTTTAAAAACCCTTGGCTTCTCCCTGAAACAAAAGCACATATTTTTAATAATGATATTTTACCATTTTCATAGAGTGCTAGTTCTGAAGATTTGATGTTGAGAATCACCCAGAGGGCAATGGGAAGGCACGTATGGGGTGTGAATAGGCCGACACATTACAAATAGATAATCATAAAGGAGAAACAGTGTAGAAGCATCAACAAAGAAATACATGTTTGGAAAACAGAGACTAGTCGTGTGGTGAGAGGGAGAAACAACCGATGAACAACCTGTGCACTTCAGGGGTCTCCTCAGCTAGAGGGGGATAGAGTGCTGGGCGTGGGGTGAGGACAAAGACTTAGATGCTTCCTAACTGTGTGATCCTGGGCAAGTTATTTAATCTCTGCTTGTCTCAGTTTCCTCCTCTGTAAAATGGGAATAACGATGACCTTTACCTCACAGGGTTGTTTGAAGAATCAAATGAGATAAGAATTTGTAAAGTATGTAGCACTGGTGCCTGGCACTAAATAAACACTCATTCTGCTGGTGGCAAAACGATGGAAAGGACTTATGAATAAGAATGCCGCCGTATGAGCGGGCTGATCTCCATGGTGGTGGCGAGGAATGATGCCCACACGGTTGAGATCACAGATCTGTCCAAATATGGGAATCATCGCATACATATATATGTCCTATGGACACATGTACCACATATACATAGTTTCTATTTATACACAAAATCCATCCAAATTTCATATGAGAGTAGGTAAAATTAATCAAAGTACAGTATAAGTGAAATGCATTGGGCTTTTGTTTATGTTTTGCGTTGTTGTGCTGTCACTTTTCAGTCTTGTCTGACTCTTTGTGATCCAATGTGGGCATTTCTTGGCAAATCGGATATTGAAGTGATTTGCCATTTCCCAGGGTCATACAGCTATTGAGTGTCTGAGGCTGGTTTGAACTCAGAACTGTGAGTCTTCCTGATTCCAAGACCGGTACTCTATGCTGTGCACCACCTAGCTGCCTATTTTCTTATGTTTACTGGTCAACTATAAATTCCAGGTGTTTAGCACAGCTTCCTGTGTGCATCTGTGTGTGAGAATACATTTTAGAATCATATTAGCTGTGAGGATCATGGGTGAGTGAGGCAGTTTTCTCAGTACCCTCAGGAAACTCCCTAATAATGTAAATGATAAAGGAGTGGCTACTCTGCATAGGTGGAGAGAGGTGGTTTCTCCTTGGGGAATTCCCCACTCTGACGCAGTCAACAATCCCAGGTCTGTTTCTCCAAGTTAGTGGCTAGTGCCTGCTAAGTTTTTTATCCTTCAAGTTGAAGTGGATCTGGGGTAGGATTGAAAATTATTCACCTCGCTTGGTCCACAGCACCCCCTCTTCTCCAGTTCTGGTCATGTTTAGCCACTTGAACGGGGGCTCTCCTCCCTCTTTTCCAAAATTTTGCCCGCCTCAAGACCAAAAGAAATCACAAAACATCATTCTTTAGGTATGTAAAACGTTCCTTGTCCCAACCCAGCTTTTCTTAATAATATAGTCGGTAAATTCAGGAAGCTTTTTTTTGGGTAGAGGACAGCCTTCTGCCTTTCCTACATGCCTTCTCCAAATGAGTCTTAGGGAAGACTGCAGTTTCAGCAGTTTGACCCTTAAAGCTGCAGGAGGTAGAAGAAGGTCTGGTATTGCACCCATCCAAGGATTAAAAAAAAAAAAAACAGAAAGAATCTTTGGAGTATATAAATATAGTCTTGGCAGGGTTTTCATTTGGCATTGTTTCATTTTTCACAGACAGAGCAGAAAATGGGCAACTCTCTTCCACCCTTCACCAGGCCCCTCCAACATGTACCTATTAATAGTGCTAGGGTCAGACCACTTCTGTAAATCAGGCGGGGTGCACTCCCAGCATTCCGGGACTGGGGCAGAATTTCTTTGCTTCCACTCTGTTTTACCTTATTCCATTCTCCCCTCCCCTCTCTTCCTCTCTTTTCTCTCTTTCTATCTCTGCCTCTTTCTCCTCTTTCTATCCTCTTTCTCTTTTTTCCTCTTCTGTCTCTTTCTAACTTTTTCTCTCTATATATACACATATATACATATGCATCTATTGTTACATACACAAACTCCCATAGGCTGCCAAGTAGATGTCCATGTGACTTCCTCCCCCCTCAAGCCCCCGGCAGTCCAGCTGATAAAAAATAGAGGAAGGGTATCATATCCTAGTCCCTGCCACCATATTCCTTTTGCCCTGTGCTTTTTCTACCAGCCCAGTGGTTAGGGTTGGCCGTCACTGCAGAAATGATGGTTGTTTGATAGTGACCAGAGGTTTCCTAATCTTTACTCCCACATATCTTCCCTCCGTCCCAGTGCCAGTGGCAAGGACAAGTGAGGTGATAGGACTGTACCCCTATAGAACCGTGTCTTTAAGGATCGCTTTAATGATCCTAGCCCTGGGATCGAGGAGGCTGTCATCATAGACTGGCGGTGGAAAGAAAATTGGAGTTCTAGCCCTGAAGTTTATTAGCTATGTGACTATGGGCAAGTTAACTGAGCTCTCTGGTGTTTCCTTGACTGTAAAATGGGATAATAAAATTTGCAGACGTTGCTTGATAGTTGTTATTAAGAAAGAGCTTTGTAAAAATATATTTTTTTATTCTTTGTTCAGACCTCTGATCTCATCTGAGTAGGGAGTTCCCAAGTGAGGAAACTCCCTCTATCCATGCAGTCTGGGAATTGTTCGGCTATTCTGGTACTTACTGTATATCTATGGTTGTTGTCGCTGTGCAGTTGTTTGGTTGTGTCCGGCTCTTCGTGACCTCATATGCAGTTTTCTTGGCAAAAATACCAGAGTGGTTTCCCATTTTCTTCTCACGTAGATTAAGGAAAACAGAGGTTAAGTGACTTGCCCAGGGCCACACAGCTAGTGAGTGTCTGAGGCAGGATTTGATCTCAGGTCTTCCCGCTCTATTCACTGAGTTGCCTACCTGCCTCTACTGTATATCCATATTGATGTATACATATGTATATCAATGTTATGATAATGCACAACATGTATTATATTATATACAATATCATATGTCGCATGTAAAATCATATTATTATATTTTTGTATATACTATTATATATATATATATATATATATATAGCCACCTACTAAATTAAAGATGGCTTGTGATGATGATGATAATATTAATTAATTAGTATTCACACCCTGTTTAAAGGTTTGTGAATTACCTTAGGAATATTATCTCGTTTGAGGAGGTAGGTGCTATTATTATTCGTATTTTATAGATGAGGAAAATGAGGGAGACAGATGTTATTCGATTTTTCAGAGTCACACAGCTAGTGAGTGTCTGAGGTAAGATTTGAACTCAAGTCTTTCTGACTCCAGGTCCAGTGCGTTTTGTACCTCCTGGCTGATCTGCATCAATGCACACAGAAGCAATTGATTACTCAGTCTTACAGATCCAATGCTTCAGCCCAACTAGATTTTTTGGTGGTCTCCCGTGCCATTCCATCTCCTTCCTGCATGTTTTTGCATAGGTTTCCACTTATGCCTGGAATAATTTTCCTTCTCACCTCCACCTCTTACAGCTGCTTTAAGGTTCAACTAAAGGGCCATATCCTTCAAGAAGTGCCCCCCGATTCCCCTGGTTGCTAGTGCCCACTTCCCAATAGCTATATATTTAGATATGCAAATTATGTAATATCATTAAATATTATATTACATTATATTATCACTATACTATACATTAAATAAAATATTTATTAAACTATTATGCCTTTACATTAAATATTATATGTAATTATATTATAAATTATTAAATATAAAATTATAAAATTAATTATGAAACGTTATATTAAACATTACTATTATGCTATTAAACTATTAAATACCACATCACATAAAATATATTTTATATATAATATGTGATATATTATTATATTAAATATAAATATATTATGTAATCATATTGTTTTATTATGTATTGTATATTATGTATTACATTTGATACTCACATATATAATATGTATATATACACATACATGTATGCACATATACATATGCATCCTGTGTGTACTTATCTATATTGCATCTTTATAGTAGAAAATGAGTTCCTTGAGGGCTAAGCCTACCTAAATTTTGGCATTATATTTCTGTCACCTAGAACACTACCTAGAACATTGTAGGCACATGATAAATGCTTATTGATTCATCGACTGACTGAAGATGCCAAATGAATGCACAAACTATTTATCATTTAACTCAGTGTCTGGAAAAATCACACAGGGCTCTGAAATAAGAAGATACAAGTTTCAGCCCTGTCTTTGCTGATAATTTTTGCTCAGTGGGCCTTTGTCTTTTCACCTGTATGCAGATTTCCTCTGGACTACATCTCCCACAATGCTTTGAGGTTCAAACTACTTCACGGATTGGGTAAAGGTGTTGAAGGTCACATTTCCCAGGGGTATGAGCACAAGGGGAGGACTCCTCCCCACCTTATGCCCTAATTAGTATGGGACTCTTGGGATTGGGAGGGCAGCTTCAAGAAGAGGAAGCCTGGCCGCAGCAGCCAGGACCCTCTTCAAATGCTATCCCACTGTGGCGCAGTTATTGATATGCAAATAGACTCAAAGGCTTGGTATCAGATGCAGCAGCCTTCTCCCACTCTGGTCTGATGATAAGGCTTAAGGGGACCTCATCCACCCTCAGGATGGGAGAGAACTCACCCCTTCAGAGGCAGGAAACCCTGCTGGGCCCATATTAAAAAACAGAACTTAAGTGGCCTTCGTGACAAACTTTACATCATTTCTGTTTTTCCTACCTCAAAGCACACATAACCAATGCTGGTGAGTACCATCGAAAGTCTCAGGGCCCTAACCTCTTTTGGGCTGTGAGTCAAGTACATGAGAGGGCAGTATTTATATTTGTTGTAGTATTTTAAATTACTTGTGGTACTTTTTTTTTCCCTATTACAATATTTTTAAAGAAAACTGGGTCTGTTCACACAAAAGACCTTTGTTAAATGGCTGCTTTGTGCAGAGCCCTGGGCTAAGTGCTGGCAATGTGAGACAAAAAGTAAAGCATTCCATGACTCCAGTGCATTCGGTGAGAAAGTGTGAAAGGCCTCTAACACTCTAAGTGGATTCTCCTTTGGTGCAGTTGTGGAAAGACGCAGGCAAGAGCTGCACACAGCCAAATCCATTTGAAGGTTGAGTACTTCAATACATCAAGGATCTATGACTTATCAGTATGAGTACAATTTCTATGATGCAAATCACAATTTCTACTTTAGGTGATATTCATTAAAATGTAAGCTGGATCTACGGGCAGGATCTATGATTTTACCAGTAGGGATATGACTTTCACCAAGGCAAATTGCAGCCTCATTCTGCTTGAGGTGGTATCCTTTAGGATATAAGCTTCTTGAAGACTGGCTTAGTACTATGCTTGGCAAGTCAAACCTAGTCAAAAGGCATTTATTAAGTGCCTGTGGTGTGCCCTCAAATCAACTTCAGACAAGTTAGGTTGAGCATGGATGGTGAGAGCGATGAAGGGAAGAGCCCTTGCAAAGAGAATTCAAAGCTTGTAACTTTGGATACCTAGAAGCCACTCCTGGCAATGCCACCGTTAGGGGACAAGTCAAAATGGAGCGAAGGGAGAATTCATTTGGATAGGTTGTGTGTGCCATGAACTGGTTCCTATTTTAGCTAATTAGGTGCTAAGCTCAGTTGTTTCCACCTGTTGAAGATGTATAAGTGCTGTTACCTTCTTTTAACTTTCAGCATCCTGGGACAGCTAGGTGTTGCAGTGAGTAGAACACCAGCCCTGGAGTCAGGAGGACCTGAGTTCAGATGTGCCCTCAGACACTTGACACACCACACTTACTAGCTGTGTGACCTCAATTAACCCCAATTGCCCTGCCTTTCCCCCTCCAAAAAAACCAAACCAAAACCAAAAGACTTTCAGCATCCTGGACCAGCCTTTGCCTTGACAGAGGCTACTCCTCTTCACCAAGTTAGGTTCCTCCTGTGCATTAAAGTGCAGTTAAGAATCCACAATTCCTCCTTGATATATCCTAAGCCATTCATTAGCCTTCAAGTCTAAAACAGATACACATATGTAACAGGGCTTTACTTTGCACATGTCCATGATCATCTAACATATAGGCATCCAGGTGGGAGATGCCAGGGACCACCTTCTGGGAGAAGCATTTTGCAGTTCTTCTACCATGTGAGGGGGAAAAACTTCTTTTGATTGGCTGCATCCATATCTTTAAAAAAAAAAAAAACCTACCAGGCTGGGGCAGTGTCTTACTTTCCAGTAGCATCCAGAACTGCCAAAGATCCTGTCCACTCATAGCATGGGCACCACGAACTGACCTGGGTGAGGGAAAAGACTACCTTCTTCCCTTTCCCTTTTAGACTTTGTGACCCTGAGAAATAGACTTGAGGTTTAGTTCAGGTCTGTTTTATTTGTCCTTTTCATTTCTATGCACAGGCATTATACAGGAATCCCTGGAATCAAACCAATGCAACCTTGGAGGCTGGATTCCAGGTCATCGTGTCTGGGACTTGAGCCTAGGGGGTCTTTGGGCTTGAAACTTGGTGGAACTGCTACATAGGAACTGAACTAAGCCATGAGTCTAAGCCACCACCTTTTCCTCCCCAGAGAATGAGATAGTATGGCGGGGATTTATTCACACCCACCCCCAGATGTTGGGGGCTGTGTTTATGTGTTTATTATTGCTATACTTTAGAAGTAAATATTCATTTGTAAAAGCTAATCTGACTATTAAGTGGTCAATTGGAACTTGATTACAGGGAACCCCTAAAATTGGAGGAATACCATTGGTGGGCTTGAGACAATGGCAGAAAAACTGTACACCCTCAAACCCTTTAATGGGACTGGAGATCCCTGGGGGGAGGGGTCAAATGTAACATGTCTGCTCTTTGGAAAGTGGGGCCAGGGTAGTCAGCGTTACATTTATACAGAAATAGAAAAGAGATAGTTTCTTCCATTGAATTCTTACTCACTCGCTCCTTTGTCGCATTGAGATAACTCAGAGATCTCAAACGCAAACTAAAAAACCCACTTTACCCATAAAGAGCTTACTTTTAACTGAGACTTGGGAGTGGGGGATGGAAAACATATCCAGTCACTTTCGTCTTCTACAAGGCTTCAAATGTCATCCTAAGTCTAGGCGGCCACTTCACAAATTAGACCCATGAAGACAACATTGGTGGCTTGGCACTGTTGCTAGAAAAACAACTCAGAAGGCATACCTTACTGCTTTGCCTCAGCTGCGCCATATTCCTCCTGCATGGGAACAATATCTGCTCACTGGGGCCTGAGTCATTCTACTCAGATTATTAAAGGAAGAACGATCATTTAGAAGGCAAAAATCTGTCTGCCTCTAATTGGAAAACAACAGCAGCAACATAACAATAAACTCTACTGACGTTCTGTTGAAAAAGATCGGCAAGAATCAAGCTGCAGGTCCAGCTTAGTAATATAGCACAATGAGATGTGCCACTTTCTGAATTACCTTTGTTAATCTACATTTTCTCTAATGTCATCCCTATGGCCACAAAACAGGCTTAGCCCTGCAGATGTTATCAGAACTGGAAAGATAACCGACCAAGGTGGAATGAATGCTGTACAAATCAGGTCTAGGGACTATAGTATTCATTTTCAAATATCTAATGTGGAGCTCTGATTTTATAATTTTGTTATATGGGAGTCTTTTCTTTTGCCTCTCTTTTTTCCTCCTCTCTGATTTCCAAATATCATACTTCATCTACTCATAAATTGTCGAATATTTTTGTTCAGCTCTGATTGACATCTGAATTACATACTTTAAAGCAGCCATTCTGTTCCCTTTTCTCTCCCCAGGCTTTTCAATTCCAGTCCGTACTAACCTTTCCCAGAAAATGACCCTCCCTAGCACTTTATTAGCACCATTTACTAGAAAATGGGCTCCTTAACATTTTACCAACAAAATTAAGAGATTGAGACTTCTTCAAGTCTTTCTGTCCTCCATATTCCTTTTTCAATATTCTCCCACATCCTTTTCTCCTTTCTTCTGGTCTCAGAGGATGTGGTGGCCCTCCTCCCTCCAAGACTAGCCCTTTCACTTGTGCTTTTCATCTTGTCCTCTCTTATATCCCTCAGGATTTTGCTTCTTTACTCTTACATCTCTAGTCTTGTCTCTTCCCTTCAACTTACAAATGGATTTAGATCCCCTTTGTCCTAAAAACAAACAAACAAAAAACACTTTTTATTGACCTCACTGTTCCTTCAGGATTACAGCTCATCTCTTTCTTCTTCTTTACTGCCAGATTTTTAGGGGAAGGAAGGCATTCTGGGAAGATGGTGGAGAAGGTCAAAAATGTCCTCCAGATTTCCTTCATAAACAGACAGACAATGGCTATGAAATGAACATAGAACAGCAAAAATAAAGGTATAAAGCAGTTTTCCTCCTAAGACAACTCGAGAGGACCTCAGGAAAGACAGGGCTTCCAGTGGATGAGGTTTGGCCCAAGTAATAGTAGATAGTGTACACATATTACATTTGCTGCTTCACCTCCCCCCCCCCCCCCCCATGCCACTCTTCAACTCTCTGTCATCCAACTTTCATCTAGGTCACTTTCTTAAGATTACTCTTTTTAGGATCATTAGTGACTTTTTTTTGGTTACTTTTATTTTTTTTTTTAAAGCTAGTTTCCTCTCTTTTGGTGGTTTTTGTTTGTATATAATATGTTCTATAATAGTTATTTTCCTATGTCCTCCTGCTCCCCGCTTGGATCATCCCAACAAGGCCACTTTTTATACATAGTATTTTATTTTCCCTCTCTAATTACATGTTAATACAATTTTTGAAACATTAAAAAAAGTTTTGAGTTCCAAATTCTATCCCTCCCTCCTTCCCCTTCCCCCTCCCTGAGACTATAAGCAATCTGATATAGATTATAGATGTACAACCATGTAAAACAATTAATGACCTCTTAGTTGCCATAGCCAATAACTTTTTAAAAATTTATTTAATTTTAGTTTTCAACATTCATTTCCACAAACTTTTGAGTTCCAAATTTTCTCTCCATCTCTCCCCTACCCCCCCACCCCAAGATGACATGCATTCTGATTACCCCTTCCCCCAGTTTGCCCTCCACTCTATCACACCCTGCCCACCATCCCTTTCCTCCTTACTTTCTTGTAGGGCAAGATAA
The DNA here is from genome assembly GCF_011100635.1 of Trichosurus vulpecula. NCBI lineage: Eukaryota > Metazoa > Chordata > Mammalia > Diprotodontia > Phalangeridae > Trichosurus > Trichosurus vulpecula. The sequence continues at coordinate 95,720,700 of NC_050579.1, forward strand.
ATTTCTATGCCCTGTTGCCTGTATATCTTTTTTCCCAGTTGCATGTGAAAACAATTTTTAACATTTATTTTTAAAACTTTGAGTTCCAGATTCTCTCCTTTCTTTCCTCCCCACCCACCCTCATTGAGAAGGCAAGCAATTCAATATAGGTTATATATGTGTAGTTCTGCAAAACATTTCCATAATAGTCATATTGTGAAAGACTAACCATATTTTCCTCCATCTTGTCCTGCCCCCCCATTTACTCTATTTTCTCCTTTGACCCTGACCCTTCTCAAAAGTGTTTGTTTCTGAATACTCCCTCCCCTAATCTGTCCTCCCTTCTATCATCCCCCACCCCTTATCCCTTTCCCCCCTATTTTCCCTTAGGGTAAGATTCCCAATTGAATGTGTATATTATTCCCTCCTGAAGCCAAATTCAATGAGAGTAAGGTTGACTCATTCCCTTTCACCTCCCCTCCTCTTCCCCTCCATTGTAACAGCTTTCTCTTGCCTCTTTTATGTGAGATAATTTACTGTATTCAATCTCTCCCTTTTTCCTTCTCCCAATATATTCCTCTCTCACCTCTTAATTTTATTTTTAAAATATCATCCTTTCATATTCAACTCACTTTGTGCCCTCTGTCCACATATATATATATATATATATATGTATTCCCTTCAACTTCCCTAATACTGAGAAAGGTCTCATGAGTTATAAATATCATCTTTCCGTGTAGGAATGTAAACAGTTCAACTTTAATAAGTCCCTTATGATTTCTCTTTCCCGTTTACCTTTTCATGCTTCTCTTGAATCTTGTACTTGAAAGTCAGATTTTCTTTTCAGCTCTGGTGTTTTCATCAAGAATGCTTGAAAGTCCTCTATTTCATTGAATATCTATTTTTCCCTCTGGAGTATTATACTCAGTTTTGCTGGGTAGGTGATTCTTAATTTTAATCCTAGCTCCTTTGACCTCCAGAATATCATATTCCAGGCCCTTCAGTCCCTTAATGTAGAAGCTGCTAGATCTTGTGTTATCTAATAACTTTTTATAAGGTTCAGCTTCCTTAGGTTTGGTGCTGTAGTCCGACACTATCAATTCTCCTGCCTCCCCCTTGTATTCAACTTTTGGCTTTTAAAGACCCTATGTTAGTTTTCTTGTCTCTGATTTTTGTTATTTGTTCTCCACTGGCTCCTTTCTCTCTTTGTATTTACTAAATTGGTGCTCTGTAGGCTATGTTTTTGACTCTTCTCTTAAGGGATCCTAGTGCTAGAATTAGAAGAGAAGCTTGTAAGTGTTTGAGATCAGATTTGAACTCAAATGTCTTCTCAAACCTCATCTTTAGGACCTGGAGCAGTAAGTAGAGTGCAAGGCCTGGAGTCAGGAAGACCTGGGTTCAAATGTGACCTCAAGACACTTATTATCTGTGTGAACCTGGACAAGTCACCTAATCCCTGTGTGCCTCAGTTTCCTTCATCTGTAAAATGAGGATAATAATAGTACCTACCTCTTGGGGTTGTTGTGGAGATTAAATGCGATGATAATTGTAAAGGGCTTAGAGCACAGTCCCTGGTACATGGTAAGTACTATATAAATGTTATTGTTATTATTATTATTATTATTATTATTATAAATACAAGGTATTTTAGGAGGGAGGACATTAGCATTTGCAATTGGGAAAGGCTTCATGTAGAATATAGTACCTGAGTTGTGTGTTGGCCTCCTTGAGGCCAAGATAAGGGAGTAGTGCATTCTAGGTGATATAGCCAATTAAAAGGAATAGAGATGGGAAGAATCATGTTATATACATATGAGGAACAGAGAGAAGGCCAGGTTGGCTTAATTAGAGTGCTGGAGAGAGAGCAAAAGCTAATGAGACTGGAAAGATAGCTTGGGGCAAAGTCATGAAGGGCTTTAAAAACTAAACAGAATAATTTATATTTGCTCCTAGAAGCAATAGGAAGCCATTGTAGTTGGTTGTATCAGGAAGTAATATAGCCAGCTCTGTGCTTAAGGAAAATTACTTTGTTGGAAGTGTGTAGGAAGGACTGCCCTGGGGAGAAACTTGAGACAGTGATACCAATTATACAGCTGTTGCAATAATAAAGGTGAGAAATGATGAATGCCTGAACTAAAGGGGTAGCAATGTGAGTAGAGAGACTGCGTCAGGCACAAAAGATACTGTGAAGGCAGAGACAGCAAGACTTCCCAACTGATGGGCTGTGTGGGATGAGAGAGCATGAGGATTCCAGGAAAATGTCAAGGTCATGAACCAGGAAGACCAGAAGGATGGTGGTACCTTCAACAGAAGTTTGAGACAAGATGTACGTGTGTGTGTGTGTGTGTGTGTGTGTTTGTAGGGAGATAATGAATTCAGTTTTGGACATATTGAGTTTGATATGTCAAAATGTCCAATTGGTGCTGTAGGATTGAAGATAGGTAAGAGGCTAGGACTGGATATATACATCTGGGAGTTATTTACATGGAGATGATCTTTAAAGCCATGATGAGGGCATGTGTAGAACATGGGTTCTTAACCTCTTTTGGACCCCTTTGGGGCAGTCAGCTGGAGCCTATAGACCCCTTCTCACAATAATATTTAAAAAAGCATAAAATTAAATGTATAAGTTTGTAAAATAAGCCAATTATGTTGAAACAAAGATGTATTTTTCCCCCTAAGTTTATAGATACCCCAAATTTGTCCATTTGTACGTTAAGAATCCCTATTGTGGAGGGCCTAAGATTGAACCTCAGGGAACAGTTAGGGAACATGATTTTAATGATGAGAAGGGGAAGAGAAAGGGGAAGGGGAAGGGAAAAGGGAAGGGAAAGGGAAAGGGGTGAGGTAGTTGGGAGGCAAACCAGGAGAGGGTAGTATGGGTTTTATGTCCTCTCCTAGAGAACCTACTGAGTACACTTCATAGCACACTACACTTACATGTTTGAATTGAATTAATTAAATTGCTCACTTCTCCGATCCCTGATGTTTAAAACTTTTTTTTTAAATCTTGTTTCTTTAAAAATTGGAGAAGTATTATTTAGTTCTTAAATTTTATTCATCTCTACAGAAGCAATTCTTTTCATTTCCCTCTACTTGGGTACATTTTCCAGGCCTTCCTCTCTGCTCCGCAGGGAATGTTTTGGCCCCCTGTATTATATGCTGACATAAAATGTCTTGGGTCCTTTTAAACATGCACACATTTGTTATTACTTGCAATCAATCTTTCAAATAGATTTTTTTTAATTAAAAAAAAGAATGTGTGTATAGGAAATAACGACAAAGAATACTCCAGTCTAATTCACATGGCCTATTCTGATTTCTGAGAGCTGCTCCCTGAATTATAAGGATCTCTTTGTGGTGTGGAGAGTCAAATAGTTTATGACATAATGACACCGCATGGCCCAGGAAGCATGACAGTCACCATAGTTCAACATTTAGGTGGTGCATCTCACATCACCACTAGATTAAAGGAATGGTTAGCATTAGTTCTTGCTACTCCAGGGATGCAGAACAATCAGAATTTTTTTGTGATATCAACATTTGGTACAACTTGATATGCTACTGGGTTTGTGATCCATGGAGAAAGAAGAGGTATCGATCCCAGGAGTGATATTTGTGCTCTGTCTCTTTATATGGAAATCCCCTGAGCAGGGAAGCCCTCAAACTTTATATTACATCTGTACTCTCAGTTCTTCCCCACTTGTTTTCTGTTCTACTGGTTAGACCTAATTTCCCATAGTGTGAACTTAAGGTCTATCTCTTTTGCTAAAGTGGAGTTTTCTCCCAGTAAGGAACCACTATCTATTTGCATGATTCATAAGAATTAGATTACACAGACAGGCAATTCTCAGACAATTGGTATGTTGCCCTCTTATCTTTTGCCTTTGTTGAACCTCTTTCAAGCTAAAGGCTGATTTGGAGGAAGGAGATAGCAACATGACTAAACTGTCCCTAACAGATATGAATATTTGCTATCTTCTCTCTTTAATATATTTTTATTTATTTCATTAGATATTTCACAATTACATATAAAATTAACATTATTTTTTTAAATTTTGATAAGGCAGGTCATTTGATATTGATTACACATGTAAAGTCATGCAAAACATATTCCTGTATTAGCCACATTGCAAAAGAAAACATAGACAAAAAAACCCAAGAAAAATAAAGAAGGTTAAAAAAAAAAGTATGTTGCAAATTTTCGTTCAGAGTTTATCAGTTCTCTCTCTGGAGGGGGATAGCATTTTTCATGATGAGTCTTTTGGAATTGTCTTGATTAAAGTAGCTAAGTCCACAGCTGATCATCTTTACAATATTATTACTATGTATAGTCTTCTCCTGGTTCTGCTCATTTCACTTTGCATGACTTCATATAAATCTTCCTAGGTTTTTCTGAAACAGCCTGCTCATCATTTCTTATAGTACAGTAGTATTTCATCACAATCATTTAACACAACTTGCTCAGCCATTTGGCAATTGATGGGCATCCCCTCAATTTCCTTTTTCTTTCTACCACAAAAAGAGCTGCTATAAATGTTTTTGTACAAATAAGTCCTTTTACTTTTCTTCTCTTTGGGATACAGAACTAGTAGTGGTCAAAGTAGTAGCTGGGTCAAAGGGTATGCACAGTTTTATAGCCCTTTGGGTATAGTTCCAAATTGTTCTCCAGAATGGTTGGATTAGTTCATAACTCCACCAATAGTGCATTAATGTTCCATTTTTCCCACATCCCCTCCAGCATTTGTCATTTTACTCTTCTGTCATGTTAGCCAATCTGATAGGTGTGAGGTATTACCTCAGAATTGTTTTACTTTTCATTCCTCTAACCAATAATGATTTAGAGGATTTTTTTTCATGTGACTATTGATAGCTTTGATTTCTTCTTCTGAAAACTGTCTGTTCATATCCTTTGACCATTCATCAACTGTGGAATGACTCTTATTTTTATAAATTTACTCAGTTCCCTATATATTTGAGAAATGAGGCCTTTTTTTAGAGAAACAATTTTTTTCATCAGTTTTCTGTTTTCCTTCCAATTTTGGCTGTATTAGTTTTGTTTGTGCAAAACTTTTTTTAATTTCATGTAATCAAAATTATCTATTTACTTCCCATGATCCTCTCTATCTCTTGTTTGGTCATAAACTCTTTATCCACATATCTGAGAGATACATTTTCCCATGCTCTTCTAATTTACTTATGATATCATCCTTTATGTATAAATAATTTATACATTTTGACCTTATCTTGGTTTATAGTGTGAGATGTTGTTCTATGTCTAGTTCTGTCAAATTGACCTTTATTGAACATAATTTTTATTGTATTATGGTCTGAAAAGGATGAATTTAATATTTTTGCTTTTTTGCATTTGTTTGTAAAGTTTTTATGTATCCTAATACATGGTCAATTTTTGTGAAAGGGCCATATACAGCTGAGAAAAAGGTATACTCTTTTCTGTTCTCATTGTTTTCTCCATAGATGTATTGTCTCTAACTTTTTAATGGTTCTATTCTTCTTCTTAACTTTTTTCTTGTTTATTTTATGGTTAGATTTATCTATCTCTGAGAGGTAAAAGTTGAAGTCTCCCCAGTAGTATAGTTTTACTGTCTATTTCCACCAATAATTCATTTACCTTTTCTTTTAAGAATTTGCATTTGGTTCATATATGTTTAGTATTGATATTACTTCATTGTCTATGATGCCTTTTCACGAGACGTAGTTTATCTGCTTACCCCTCTTAATTATTTTTGCTTTTGCTTTATCTGCCTTTTTAACATTAGCTGAAGCGTAATAGATTCTGCTCTGGTCTCTTATTTTAACTCTGTGTGTCTCTCTGTTTCAAGTGTATTTCTTTTATACAACATAATATTGAATTCTTGTTTCAAATCTATTCTGCTGTCCACTTCCTCTTTATGGGTGAGTTAATTTCATTCACATTTATAGTTATGATTACTATCTGTGAATTTCCCTCCATCCTATTTTCTTCTGTTTATCCTCTCTCTCTTTTTGTCCTGTCCCACCTCTGAAGTCTGTTTTGCTTCTGACTATTGACTTCTTTTATCTATACTCTCTTTTTATCTGTTCCACCCCCCTTTCCCTATCACCTTCTCCTTCTACTTCCCTTTTGGGTAAGAGACTTCTAGTACAAATTGTGTGTGTGTGTGTGTGTGTGTGTGTGTGTGTGTGTGTGTGTGCATATGTGTATCCTTCTTTGAACAAATTTAGATGTGAGTGTGGTTCAAACATTGCCTGTCTCCCCACCATTTCCCCACTACTGTAAAGGCTCTTGCTTTCCTCTGTTCTTCCTCTCCCTTCCCACTTCTCCCAGGACATCCCTCTTTCTCATCTATCCATTTTTTTACACCGTCCCAACATAATCAACTCTCTCCCACACCCTCTTTCTATGTAGAATCTTTCTAACTGCCCTAATAATGATACAGTTCTATGTTATGTGTATCTAAGTTATATGTATCTGGCAAAAAGTTAGAAATTAAGGAGATGCACATCAAGTGGAGAATGCTGAATAAGTTCTGGCATATGATTGTGATGGATCTGTGGGAAATGACAAGGGGAGTGGTTTCAGAAAAAAAAACAGTATAGCAAGACTGATATAAACTGATGCAAAGTGAAGTGAGAGGAATTAGGAGATCATTGTGCATAGTAACAGCCATGTTGTAATGATGATCAACTGTGAAAGACTTGGTTACTCTGATCAATACAGTGATCCAAGACAATTCCAAAGCACTCATCATGGAAAAATGCTATCCACTGCTAGAGAGACAACTAAAGAACTCTGAGTAAAAAAATGAAGTATAATTTTCTCACTTTATTTTTCTTGCTTTGAAAAACATGATTAATATGTAGATATATTTTTCATAATTTCATGTGTATAATTGATGTCATATTGCTTGCCTTCTCAGTGGGTGGGGGAGGGAGAATTTGGAACTCAAAATTTGAGAAGAGAAGAAAATGTTAAAAATAAATAAATAAAATTTTTTTTAAAATAAGAAGTTATACATATCATCTTCCTATATAGCAATGTAGACAGTTTATCCTTATTGAATCCCTTATGATTTATCTTTCATGTTTATCTTTTTATGCTTCTCTTGAGTCTTATATATTTGAAAGTCAAATTCTCTATTTGGCTCTGATCTTTTCAACAGAAATGCAAGAAAGTCTTCTATTTCATGAAATATTCATTTTTCTTCCTGAAGGATTATATTCAGTTTTGCTGCTTAGGTTGTTCTTAGCTGTAATCCCAGCTCTTTTGCTTTCTGAAATATAATATTCCAAGCATTCCATTCCTCTAATGTGATATCTACCCAATCTTGATTTCTCTATTCCACCATCTTGGGCTCTGTCCCTGAAGTCTGAATATTTGCTATTTAAATTTTAAAAAATATGTTTTATGAAAAAATTTAAATAGTAAATATTTTTAAAAATATGCTCTATTGACCCAGTAATACCACTACTTGGTCTGTTTCTGAGGATAACTAAATGCTCTAAATGTTTATAGCAGCTCTCTTTGTGGTAGCAAAGAACTGGAAATTACAGGGATGTCTATCAATTGGGGAATGGTTGAATAAGTTGTGGTATATGATTGTGATGGAATACTGCTGTGCTATAAGAAATGATGAGCTCAATGATTTTGGAAAACATGGAAAGACTTGCATGAAATAACAAAGAGTGAAATGAGTAGGACCAAGAGAATATTGTATATAGTAACCACAATACTGTTTTAAGAATGACTTTGAATGAATAAATTATTTTGGCTATTACAAATATCCAAATTAAGTATAAAGGACATATGAAGACTCTGTTTCCATCCAGATAAAAAGAAGTAAGTATGAAATAATTTTACATACACATACCTATTTGTGTTTTATGGTAGCCATCTTTAGGGCAGTGTGGGTGGGGAAAGAAGAAAAAAAGGAATTTACATGACAATTTTGTTGTATATTTGAAAGGAATAGCAAGTTGTGTATAGTAGGTGTACACTTTCATGGGTAATCTTTTTTATTTATACTATGCTATAGAAATGCTTGTTTTATTACTTAAATCAAAAATAAAATTTTAAAAAGTTTTATTGATGCCTTTAGATTTAACAATGTGGACACTTCTAAGGGAGAAAAACTGCCCCACCCTCCAGATTGAATCTTCCATTATAATTTTAAAAATTCAAACCAAAATGACCATTAGAGAATCTCATTCTGACAGTGTATGTAGCATTCTATTGTACCAGCCCTTTTTCCTGCTACCACCCTTCTTTCCCACCCCAGACCATGTGGAAATTGGTATGTTCCATTATATGTTGTCCAGAACCCTCACTGGTTTTTCAGTTACTTAGAGTTCAGTTTCCTTTTAGAGATCTTTTCACTTATACTGTTACAATATTGTGTATATTGTTCTCTTGATTTTGTTTATTTTACTTTGTGTCAGTTCAGATATTATCTTCCCATATTTCTCAGAGTGCATCATATTTGTCATTTCTTCCTGTACAGCAATATTTTAGTACATTCATATATTTGAAAAAGCCACACACAGTTACCCCTCTCAAAGGATGCAATTGTACGATTCTTTACTACCCCAGAGAGAGCATATTTTGTTATGTATTGGACCTTTATTTTTTATCCCTGATTTCCTTAGAGTGTTTGCCCAGCAAGGAAATTTTTGAGTCAGATTGGAGTAGACAATTTAGTAGTTTTCCCTGCATAATTCCAAATTGATATCCATAACAACTGGACCAGTTGACATCTCTGTCTTTAACATCAATATGTTCATGTGTCTATATTCTTCCAGCCCCTCCATCCATGTCTATTTGAGTTATCTTTAAAACTGTTCTGGAGGTTCTTAGTTTCTCCATTGTCATTTCAAGGGACCTTGCCAAATGTTTCATTATATCACCAAGGAATTTTGTCTCAGTTTCTTTTGTGGCAAATTACTTGTCCATTGAGGACAAGATCTTTTCTTTGAATATTAGTCAATTTTTATCTATCTTTATCTATCATTCTGTTGATGGTTCTATGGCATCCTTGATATAAACATGTTTCTTACCACTAAGCCTTGCCCTTCTGCAATCAGTATTATCCTCTCTTTCTCTCCCTACCCCGTCCTTTTCTTTCTATTCTCAATTCTCTCACACCACTGGGGTTGGATGACATCTGTGGCTGTCAAGAGGTGAGGCTGGCCAGATGTGACCTTGTTGCACAGAGACTCCAAGAGGCCACTGTAGTTGGACCTATAGTCTATCTTTCCCAATCCCACTCTGATTTTCTTTACTACAGGATGAGTAGGCATGGATGAATTTCAGTTTTCACTATGGATTTCATTCTATTATCTTACCCCCAAATCTGCCCCTCTTCTGTATGAATCACATTTCTTTGCAAGGCATCATCGTCCTTTCCAGTCACCCAGATTCTCATCCTTGGTGTCACCCTCAACTCCTCACTTACCCTAACCCTGCATATCCAATCAATTTTCAAGTCTTGTTAATATCTCCACAACATTTCTTGTATTCATCTCTTTCTATCTATTCCCTCATCAGGCTCTCATCATCCCTTGCCTGGACAATTGCAATTGCCCCCTAATTGGCCTTCCTGCCTCAAGTGTCTCCCCACTCCAATCCCTCTTTTATGACAAACTAGTGATCAAATACTGTTTCATTTTCATCTGATCTTTTAAAATTTCTACTTTTATGTAAGTTTTGTAATGTGCATGATAGCATAGTAGGATATTATATATTTTATGAATAAAGAAGCATATACATATGGAGAGGTGTGCTCAAAAATTTTTTTTTACTGATGAGGATACAGAATCAAAAAAGATGCGTAGACTACTGTTCTTGTTCACTTCGTATCATCTTTTCTTCAAGAATAGCCAGAAAGATGTTATCAAATGCTTCACTTAAATTTAAGTGAATTATATCCTATATCTATAGCCTTTCCCTGATACATGAATTTAATAATCCTGTAAAATCCTGTAAAATTCTCTGTTTGGCATTTAAGGTCTTTCACAACCTTGTCCCAATCTATCTTTCCAACCTCAATGGACTTACTCTCCCTCTCACACCCTGTGTTCTTCACACGTCAGTCTCCCTTCTCTGTGCCTTTTCCTTGCCTATCTGCCATGCTTGTAACACTCTCCATCTTCACCTCTACTTTATAGCATTGTCTCTTCCTTTAAGACAAATCTTAAGCACTACATTTTCCACGAAGCCTTTCTTGACCTTCTCCATCCTCCACCACTAGTGCCTTCTCCATCAAAATAGATTGTAATTACTACTTTGTGTATGTATTTGTTCTGTTCATATTTATTCTCTACATACTTGCATATGGGCTTGTGGTCTTTTCCATTAATCCTTGCGAGTAGGGACTTTTTCCCTTTTGTCTTTGTATCGCTAGCTTATAGCACCATGCCTAATGCATAGTTGGCACTTGATACAGACTTGTTGGTTGATTGATTAATCTGGCTTAAAATAGTCCTAGGTATGGCTTTACTGTGCTAAATGGGACTCTTGTAAAATTCCCCTATGTACTCAAACACCATGACTACCTCACCCTATGACTTTATGGAATCTTGTATCTAATTACTAGTAATAGCCCTGGTCCTATAATTATGTAACTATTTTTAAAGTAATATCTCATTTTTATGGAATGAGTTTGATCAGTGTCATTCTACAGAAACATATTTTCTCAGAAAAATAGGAACTGACTGAAAGGAATATGACCTATGAACTTTCCTCTAAGCTTTTGGAAAAACAAATGAACCCACTCTGAATCTTCCATTTCTATATATGAGCTCTTTTTTTTTCAGTAGAGGGGAAAAGCTTTTCTGTCTGTCCATTCTATATGCAATGATGGCATTCTAATTGGTGACTGCTTGAGATTTTATTGCAAGCTGTGGTTCTTAACATGTGGTTACAGGGAAGCTATTAGCAAGACGAACATATTTCTAGACTGCTTAGTAGCCTGCCTTCCCAGAAGAAATTTTATTCCTGCACTGCTGACTTGCCTATTCTTTCTTTCCAAACCTCGTCTCCTAATTGTCTCTATGTTTCTTTTAATTGAGCATCTCAGTAACCAACATGAGATTATTCTGGCTGCGCCAGAATATGGATTCTGTCTATGGATTCTAGATATGTAGATCAGATGGATTGAGCAAACCATGTGACAAAACCCTCTCCCTTTAGCCCTTAATAATATTTCTGAAGGAATGCCTAGAGGTATAGTCAATTAAAGGCTCCATTTTACAGCCTTCTACTGGTTTCATTAAATGTCACTCATGTGTTTCTGGAATAGCCAAACATGGAACCAGATGTGACTATGAAAAATTGATGGCTGTCATAACTAGGGTTTGGGCAGTATCTTGAAGGAACAGACTAGGATTGGCTAGAACTAGGAGTATAGATAGACCTATGGCTTAGGCAGAAGCCAGGAGTCCGAATAGAAGAGCCTAAGAAGTGCCTGTTATATCTCTACTGTCTCCATTCAAAATTAGTCCCTGAATATAAGATGGAGCTGAGCTTATGGGCAGAGGTTAAGTACAGAGTGTTCCTTAAGTCTGGACACATAGGAAAAAATTTTTAACATTTTATTTAATTGGAATGTTAACAGACCTTAGTCCCCTTGACATCTTTTTCTGGGGTATGCTAAAGGAGAAGGTGTACTCAGTGAAAATCACAGATGCAACACACTTGATTGAACGCATAAAGAGTGAACGTGCTAAAATTGATGGCAATGTGGAGTTACTGCATCGAGTTCACGTGAATCTTGCAAAGCGCAACAACCTTTGCATCACAAATGATGGAAATCATATTGAAGATGTTATTTGTTAATATTCCAATTAAATAAAATGTTGTTGAAAATTTCATTCATTTCATTTTTTGAAAATATGCATTTTTGCCTGCGTGTCCAGACTTTAGGAACACCCTGTAAAGACTCTCCTAACACTGAGAGTCTCAGACCTATTGAGAGTGTTATCCCTAGAAGGAAGTGGAGAGTAGGAATCTAGACGGATTATTATAGTGTCCTAAATGAGGAGTAGCATCTGATATTCTTCAAGATTCCTAGACCGCACAGAGCACAGAGGTCATAGGTTCATTGATTTAAAACTGAAGACACAATAAAGACCTAAGCCAACATCAACAGACAATTATTAAGCACCTTCTATGTGCAGGACACTATCTAAATGATGGGATAAAAGAAGGCAAAAAGCATCAAGCAATTCCTGTTCTCAGAGACCATATGCTCTTTCTACTGCCTCATTATCAAGGAGTTTCATTATTATGAAACACTAATGTGGATAGAACACTGGGCCTGAAATCAGGAAGACTCATTTTCATGAGTTCAAATCCAACCTCAGACACTTACTAGGAGTGTGACCCTGGCTGTATCACTTAACACTTTTAGCCTTAGCTTCCTTATCTGTTGTTGGTTGTCCTTTGTTCTCAAAGAAGACCATGACATCAAGGAGGAAAATGAGCTGGAGAAGGAAATGGCAAGCCACTTCAATATCTTTGCCAAGAAAACCCCAAATGGGGTCATGAAGAGTCAGATATGACTGGAACAGCTAAACAACAAAATGGGTGGGCCTTACACATATTAGACATTTAATGAATGTTTATTTAATCAAATTAAATAGGGAGTTCTGTAGGCCTTTGAAGTACTTTCACAATCTGCCTTCTTTGTTCTTATTTGTGTGTTTGGTGAACATAGCTGGAGAAAATTGAATAGATTAGAAGTTTCTATTATATAATTTCTACTAAGTCTTCATTGCAGCAAGACGGTCCCCTCACAGCAACCTAGTTGATCTGCTATCCCACTCATCATAGTCACTATATCAAACCTTCTCATCTTTATTCACATCTTCTCTGGCACTTCCCCCAGTCCCCATCCTCCAACACCCCCTGCTAATGACCTCTTTTCCTACTTCACTGAAAAAAAATTGAGGCCATTTGCCAAGAGCTCCCTCTATCCCTTCTTTTTCCTCTCATCTCTCATAGTCCTCTGACATCTTCCCCTTTTATATCTTACTTCACCCCCTCTGTCATGAAGAGGTAGGCCTTCTTACCAATGCAAACCCCTTCTATATGACCCCTTGAACCCATCTCCTCTAATCTTCTCCAGATTACCCCCACTATTATTCTTTCTCTCTCTCTCTCTCTCTCTCTCTCTCTCTCTCTCTCTGTCTCTCTCTCTTAAATCTTGGGTCTCTATATGCTGGCTCCTTCTCTGTTGCCTACAGACACATCCATGTCCACCTCCCCTCACCCCCACCCTGGCCTTAAAAAGTCCTCACTTGATCTAACTATCTCTGCTAGCTACTGTTCAATATTTCTCCTCCCTTTCTTGGCTAAGCCCTTTGAGAAGGCTGTCTATGTTAGGTGCCACTCTTTCTCTTTACTCTTCTAAAGTCTCTAACTTGGCTTCTGACCTCATTGTTCTTCAAAGTTACCAGTGATCTCTTAATTGATAAATCTAATGGCTTTTTCTCAGTCCTTTCCCTTCTTGACCTTTCTGCAGCATCTGACACTGTTACCCTTTTCTCCTATATAGTTTCTCCTCCTTAGGTTTTTATGACATTGCTTTCTCCTTGTTCTTCTACTATCAGTTTAACTATTACTTTTGACCTTTCCTTTGCTGGGACTTCCTCCAGGTCACACCCATTAACCACAGGTATCTATCAATGCTTAGTCCTGGTCCTTCTTTCCCTCTATACCAAGGATTATGAATCTGGAATCCAGCAGTCCTTGGATAGATTTGGGAGGGAGGTGTCAACTTGGATCAGAAAACAACACATTTATTTTCTCTATCTTTTGTCTTTGTTATCCTATATATTTTATTTTATACATTTGAAAATATTATAAGGGGTCCATAGGCATCACTAGACCACCGTGGGAGTCCATGACAAAAAAAAGGTTAAGAATCTCCTACTTTATACTGTCTTGCTGGGTGATCTCATCAGTTCTCATGGGTTCAGGTGCTTGCATGCATACAGGAATTATTTTTCTCCTCGTTTGCCCATATTTGTGGAGACCTAGAAGTGAGCTACATTCTGAGATTCCTGGAGGAATCTCTGGGTGAGGACAAAATGAGCCCCAAATTTATATTGAACCTACTCTCTGTAAGCTTAAAGAGGTTTGGGACCTTCTTTCTTGGGTATCTTTTTAAAATGAGAAAGATAACCATTTGAAATTGTTTCTATATATTATTTCTTCCAAAAGGTTGAAGATGGCTTCTTCCCCACTCCACAGAATAATGAGTTTATGATATGTAAAACATTCCTAAAAACAAAGTTGTAAAACTTTTGAAGTGGTATTCTAAACTTTTCTGAAATTAAAACACACACCCACATACCAATAAAATAATACCAAATGAAGAATATTTTTAACTATGGAGCCTACTTGGAAAATGATGACTGTAACTTTTAAAATCAATAAACTATACATTACATACATAATCTGTAACATCATTCAAACTTCAATGGTTCTGAAAGGCTGTTGGAACTTGTCAAGTAGATGATCAGAGTGTATTTGTTATATTTTCCTTGAACCTCAATTAGACTGAATGTTTTCTTTCCAATTATTAAATAAAAGTAACAGTCAGGGACAAAAGACTATTTGTCCAAACTCAGAACAAGAGTAATTGAAGATTATGAATCTTTTTTTATGCACACAGGCCCATATCACTTTACAAATCCATGACATGACTTCTCTCCCCCCCACTCCGCCCCACCCCAGAATAACTCATTTGAAGAGGAAAACCTATGGGATGTAAAACCAAAGCATTCATAGCCCCTTTCGCATCTCCTTCCCTTGCTCCAATCTTATGAGAATAAATCGATTTGTGCGTGTAATTGAGAAAACCTTTTGTCCTAACAATAGATTTCAGCCTCAGCCTCAGCCTCTAGGGATTATTAAGAAGTGAGGACATTTATTTGAAATAATGAAAACATCTTGTCATTAAAAAGGAATATAATTGTGGTAATGTTCTCTCTTTCCATCACTTTTCATCTTCAAAGTTCTGTGACTTCATTAAGTAAACTTCCTTTTAAAACTGTCCAAACAATTTGGCCTCTAATTAGTAGCTATTATAATTTCTTTTATTGATAATGAACCTGAAGCCTCATCAAAAGTAAATCTGCATTGAGTTAGAGTTAGTAAACATTGCGGATGAAGAGATAGTTCAAGACTAAAAATAGTTAAGATGAAAAAAGAACACCAAATTTAAAATCAGAAGACCAGGATTCAAGTCCTCCATCAATTATTAGGTATGTGGCCTTGGCCAGTCACTTGACCTCTCTCTGAGTCTCAATTTCCCTTTCTACAAAATGGAGGCAATACTGTTTATACTGCTTCCCCGTAGAGGCTTGTTGTGAGGATCAGATGAAATAATGTAAGCAAAGCATTTGGTCATATTAAAATGGTATATAAATGAGAACAGCTACTACCACCTGCCTTTTGGGGTTCCCTTTAGCCTTATTTTGTAATCAGATTCTGGGCTCCATTTTCAATTTCAACTGTATTCACCTAGGCTAGCTGGTTGGAGGAAACTATGCTTCCTCTAGTACTGTTCCCACCCTCATTCATTGACTCTGTGGCAAATTCAAACTATTCTCTGGATTTTCATGCCAATGCCATTGTTTTATTTAACTCTCCCTCATGCTCTCTCAACCCATATGCTTTCTGTTACCAGAGATCAGCTGCCTTTGATTGTTACCCCCTTTGGTTTTGTCTGAACACTAAAGGATGGCCAAAACATCTGGAGAACAAGTGAAAAGTTCAATCAAATTGGTGTTTTGACTCTACAATACAAAGTCATGTGGCATAGAGGCCAGCCTTGTACTCAAGAAGACTGAGGTCAAGCCCTGTGTCTGACATAGTTGTGTGCTTAGGAACAAGATGTGTAACTGCTGAGTATTGCAGGCAACTCTCAAAGACTATAAATTACGTATAGTTATTGTTCTACATGGGAATTTTGATTAGGTTCTTTTAAAACATAAAACCACCAAGCAGCCAAACTGACTGCTTCTCCTCTCCCCACCCCCGCCCTCCCCCTCACTTTGAATTGATTACTTGTTTTGCTGTTGTGTAAAAGCAGACTTTGCTTTCTTCTTCCACTGTGACCCTTAAGTTTATAGCTGCCCCCCATCCATTAAGCTTCAGTGGTGCCCCCTCATCTTCAAAATTAAAGAATAAAGTCCTCTTTTTGTTATTTCACTCCCTTATTATCTTTCCTATACTGGACTGCCTTTCTTAAACACTACAATCCAGTAACACAAACCTACTTGCTATTCTTTTCACACAACACTCCATTTCTCGAATTCCAAAAATTCCAACTTTTCACTGCCAGTTCCCCATGCTTAGAATGCACTCTCTCTTTGCCTAGGCCTGTTGGCTTCCCTGGCTCCCTTCAAGACTTAGCTCAGATACAAGTTTCTTCTGCAGGAGACTTCCTGTCACCCCCCCCCCCAACTAATGTATTTCCTCTGAGATTACCTTTCTTACCTTCCATGTATACATCCCCCCCCATATAGGTATGTATGTATGTATGTATGTATGTATGTATGTGTAATTGCATGGGACTCTTCTACTTGGTGGAAATTGATTATTAAATGCTCCACACTTTCATGAGGGGTGGAATTGGTGAGAGCTAGAGAGAAGAGAGATCTGTCTTTCCTGGTTTCCTCTTTCATGAAAAAAAGATGCAAGATTTCATGTTCTTTTCAGATCTTTGAAGAAGGAAAGACTTTGGGAAGAAGCAACATATGAAGGAGTTGGCAAACTCTACCATGTCTCTATCTCCAGTTTGCTATACTAGAGACTTTGGGGAATTTCCCTTTGGGCAAGATCTGGGATTCTCTCTTAGTTGAGCTGAGTTATTTTGCTCCCAAAGGGGGAGTTTATTCACTCTGTAGGGTCTGGTACATATTATCCTACGTATACTTTCTCTGATTTCTATTTTGCTATCAACTTGGACAAAGAGGTTTATATTCATTCATTGTAAAACTGGTATTTGATGGGAAGAGAACCAAACTTTCAATATATAGCTTGGGGCCCTACTCTCCCATTGAGAGATAGCAATTAGGAGTGGAGCTTGAAACTAAAAAATTATTTCCTTTAGCCTAACAATATTTATAAGAGAAGAGAGATCTGATTCTAGCCTGGTAGCCCTTATCTCTGAGGAAAGTAGAGTGGCCACTCTCTGACCCAACCTTCTGCTCCCCCTACTGTCAATAATCAAAGCCTCCCTTGAATAGAAGTACAGGGAGGAGATTGTAGAGGTTTATAATTTCACCTCCCTGTGAGTCATGTCTAGACAGACCCATGTGGACACATATAACCTACATGGGCAAAACATCACAACTACATACAAACCCCACTACATATGGATGAGCATAATGTGTTCCAAAAGTCTTAGTGTAGTTTTCTGTTCTTAAAAGTATAAACATTCAATAAGATTTTGGGGATACTGTGTGTGTACCTATGTGCATGCATGTGTGTGTCTGTGTGTGTGCACATGTGTATGTGTGTTTGTATGTGTGTAGTATTGGCAAGACCTACCAAACTGGAAATACATTTAGTATGGGATGTGTGACTGACTACATGTCTAGTATCTGAGAAATAGTCTTATTGAGTTATCACACGAAATTCGACAACCAGATGTTGTTGTTGGTATTGCTGTTATTGTTACCAAGAGTTGTGAAGAATATTTACTAATGCAAAAATCACTTCAGATCCGTGATTGGTGGTGAGGTCTGTCACTGATGAAATCACAGATCCCTGATATACTGAAATCTAATATTTAAAAGTCCAAATTTGGATCAAAGTCTATGTATCAGTAGTAACTACTTGCAAATTCATTAATGCAATCGTAGTTCTTTGGTGGTGGCTAATTGTTAGCCACACATCCCGGAAAATGAAGTCAAGTGGGAATCAAGAGGCATTGCTAACATTAAGGGTAGCGGGGGTGATGGAATTCCAGCTGAATTATTTAAATTCCTAAAAGATTATACAGTTTAAGTGTTGTACTCAATGTGGCAGCAAATTTGGAAAACTCAACAGTGTCCATGGATTGGAAAAGGTCAGTTTTTCCTAAAGAAGGGCAATGCCAAAGAATGTTCAAACTATGGTACTTATTTTATATGCTGGCAAGGTTATGCTTAAGATTCTGCAAGCTAGACTTCAGCAATATGTGAACTGAGAATTACCAGAAGAGCAGGCTGGTTTTCAAAGAGATAGAGAAACTAGAGACCAAATTGCCAACATTTGCTGGATTATGGAGAAAGCAAGGGAGTTCCAGAAAAACATTTACCTTTGCTGTATTGACTACACTGAAGCCTTTGCCTCTGTGAATCACAAAATGTGGCAAGTCCTCAAAGAGATAGAAGTACCAGATCATCTTACTTGTCTCTTGAGGAACCTGTAAGTGGGTAAACAAGCAACAGTTAAAACTGAACATGGAACAACTGATTGTTTCAAGATTGGGAAAGGAGTAAAGCACTGTGGGTGAAGTTGTACACTAATCTAACAATTCTGTAGCACAATTAGGAACCCATAGCCTAAAGGGCTATAAAGTTATGCATGCCCTTTGACCAAGCAATACCACTACTTGGTCTGTATCCCAAAGAGAAAATTTAAAAAAAACGAAACGAAAAGGAAAAGGACCTATATATACAAAAATATTTATAGCAGCTACTTTAGTGGTGGCAAAGAGTTGAAATTGTGGGGATGTTCATCAATTGGGAAGTGGCTGAATAAGTTGTATATGATTGTGACAGAATGCTTTAAGAAATGACAAGCAGGATCCTCTCAGAAAAACCTGGAAAGACTTACATGAACTGATGCAAAGTGAGATGAGCAGAAACAAGAGGACATTAATCAACCTGTGAATGACTTACTTATTCTCAGCAATACAATACAGTAATCCAAGACAATTCTGAAGGACTTATGATGAAAAATACTATCTATATCCAGAAAAAGAACTGGTAGAATCTGAATGCAAGTCAAAGATGCTTTTTCTTTATTTTTCTTGTGTTTTTGTCTATGTTATCTTTCATAGCATGATTTACATGGAAATGTGTTTTCCATGTCTACACATGTATGACCTATGTCAAGTTGCTTGCCTTCTCAGTGGAGGTGGGAGAAAGGAAGAGAATTTGAAATTCAAAATTTGAAAAAAAGAATGTTAAAAATTGTTTTTGCATGTAATTGGGAAAAATAAGATATTAAAAAGCAGGAGTTACAATACTATGAAGCATAGCAAAAACATTTTTAAAAAGAAAAAAACAAAAAACTACATTATGCTGAAAAAACCCTTAAACAACAAACCAATATTAATATTAAACTTATATGCTTCAAATGCTTTAGCATCTAAATTCATAAAGAAAAAATTAACTGAACTACAAGAATACATAGATACTAATACAATGCTGTCAAGTGCTTTCAGTGTCCCACTCTGTTTTGGATAAGTCTGGCAGAAAAAAATGAACATAAAGGAAAATAAAGGAATGAACAAATTACTTGAGAATCTAGACCAAAGATCTTCTAAATGAGACCGCTAAAGAATATGGCATCACATATGATTTTTATAAAAATTGACCATTCATTAGGGCACAGAGATATTTCAAAAAAAATTTAAAAGGCAGGAATAGTAGACACATCTTTTTATGCTCTGTAAGTTAATAAAAATAGTAATGAATTCAGGGAACATAAACAAAAGACACAAACCCAAAATGGAGACTTAACATTGAAATCCTAGATAATAAGTGAATCAAAGAACAAAGAATAGAAACAATTAGTAATGATATGAAAGAAAATGAGAATGATGAAATAACATACCAAAATTTCTGGGATGCAGCTAAAGCAGACCTCAAGGCAAAATATCTTATCCCACAAATCTCCATTGACAAAATAGAAAGGGGGATGATTAATGAACTGAATGTGCATTTCAAAAAAAAACAATAATGGAAAACCAAAAAATGAAGAAACTAAAGTAAGTACCCAGAGAAGATATTAAACTGTAGAGGATAAATAGATAAAATGGAAACCAAAGGAAAAAATACTCTATTTAAATGATGAATAAAACTGGAAGCTGATTCTTTGAGAAGACTAATAAAATTCATAGACCGTTAGCCAATATTATTAAAAAGAGAACAGAAAATTAAATCAGCAAAGTAGAAAAGGAACAAGATGAAATCACAACTCAACTAGAAGAAATAAAAATAATTATCAGAATTCATA
Source organism: Trichosurus vulpecula (assembly GCF_011100635.1). Classification (NCBI taxonomy): domain Eukaryota; kingdom Metazoa; phylum Chordata; class Mammalia; order Diprotodontia; family Phalangeridae; genus Trichosurus; species Trichosurus vulpecula. The sequence continues at coordinate 95,740,918 of NC_050579.1, forward strand.
TAAAAGAATTATCAGAACACAGATGTATACTAACAAAACTGAAAACACAAAAGTTTTAGAGTAATATTTGTTAAAACATAATATACCCAAGCTAATTGAAGACCAAATAAAGATCTTAAGTAATCCTGTCTAAGAAAAAGGAATGGAACGAGTTGTAAAAGTAATACCAAAGCAGAGAAAAATGATCCTCATGGATTCACAGAATTCCATCAAACTCTCAAAGAGAGTACCAAAACTAAACAAGTTATTTTTAAAAATTTAGAAAGTACCTTACCAGTTTTCTTTTATGAGACAAATATGGTTCTAATACCTAAACCAAGGAAGAATAAAACACAGAAGGGGAATTAAAGATCAATATTATTACTGAATAATGATTTTAAAATTTAAATACAATTCTGACAGACTACAGTGAATCACCTAAGAATTCACTCATTATTACCACATTGGATTTATGCCTCAGTTGCAGGGATAATTTAAATTGGGAAAACAATCCATATAATCATAATAAAACAAAGTATATAAAGTATATAATTATCTGAATCTACATAGAAAAAAACCTTTGATAAACCACAATACTGATTTATGCTACAAATCCTACAAAGTATAGGCAGAGAGGGACCTTTTTTTTTTAACATATCATAAGATGTATCTATCTAAAACCAAAGCAAGCATCATATGCAATGGGTATATATTAATAACTTTTACAGTAAATATGGCAACAAAGCGAGGATGCCCACTTTCCCCACTATTATGTGATATGGTTCTGGAAATGCTAGCAATAGCAATGACAAGAGAAAGAAATTAAAGGCAGAAAGGTAGGTAAAGAGGAGATAAAACTATCCCTATTTGTTGATGATACGTCTGCAATGATAGGCTCCTGACCAGGAATGGTATGTGCCAAACAAAGGCTGCTAAGAATGCATTTATCAGATGCTTTGAAAATCTAATTAAAAAAAAAGTTTTAAACAGAAAAGTTGGGTTGAGGGAAAGGGAATTGCAGACACACCTATACCCATCAAGATATATGCCATGGAAAGAATAGACTATACAAGAAGAAAAGCTATTGAAATTCATAGAAGCTCATAGGAGGCAAAATTCTAGAAAGGACCTCGGAGTAAAATTCATGGCTTCTAGGAGTCTATGGACAAACACACAAAGTTTAGGCAAGACCAGGGTGAAGCCCTACCGCAAAGAAGGCAATCTGACCTCAGACATAGCCTGAAAACTTGGTGGGATGACACCCATAACTAGAATGTGATTCTTTCTATATTTAGGGCAACAGCACAAGGTAAATTCCTTATAAGTAAGGATTGTTCTATTCTTTGTTCTTCTGTCCCTGGCATAGCACAATGCCTGACACATAGTGAGTTCTTAGTAAATGCTTGCTGATTACTGGATTGATATTAAGAAAGCATACCAATATGAGGAAATCTGGGAACTGATGTGGAGAAGCATACTAGAAAGCATTTGGGTCAAAATGAATGAAGAGATAATTAAATGATTTTATCAATAGGGTAGGTAGAAAGATGTAATCGATGCTTAAGAGGCAAATCACAAGCCTGGCACAGAGAACAATTATGATAATTATGGGACACTTTAATTACACAAGCAGTTACTGATAAAATCAGAGGAACTAAGAACTTCTTGACCTCACTTAATGGTGATTTAATCCTTCAGAAGGTGGAGGTATTAATAAGGGGAATTTCGATTCCAGATATGATTCCCACGAACAGGAAGAGACTAGTTATTGAAATACAAGCAGATGGGAACCCTAGTGGGACCTTCCTAAAGGTCATGATGGAGAAAGAAAAGGAATCTGAACATAGTCTGAAATGTACCCTAGATTTTGGGAAAGCAAAATTTAAAGAGTTCAGAGGAAGGACAAATGGGCCTAAAATTTGACATCAATGAAATCCTAGGAAGATGGGACATTCTCAAGAATGAAGCTAAAAAGGGAAACAATTCTGATGAAAAAAAAATAGGAGTTGTCTAATGAGACTCATAGATACACAGATAATTCACTAACAACTTTAGATTTTAAAAAGACATTTACAGAAGATGGAGCAGAAAATAGAAGATGAATTTAAGAGGAGGATGTGGTCTAGTAAAGAGTGTCAGCAGTGCTAAAAATACTGAACAGAAAGTGTGATGAGAAAATCTAAGGGCATTAAGAAAGCAGTTTATAGTTACGCTGGAAGAGAAAGGAGACTCAAGGAAGCAAGTGGACCTTTGCTTGGGGTGAATGAGCTAATGATAATTGACAGAAGGAGGAAGGCAGTGCTGTTCAGCTCTCATTATACTTTGCTTTTCTCTACCAAGAAGAATGACCTTTGGATAAAAACAAACATAACTAATAGAGAATAAATAAAGAGGTAGTAGGAGAGCCCCTAGTTGTCCTCGATGAATTCTAAGATATCCAACTCAGACAAACCGTATCCTTGGCTACTAAAAGAAGTACCAGATGCTGAGCCACTATCAGTCATATTTGAAGGGTTATGGAAGACAGGAACAGTATGACAAGTTTGGAGAAGGCCAAATGTCCCAAATATCAAAAAAGGAAAGAGAGCAGAGTTTGCCAATGAGCTTAACTTTGATTCCTAGGAAAATTCTAGAACAGGTGGAGATGGTTGTGAGTATGTAAAAAGAGAAGTGATTATAAATAGCCTACACATTGAAATCAGGTCATGTCAGCCTAACTTCATCTCCTTTGTTTGACAAGATAACTGAAAAGGTAGATGAGGACAATGATGTAGATATGGTTTACCCAGATTTTAACAAAGTTTTGAGAAAGTATTTCATATTCATTTTTGTGGATAAGATGGAGATATGTGGACTAGATCAGCACTTCTTAAATTGTGGGTTGGGGCACTATATGCGGTTGCAAAAAATTTGGCAACAATAAAAGTTTTCTACATGCACGACAACCAAAAATTAATTAAAAATCAAACACATAATAAATCCAATGTTTTTCTGGTAGCACTTGCCTGTGTTGCATCATGCAATTTCACTGCAGCCTTGGTTCTGAACATAAAGCACACTTTGCACTGCGCATGCCATCATACAACACGATGCCAACAAATGCTGCTGAAACTCGAAAAGGAATCATAAGTGTAAAAAAAATTAAGAAGCCTTGGACTAGATAATAATACGGTTAGATGGGTTCAGAACTGGTTAAATGGTCAGACTCAAAAAGAAGGAAATATTTTAGTATAATCTGGTAAGAAGTTTCTAATCAAGTACGTGAGGAATCTATGGTTGACTCTGCTGTTGAACATGTTTAACAACGACTTGGATAAAGATATAGACAGTATGCTTACCAAATAAGCAAATGACAGACACTGAACTGGGAAGGATAGTGAATACACTGCATTACAGAATCAGGATCCAAAAAGATTTTGATAGGTGAGCTGTGTCCTGAATCTAATAAGGTGAAATGCAATTGGGACAAATGTAAAGACTTACACTGAGGTACAAAAAATCAACTTCAGAAGTATATAATATAGGGGAGAGACATGGTTAGATAATAATTTCTCTGAAAAAGATGTGGAGAATTTTAGTGCACTGCAAGCAGTATGAGTGATGTGGCATCCAAAAAAGTGAATCAGTCTTGGACAACATTTTTAAGATAAACATAGCTGCCAGAAAGAGAGAGTTGATAGTCTCATGTAAATTGTCCTAATCAGAACTCATCTGGATTATTGTGTTCCTTCTGGATATCACAATCTACAGAGGACTTTGAATAACAAATAGAGGAAAATTTAGGCTTAATATAAGAAAAAAAAGTTTGACCCTATTCAGAAGTGGAACATATTGTCTTTGGAGTCAGTGGTTTCCCTGCCACTTGGTGTCTTTATTAAAAAATTGAATGTCCAGTTGTTTGTTCTTCCTCTCCAGTTTATATCTGGGATATTTGGAAAGATGTATTTCCCACAGGTATCCCTCCCTTCCCCAGTTGAAAACCTTGCAGCTCTCACCCTTTTCTTCCCTATTCCTCATCTCATCTTACTCATATGCCTTCCACCACCATCTTCACTTCTATTTTGCTTGAAAAGGTAGCCCTTCCCTTGCCAAGGCAAATCCCTCTATATGCAAAAATGATCCCATTTAATTCCAATTTCTGCAACAAATTGTCTCTTCTATCATCTCCACTTTCCCACTAATCTTTCATTGCTCTCTGTTTACTAGCTGCTTCTCTACTGCCTAATTCCCATGTCATCCTAGAAAACAAAAACAAAAAAAACCTCTTCCTTGATCTGTCTATCCTCATTAGTTTTTGAACTATATATGTTTTCCCAGTCAGTGGCTAACCTCCTTGAGAGGGGCATCTAAAATAGGTGCCTCACCTTTCTTTCTTCTGATTCTCTTCTTAACTTTTTGTAGTCTGGCTTCCAGTCTCATCATTCAACTGAAACTACTCTTTCCAAAGTTATTCATGATCTTTTAATTGCCAAATCTAATGGATTTTTCTCATTCCTCATCTTTTTTGGCATTTCTGCAGACTTCGATACAGTCAATCATCATTGTTTCCTTGATAACTGTTCTCCCAAGGTTTTTGTGATAACTGTTCTCTCTTGCTTTCCCTCTTACCCATCATACTCTTCCTTCCCTGTCTCCTTTGCTGGATCTTCATCAAAGTCATGCCAACTAACCTTGGAGAAAAGTCAAGGCTATGTCCTGGACCTTATTCTTTTCTCCCTCCATATTATTTCATTTGGTGATCCCATTAGCTTCTATGGTTTCTATCTCTATGTAGATAACTCTCAGATCTATTTAGCCACCTCTACTCTCTCTTGCTATCTCCTTTCTCTGTCTATTTGACATTTTGAACTGGATGTCTTGTAGACATCTTAAGTACAATATGTCTAAAACTAAACCTCATTATCTTTTCCATATTTTTTATTGATGAGTGACCACCAGTTGCCCTGAGAATCCTGATTAAGAGAGAAAAATGACAGCTTAATTGATATCCACAGCACTCCCTGGTGGTCACATGTGGGAACTTATTCGTGTAATTTAAAAAAAAATTCTATTTCTTTGGAAGCTTGTAGAGTTATCATTGTAAGTCTAAGGATGTTTTATTTTGGATAGAATTTGTTTTTTCATGATTTCAGGCTGTATTGACAGTTAAGACTTTATTATTCTTACTGGAACTCACTTTCTGAATGAACAGCTGTGTTTCATTGTGTTTCTAATTTTATGCTATTTTAATATGATATTGCTTAATACTGCTCCTGGTTATGTGATCAAGCTTTAACATTTGTTTTTGTGTATTATTTAAGCAATAAAATCAGCAAACCGATATTATATTGTTAATACACTGATGTATGGAAGGGACCTTAGAAATTCAGTAGAAGACTCGTAGTATTTAGGAGGATATCCACTGATGCTGAAGACAAAGACAAAGAGAGCACCATATGTATTGGTACAGACAACTTGGAGAGATGTGAATGTAAAGTATCAGAGGCAGACAAAACCTTGTCTATGTTTTCTAAATTGACTAAAACAGTGGCTCATCCCTGAATACTGTGAGAGATAAGGACTGGAAAGGTATCTGGAAATTGGTAACCAGACCTTCTGTTAAGAGATGCTTTGATGGGTCAAAATCATTCTGCACAGAAACTGATTGTCTGAAGACAGAGTCTGCTCATGAGAAGATTGACACCTAAAGGTTGGTGATAGCTAGAGATGAAGAACAGAGACTGTACTCATATCAATGAACTGATCTCACTAACCTGGCATATGAACTTGTTTTTGATAATATTTTGAAAGCTGTTTTTCAGTATGTTTCATTTGTCATTTGATTTTATGCATTCAAAAACATTATTTTGAATAGGGGTCCATAGATTTTACCAGATTATGAAAGAGATTCATGATAAAAAAATGTTTAAAACCTCTGTACTATCCCAAGTTAAGAAGCTCCTCAGGGGAAAACCTGTATCTCCCTAGGGAGGAAGCATTTGAATATTGAATGAGACGTGCCACTTATAGCAGAGACCAGAGACTTATGTGGTGAAGTGGAAAAAGATCATGGGACTCCTTAGGGGACCAACATTTGGTCTCATGCTCAGGTTGAAATCATTTATTATACATATATATGTATGTATTTATATACATATATTATATATTGTAATATATAACAATGATAATATATAATTATATATAATAGCAATATAATGTATGTGTTATATGTTTTATATATATTATATAGAATAGCCTCTCATAGGCTGTGTCTGTACTTGTGTTTGAGCAACATGGGACCAAAGTTCTATTTAAATGCAGTCTGTCTATATGTATAGGGTCACTTGAATGTGCATCAGAAATTTTACTGGAGACATGTGTACCTCTTGCCCTAAACCACTTGGGAACAAAATTCTGGTCTTGGCCATAGGGAAAGGGCTTGATTTTTTCCTGCATTTTTGGTTCTTTTTTTAAATACTTTAGCTTTGGATAAGAAATGTGATATATTGATGTACACAAATAGGTTTTAAAAAATGATTGACTATAAGAAACTGGTTCCTTTTATTTAATATTCATCAATATCCCACCCCTTCTGCTTCCATCCTTTTCTAACTGCCCTTTATGTGTTGTCTTCCACCATTAGAATGTAATCTCTATGAAGACAGGGACTGTCTTGATTGCTTATCTCTGTGTCTAGTGCTTAGCACCATGGCTGCCAAGTAATACATGCTTAATAATTGCTCTATGTATCTATCTATCCATTCTTGACTGTTTGGCCTCCTTTTCCCAGCATATCAAATCAATTGCCAAATCTTGATATGTGGTAGAGACACAAAGATGAAAAAGAAATAGTCACTGCCTTAAAGAGAACACATTTTATGACTTTGAGATCATGTTGTTGTTAATTGGTTATCAACAAATAGTTGAACGAAGTTGTTAGTTATTCAATAAGTTGTTTTTTATATGACCCATTGTTGGTCCAAGTTTAGCAACTTTAAAAAATAGCTTGTGTGGCACAGATTAGTTAATTAAGTCTTATAATTTGTTATCAAATTAGAAACAACCAATAGAGTTATTTTCATGAGTTTGTCCTCTCCATAAGAAATGGACAGGTAGGAAAATAAGTCAGAAGATGGTTTGGTATAGTAGATGGAGCCTGGATTTGGAGTCAGGAGACCTGGATTTGAATCCAGCCTCAATCACTTGGTAGATATGTGCATGGGCAAGTCAATTAGCCTTTTAGTACTTGATTTCTTTTTCATCTTCAAAATGGAGGTAATATTACTTGTGCTACTTAAATCACTGGGTTGGTATGAAGAAAGTGCTTTTAAAACCATACGCTGTTATATGTTTGAGTTGTTAACCTATTCATTATGACTTGCCTGGTGTAAATGATCATTTCTCCTCTTAAGTTGGATATTTACTTGCCTAGAATTGTTTTCCCATTACTAACTTCCTCTTTTAAATCATAGTTGGCTGTAGAATCATGTAGAAAAGGTCCTGTGCATTTTTAATTGCTTTGTAGACTTGTTAGCAAAGAGAAATCATGAGACAAGAAGAGAAATGTTAGATTCTGACATGTATACAATGGAGTGAACAATTTTCTATAAAATACACTGGCCATACTTCTAATGTAAAGAGTGAAATACAAAGAGTGAAAGAATGAAAAAGGATTTATTGAGTGCTTCCTCTGTGCAAAACACAGTACTCAGGGCTGAAGATACAAATAGAAAAACAAGACAATCCTTTTCTCTAAGGACACCATTATTCCTGGGACTCTAAGGTTGTGGTGGTCTGACACGCTTGGTAATGATGTCTCCCATCTGTCCATCAGGATTCCTTGCTGCTTCTGTTAGGCTGGATTGCCTGACCCATTGGTGGCAATTGGTGTTGATTATGGCACTGCTGCTAAGCTCCTTCTCTAAAGGGTGAATCTCCCATGGAAGGTAGTTGCAGGTGGGGTGGGTGGTTACTGATGAATATCGAATAATAAGAACCAGTTATTTATATTTAGTCATTTTTCAGAACCTATTTGTATATGTAAACATACTACATTTCTTACCCAAAGCTAAAGTATTTAAAAAAAAGCCAAAAAGGCAGGAAAAAATTGAGCCCTCTCTCCCTATGCCCAAGATCAAAATTTTCACTTGGGAACAGTGTTGGGTGGTTTAGGGCAGAAGGTACATATGTCTCCAGTAAAATTTTGGTGCACATTCCAATGACCCTCTGCATATATACAGACTGAACACATTTAAACAGGACTTTTGTTTCCATGTTGCTTAAGTACAAGCACAGACCCAGCCTACGAGAGGCTATTCTAGGGGCTCTAAGTGATTTCAAACTGTGTTCCTATATAAATGTTTAAAGTTTATATCTAATGTTACAATTTATGAAATTTATGCAAGTATAACTTATATTAAAACATAAAATATTCTCATTTACATACTTAAATAAGCAATACTTGTTGCTGAGGCAGCTAAAATGCTAAAGAGCAGGGAATGGAAGTCATTACATTTCAAATTGAACTTAATATGAACTCTTTTGTGACATCCTATATTTCTCAATACATTGTCTGCAATCCTAACTCCTTGGATAAAGCTGATGCCTTTGGAAGAGGCCTTGCCAAATATTGCATCAGAACAAGGGCTTCTGTATTTGAAAGCACCACTGGAAGCTTAGCATTTGTAGACAAAAATGCACCTTTTATGCATCCAGAATGCACCCAGAACTTTCATCTAGGACAGGTGATTGGGTCATGGTTCATACAACAAATGACAAATTCAGACTCTTCACCTCTGAAAGGGGATCAACATTCCAGCTGAACTTCCAGTCTTTTTTGGAGGATTATAGACTTATAAATTTAGAGCTGGAAGAGACCTTGGACATCATCTGGTTCAACCCCACCATTTTACAGTGAGGAACCTTAATGCTGACAGAAGAGCTGTAACTTTCCCAAGGTCACACAGATAATAAAAATGTCCCAGCTGGAATTTGAACTCAGGTTCTCTGCCTCTAGGTCCGCTACAGCAAGTTGTCTTCCCTTGGGAGCTGTAAGGTAATGGTGGCTGGGTGAGGGAGAATAATTCTTTCTGGGTGAGTGAGATGAATGAAAGTCTCGCATTTAGGGAAAAGAGGATACTTAATAATTTAGCTTTCATAATGCCCGAACTATATCTTTAAGTTTAAGAATTAAACTTCCCCTTTTCCCTCCCGCTTAACCTTGCACATATACCACATATATACACATCCTGCATACTCATAGGGTGAATACCACCTGTAGCTGCTATCTGTTAGTTTGAGGTTAAGGTGTTCGATTAAGAATCTTTCTCTGTTTCAAGAATGTGAGGCCAACAAACCCCATGGATGGGGATGGAGGTCCAGAAGCGGGGCAGGGGGCTTTTGGGGGCTTCTTAGAATTGTTATTGTAATGGGGCTTCTTAGAATTGTTATGTAAGGGGGCTTTTGGGGCTTCTTAGAATTGTTATGTAAGGGGGCTTTTGGGAGGGCCCTTTAAGGGGTATATAAACTGACTGTCTGCCTTCTGAAACTTGCCTCCCTACCTCAGACTATTCTGGAGTGGGCAATGCCCAATTCTCGCGCAAGACTTGCAAATAAAGCCTCTGTCTTTACCTTGTGAAACCTCTGATTGTTATTTCATTTTGGGGGATTATTGTCCCACACATGGGGAACACAAGCTATTGTAGCTGACTCACATATTTTAAGCCCAGATCAACCAAATAAACCTGAACTGTCCTGGAAAAAAAAAGTTCTCAGCCTACAGAGCTTCACTGAAATAACCTCTCTCCTTAAGCACAATTTGTACATGGACTACCTTTGAGGAAGCTTGTCTTACCTGCCATCAAGTTGTTGACCTCATGTCCCTGAGAAAGTCCTATATTAGGTCTTCCAAGTATGATACCCAATTAGACCAGCTTATCAGTCATGGCTCTGGATAATTTGATTATTCTTTGCACATAGTTCTACCTGCTAACATGTACTGAGAATCTCCCACACTCCTCAAGAGGGGGCATTTTGTTTCAATTAATCAACAAGTATTTATTAAGCAACCACTATAGGTTAAGCACAATGTTGGATTTAGCCACCCAAGAAGATGGGGGATCTTTCTGTAGATGTGGAAGTCCTGCAGACTCAAGCCCCCACCTAGATGGAACTCATGGGGTCCAAGGCTGAGGAACATGCTGCCTGGCAAGTGAAACTCTAGGAAATGTAAACAGCTGCTTTGGATCCCTGGCTGGCCCCACTAAAGCCAAAGGAATTTGGCAGCCCCCTGGCATTGATTTTCAATTACTTGGCCCACAGGTAGCTTTACATGTAACTGCATCAGTTGGATTTCTCAACAGATTACATTTGGATGTGCTTCGTAATTAGAGGCCTGCTGAGCCATGCCCTACTTGATGGGCTGCAAGTTTATCTTGGAGTCCAAGAAACTTTTCTGGAGGAGGGCTAGGAAGCCTTCAGGGACCAACAGAAGGAGGCAGCCAACACTTGGATTTGAAACCCATGGCAAGGCTTTGGGTCTTTACTCGACTACATCAGCTCATTTTGGCTACATGTTTGATAATCTCACTTGAAATGAACCAATTCTCGGTGACCATTTCCAAGAAGGTAGGCCACTGCAAATTGGTTGAGATTGCAGGAATCTTGCAAGGTCTGATCAGCTAGTGCCTCTGAATCAAGGAATACTTGAACCTCCCAGGAAGGGACTTCCTCACAGTAAATCAACTCTTCCCTCAGTCTTACTGTATTCTATAGGTGCTCTTTCTTCTATATGGGTCCATGCCGATGCTTCTAGAGTCATTTCAATCTCATCTCATTTAGCCTCCAATTATTGCATTGTGGTCAGTGATGGGTGTGTCTAATATTTCTGCTTTTTTGTGTTTGTTTTTGAGGTTTTCATACTCTAATGATAATTTTCATAAAGCTTCCTTGCAGAGTTGAGAAAATACATGCTCCTTTCTTTTAAAAAAATAATTTTTATTAACATATTTTGGCTTTTAATCAATAGGCTTTCTTCTGGCATCTTTCCCTAATTCAGCAAATCACCCCATGTAACCGGTAAGAAAAAGAAACAGTAAAACAAATCAGCATATCCATAAAGTCTTAAAATACGTGCAATGTACCATATCCATAGACCTGCCCCATTTGCAAACAAATTGAACTGAGGGTATCTTCTTATTTCTTTTCTTCAACAGGTAGTGCTTGATCTTTGTCATTTTGTAGCATTCACTTTTGATTGTTTCGTGATTCTTCTTTCCATTTATGTTGTTATAATCACTGTACATATTGTTTTCTTGACTCAATTTATTCCACTTTACATTAGATTATATAAAACTTTTCATAATCTCTGTATTAATCATATTTATAATTTCTTATAGCACAGTAATATTGTATTACATTTACATTCCACATTTTGTGTATTAATTTTCCAATCAATGAGTTTTCACTTTATGGCATTGTTTCCATGGTATTGCAGTTTCAACTTTGTTTCCAGTTCTTTGTTATCACATTTTAAATGTTTTGATGCATATGGGGATTTTCTTCTTACCAGCGATCTCTTTGGGGGCATATGTGTAGCAGTATAATCTCTAAGTTGAAGGGTTTGGACATTTTATTCACTTGATTTGCCAAGATGCTTTTCAAAATATTTGTAGTGATTCACAACTCTACCAACAATGCATTAGTATGCTTATATTCCCACAACCCCTCCTACATTAGCAATTCCAGTTCTTTTTCATCTTTGACAATTTGTTAGGTATGAGATAAAATGAAACCCCAGGTTTGGATGCTTTGATTTGCATTTTTCTTCTTATTAGGGACTTTGAGTATTCTTCCATATAAGTGTTAATAGTTGGCAATTCTTTTAAGAACTGTTTATATTCTTTAACTGCTCATCTATTGGGGAATGAGTTTTGGAAATACATATGCACATATACATATGCATGCATGTATATTTCACATGTGTGTATGACATATGATATGTATATGTGTTTATTTCTAAAAATCATTCCCTGATAGATAAACAGTTAAAGGATATGAACATGTGAAATATATATAGGTTTTATGTGACTTGTGTATATCTATCTATTTTAGATGCCAAAACCTTATTTGAGAAAATTGATATGAAATTTCTCATCCTAAATGTCTTAATTTTGCTTATTCTTGGCATAGAATAGGTGCTTAATAAATGTTTATTGATTGGTTATAGTATTACAATTGTAAACTGCTTTTGATAGAATTGTTCTTTTTATTATTGTAGCATAAGACAGACATGAGCACTATTTCTCCAGCTACTTATTTATTTCTCTATTTAGGTTCTTTATTTCTTTATAGTTAATTTATAATTAAATAAATACAAGTATTTTGTATGCTTTTGTAGATTGATCCCCAGATATTTTGAGAATTTTGTAGTTATTTTGAATGACATTTCTCTTTCTATTATTGCCTCTTGGATTTTATTATTATCATATAGATATTGCGTTGAATTTTGGTTTATTTTGTAGCCTGCAGATTTGTTGAAATTTGATATCAATTGATGATATTGTTACATGCTTATATACCTGTCTCTCAAAAGGAGCCTGTAGCATACTTTGTTTCTTGTTTTTTTAAATGACATTTTGTGTAGTATTGTTATTATATATACTCTTTCTGTTCCTATTCAATCTATCATGTTAGCTTTTCTAAAATCCTATAAACTTTTTTCCTTCTTTTTCTTTTTGCTAGATTTTTCTAGATTTGAGAGGAGTACATTGAGCTCCACAACTTGTCCTTTGAATATTTATATATTAGGCTGTTGATTACATGCACTTTCACATGCGCACATGCACACACACACATAATTGATATTAAATATCTTTAATACCTTAAGTATAATGTAATTTTCCTGTTTATTCATATTAACCATGTCTATTTTTACTGTTGCTTTCTATGGGAACATGATTGTTCCTCCTGCTTTTATGAGTTTATTTTAAGCTTAATATGTTTGCTTTAGCCCCTCATTTTAACTCTATGTGAATCATTCTTTTGAGTTTCTTAGAAACAATACATTTTTGGATTTTACTTTTGATTTTATATTTAGGTATCCTCCTTTTTATAGGCAAGTTAATCCTATTCACATTCACAGTTATGATTATTAATCATGTATTTATTACTCTCCTATCCTCCCATGCTTTTCCATATTTTTGTCCCATTACCCTCTTTCCTTTTTTTTTAAAATAGCTAACATTTATATAGTGTTTTAAGGTTTGCAAAGTGCTTTACAAATATTATCACATTTTTTTCTCAAAACAATCCTGAATGGTAAGCACCATTAGTATCCTAATTTTTTCAATTAAGCTGAGAAAGTCTTGCCCAGGGTCATACAACTACCAAGGGTCTGAGGCTTGTTTTCAACTCAGGCAGGTCTTCCTGACTCCAAGTCCAGCTCTGTATCCACTGTACCTCCTACCTGCCCATAATATAGAATTAAGCCAGATCTTCAATACTATGCCACAATAAACAATGCTCTATTCAAGTACCAGAGTCAATTTATGTTAACAATAAAACACAGATGCAAATCAATATTGCTTAAGATAAACAACAACATAGAAATTAAAATAGTATTTCAACTTCAAAAGGAAAAAAAAATTAATCCTCAAAGGAGATCCCAATTTTAGTAATGTTAAAGGGAATTTGTGGTTGTTTAACTACCCCTACTTACCCTTCACCCTACAAATTACACATTGGTTTTTTAATGTTTTAAAAATTTTCTATTTCATTAAATATTTCTCAAATGCATCTTAATCTGGTTTGTGCTGTACTTTGGAGTATTGTATAACTGACACTTCTGATCTATGGTACAGCTTACCAAACTAGTCACCTGCATAGTTATTTTCAATCATCACAGAACAATTTAGCCTGCCATAAGATGGCCTGCCACCCTCTTTCCCAATTAGAAGAGAATTGTGTAAGATGAAGGTGGTGAGAGAGAATATGTATACTCAACTCTAGAATTCTATAATTGATGCATTCTGTTTCTATTTCACCACCTCTATTGTGTTTTCTTCTACCAGTCTCTGAATATAAGCCCTTACCCATTTTTCTTTTTTTTAATTCCCTCCTTCTCAGTCAACCTCCTAAAATTGGAATTTGTTTTCTTTATAATTAGTTCCTTCTTAAATTTACCCTCCTGCTTAATCCCCTCTTCCTATTCTACACCAAATGCTATGTGTATGTATTTGTATCTGTGTGTATCTTTTCCACCCTCTCTTTTCTGATTCAAATGATAGTATACTTTATGTTGAATCTGCTCCCCACGCCCCTTCTTACAAATTTGTGTAGTCATCTTTTCACGCACCTAAATTATATGAGATATTAAGTTCTACTATCTTCCTCTTTCTTCCATTATGCATTCATTTTTTCCTTCTTTTTTCTCCCTTCTCATCATCAAAACTTAATACAACTATTACCAGACCCTCTGTCATATTCAGTCTCCGTATATTCTTAAAGATATTAGAGTTCCGAAAAGATATTTGTTTCTTTTCCCATTAAAATGTAAATACTTCCAGTTGCTCAAATGTATTTGCCTTTCTTGGTTTCTTTTGACTCTTAGGTTTGTATTTCAAAGCGTGTGTTCAGCTCTGATCTTTTCATTTTATTTGTTGTTGTTCAGTTGTTTCAGAGATGTCCAACTCTTCATGACTCCATTTGGAGTTTGGTTTACCATTTCCTTCTCTAGCTAATTTTACAGATAAGGAAACTGAGGCAAACAGGGTTAAGTAATTTGCCCAAGGTCGCACAGCTACTAAGTGTCTGAGGCCACATTTGAACTCAAGTCTTCCTGACTCCAGGACCAGGGCTCTATCTGCTGTGCCACCTAATTGCCCCAATTTTTCATCCGGGATTCTTATAAATCTATTCCATTAAAGTCCATTTTTCCCCATAGAATTTTTTACTCAATTTTTCTGGATAAGTTGTTTTTTCATATACTTTGCCTTCTGGAATAACATATTCTGAGCTCTTTCCTCCTTAAAGTGGTGTCTGCTAGGTCTTATGTAATTCTGACTGTGGCTCATTGGTTATTGAATTCTTTCTTTCTGGTTGCTAATAGTATTTTTTCTCCTCTGTGCTTGAAGCTTTAGGTTTTGGCCATGATGTTCCTATTAATTTACATTTAGGTATTTCTTTCAAGAGGTGACCAATGCATTTCTACTATTTTAAGTTTGTTCTTTGGTTCTTAGAGGTTTGAGTAGTGTTCTTTCATGATTTCTTAGAATATAATATCTAGACTTTTGTTTTGGTTATGGTTTTCAGATGGTCTAATGATTCTTAGATTATCTATAACCTGTTTTCTTTATCATTTGTTTTTGATAGGATATGCCTTATATTTTCTTCTATTGTTTTTAAGTATTTGAATGTTTTTCTAGTATTTCTTGTTATTTCATTGAGTCATTTATTTTTGTTTGGGCTAATATAATTTTCATAGTATCTGTTACTTAGTTAAGTTTTTAAAACTCCTATACGAAGCTGCTTATTTACCTTCCAATTCTTTTCTCTGTAGTTCTCATTGTTTTTATAGTATTTTTTTAAACTCTTGCTTTATTTCTTCTATGAATTCTGGTAGAACTTGGAACAAGCATGTTTCTGTTTGATAGTTCACTTGTAGATATTGTGGAGTTAGTCTCTTCTGGGTTTGTGTCTTGAGTGTCCTTAGCTCCATAATATTGCTTTAATGTTGTTTTTTTTCTTTTGTTTATTCATTTTTTTCAGCCTTATTTCCTGAAATGACACTTTGTGTCAAGACCAGGCTCTGTGAACTGCTAGGAGAAATAGAGGTGCCTTGTTTCATTCTAAGTGCAATGTTGTTGAACTCAAATAAAAATATATCCTGGCTGGCTGCATATTGACTTAGAAAATCATGAATTAACATTATGTGTTGCATTGTTCTTTTATTTATTTTGTTAAACATTTCTTAATTACATTTTAACTTGGTTTTGTGGGCCACCTCTAGCCTGTGGGCTATAATTTTGACACCTCTATTCTGAGGTCCTGCCACTGCTTCATCCAGGTACTGAGTGCTGTGTTCTTCAAGGACTTGGGAGGGAGGTGGGTGGGAGAACGTCAAGTCCGTGAGCGGGGACATCAGCTCTCTGACTTCACAGACTCTTCACTAGAAATCTGGAGTCAGTGACATAAGTACAAGTCCCACATATATGCACTTCTATAGAGTTGCTCCCAGGTACCTAGCTGTAGGATCCAGCTTTCCCTAGCTCAGTTCTTAATCCATGGACTGGAAGGCTTCCATGAGCTACACTCCCAAGGCAGACTTTACTTGCTTTAGTCTTTCCCTACTGCCCAAAGACTTCTGTCTCTTTCTGTGTATCTGGACTGGAAGAATGTGCATCCTTTTGTTTCTCCAAGGATTTTTTGACCATTATTCAGTTCAATTTTATTTCTTCTTCCTTGATGGACTACTTGTGTGATTGAGCTGGGCTGTTTGTTACCATTCGCTCTGTCATCTTGAGAAGGTCTCTGTGTTTTCTATTTATCAAATAGAGACATTTGTTGATCAATTTATAGCTTGGAAGAGAACTTTATGAACAGTGGTGAGAGGAACCCCACGTTTTCTTGCCAGTATTGGTGGTGACTTGGGTTTCATATGCCTATTATGAAAGAGATCCCTTTATTTTAGGTATGGAATACCAATCCTTCCAATGACCACAGACCCTCCTGCTTTGAACTCTGTATGCTTGTTTATGCTTGTGTGTACCTTCGTGATTAGATTAACCTGGCAAGCCTAGAGGCTACCAGTCAAAAAATGCATTTGTCACAGCCCCAAGAACAAATAACCTATGCCCACTCATCAAGAACAGATACATTAAGTAAAAAAAAATTAAAGAAACATCTGTCTGGGTCTCTGAAAGAGCTCAGTTGGCTCCTGAAGTCTGCAAGATTTTAATGGTGACTATTAAGATTCTTGTTTGAAACCCGATATGCCTTGACAAATGGTCCTGCTCCAGCTCTCTCTTGAGTTTCCACATGCCTTCAGTTGCTTAAACAGCAAAGACAATTTGGGGATTTTTTGTCTTTTTCCAAATATATTACAAAAAGGAAAAATTTTCCCCTTCATACCTCCCCTGCTCCTAGTGAATTTTCCTTTTTCTTTGAGCTCAGTTAATCCCTGAATATAGCCATGGCTTAAAGAATAGTACCAGCAAGACAAAAGTCTGTGCATGTTGGTTGGGCTTGATTGTTGGAACCAGAAGGCGGGTGTCTAAGAATCAGTAGGAAGAAGATTTGAATTTGCTTTCTCCTATGCAGAAGCTTGCCTTACTTTTCTGCAAAGACTTTTTTCTGACTACTGGATTCACATTTTGGAAGGAAGCTCAGGTCACAACAAGACTGAACATTATTTGGTTACGACATGGAGAAAAAATAAGAATCTTCATGTCAACCTGGAGTATGCTTTATATCTATATCTATATCTATCTATCTCTATACACTTATATATACTTTGTGTCTCTCTACAGAGAGATACATTTACCAATATTTTAAGCACAAGGTAGATAAAGGTCTGACTATAGTCTATTCAGGAAAGCCAGCAGGGGACTTGGAGAGACAGTATAGTGGAGGGAATAATGTATAGGAGACAGAATCAGGAAAATCTAGGATCAGATCCCAAATCTGATACTTACTACCTGA